>NC_059171.1:75914778-76560903 GCF_019923935.1 Bubalus bubalis | reverse complement strand
GTCTAGCTAAGTAAGACTCTGCCTCGTTCCCAACTCTGGTGTCAGAGACATATGGGGCAGAGAGCTGGAGAAACATCTTGTGGGCTTGAAGACGCTTTCTGTGAGGGATGCACAAATGCACAGGAAGCTGTATGTCACAGCCATGAGCAGCCAGAGCCCGAGGGAAGGCCAAGACAGCGGAGCAGGTTCAAAACAGGAAGCAGATGCCTCGTCTTCATCAGAAGGTGAGATATTCTTCTCTGTGACCTGTCACGGTACGCTGCACGCACTCTGATAAGCAGCTGATTTCTGGTGGCTGGACCCTGAGCTCTTGAGGTCGGACACTGAGTCTTTATTTTGCACTCTTTTTTTTTTTTTTAATCTTTGCACATATTGAACATAGCATTCATACGTTCTGAATGATTAAATAAAAGATTTTAAAACTTCACATGTGAATGCATCTTTATAGTTTACTATTTTTCAAAATTTTTTCTCTTGGGTCGTGTTTTACTGAGTTTGTCTTCCAATGGATCACATTTTATTGGTCCCATTTTATAGATGTAGAAACTATTTGAAATATCTCCAAGATTATTAAACAGGGTTTGATTCAATCCCTTCAAGATTATCTAAGTAAATAAATGAATGTTTCCTGGAAATAGCAAACGTGACTTCCAGTCAAGCAAATTAAGTAAAAATAATTTGATAGTGGGTCAGTTTTTGCAGAGCAAGCTTGGAGAAGAGGTTGAAATTTTAATGTAAAGTTTTTCAGAGAAGAGAGTGTTTAGGAATGCAATCCAGGGTGCTAAAAGTAAGCTTTCCCTTTTTCAATGACTTTCAAAACCTGTATCAGATGTTCAAATGCCATTTCTCCAGGCTCAGAGAACAATGGCAACAATACATCTCTGCTTGACCCCAAATTCCAGTTGCCATAACAACTTGAGACAGTTCTATAAATGAAGATGTGTTTATTGTACACTTTTGCATTGAGAAAAAAGAGATGCATCATAATATACTTTTTTTCCTTAGTGTGTCATCTATATTGTTGAATTCTTTAATGATATATTTAATTAGCCTACATGTAAATACACTTGCTTGGAAGTATATTGGCGCTAATTGCACTTCAATTTGAAATGGTTTTCTGGTTTCTAATGATTTAGAAAGGGCTTGTATAGCTCCCTGGCAAGTGTAGTGGAGCTATTTCTGCCTGGAATGAGCTGGCGAATAATCTCAGTTCACTCATCATTGTCACAGCAGAGACCTAACCAAGGGAATAACCATACAAAGGCAGCAGAGAACCAAGAAGAGAACATTTAAAATCCACAGGGATCAGGACTAACAGGAAAAGACCTGCCCCCGACCGCAGTGGGACAAAGACCAAAGAGACAATGTCTTTTTTTTTTTTTTTGCTCCTTTTATAGAAGCAAGGAAGACTGAGGGAGGTTATCATAGATACTGTTCTTTTGAGTGACCAGACCATCTATAAACGCCCTTTATAGTACACTCAAAATAGTCATTATGGAAATTAACTAATTAACCTAGGTAAGCCAATGTTATAAACAAGCTGTATAAGAGCTAGTTTTCCTCTATCAAGATGAGGTTCTGCTACTGTTTATTTTTGCCATCATCAGTTTTCACAGCTGTGTTGTATTCCACAGCTAACAAAGCAACAGTGCATGCATTACCTCCCTTAATTTAAGGAAACTGCATAGGAAATGTGGATACGAAGCAGAGAAAATGAACCTGATCCCTTTCTCTGCCGTATGTTAATTGTATGACCTCAGATCTATACTTTCCTGGGTCTCAGCTGCTTAACAGGTAAAGTCAAATGATAAAATATGGCTCGAAAGTTTATTGTGAAGATGAATGGATTTCATGTGCTGGAATGTGTTACAGATGTTTAAGACTTTATCTTTCATTTAGAATTGTATAGGTTTGTTTTTTTGTTTTGTTTTTACAGGCTTCCTTGATTAGGAGAGGAAGTCTCCTGACCAATTGTCACACTGGATTCAAATTAGTCATTGCTGTTTAGATGCTAAGTTGTTCCAATCTTTTGGGACCCAATGGACTGTATCCCGTCAGGTTCCTCTGTCCATGGGATTTCCCAGGCAAGAATACTGAAGTGGGTAGGCATTTCCTCCTCCAGGGGATTTTCTTGACCCAGTGATTAAATACATATCTTCTGCTTGGGAGGTGGATTCTTTGCCACTGAGCCACCTAGGAAGCCTGAATTTAAATTAGGGCATATGCCTTTTTAAAAAAGCAGCTTATAATGTTTGTGGCAGAAAAAAAAAAAGTGATTATATGCAATTACTCTTGGGAACAATATGTAATCAGATGTATGGTTGCATGGAATATATGAGTATGGGGCATTTCAGAGAAATTCTAGTTTCTAAAGTGGCACAAAGACTTCTGTGGAATTTAAGAAATTCAAGCATGGTCTCAAGGAACAGATCCAACCTCAAGTAATATGACACACTCATTTGACGAAAATGACTAATAACAAATATAAGTGTTAAAAATAGAAATGCTGTAAACAGACACAGTAGTTAAACACACACACACACACACAGTTGATTCAAATGAGAGTCCAAGATGCAGGAATTAAATAAGATACAAAAGACCTTTGTAAACCGTGATGACACCGCAGCAGTCCAGGGGAATTGTGAACAAAGATACATGCCTCAGGGATGGGGCTGTGGGATTTTACTGCTTAGAAGAGGAAAGGAGTCCAGTCTTTCAGATAAAACAGTGTCAATGAGAAGTCGGTCATAGCATCAGTTCTGCATCACAAATAGGAAGTGCTTTAAATTTACTTTGACTACACTAAGTAAGATGTGATAATACCACATCCAGAAACGCAGGCTGATCTAGTACATCTCAATGCCTTTAGAGATTTGAAAAAAAAAAAGGATGACCTTGTATTCAAAGACCCCATTCACAAAGGAGGGTTCAAGGAACCCTCACATCTAAAATAGCCTCTACTGAAAAATAGTAGATAATAATAACTGCCAGCAATTTTGAGACATAGTATCTCTAAAATGCTAAAGAAAAAAAAAAATGCAGAAATTCAATAAACAGGATAATTGGTGGTGGTAGTGGTTTAGTTGTTAAGTCCTGTTCAACTCTTGCAACCCCATGGACTGTAATCTGCCAGGCGCCTCTGTCCTTGGGATTTTCCAGGCAAGAATATGGAGAGAGTTGCCATTTCCTTCTCCAGGGATCTTCCCCAACTAGGGATCGAATCCACATCTGCACTGCAGGAGTATTCTTCACTGCTGAGCCACAAGGGAAGTCCCACACAGGATAATTCAGGTGAGTTCAGTTGCTCAGTCATGTCCAACTCTTTGCGACCTCATGAACTGCAGAATGCCAGTCCATCACCAACTCCTGGAGCTTACTCATACTCCTCTCCATTGAGTCAGTGATGACATCCAGCCTTCTCGTCCTCTGTTGTCCCCTTCTCTTGCTGCCTTCAATCTTTCCCAGCATCAGGGTCTTTTCAAATGAGTCAGTTCTTTGCATCAGGTGGTTAAAGGATTGGAATTTCAGCTTCAACATCAGTCCTTCCAATGAATATTCAGGACTGATTTCCTTTAAGATGGACTGGTTGGATCTCCTAGCTGTTCAAGGGACTCTCAAGAGTCTTCTCCAAAACCACAGTTCAAAAGCATCAATTCTTCAGTGTTCAGCTTTCTTTATAATCCAACTCTCTGTCCATATATGACTACTGGAAAAACCATAGCCTTCATTAGATGGACTTTTGTTGGCAAAGTAATGTCCCTGCTTTTTAATATGCTGTCTAGGTTGGTCATAATTTTTATTCCAAGGAGTAAGCATCTTTTAATTTCATGGCTGTAGTCCCCATCTGCAGTGATTTTGGAGCCCCCCAAAAATAAAATCTGTCACTGCCTCCACTGTCCCCAACTATTTGCTATGAAGTGATGAGACCAGATGCAATGATGTTAGTTTTCTGAATGTTAAGCTTTAAGCCAACTTTTTCACTCTCCTCTCTCACTTTCATCAAGAGGCTGTTTTAGTTCCTCTTCACTTTCTGCCATAAGGGTGGTATCATCTATATATCTGAGGTTATTGATATTTCTCCTGGCAATCTTGATTCCAGCTTGTGCTTCATCCAGCCCAGCATTTCTCATTATATACTCTGCATATAAGTTATATAAGCAGGGTGACCTTATATAGCCTTGATGTACTCTTTTCCCTATTTGGAACCAGTCTGTTGTTCCATGTCCAGTTCTAACTGTTGCTTCCTGACTTGCATACAAATTTCTCAAGAGGCAGGTCAGGTGGTCTAGTATTCCCATCTCTTTCAGAATTTTCCACAGTTTACTGTAATCCACACAGTCAAAGGCTTTGGCATAGTCAATAAAGCAGAAATAGATGTTTTTTGGGGGAAAACCTCTTGCTTTTTCGATGATCCAAGGATGTTGGTAATTTGCCTCTGCCTTTTCTAAAACCAACTTGAACATCTGGAAGTTCACAGTTCACATATTGTTGAAGCCTGGCTTGGAGAATTTTGAGTGTTACTTTACTAGTGTGTGAAATGAGTGCAATTGTACAGTAGTTTGAATATTCTTTGACATTGCCTTTCTTTGGGATTGGAATGAAAACTGACCTTTTCCAGTCTTGTGGCCACTGCTGTTTTCCAAATTGTTGGTATATTGAGTGTAGCACTTTCACAGCATCGTCTTTTAGGATTGAAATAGCTCAACTGGAATTCCATCACCTCCACTAGCTTTGTCCATAGTGATGCTTCCTAAGGCCCACTTGACTTCACATTCCAGGATGTCTGGCTCTAGGTGAGTAATCACACCATCATGATTATCTGGGTCATGATGATCTTTTTTGTATAGTTCTTCTGTGTATTCTTGCCACCTCTTCTTAATATCTTCTGCTTCTGTTAGGTCCATATAATTTCTGTCCTTTATTGAGCCCATCTTTTTATGAAATGTTCCCATGTTATCTATAATTTCTTTAAGAGATCTTTAGTCTTTCCCATTCTATTGTTTTCCTCTATTTCTTTGCACTGATCACTGAGGAAGGCTTTCTTTTCTCTCCTTGCTGTTCTTTGGAATTCTGCATTCAAATGGGTATATCTTTCCTTTTCTCCTTTGTTTTTTGCTTCTTTTCTTTTCACAGCTATTTGCAAACCCTCCTCAGAAAGCCATTTTGCTTTTTTGAATTTCTTTTTCTTGGGGATGGTCTTGATCTCTGTCTCCTATACAATGTCACAAACCTCCTTCCATAGTTCTTCAGGCACTCTATCAGATCTAGTCCATTAAATCTATTTCTCACTTATACTGTATAATTTTAAGGGATTTGATTTAGGTCATACATGAATGGTCTAGTAGTTTTCCCCACTTTCTTCAATTTAAGTCTGAATTTTACAATAAGGAGTCTTCTTGCCTTGAGAACCCCATGAACAGTATGATTAGGCAAAATGATAGGACACTGAAAGGAGGAACTCCCCAGGTCAGTAGGTGCCCAATATGCTACTGGAGATCAGTGGAGAAATAACTTCAGAAAGAATGAAGATACAGAGCCAAAGCAAAAACAACACCTAGTCATGGATGTGACTGGTAGTGGAGGCAAGGTCTGATGCTGTAAAGAGCAATATTGCAAATGAACCTGGAATGTTAGGTCCATGAATTAAGGCAAATTGGAAGTGGTCAAACAGGAGATGGCAAGAGTGAACGTCGACATTTTAGGAATCAACGAACTAAAATGGACTGGAATGGGTCAATTTAACTCAGATGACCATTATATCTACTACTGCAGGCAGAAATCCCTTAGAAGAAATGGAGTAGCCATCATAGTCAACAAAAGAGTCTGAAATGCAGTACTTGAATGCAATCTCAAAAACAACAGAATGATCTCTGTTCATTTCCAAGGCAAACCACTCAACATCATAGTACTCCAAGTCTATGCCTGTATCAGTAATGCTAAAGAAACTGAAGTTGAATGGTTCTATGAAAACCTACAAGACCTTTTAGAACTAACACCCAAAAAAGATGTCCTTTTCATTATAGGAGACTGGAATGCAAAAGTAGGAAGTTAAGAAACACCTGGAGTAACAGGCTAATTTGGCCTTGGAGTACGGAATGAAGCAGGGCAAAGGCTAATAGAGTTTTGCTAAGAGAACGCACTTGTCATAGCAAACACCCTCTTCCAACAACACAAGAGAAGACTCTACACATGGACATCACCAGCTGGTCAATACTGAAATCAGATTGATTCTATTCTTTGCAGCCAAAGATGGAGAAGCTCTACATAGTCAGCAAAAACAAGACTGGGAGCTGAGTGGCTCAGATCATGAACTCCTTATTGCCAAACACGATAATTAGTACCTTGAAATTTGAAATCATAAAAATAAGTATGAGTTAATAAATTTACATGCTTGAAATGATTAGAAAGGCATATAGAACAGGCAAGACTGGAACCTCACAAAAAATATTTTTTTTTAAGTAAATAAACTTTTCCAGAGAGGAGTTAAAAATCAGGTTAAATATGAAAGAGTGAGTGTCAAAATGGCATCAGCCTTCTCAACAGCAATACTATATCTTGCACACTTTTAAGAAACTCTTAGACACATCCACATCCAGTAATCCTGGAATACAATTTAGAAATGGTTTTAAATTTGGAATGGATCATAAAACAGGCCAACTAAAACAGATCACACTCTGTACTCTCCAGAAAATCAAAATAAACACTCTATTCTAATAATATGCTATATATTCTAAGTAGATTACCAAGTATGTTTTAGAAAGAATTCTTTTACATAAAAATCCAACTGTTAACTAAGAAGTTCACAAAATACATGCAAGTTTGCCTTCCTGTAAGGGCAGCAGGCATGTGTTCTCTGAGTCTATTACTTTGGCAGCTGTAAATCAGTTTCATTTATTCAAGACCCTCTACTTACTATTCACCTTGGATTAGCCAAGTTCTTACTTGGGTCTGCATATCAGAACAACTTGGGAAGATTTAAGAATATATATACATGCTGGAACACACCCCCCAGAAGCCAAAGTTTACCAGAGATTTACTAAAGTCAGTGTGTTCATATTTTAAAAGCTCCACCAACTGATTCTGAATCACTTAAACCTGGAACTATTGAGTGGGAAGGGTAGCTGGAGGATGATTTTTTAATATTCATCTGCGTTATCATTTAGGCTTTTAATTACCCTGCGAATTTGACTATATATATATATATATATATTTAGCTGAGAAAAACTTGTCACATTCACTTTCACTTAATAAATGAGGAACCTGGGGCCCAAGTCCAAGTAAACATGTTTTTTTACTTCATTATAGCCAGTTTGTGAGGTTGTATATGTGGGATATAAATTAACAGAAACCTCAGAGATATATATTATGGAGATGGATAGATAGCTGATGACAAATTAATGCTTTCAAATTGTGGTGCTGAAGAAGACTCTTAGAGTCCCTTGGACAGCAAAGAAATCAAACCAGTCAATCCTAAAGCAAATTATCCCTGAATATTCATTGGAAGGACTGATGCTGAAGCTGAAGCTCCAATACTTTGGCCACTGATGTGAAGAGTCGACTCGCTTGAAAAGACGCTGATGCTGGGAAAAATGAAGGCAAAAGGAAAAAGGGGCAGTGGAAGATGAGATGATTGGATAGCATTACTGATGCAATGGACATAAATTTGAGCAAACTCTGGGAAATAGTGAAGGTTGGAGGAGCCTGGTGTACTGCAGTCCATGTGGTCGCAAAGAGTCGGAGACTATTTAGCAGCTGAAGAACAACAACAACAAGACTGATAGACAGATAGATAGTTAGATAGATAAATTAAGTTGTCCAAGAGAATTCAGTTCTATATGAAACTGACAGCTTACTTGGACTGCATACTACATTAGACAAAGAGAATGCAAACACAAAAACATCCTTTTCATCACCAAAAACTTCACAGAAAAAATAAGGTCAGAAACATTAATCAATAATTGTAACATGGTATAATAGACCATACATATAATACAGCACAATCTGATAGCATAATAATTTGAAGATGAAATTACAAGATGATATAGAAGAACAAAACAACAATATCTATCATTGAATATTTCTATGACCTTAACCTAAGGGTGGCCGTCCCCTTTTCAGCAGGTAGAAAAAATGATACAGGCTTTTCCTCTTTATTTTCCCTTTTTATTACAGAGCCACCCATTTCCTGGGAGTGAAATTGTACATCTCAAGATGCTGAAGAGATTGTTCACTGGGTAATTATTAGGATGTCAGTAATTGTACCCCATAGCCACAAACATAATATGAAATATCTAAGTCGCCTAAGCTCAGTCTCTCATGCCTTTTTTTTTTTTGACAATTGAATGTTCACACACCACTTCCTCACTCTCAACTCCTACCCCACCCCACCCCCTGCCATACCAAGAGGAAGTGCCATTTATTGAAAGGCCTGAATTTTGAATAAAGCAGCTCTGGCTTTCATTCTAGACTCGACTACTTATGTTAGGGGTGACCTTGGGTAAGGGCTTCTCAGGTGGCTCAGTGGTAAAGAATATGCCTGCCAATGCAGGAGATGCAGGAGCCCTGGGTTCGATCCCTGGGTAAGGAAGATCCTCTGGAGGAGAAAATGGCAACCCACTCCAGTTGTCTTACCTGGGAAATCCCATGGACAGAGGAGCCTGTTGGGCTATACTCCATGGGGTCTCAGAGTCAGACATGATTGAGAGACTGAACACACACACACACACACACCTTAGGTAAATTATTTAATCTTTGGGAGCCTCTGTTTCCTTGTTCACAAAGTGGGAAGAATGGTGTCTCATGAGGGTGTTCTGATCACCAGACCCAACTTGTGTATGTTGAGAGGAGGAGTTTCTCCACACCTCCCACAAGCAATGCTCCAACACCATCTGGGTATCTGACAACTCAATTCCATTTACCTCAGTTCTTCACTGTCTACCCAGACATGGCATCATATCCAAAGGTTGAGGGCTCAGTCCTACAAGACCATCTCCTGACCCCTACTCCACAACTTCAGATGCCAGCAGCAAGCCCAGATTGTTAACTGTGTTTCTGATCAACGACCTACAGAGTTCAGAGATTCCCAAGACCCCTTCCTTGGGTTTGATTCATTTACTAAAGTGACTCACAGAAGCATTTTACTTAGCAGGTCATTGGTGTATTATAAAAGAATATAACTCAGGAACAGCCAGATGGAAGAGATGCTTGGCAAGGCATGGGGCAGGGGGGAGCTCACACGCCCTCTCCACAAGGATTCTCCCAGCACCTCCATATGTTTGCCAACCTGGAAAGCCTTTTAGGTTTCCATGGAGGCTTCATTACATTTTCAAGATTGATTAAATGACTGGCTACTGGAAATTAAAATCAACTTCCAGACCCACTTCTCTTGGAAGGAGGGAGAAAGGGATTGAAAGTTCAAACTCTCTATTCTCAGGATGGGTTCCCCTGGCAACCAACCTCCAGCTCCCATTCTTAGGTTACCAAAGGGCTTTCCAAAAAGTCACTTCAGTGGCATGACAAAAGACACATTTACTGCTCTTATTACAGGGAATGCCAAGGATCTTAAGAGCTGTGAGCCAGTATTGTAAAGGAATTAGCCTTCAATTAATATAAATAAATTAATTTTTTTTAAAAAAGAGCTGTGAGCCAGGGACTGTAGACAAAGACCAAGTATATATTTCTCATACACAATAGTGTAGTGCCTGATTTACTGGGTTCTTATGAGTGAAATAACATATCACAGAGTTTCAAGCCAAGTGTCTGGCCAACACGTATTTTTGGTAGGGATTTGGTATTTTCTCTCTTATCTCCTTTTAATCAAAGTGAGCATCATAGTTCTGGTCAGTCACTGGAGGAACTACGCACTCAGAATCATCAGCAATTAGATAAAGCAGGCTGCTTGGTTGGTGGCTGTGGAAGACCTCGAGGAGTGTGAGGGTGACCCGAAGGATCTTGCCTTTAGACAAAGGGTCCAGTGGGTGTGCCAAGCCAAAGACTACTGTAGCTACCATTTACACTATATTTTCTCCCACTTGTTATTTTTCCTCCTCTTGGGTTTGGCCTGGGAAACAAAAGGTTGAATTAAAGAGCTGGCAAAAAAAAAAGAGTTTAAGAGTTTTTAAAGTTTGACACATTACATTACAGGAAGAAAATCTTTTCCCATTTATCAAATTGTCTCATTGGGTTAATTTTAGCTTCCTAGGATGAGTTAGCTGGCATAAGAAATATAGCACTGGCAATATTGGTTTCTTCTTTTTTCATTGGTACTGCTCATGAAGTAGCAGAGAGGCCTCCTGTCTGATTGCTCAGCTCAGTGGCCCTTGACTTCAAAAAAAGAAAAAGAATGTGCAGAAAAGGAAGCTGGCCTTGCAGAACTTATTAAAATCATGACCAGCAATTGTCCAGGCTTCTTAGCCAACCGGTTAAAAAAAATCAAAACAAAAACCGGTTAAAAAAATCAAAACAAAAACTCCTCTCAACATAAGATGGATCTCTATTTGTGTGTTTGAAATTAGCTTAAGGAATTTTTTCCAGAACACTTCAAAACCCACCCAAGATGCTAACGTGCTTTTTAAATTTTTTAACAGAATATAGTCCATTAGAACAAAGCACAGAGAGACCAGGAATCATGTTTGGTTTTGTTTTCTTGTTACTTGTAGCTTCAATACTTAGAACAATAATATGTTGTAAATGTCCACGAATGTTTCAGTTCAGTTCAGTCGCTCAGTCATGTCTGACTCTATGACCCCATGAACCACAGCAGGCCAGGCCTCCCTGTCCATCACCAACTGCTGGAGTCTACCCAAACCCATGTCCATTGAGTTGGTGATGCCATCCATCTCATCCTCTGTCGTCCCCTTCTCCTCCTGCCCTCAATCTTTCCCAGCATCAGGGTCTTTTCCAATGAGTCAGCTCTTCGCATCAGGTGGCCATGAATGTTTACTGGATAAATAAAATGGCAAATGATTTCTCTTCTCCAGTAAACATAGTGGACTGCACTATCCTGAAATTTTGAAATTCATATTTTAGATGAGAACCAATAAGCCAAGCCTCTGATTTTCTTATTAACTAATATAACAAGAGAAATGGACAGGTTAGTAAATATTAGGCAGTGTCTCAACTGCCTTCCTGGGCAAATTTTAGCTGTGGTATTATTCACATCCCGAGTCTTCTTATTGTTTAGTCTCTAACCTGTGTCCAGCTCTTTGTGACCTCATGGACTATAGCATGACAGGCTCCTCTGTCCTCCACTATCTCCCAAAGTTTGCTCAGATTTCTGTCCGTTGAGTCATTGATGCTATCTAACTATTTTATCCTCTGTCATCCCCTTCTCCTCCTGCCTTCAATCTTTCCCAGCATCAGGTGGCCAAAGTATTGGAAGTTCAGCTTCAACAACAGTGTATCCAATGAATATTCAGGACTGATTTCCTTCAGAATGGACTGGTTGGATCTCCTTGTAGTCCAAGAGACTCTCAAGAGTCTTCTCCAGCACCACAGTTCAAAAGCATCATTTCTTCAGCACTCAGCCTTTTCTATGGTCATACTCTCATATTTGTACTGGAATACTGGAAAAACCACAGCTTTGACTATATGGACCTTTGTTGGCCACGAAATGTCTCTGCTTTTTAATATGCTATCTTAGTTTGTCCTAGCTTTCCTCCCAAGGAGCAAGTGTCTTTTCATTTCATGGCTGCAGTCAGCAACCACAGTGATTTTGGAGCCCAAGAAAACAAAATCTGATAGTTTCCACATTTTCCTCTTCTATTTACCTTGAAGAGATGAGACTAGATGCCATGACCATGATCTTGTTGGTTTTTTTTTTTGTTTTTTTTTTTTAAGGTAGTGATCCAAGGGTAAGTTTAATGTTAAGTTTCAGGGGCTTTCCTGGTAGCTCAAATGGTAAACAGTCTGCTGCCATGCAGCAGACCTGGGTTCCATCCCTGTGTTGGGAAGATCCCCTGAAGAAGGGTATGACTGTTGTTGTTCAGTCACTCAATCATGTCCGACTCTTTGCGACCCTATGGACTGCAGCTTCCCTCTCCTTCACCATCAACCAGAGCTTGCTAAAACTTATGTCCATAGAGTTGGTGATGCCATCCAACCATCTAATCTTCTGTCCTCCCCTTCTCTTCCTGCCTCCGATCTTTCCCAGCATCAGAGTCTTTTCTAATGAGTTGGCTCTTCGCATCAGGTGGCCAAAGTATTGGAATTTCAGCTTCAGCATCAGTCCTTCCAATGAATATTCAGGGTTGATATCCTTTAGGATTGACTGGTTTAATCTCCTTGCTGTCCAAGGGACTCTCAAGACTCTTCCCCAATACCACAATTTGAAGGCATCAGTTCTTCAGTGCTCAGACTTTTTTATTGTCCAGCTCTCACATCCATACATAACTACTGGAAAAACCTTAGCTTTGACTATACGGATCTTTGTAGGCAAAGTAATGTCTCTGCTTTTTAATATGCTATCTAGGTTTGTCACTGCTTTTCTTCCAAGGATAAAGCGTCTTTTAATTTCATGGCTGCAGTCACCATCCACAAGAATTTTAGAGCCTAAGAAAATAAAATCTGTCACTGTTTCCACTGTTTCCCCCTCTATTTGCCATTAAGTGATGGGACTGGATACCATGATTTTCATTTTTTTGAATGTTGAGTTTTAAGCCAGCCTTTTCACTCTCCTCTTTCACCTTCATCAAGAGGCTCTTTAATTCCTCTTCACTTTCTACCCAGAGATCAAATTGCCAACATTCATTGGATCATAGAAAAAGCTAGAGAATTCCGGAAAAACATCTACTTCTGCTTCATTGACTATGCTAAAGCCTTTGACTGTGTAGATCATAACAAACTGTGGAAAATTCTTTAAGAGATGGGAATACCAGACCACCTTACCTGCCTCCTGCAAAACCTGTATGCAGGTTAAGAAGCAGCAGTTAGAACTGGACAAGGAACAAGGGACTGGTTCCAAATTGGGAAAGGAGTACGTCAAGTGTGTATGTTGTCACCCTGCTTATTTAACTTATATGCAATGTCCATCCTGTGAAATGCTGGGCTGGATGAAGCACAAGCTGAAATCAAGATTGAGGGGAGAAATATCAATAACCTCAGATGTATAGAAGACACAACCCTATTGGCATAAAGCAAAGAGGAAATGGCCACCCACTTCAGTATTTTTGCCTGGAGAATTCCATAGATAGAGGAACCTGAAGGGCTACAGTCCATGGGGTGGCAAAGAGTTGGACACAACTGAACAAATTTCACTTTCACCTTTGAAGAGTAAAAGAGAAGAGTGAAAAAGCTGGCCTGAAACTCAAGTCCCAGGTCATGAGAGGCAAAACTGAGCATCTGAATAAAACAGCAGGTAAATGCAGCAGGACTGAGGTGAAACAGCAGGACCTTCCCCTAGGTGGGAAACTACAGAATCAATATATCGCCAAAAAGCATCCATTGAGGAAAATGGAGTTGGACAAGTCCTCAGTACAACTATAAGGGAAGAGAGGAGAAAGTCATATTTCAGGTAAAGATTAGCAACTAGAGACTAACAAAATGGTCAGATTCCCTGTTGGGTATAAGGTGGAGGGTGGTGTAGAAAAGAAGTCTGTGTGCTTATCTGGGAACGTTTCTTGAGAACACAGCAATGGTGAAGGGAAATGCCTCCCTCCTGAGAACAGATCTTCAAGAGAAAGACCAAGAAGAAAGCTTTTCCCCCTTCCTTCCTCATTTCCTACACTTTTCATACATATTTATGAAGTTAGGCAACAGTTACACCACTGTGTGTGCCCGGACAGAAAAGAAAGGAAACTGGTGTGGTCTCCCTCGCAAGTCTTAATTCTCCTTCTAACAGGAATGCGACTACCATCCAAAACAATTGCTCCAAGGGAAGACTTGAATAAAAGTTTTACAGGGAAAATCCACAACACAAGCTGATAAAGAAGGAAATAAAACTGAAAAACTGGATAACGGTGTGGGGGATATTAACCATATCACAGGGGAAAAAAAAATTCCTGAAATTTTCCTGACATTCACTTTCCAATAGGTAGACCATGACACTAACAATTTTGTGGTTTCAGTCTTCTTGCATTGTTAATGATTTTCCTTTGTGCATAAATGTATTGTATTTAATTGCAGGGTAAATGCCTCATGGAAAAGAATCGTGTACTAAAAATCTGTAGCACAGTATATCCAACTAAACTAAAGTTTTAAACATGTTGATAATAATGATGGCTGTAAAGATTGTGATAATCAGTACTTTATATGTATTTTTACTTTCATTTAATCCTTATGATATGTTAAGAAATGTTATTTGTCAAGGAGAAATAATAAACAACCATTTTAACATAATAGCCCCTTATTTTGCGGGTACTTTCCACCTGAAAGAATGGTTTTGTGTTGACTGGAGTGTCATGGTAACTGTATGAATACTGTTACATTAGTAGGTGAGGAGGGCTCATCTGATGGGGGCAGGGAGAGAGATAATCCAGAAGGGTGGCATTTTTCAATTTACATAACAATCCTGTCAAGTTTGAGAGCAGTCACTCCACAGCAGGACTTCAGCGAATGAGAAACAAACTATCCCATATGGACACCAGACACGGGAGGGGGCATTTTAGTGAGTTGAGTTATGGGAGATGCATTTCCAAGGGAAAACTTGAGAGCTTTGTACAATAGAAAAGCCATGTTTGGAAGCTTATTTCTATGGCTAGAGCCAAGGTCATATACTCAAGGAGAGGATAACTGTTGAATGTTGTAACCCTGTAGCTCAGTGATGCCCCCTGTACCCATCATCGGGGATTCCTAGTCCCAGACCCTAGTGGTCTGGCTCAGTCATTGGCAAAGACAACCCTGGGGGTGAAGATCAGCAAATAATTCACCTGAAAGGGGACACAGTAAGCAGGAGCAGATGGTGGACAATCTTATGTCATTAATTATGTGCTGACCTAGCACCAAGAAACCATACATGTAAGGGATGCCAATTAAAAATGTCAACTGTCTTAGAAGAAGAGATTTTATCTTTCACTCTCTTTTTCTCCATCTATAAAATCACTCAGCTTCTACCATACCTTAATTTGAGAAATTGCCCTAACTGAAGAAGAATAAAATCTTAAAATCTGTTTTGTATTAAACATTGATGTACTATTCAAAAATAAATGACCATGTCAATTTATTTCACCCTCTGCAGTTTATAGCAACAGCAACCTTGTCAGTTACGTTAGCAATAACACAATATACCAAACTGAGACAAACAGAACAGGCAAAGACACACTAAGGGTTGTAGGAACATGCTATGAAATTTATAGTGTAGATCATTTGCAAAACTGACTATAACATTTTTTTTTTATCATAAAACTCATGCTCTTTAGGTCAGACAGATGATATCTATGGGGGAGCTAATCTCCTCAAATAGCCAATGTATTTAATGGCTGAGGAAGTCCTCAGTAACTCTTCTTCTAAGACACAATTTCAGAGATAAAATCTTGTGACTCATTGTAAGCCTGGGTACTCAGTTCAGTTCAGTTGCTCGGTCGTTTCCGAATCTTTGCAACCCTGTGGACTGCAGCACATCAGGCTTCCCTGTCTATCACCAACTCCTGGAGCTTACTCAAACTCATGTCCATTGAGTCGGTGATGCCATCCAACCATCTCATCCTCTGTCTTCCCCTCTCCTCCTGCCCTCAATCTTTCCCAGCATCAGGGTCTTTTCAAATGAGTCAATTCTTCACATCAGGTGGCCACAGTCATCAATAAGCAGTTTGGGGTGACTGAAGATGTTTACAGGCCACTGCTTGGTCATCTTCTTTAATGATAGTACTCCTGTATCTTAATGTCTCAGCAGTTATTTTTTATGAGCTGCTTGGATAATATTCTAATTGCTAATGCTCATTACTCCGGGGCAACATTGCTGATTTTTCCTTTCTTCCTGCGAGATCAATCTGGCTGGCTGGTGACCAGATATTATGGAAAGAGAAGGGACAGCTGAAAGCTGAGAAGACAAGACTTGGCATTTGTGAAAGGGGAGTGTATCTGGATTCTTCCCTATAGTGGGGGTATGACCTTGGGCAGGCTGCTCCCCTCTCTGAGATATTTTATCTGTCTGAAGGCTGGGGACAGTTCCTCTCCTTCCTCTCTTATGGAATCATCTATGGCCCTTCCTTTTCCTGGTCTTTTATGCATCAGTATTTCAACTGCATTCATGTCATGGCCAGCATAAGTACTCCAGCCAATAAATGTACATCACACACCACACTTTTTCATAAATAAATCACTTGGTAATCCTGACTTCAGAGACTATGGCTGTGTTTCTGATCCCTTGGTCTTGGAATCATCGTGAACACTACTGAGTCTCGGGTAACTGACCTCTCACTTGGCTACATGGCACTCTCTCTGAATACCCCAAATATGGGCAAACCCAGCAGCTCAGATGACAATCCCACAATTTCAAATTCAAAAATGCTCCTTCCACCCTCCTTCCATACCCAAGAGGAGGTGGATTTGATCATCATAACAGTTAAAGAAAACAATGGCTCTTAAAGCATTTTGGGGAAAAAAGGCCAGGCCACCTCATAGAGGTGAGGGGAGGTGTGTGTGTGTGTGTGTGTGTGCGTGTTTCCCAAATTTAAAATATATTATCCACTACAGTAGATTCTTTGGAACATACAGCCATGGCTCCTCCCAGATGCAAAGTAGAAAGGCAAGACAAAAGCGATGGTACAGGGAGCTTCAGGCACTGAGGGAGAACAGAGCTTGTCCAAAGACTCTCAGCCTTACGTCCTCACAACAGGAAACAGAAATAAACTTCCAGGGCCTTGGTACCAGGTCTCACCTCTTTGTTAGAGGGAGGAGCATACCTTTAAGTTACTGTTAGAATAAAAACCACCAATCACGCAACTGGCCTCTCAGCAGAACCTTGTGTTCAACCACATGCTAATCCAGATTATTTCCTGTACTTTCTCTGATGTCAGATTAAATTGTAAATTCTTGGGCCTACTTCTTCCTGTGGTGTCTCTAGTCACATCTCTTGATCCCAGGAAAGTTCTCAAACCCCCATAAGTCGAAAACAAGCAAACAGCTAAAAGTGGTATTAAGTGTTTGGACCTAAGGTGCTCTCAATTCCAAGCAACACAGACTTGACTCAAAGAAGCCCAACCAGTAAAGCAATCCCATGCATGTCCTGCAGGAAGTCTAAGCAGTTCATTAACACTGCTTTCTCTGTCTTTGATAAGCTGTTTTCTCTACCTTTGATAAGCTGCTTTGTTTTCCTCCTAAGGTAGGTCTCTGGCATCAAAACAGGGTGACCAAACAAACTGGTTTTCTGGGAAAACCTAGTTTGTGCCTTTCACCCGTGATAATCATTAACCACTCTCCCTGTCACTCTCAGTAGGGTCCTGATTTGACAGATGATAAATTATCAGGTCACCTGCATCATATTTTTGCTGCCAGTTGTAAATGAGGTCACACTGCTCCTTGTATCCAGAGGGAGAAAAACAGATGCTCTTTCAGAAAAGCGAGAACTTACTCATATACCTCCAAAAAATTTCTCCTCCCATTTATTTAGCCCAAATTATGATATGGTGGTGGGGTGGGGGGGTGTCCCAGGTGGCGCTAGTGGTAAAGAACCCACCTGTGACTTGGGTTTGATCCCTGGGTTGGGAAGATCCTCGGGAGGAGGACATAGCACCCCACTCCAGTATGTTTTAAAATTTCTGCATCATTCAGTTATCCAGTACATATTATTGACAACTCACCATGTTTTAAGAATAATTGAGTCACAAGAAAAGCAATAATTATAGCATGTCTCACCATAAGAGAAGCCCACACACTGCAATGAAGACCCAGTGCAGCCAAAAAAGAAAAAAATAGCAAATATATAATATGTTAGAAGGTGATAAGTGCTCTGGGGAAAGGAAAAGAGATAAGCAGGACTAGGAGTGCAGAGGAGGGTCATGGAGACTGACAGTCATGAAAAGGTCACGCAAAGGTGGCATCTGGGCTGAATCCACAGGACTCTGAAAGACGTAAAGGACCAAGCCATACAGATATCTCAGAATGTTTAGAATCATGATTTATTCATTTCTATGTTCCCTGCATAACGCCTGCAAGGAGCAATTCAATAAATGTTTGATGGATGCCTGTGACTCATAATTGGTTTTCATAGCATAATATTTAATATCCTGATCCCAGTGATTAGATGGATTGTAGTCCCATCTGGACAAAGAGGGAACAAAAAGCTGTCGATCTTCCTTTAGACCATACACATGCCACACGTTCTGGGCTTAACCTGACCTTCATTTACAGAAACAGAGTCACAGAGGGCACATGATTAGCCATGGCTCTCTCTGATGATATTAATCAAAGAATCTCTAAATACACGTGATCCCATTTTAATTGTCTTATATGTTGTATGCCTCTGTGCTTTGCGGCATGCAGGAAGCAGCTACTAAAGTGATTCTATTACATTGGTTCCAGGAATTACAAATCATATGACTCACCCATTATAGAGTGAGTAATAAATAGTGTTGCAATTTTGTAGCAGCTAAATAAATCTTCCTGGATAACATTTTTCTAAGATGTTTTGAGAGTCTCTGTATCAAGTATGTGGAAATCCACCTGCCCTAAAAAAATCACTCTTTATTGGATGAACAGGCAATCTGAACTATTATGCAAATGTGACCTTCTGGGAAGTGGAGGAGCAAAAAAAACATCCCATCAGCTGTCCAAGTGTATTTTGCCTACACTTCTTTTCTGAATAAAGACACAAATCTGAGGTATGGAGCTCCAGTGTAATAATCAATCATGATTATTTTCATTGTGTGGGGTAGAATTTGCACAAAACAGATTTTTCCATCATTTCATTTTCACTCTTTTTCTATCTTTATGTTTTAGATGTCTTTCCTAAAAACACAAGACTGGATTTCATTTTTTATGTTTTCATTCATATGCTAACTTGTCAATCTTTGTATTTTTGAATGAAGAATTTAATTCTCTTAGATTTTAAATGATTAGGTATATAATTCAATTCATCAACGTCTATACTTTCTATTTGTCTTATATGTTCCATGATTCTCTTCTCTCTTTTCTCCTTTGTATTGACATATCCTCTATCATTCTGCTTTCCCCTCTAGGAGTGTTTAAGTTACAGGCTCTATTTTTAGCATGTTGGTGTAGTCTAAGAAATTATAGTGTACATAATTTTGTACAATTATCCTCTCCCCAAACCACACAAAATTCAGAACTTTTCATACCCTTTCAGGTTGACATTAATATGGTTATATTATCTACTTTCATTTCATTTATTTTAAAATTGCAAATACTATATTTTTATACCATAATTTTGCTGTCATAGATGGTGTGTAGGCATCTTTTCTCATTCCCATCCTCTCTCTGCCTCCTTTATGTGGGCAGGATCTTGAAGCCTTAAACTACATTTTCCGGCTCATTTATCAGCAAGGTTTCAGTTTAAACTCCATCATCAGGAGGCACTCACATAGCTTTGGAAGACATACAAGAGGCAGGCGCGATCATTATGCTGGCAGGCTGAGGGCTCTGGTTATGGGGAGGGCAGGTACATGGCTTTTGGCGGATGCAAAACATGAGGTTGTGAAAGCAGTTTTCAGGCAACTCCTTACAAATCACCCCTCAGTGTGTGCTGTGCCATGGAGGAAACTGGCAGCGGTGTCTTTCAGCTTCTGCTGTTTATGACTTCCTGTGCTCAGTCGCTCAGTCGTGTCCTAGTCTTTGTGACCCTAAGCACTGTAACCTGCCAGGCTCCTCTGTCCATTGGGTTTTCCTATGAAGAATACTGGAGTGGGTTGCCATGTCCTCCTCCGGGGGATCTTCCCAACCCAGGGATTAAACCCAAGTCTCCTGCATTGGCAGGTGAATTCTTTACCACTGAGCCACCTATGACTTCCTATGACTCTGAAAAGCAGCTCTCCAATGCTCACTAATCTAGCCCTTTTAAAGTTTTTATAAACCTCTATTTCTATTGATTTAAATTATGTCCTTTTTGAAACACTTCAAGTGCTCTCTCTTTTCCAATATGTCTTGACACATGGAATATTTAGTATAGAAATTTGTTCTCTGAAGCATACTTTTTTTATACGGGAATCTGTGATAGGCTATTTGTCTTAGTTAAACATGAAATAATACACTCACACCAATAGATAATAGGATACTGGTATTCACAAGTAAGAAGTTAACTTCAATTGTCACTTTTACTTACTTGGGATGAAGTACCTACTATAGATAAGCCCTTGGGACACCTGGCTACTGCTGAAATAAAATAAAAAGGAATATAAAGTCTATGTGGTGGAATTCTAATCTAGATCATGGCTAGAGAATTTGTAGAAAGCAAACGACAAACTTGGGGCTTCAACATCTTTCCTCAAGGCAAGTTTTTAGAGATCCGGAGGGCTTTTCTGAATGTCCTGATAGAACCTGCTGATAGGGTCAAGGTTTCTGATCCCTGGGTTGGAAAGATCTCCTGGAGAAGGGAAAGGCTACCCACTCCAGTATTCTGGGCTAGAGAATTCCACGGACCGTATAGTCCATGGGGTCACAAAGAGTTGGACATGACTTGAGTGACTTTTCCATTTTTCCTAGAGCTGGATCTTGTGATACTTGGGTTCATGTTTGCCTAGAGTGTGTGCATGCTCGGTCGTGTGCGACTCTTTGCGACCCCATGGACTGTTGACACCAGCACAAAGCAGTCTGCCTTATGACTTTGGAAACACCAGTAGGAGGGATGAGGAAGCGAGACAGGGAAGGAAACGAAGCCAGTAAAGAACATGTTACCAAGCAAGTTATTGCTGCAGCCCCTGGAGCTTACACACACTGAGAAATTCTGGGAGAGTGGGACATGCAGTGTGAGGGTACCCCCACCTCAAATGGTCAGGTGTGCACACAGGTCAGCACCACTCAGTCCGCTGATGAACACTGGGGGCTCAGGGGGCTTCAGCCTTTACATTAATGGCAGGGATAGGGAGGATTCCTGCCACTAGAGAAAGTTCTGGCAAAAGGATGCAGCTGCTGTTAGTTGGAAGACTGCTAATTAACACCCTAGCGTTCTGTCTCAAGAGGATTTGGGCAGGACACTCACAGTATCTGCCACATACTGGGTTCAGAATTAAAGCAAAGGTTTCTTCTGTGGATTTTAGGGCATTAATTGGAAAAAGCAGGATATTTCAATGAATCTGAATACCCCAAAGCTGCAAATCTCATTAAAATTTTTGAACACTTTGAAGCACCTTGTAAAGGTTTGATAATAACTCTCTTCAAGGCCCACCTATGCCTTCTTGGCCTCCAGACCCAAAGCCAGATTTACATTCTTTAAACTCTCCATCTGTGAACATCTTGTTCATGGAGTTTTATTCACATATTTACAACATTCTTTGTTCTCCATTCCTTCCTGTAGTCTAATATCCCATCTGATGTGTCCTCCCAAAACATATCCTTTAGAATTTATCTTACCATGATTTATTGGGTGCCTACTGTTATCAAGACAGTTGTTGTTCCATCGCTCAGTCGTGCGCAACTCTTTGCCACCCTGTGGACTGTAGCCTTCCAGACTCCTCTGTCCAAGGGATTCTCCAGGCAAGAATACTGGAGTGGGTTGCCATGCCCTCCTCCAGGGGATCTTCCTGATTGAAGGGTCAAACCTGTGCCACTTGTATCTCCTGTATTGCAGGCAGATTCTTTACCCACTGAGCCATTGGGGAAGCCCACAACTAAGTCATTATTACTGCTGTTTATTTTGAACTTTTTTTTTTTTTGCTGTGCTGAGTCTTGCTGTGCACAGGCTTTCTCTAGTTGTGGTGAATGGGGGCTATTCCTCATTGTGGTGTGTGGGCTTCTCATTGTGGTCGCTTCTCTTGCTGTGGAGCACAGACTCTAGGTGAATGGGCTTTAGTGGTTGTGGTGCAGGCTTCGTTGCTCTGCAGAATGTGATCTCCCGCATAGCAGGCGGATTCTTATGGAAGGTGTTATTTTGTACTCTTAAGTAATACTGCTTATACTTTCATTATGTTGAAGTGCACGTGAATCACAAACTTTGAAAGAAAAGTATGAAGCCTTAAAAAAAAAAAAAAGAACATGAGAGTATTTTAATAAATGAGATAGATTAAAGATAATGCAAAACAACTGAGATATGATTAATAGATGGCCCCATCCAAACCATCCACAAAAGAAAATATTCATAGAAGTAGTTATGGGCCCCATAAAACTGTCCGTGTTTATGCCTGCCAGTGATTAAGAGATCACAATATATCAGTCACAGTGTTTTGTGAATAAGTTACTAGTTTAATGTAGCTGAACTGAGTGGGGTGGGACTGGAGGGCTGGAGGTGTGCCAGGCGTTTGGTGAATGCTCTGAGACAAGCAACAGTAAGAAGGAAGCGCTCCCTGGACCTGTCGTCTTAAACGCTCCAGTAATGTCTGTGTCTTTGGAAAGTTTTGTCAGGAAAGTCAGGAAAGATCCTGACTAGCAAGCAGGATAACCCCAGGCCTGAGAATCAAGTTGGATCATTTTGTGTTCTAGGATCTGAGCAAATGGAAAAATAATGATCCTCCATTCCAGACAGCAATTTTGGGTTCTAATGATTACATACAAAATGTTCTGATGCTGAGGCTCATATATTTGTTAAAATAAAACATGCAGCACTGGGATGGATGCAAAAATTATGTCCACTTTAAAAAAGTCTGCATAAGGCAGGAAAAAGAATATTAAAATCATATCTATTTTTATAATCCATGTATAATAAAACTGTGGTAAAGGGGGAGATAATAGATTATTTACATTACATTTTAAAGAGATCCAAGCTAAGTAAATTTCTTAAATAAATGAAGCATGTCTTTTCAGTTGCATTTCAGGAATTTTGAAGGAAATCTTTTCAAACTGATTGTGGCTATGACCCCTCCCCAACACAAAACAAAATATACTGCTAGTAATACAAACATTCTTTAGTCACTCAGGGGCATTTTGATATATTTGATAATTTTTTGGTAAGGTAAAAAAAATGTTTTTGATGATTCTTCTTTCTTTTGCTCTTTTCAGAGTCAGCTTACAAGACTCAGTCTTTCACATTACTGCTTCTAATGGGTGTTCACCTGGCGTTGATATAAAATGGAAAGTGCTATATAAATTTGGTAATGCTTCTAAAGAAAAATAATGACAACAATCCCTGTTAATATTTGCTTCCGCAACCTACTTTAACACCCAATTTTTCACATGTCTAATTTGATGAAGGAAGGATTAGTGACTTCGGGAACCATCTCCAACCCAGCTTCTCGGTCTGCAGTACAATCCCTAAGACATACTCAGTACCCAGCCACACTGCACTCTCTGCCTTTCATCACGGGTCACGCCATTATCTCAGACCAGAAGGCCTGCCTCCACATTCCCTGCATGTCCATCATTCATCACTCATGCCCAGATCACAGGAAATTTATGGCCTTCTTGACTGTTTCTCAGAGCATCCTAATTACATGAGGTATTTGGACTCTCCCACGTCTGCCTTCCATTCCAAGGACGGAAGCCGCCTTGAGATCCGGGACTCCATCGATTTACATTTCTGTTCTTGGTGCTTCATACGGTACAATACGTAGTTGTACTAAACCGGTGCTTGTTGAAATGCATCACAAAGGAATGGCTTTTTATCTGAAGGCTGTTATCGCTCACTGTCAGCTCCACCCACTTTAACACAGACAATTTTGTTCCACTCACTCACTCATTAATTCAATAAAAATGTAGCTGGTGTAATTACTATTATTATGTTATTATGTTCCAGCATAATTCTTTCCATCCCATCTCAACTGACAGTTTCAATAAACATGATGGGATCAGGGTGGGAAACAGGAGGCCTCATGGCAGAAGGGTGGGTAGCAATCAAGGAAATGTTTGGGGAATCCAACCTCAGAAGTAAGGAGAAGGAATGAAGGAGTCCTCCAGCTTTATTTCCTCTCTTCATCTTATTTTTTAATTTTTTAAGGATCATCTAAAATTAGATGGCTTCCCAGGTGGTAAAGAACCCAACTGCCAACGCAGGAGACAGAAGAGAGGTGGGTTCCATCCCTGGGTTGGGAAGATCCCCTAGAGAAGGGCTTGGCAACCCACGCCAGTATTCTTGCCTGGAGAATCCCGGACAGAGGAGTCTGGCGTGCTATAGTCCATGGGGTAGCAAAGAGCTGGACGTGACTGAAGCAACTTAGCATGCACACAAAATGAGATGGCAGGAAACAGAAGACTGTATTCCACCAACAGCAGCGTCATCCAGCCTCTCAAACGCTGCGGCTTTCTATCTTTTTTTCCTTTGTCAGGCTGGCCACATCACTGTGCTCATGGATCTACAGCCTGCTTCTCTTCCCTAATAGAAATATTAAAAGGTATATTTTATGACTGAATTGGTAAGAAAACTAGGGCTTCCCTGATAGCTTAATTGGCAATGCAGGAGATCCTGGTTCGATTCCTGGGTTGGGAAGATCCACCGGAGAAGGGATAGGCTATCCACTCCACGATTCTTGGGTTTCCCTCGTGGTTCAACTGGTAAAGAATCCACCTGCAATATGGGAGACCTGGGTTCAATCCCTGGGTTGGGAAGATCTCCTGGAGAAGGGAAAGGCTACCCATTCCAGTATTCTGGCCTGGAGAATTCAGTGGACTGTACAGTCCCTGAGGTCGCAAAGAGTCGGACACAACTGAGGGACTTTCAGTGTGGTATGAAGACTAGTACCAAATACCAAGACTAATACTAATACCAATATGTCCAGGGTGGGTTATATTCATTTCTTTCTTCTGCTTTATAAAGATATTAAGACATATTTGTGGCTCCTTGAAGCATGGTGGTTGTAGGCACTGTACCACTGCATCTGATGTGGGAGACCTCAGCGCCTCCTGCTCCTGGTATTCTTTCTGTGGAAATGTTCTCTTTCCTTATCTGACCCCTTCAGGCCTCAGCTTCAATTCACATGCTTGAACACAGTCTTTTCTGAACCCCTTCCAAGCATCCCTTCCAGCAACTTCTCAGACAAAATAAAAATCCTCGATTCCATCATCATCTCCTTTAGAAACCACCAACCCCTCATGTGCAGTAATTCACACTTATCCATGTAAATGATTATCTAATTAAAGACCATCTTTTCCAATAGAGTTTCAGGTCTATTGGAAGGCAGAAGATGTCTGGTCTCTCATATATAGCCATACCCTTGTTGTATATTCAAATCCATTTTAGAAAAGTGCAAGGTTGCAGATATTTTTTCTTCATAGCATGAAGTTATGTATTCTTTCTTTGGGAAGTGAAAGTGAAAGTCGCTCAGTTACGTCTGACTCTTTGTGACCCTATGGGCTGGTACGGTACATGGAAATCTCCAGGCCAGAATACTGGAATGGGTAGCTGTTCCCTTTTCCAGGGGATCTTCCCAACCCGGGGATCGAACCCAGGTCTCCCACATTTCAGGCAGATTCTTTACCATCTGAGAGACCCTCTAAGTTGTTCTAAACACGACAATGGCTAAATGCAACAGACTGAGCCAAAAAACGTCCATGGGCTCTGATGTGACAATCACTTTGAATCACTGCCCTGCCATTGCCTTGTTATGTAAACTTAAAGCCAATCCCTTTCCGTCTCTGAAATTTACTTTTATTCTTGCTTTTCTTTATAAAGTGGAAATTGAATAGTTGCTTATGGCTGTTATAAGAATCAAAAAAGGTACATAAAAAAATAACAACTTTTGGATGGTCCCCCCATCAGGAAGACAGGAAAGAAATCACTGTAGATCTTCTATGCTGGGAAAGCATGGGGGCTTAGTTGTACTATGTTCTTGAGTAAATATGCATCCTTTTCTGAATGAGTGGGATTGCATTTATAAATGATAAAGAATTTAAAAAGTAATAAATATCATCATTATCAGAGTTGACATGCATCGTGAATTTGCGGATTTGTATAATGATTTCTCTTTCTATTGAGTCATCTCTGCAGTATGCTCATCTGACTCCCTTTGCCCTTTGAGACTGATGACTCTCTCCAAGGATCATCAGACACTGATGCTCCAAGAAAGACTATCAGGATGGCCCTGCGGTTATCTGTTGCCTATTTCAGTTACTGAAGCAGTGCATGCAAAGCTGGCCCTCTCAGCACGATGCCATCAGAAAGAAGAAAGAGAATGAGGCAAAAAAGAGCAATAAATCTTGAAAGCAATCTTTTCCAATGGATTCGATCTGACATTTGAGTGGAGAAGGGAGTACTACTGGGGAATGAACATACAGGCATGTGGCTGACAATTCAAGGGAGAGGAAATTAGATGCTATATTGCAAGAGGTTTGGGGAATTGGTTATTAGGTCTCTGCTTTCTGACAGAGATAAATACATTAATACATTCCAGGAAGAATGTTTGCTAAGAGCAAGAATAATCTGTCCACAGTGATGTCTCAAAAAGTAAAAATCTTGAGAAAAGGGGACTTGGGCTATAACATCCGTTGCTCATTTTAGAAAGAAAGAAGCAAATAATGTATCTTTAAAAAAGAAAAGGAAAATACAGCTGAAGGACAATAATACTTCAGTCCATGGGACATGGAAAAGAGTCAAATCTTTTGCTGAGACATCATTTCAAATGTGAGTGCTTCTTCTGCCTACAAAAACTGAAGCTGTAACTTCTAATCTTCAAGCACTAGTCAGCTCGAATCTAAAATGACCCCATGCTTATGCACAGCCTTTTAGGATGCTGAACCAGTACAACTAGGCATCGTGTCCTCATCCACAGAGAGTTAGAAGGGCTTTCTTTAACATCACAGTCACTCAATTGATTCTCCAATCACAAAGGTTATTTCATTTTCACTTCTTATTTATTCATTAATTCATCTGATGTTTCCTGAGATACAATCACTGTGTCAGATGTTTAGAATACAGCAGTTAACAATGGGAACAAAACCTCTGTCTTTTTGGAGCCCTTATCCCATTTCAGGGAGGCATCTGGTTTACATACAAGCTGACAAAGAAGTCCAGGGGGTGAAGAAAATGGAACAACATGGTGAGGCCGGAGGAATGCTCAGCACCTTTGACTAGGATGATCAAGGAAGACCATTTCAGGAGGTGATATTTTAGTGGAGATCTGATTAATGTAACGGCCAGTGGCATAGAAATACCTAGCAGGTGAAAGGGAAAGAATATGAATGGGAAGAAGGGGGAAACAAACAAACACTATTAAGACTCAAACAGAGAAACTCTCTTGATGTATCAAGGACAAAGCAAGGCCAGGGAGGGGTGGCATGGTGAGGGCGCAGGGCCATAGAGTCCTGCAGGCGACACTGTTAGGGAATCTGACTCGTTTCATGTGTCACCCATGCTAAAACTGACCCTGCTTTACACCTCTGCATCACACTGCTTACAGAACACTTTCCTATGTTATTCCACTTAATAGCATAATGACCTGGCAAAAGGTGTTACCGCTGTTTGGCTGTGAGCACACTCTGAGTATAAATGAGCGTGCCGTTCTCAAGCTGAGCATCGCTTCTCAGCCTGTCCCTAGTAGCTTGTGGTTAGCAGGTCTTGCACACGTATAACTTCATTAAATCCTTTTAGCCGTCCTGAGCATGCACTTTCCGGAGTTGGGAACATCCCTTTTCCCCCCAAACTGGCAAGCTTCTTTGCAAATCTGTACATTCTTTCCGGACATGGTTACTGACCCAAAGCATTCTCACCCTGTGTTTCTGTAAAGCTGTCTGTAGAGCAGGTATTATTATACTGCACTGCAATCACGGAGCTCCTTGTCTGTCTCTCACTGGCCTAGACACTCAATGCAGGGGCTGTCCTTTCATCTCCAGTGACTGGTACAGGGTCCGTCTATTATATTATTGTGCGCAGACAACAAAGGAAGTGCTTTATGAAAGCCAGAGTAGGATTTTTTGTTTTCAATTTCAGTTCCTTTTAAACCATCTTCTCATCCCAGTTTCACCTAACATTTCTGGAGGGCTTTTTTCCATTAAGGCCTTAAGTAGCTGCTCTAACACACTAATGTTTGCTATGCTGTTAACAGTTTCTAATGACTTCACACAAAACCCCAGCAAGGTAGCACATCTGAGTGTTAAGCAGTGGCCTCACAGAGAGAGAGAGACTGCCTTAACCCAAGTTGACCTTGATCTCAGGCTCCAGGCAAAGTTGTGTGATAACATCACTTCCTGTTACCTGCCTAATTTCCCTTTGAGTCACTATACTTATGTTTATTGATCCCATACAAAGAAAAAAGTAGTGGCCTGGGTGCTAGAGTTAGGGGTAACTGAGGAAGGCATACCTTTACCTTGAAATGAGGTCAAATAAGCATACAATTATAAAAGCAGGTATTAAGTGCTTTCTGTGAAAGCAATGAGTACAAGGTGTATGCTGGTACATAAAAAGGGCAGGTCTTTCCATCCTAAAAAACTAGGCAAGACTCACCAGAAAAATGTTGACATTTAAATTTGGCCTACCTGTTAATAATAGGTCATCCATAAACGTCTGAATAAATTTTGCTTAAAGTAATATCTAAAAGAAGTTTTAAAAGATAAAAATCATTAGATGTGAATATGTATCTATACACATGTACCGATATTTGGTTCGGTTCAGTTCAGTTGTGTCCGACTCTGTGACCCCATGGACTGCAGCACACCAGGCATCAAAATCCATCACCAAGTCCCAGAGCTTGCTCAAACTCATGTCCATCTAATCGGTGATGCCATCCAATCATCTTATCATCCGTCATCCCCTTCTCTTCTCGCCTTCAATCTTGCCCAGAATCAGGGTCTTTTCCAATGAGTCAGGTCTTCCCATCAGGTGGCCAAAGTATTGGAGCTTAAGCTTCAGCATCAGTCTTTCCAATCAATATTCAGGACTGATTTGCTTTAGGATTGACTGGTTGGATCTCCTTGCAGTCCAAGGGACTCTCGAGAGTCTTCTTCAACACCACAGCTCAAAAGCATCAGTTCTTTGGTGTTCAGCTTTCTTTATGGTCCAACTCTCACATCCACACATGACTACTAGAAAAACTATAGCTTTGACTAGATGGACCTTTGTTGGCAAAGTAATATCTCTGCTTTTTAATATGCTGTCTAGGTTAGTCATAGCTTTTGTTCCAAGGGACAAGCATCTTTTAATTTCATTGCTGCAGTCACTATCTGCAGTGATTTTGAAGCCCAAGAAAAAGAAAGTCTGTTACTATTTCCATTGTTTCCCCATCTATTTGCCATGAAGTGATTGGACTGGATGCCATTATGTTTGTTTTTTGAGTGTTGAGCTTTAAGCCAACTTTTTCACTCTCCTCTTTCACTTTCATCAAGGGGCTCTTTAGTTCTTCTTCACTTTCTGCCATAAGGGTGATGTCATCTGCATATCTGAGGTTACTGATATTTCTCATGGCAATCTTGATTCCAGCAGGTACTTCCTCCAGCCCGGCATTTCCCAGGATGTACTGTGTATAAGCTAAATAAGCAGGATGACAATATACTGCCTTGATGTACTCTATGTCTGGCTCTAACTGTTGCTTCTTGACCTGCACACAGGTTTCTCAGAAGGCAGGTAGGGTGGCCTGATATTCCCATCTCTTTAAGAATTTTCCACAGTTTGTTGTGATCCACACAGTCAAAGGCTTTAGCGTAGTCAGTGAAGCAGAAGTAGATGCTTTTCTGGAATTATGTTCCTTTTTTGATGATCCAATGGATGTTGTCAATTTGATCTCTGTTTCCTCTGCTTTTTCTAAATCCAGCTTGACCATCTGGAAGTTCTCGGTTCATGTATTATTGAAGCCTTGCTTGGAGAATTTTGAGCATTACTTTGCTAGCATGTGAGATGAGTGCATTTGTGTGGTAGTTTGAACATTCTTTGACATTGCCTTTCTTTGGGATTGGAATGAAAACTGACCTTTTCCAGTCCTGTGGCCACTGCTGAGTTTTCCAAATTTGCTGGCATTTGAGTGCAGCACTTTAACAGCATCATCGTTTAGGATTTGAAATAGCTCAACTGGAATTCCACCACCTCCACTAGCTTTGTTTGTAGTAATACTTCCTAAGGCCCAATTGACTTCACAATCCATCATCTGGCTCTAGGTGAAGGATCACATAATCATGGTTATCTGGGTCATTTAGATGTTTTTGGATCACAGCCTCTAACTCAATGAAACTATGAGCAATGCTGTGTAGGGCCACCCAAGGTGGATGGGTCATGGTGGAGAGTTCTGACAAAACTTGGTCCACTGGAGATGGCAATGGCAAGCCACTTCCGTATTCATGCCTTGAGAACCACATGAACAGTATGAAAAGGCAAAAAGATATGGCACTGAAAGATGAACTCCCCAGGACAGTAGGTGCCCAATATGCTACTGGAGATCAGTGGAGAAATTGCTCCAGAAAGGATGAAGAGGCTGACTCAAGGCATAAACAACACCAGTTGTGGATGTGACTGGTGATGGAAGTCAAGTCCAGTGCTGTAAAGAACAATATTGCATAGAAACCTGGAATGGTATGTCCATGAATCAAGGTAAATTGGAAGTGTTCAAACAGGAGATGGCAAGAGTGAACATCGATATTTTAGGAATCCGTGAACTAAAATGGACCAGAATGGGCAAATTTAATTCAGATGACCATTACATCTACTACTATGGGCAACAATCCCTTAGAAAAAATGGATTAGCCCTCACAGTCCACAAAAGAATCCAACATGCAGTACTTCAGTGCAATTTTTAAAATGACAGAATGATCTCTGTTTATTTCCAAGGCAAACCATTCAATATCACAGGGAGGAAAGAGGGAGGAGGGTTCAGGATGGGGAACACGTGTATACCTGTGGCAGATTCATGGTGATATATGGCAAAACCAATACAATATTGTAAAGTTAAAAAAATAAAATTAAAAAAAAAAATCTATGCCTCAACCACTAATGCTGAAGAAGCTGAAGTTGAACAGTTCTATGATGACCTACAAGAACTTCTAGAATTAACACCAAAAAAAGATGTCCTTCTCATCATAGGGGACTGGAATGCAAAAGAAGGAAGTCAAGAAATACCTGGAGTAACAGGCAAATTTGGCCTTGGAATATAAAATGAAGAAGGTGAAAGGCTAATAGAGTTTTGCCAAGAGAACGGGCTGGTCATAGCAAACACACTCTTCCAACAACACAGGAGACAACACTTAGACGCAGACTTCACCATACAGCCAATACCAAAATCAGATTGATTATATTCTTCACAGTCGAAGATAAAGAAGCTCTATATTGTCAGCAGAAACAAGACTGGGAGCTGACCATGGCTCAAATCATGAACTCCTTATTGCAAAATCCAGACTTATATTGAAGAAAGTAGGGGAAACCACTAGACCAGTCAGGTATGACCTAAGTCAAATCCCTTACAATTATAGATTAGAAGTGACAAATAGATTCAAGGGATTAGATCTGATAGAGTGCCTGAAGATCTATGGACAGAGATTATAACAGTGTATAGGAGGGCATGATCAAAACCATCCCCAAGAAAAAGAAATGTAAAAAGATTGTGTGAGAAGGCCTTATGAATAACTGATATTTGGAGTAGAGGCTAATAGTTTAAAATGAGCAGGTTTAAACTGATTTAAATCCTACGGCACTTGTTTTTACTGTTCAGTTGCTCAGTTGTGTTCAACTCTTTGTGACCCCATGGACTGCAGCATGCCAGGCTTCCCTGTCCATTGCCAACTCCCAGAGTTTACCCAAACTCATGTCCATTGAGTCAGTGATGCCATCCAACCACCCTCTATTGTCCCCTTCTCCTCCCACCTTCAACCTTTCCCAGCATCAGGGTCTTTTCCAATGAGTCAGCTCTTCACATCAGGTGGCCACAGCACTAACTCTGCCAATATAGTCAACATGCTTAACCTACCTGACTCTTATTTATGGTGATGTTATGAGTGTTACCTGAGATAATACATGCAAAATACTTAGAATGATGCCTGGACCATGGACCCCCTCAGTGGGTCTTGGTCTTGGTCAATATTGCTATTGTTCCCTTTGCTGTTACTGTCAGAGGTGATACAATATATGTACATGGGGAAACTAAGGTCACAAGGATAGAAGTGACTTGACCTGTGACTGTGAGGTAATTAGGCCCTAGGGGTCAGTTGACCATCCTTCTAGTGGTCTCTGTCCCCACAAAGCCACTTCCTGCCCCTCCTTCATGTCCAGCTAGCTACCTTCTCCACTCATCCAGGACAGACTGCCCCAAATGTGGGAGACTCAGTAGCTACTGACCTTTACACCACCAAGATTACCAATGGAGGAGCAGAGATCTCCGCAGTAATGTGCAGCTCATCTAGACCTGAGTTTGCTGTGTGAGGGGTTCAATCTGTGGCATAGGAGACAAGCAGTGTTACTCCATCCTCAATGGCTCATCATCCATTCGGTGTTCACTTACATGATACAAGAGAAGGCAACTTGAGATAAGTTGCAAGCAACTTCTTTGCTGAATTAAGAGCTAATACTGGATAAACACTTCCTAAATATTCTGTGCTATTCACAATGTAAAGGCTTCCCAGGTGGCTCAGTGGTGAAGAATCCACCTGCCAATGCAGGAGATGCAAGAGACACGGGTTCAACCCCTGGGTCAGGAAGACCCCCTGGAGGAGGAAATGCAACCCACTCCAGTATTCTTGCCTGGGAAATCCCATGGACCAGAGGAGCCTGGCAGGTTCACAAAGAGTCAGACACAACTGAGCACACAGGCATACACGCATTCACAGTGTAATGGTTACAAATATGCCACACTTTTAAATTGAAGTTCATTATCTATATTTTATCCGGCACTTTACTTTCAGACAATCAACACAATACACCAGGCTCTGATCTGCAGCATGTTGTAATTCCAACGGTATAAATATTCCCATAGCCAATTTCAAGCTACCAGTGGGACTCAACTGAGTATGGAGTTGGTGCAGCAGTCAGCGTCATATGGTGTTTCCGCTATACTGGTACACAGCAGTAAAATTGATGAGTTTCCATGTTGCTCTCTGCTTTTAACATAACAGTAAAATGTATATAACTGTAAGTCGGGAGGAGAAGGGGACAACAGAGGATGAGATGGTTGGATGGCATCGCTGACACGATGGACATGAGTGTGAGCAGGCTCTGGGAGTTGGTGAAGGACAGGGAAGCCTGGTGTGCTGCAGTCCATGGGGTCACGAGGAGTCGGACACGACTGAGCGACTGAACTGAACTGAACTGGAGTATAACTTAATCTTTAATAATGGCTGTGTTTAACAGCCAATTTGCAAAATCCTCCCCAGTTTAACAATTGACTTTCATGATCCAATAAGATGGCTCCAGCATATCGCTCAATAAAAGACAGGTCAATGCGGAACAATCAAAAAGTAATATGTAGTCATCAGGTAAAGTCAGATTTGAGACTGTGTTTTGAATTGTAATCTTCTATTTGTGTATGTGAATGTTTGCTGGGGGGAGGGTCAGGTCTTAAAACACACAGATTTTCACTAAACTTTCCCGTGCTGCTCTCTGGGTGTTTTGGTTTATGATTTTTGCATGGTGTCGGACTCTGCTTGTTTGCCTGACTCAACCACGTTTCCAGCTCTGAAACACCCACTAGGAATGCTCCTTTACCTTCTAGAAAGGAGGATGTAATCAAAAAGTAAGGTGATTTCTCAGGGCCATGACACACTGATAGTGTATCTCACAAAGTGCACAAATTAATGGTCAGTTTAGGTGCTTTCCTGCTCATTTCCATCACATCTCCCTTGAACTTCCAAATCTGGGCATTCATCAGTGCTGGGGAAAATATGTGATTTTCTAAACAAGTTTATCCCTTCTATCAAGTAAACTCGCTTCTATAAGAAGGCAAATGCTGAAGACTAAATTGGAGTGAACTCTTATTACTGATTTCAAATATGGAAGTAAATGATTCTCAAGGTCAGAAGGAAGGTCATTTCTAGCTTCATGGGTATTGCAGCCACCTTGATTCAATTCTGTCCCTGAAGCTTAGCCCTGTGCACTCTGGCTGCCCCAGAGCCTACAGCTCTCTTGGGAAAGAATTAGCCACAGAGGAGGGTTTAATGAGCCTGACAGTCTTCCATGGCTCCTATGCGCCTCTTGACAACCGGGTGTAAAATGCTCCCCAGGGGCTGGTAAGACAATAAAATCTCAGAGTTGAAAGGCAGCTCAGCTCTGAGAGTAATCCAACTTTTCTGTTTCACACATGAGGCCACTAATATTCCTGCATGTGAACTCACAGTTCAGAGATGCAGGAGGAGAGTTTGCAGAGCTAAAACCCAAGAGTCTGCATCTCCATTCAGGAAGCCTTTCTCTCATCACACAGGTCCCTTCTCGAGATCATAAGAGGCTGCACTGCATATAATTTAGGCCGTGCTGTCGAGCTCCAAATGTCACAGTGCTTCAGTAAAAGGAAATCCAAAGGGAAGTAGTAAAAACAACCCATGGAAATATTAATATAAGCTGGGGCTCTAACAGGGACTGAGACTTTAATATTAATAATTATTACTATGAACTGGAAGTCTAATACAAAGGACTGCATGGGGAAGAAGATACTGAAATGGGCTTTGAAGGATGAGTGGAGGAGAACCCTTACTTTTAAGCAGAGCATTTGCAATTGCAGTGCTGCTGCGGCTGCTAAGTCGCTTCAGTTGTGTTTGACTCTGTGCAACCCCATAGACGGCAGCCCACCAGGCTCTGCCATCCCTGGGATTCTCCAGGCAAGAACACTGGAGTGGGTTGCCATTTCCTTCTCCAATGCATGAAAGTGAAAAGTGAAAGTGAAAAGTGAAAGTGAAGTTGCTCAGTCGTGTCCTACTCTTCGTGACCCCATGGACTGCAGCCCACCAGGTTCCTCCATCCATGGGATTTGCCAGGCAAGAGTACTGGAGTGGGGTGCCAGTGCCTTCTCCAACATCTTAATGCAGCATGGTATACAGACACAGATTAGTATAGTGACTCTCAGTTAAAAGACTTGATATTACCCTTATGCAATCATATGCTTCCTTACATATTTTTACCCAGTTTACAGAATAAAAAATGAGATATCATTAATAACAGATTTGGAAATAATCACTCCTTTATTTCATAGAGATATCACATCTTTATTATATAGAAACACTGAGATATAGACAAACTGGTATAGGTTTGTACCAAGATTTCATAAAATTAATTAAAGGGTCCATTCTATTATGAAAAGACAATCCTAAATGGTAAAGGATATTTAAGAGCATATGTTGATAAATAGGTCTGCTTATTAAAGTATGATTTATGTATGATGAATGCATAGGTCTTAAGTTTATCATTTGTTTCCCAAAATATATACACCTATATAAATCATATCCCCACTTAGATGTAGATTAATTTCTTCAATTTAGAAGGACATTTAGGACTCTTCCAAGTCAAATCTCAAGTCCTTCCCACCTTTTAGGATTTTATATGCATATTGTTAATGTGATTGGTTATTTTTTGAAAGTTAAAACATGCCAAGATGGATACCATTTAGTCTCATGTATTATATTTCCTCATATATTACTGAATTTGATTTACCAATATTTTGTTTAGAATATTTGAACCATTTTCTTGAGAGATATTGGCCTATAATTCTGTTTTCTTGCAATGTTTTGTCTGCCTTTGAAGTTATGGATATATTTGTCTCACAGAATGAGTTGGAGACCTTTCTTCAGTCTGACTTTCTGAGTTTCAATGAGATTAATAATTCTCTCATAATTGGTGATAGAATTTGCCAATAAGTCCACTTCTAAGTGGAGTTTTCCTCTGGAGAAGCCTCTTTTCACATTTCATATTTCTTTTTCATTTTTCTGTATCATGTATTTTCAGAATAATTTGGCTATTATATCTAAGTTGTTGAATTTATTGGCAGAATTTTTGTGCTAATATGCCTTCAGTGATTTTTCCTGTCATTCCTGATACTGCTAATATGTTTTCTATTGATCAATTTCTTTAGAGATCTATATATTTTGACTCATTTTCATTTTATTGATGTATTATCTAATTTTATTGTTTCCTTCTATCTAAACATTTTGAGTTTAATGTCCTTACTTCTTAGACTTTTAAAATTAAGTTGAAAATGTATATAATTTATTTGACTTCTTTATTTTATAATGTAACAACTTAAAAGTTTCAAACTTCTCTTCTAAGCACTTCTTGAGCTACCTTGCACACATTTCATTATTTGGTGTCTTAATATTCACTCAGTTAAAAATATTTTCTAATTTTCCTCATGATTTCTTTTTTGTCCTATGAATTATTTGGAAGAATGCTGTGTAATGTTTTGGGAGGTTTTCCAGATAGAATTTCATTATACTGAATTGTAATCCAGTCTTTTTAATTTTTTCAACCAGAGGACATATATCCTCTATGGTTTAATTCTTTGACATATATTTAGAATTGTTTTATGGATTAATATATGGTATATCTTGTTTATTGTCCCATGTGAACTTGAAAATAATTTGCCTCCTGCCGTTGAATACACGTTTTTCTAAAAATTACATTTTTTCAATCAATAATTCTGTTCAAATTCTTTAAATTCTATTGATTTTATCTACTCCTTAAGACTTAAAATCTCCAAATATTATTGTAACATTTTCTATTTCTTCATTTAGTTATGCTAATTAGATTTTTATGAACTTCTTCCAGCTTTATTGAGATATAACTGACATCTAACATTGTGTAAGTTTAAGATGTACAATGTGATGAATGATACATGTATGTGTTTAAAAATGTTTACCACAAGAAAGTTAGTTGATGCATCTTTCACCTCCTAATTACTATCCAGTTATTGTTATTTTATAGTACTTCCTGCATTGTTAAACTCTTATTACCCAAATTCCTATTTAGGGTTGTTTTGTCTTCTCACTTCTTTTATCATTATAAAATAGTCATCTTTATCTCAGGTAACACTCCTTATGTTGAAATTTACTTTGTCAAGAATGAATTAAATATATTAATATAGTTTCAAGTTTTGCACTTTAATTTCTGTCCTTCTGTTTGACTTATGATACTGTACCTTTAAATCATGTATCTCGTAAAAAGCAATTAGCAGTTTTTGTTCTGTTACCGTCCAATCTGTCAGTCTCTGATTTTCAGCTGGAATATTTAGTTCATTCAGCTGGAATATTTAGATTTGGTTGGTTTAAGTCTATCATGGGCTTCCCTGGCTCAGATGGTAAAGTATCTACTTCCAAAGCCAGAGAGCCAGATTTGCTCCCTGGGTTGGAAAGATTGCCCTGGAGAAGGAAATGGCAACCCACTCCAGTATTCTTGCCTGGGAAATCCCATGGACAGAGAAGCCTGGTGGGCTACAGTCCGTGGGGTCGCAAAGCATTAGACATGGCTGAGCAACTAACACTTTAAGTCTATCATATTGTTATTTGCTATCAGTTTGTTCGATTTATTTTTCTCCTCTCTCCTAATGATTTGGAAGACTCACTTCAGTCAGTTCAGTTGCTCAGTCGTGTCCAACTCTTTGCAACTCCATGGACTGCAGCACTCCAGGCCTCCCTGTCCATCACCAACTGCTGGAGCTTACTCAAACTCATGTCCAGAGTCAGTGATGCTATCCAACCATCTCATCCTCTGTCATCCCCTTCTCCTCCAGCCTTCAATCTTTCCCAGCATCAGGGTCTTTTCCAATGAGTTGGTTCTTCATATCAGGTGGCCAAAGTATTGGAGTTTCAGCTTCAGCATCAGTCCTTCCAATGAATATTTAGCACTGTTCTCCTTTAGGATGGACTGGTTGGATCTCCTTGCAGTCCAAGGGACTCTCAAGAGTCTTCTCCAACACCACAGTTCAAAAGCATCAATTCTTCGGTGCTCAGCTTTCTTTCTAGTCCAACTCTCACATCCATACATGACTGCTGGAAAAACCATAGCCTTGACTTGACTATGACTAGGTTGGTCATAACTTTTCTTCCAAGGAGCAAGCATCTTTTAATTTCATGGCTGCACTTATCATCTGCAGACTTTTAAGTGCATGTTTATTTTGTATTCCTCTTTTAATATCCTTTCTCTATGTGTGTGCATGTGCCTAGTGCCTACTGATTTTAAAGTTTCCTAAATTTATTAGACATTATATGGATTGCTATGGGCATTCTTGGCTTATGTCACCTGCCATTAATTAATATGCATCTTGATATAAGAATCTTACATATTTATTTCTAGTCCTTTTTCTATTATTCTCATATATTTACATTTATGCAAGGAATATCATAATTAATTGCTTCATTTTTGTTTTTAGGAATTGTGTCTTAAATAGATTGAGAAAAGGAAAGATAATTTCACACACATTTTTCACTTCCAGTGTTCTTCATTCCATTGCATAAATCCAAGTTTTGACATCATTTCCTTTCAGTCTAAAGAACTTGGTTAGATTTTGAGATACTAAAAACAAAAAGGAAAACAAAAATTTTCCCTTCTCAATTTTGACTTTATTGTTCAGTATCAAGGCTTATTAGAAAATCTAGAGATGAAAATTAACTAAAATTTTAGTTGTAAAAATCAGTTGGATCATTCCCAGAAATTTTCCACACACATTTACTGAGTATTATGCTAGTACCAGCACAGAAAGTAATCAACACTCGGTTCCTGACTAGAAAAACTGAAAACATGACAAGCTGCATATCTAAATAGGAGCATCATTAAAAAATACCTTCATGTATTTTTAAGATTACACTTAAATTTTACAAAGATGGTGGCTAATTGTTTTATCCTTAATGTGTGCCTCATTCTGTGCTAAAAATATTAAGTATTGTCTTTTGATCTTGCAAGATAAATATTATCATCCTCACCAAAAATGAAGGAACTGAGGGTCAAAGAATTCAAGTATAATAACTCACTCCAAGACTTAGAGCTTGAAAAGGTCATATCAGAATTTGGATATAATAACTGACCCAAAGTCAATTCATATTTATGTGTCTACAAATATTAGCAACAAGTTTCTTCAGTAGAAAGTTTGCTGTGAAGAACATTTTATAATTCAGATGTGATTTAGCATGCTAATGGTTTAGAATTAAAAGACCAGGATGTAAATTCCCTCAGGCAAGTCGTTTACTTTTCTGGGTCAGAGTTTCCTGGGAGTTACTGAGAATATCAAGTGGCTGGAATAGCATGGGTGTTTCCTAGATTTTTTAAATAAATGAAATTACGAATAAATGTAACCTTTCTGTTATATATGTAAGTATTCAATTAGAATGACAGGAAAGAAAGATATGTTTGAATTACTGTTTTCAAATAAGAATTTTGAAAAAATTTATTTGAAGTAGGGTCTAATAAATTACTAAGACAAGGGATCTTATGCAAAAAGTTATATTAATGCAAATATATTATTAATACAATCTACACTAATACAATATTTTAATTACTATATGTTGCTTTTGTTAAAATAAATGGCACTTGGTTTCTTAGAGTAAATGACTCCTTTGCAGTGATGTCCTGTCCCATCACTTCATGATACAGAGATGGGGAAACAATGGAAACAGTGACAGACTTTTTTTTCTTGGGCTCCAAAATGACTGCAGGTGATGACCACAGCAATGAAATTAAAAGACGCTTGCTCCTTGGAAGAAAAGTTATGAACAACCAAGACAGCATATTAAAAAGCAGAGACATTACTTTGCCAATAAAGGTCCGTCTAGTCATAGCTATGGTTTTTTCAGTAGTCATGTATGGGTGTGAGAGTTGGGCTATAAAGAAAGCTGAGCGTCGAAGAATTGATGCTTTTGAACTGTGGTGTTGGAGAAGACTCTTGAGAGTCCTTTGTACTGCAAGGAGATCCAACCAGTCCATCCCAAAGCAAATCAGTCCTGAATATTCATTGGAAGGACTGATGCTAAAGCTGAAACTCCAATCCTTTGACCACCAGATGCGAAGAACTGATTCACTGGAAAAGACACTGATGCTGGGAAAGATTAAAGGCAGAAGGAGAAGGGGACAACAGAGGATGAGATGGTTGGATGTCATCACCGGCTCTAAGGACATGAGTTTGAGTAAACTCCGGGAGTTGGTGATGGACAGGGAGGCCTGCTGTGCTGCAATCCATGGGGTCAGAAAGAGTTGGACACGATTGAGCGACTGAACTGAACTGAACTGACTACAGATACATTTGTTCATTGTCTGTCCCTTGATTCCATCAAATGCAGAGAGATTCAACAGTTTCTGAAATGTGATTAGATTTTTTTTTAAAGAATCAAAGAGGCCTTAGTCAAACATAATGTATGAGACAATAAAAACCAGAAGGAAGATATATTTGAAGCAGAATGATTTGACAATTAAGATACGGATACTTGAAGTCATTTGAATAATTTACTTATTCTTGACTCCAACACTTGATGGCAGATGAGTTGACATTCATTTGCCTCAGTTTCTAGATATGTGATTTAAGACAACCATAGTACCTATATATGTCATAGTCTTCCTGTAATCATTGAGGGAAATAAAAATATACTGCATTGTTGTTATTATTGTTTAGTCACTAGGTCATGTCTGACTCTTTTGCGACCCCATGCCCACCAGGCTGCTAGGTCCATGGAACTCTCCAGGCAAGGATACTGGAGTGGGTTGTCATTTCCTTCTTCAGGCGACCTTCCTGACTCAGGGATTGAACGTGCATCTCTTGTGTCTCCTGCGTTGACAGGCAGTTCTTTACAACTGGCACCACCAGGGAAGCACTGGGGATGTTGCTGGAAAGACTGAATTAGAGCATCTACATAGGCAACTTGCTCTGTGTCAGGACCTTCAATAAGGCTCAGTGGCCATGAGCGTGTGTTCTCCTTCTCCTGCATATAACTCTGGGTTTTCCAGGGTGTCACACATACATGTTGCAGAAATTCTTGGATCCCACTGTTTAATTAAACTATCCAGGTGACTGGCTCTCTTCTCCAGCTCCCTTCATCTGCTCTGGAGAAATGTCTAGGAGAGACTCACAGCCAGGCCAGTCCAGCTCTTCTCCCAGAAGGAAGCAGCTCCAGCCTAGTATTTCTGCCTTCTGGGCCTGCTCCTGAGTCCTGGGTTGTCAGAGGCCTCTGCTCTAGTGTATTTAGAATTAAGAGCACCCACAGCCTTAGCAGGCAGGCTGTGCTCTGAATTTTTACAAACTGGCGCATCATCTCAGTTAGTTCAAAGGGAGAAGGGGAACAGGCAGAAACCTCACATCTGGACTTCTCTAATTTGTATGCACAGTCACAGGTGATCTTGTGAAAGATAAAACAACTGCCCTACATTTCAAAGGAAAAAAAAAAAAAACAAAACAGGTAACAAGTTTAGGTGATAAGCCCCATGTCCTACAACCGCTACTGGGACTGACAGACAGAACGACATTTCCAAACTATCAATGAATCATCACCAATGGATAAAATGAATGATGATATTAGAGAAAATGGCTCAAGTATCTATTTTCTCCACAGAAAATTAGGTTTAAGAAACACTATTAAGTGAAGAGACGATCAAAAGTATGCAGCCAAAAATAATAATGTTACTGCAGAATTCTGTCAGGCAGTTAATTAATACAAATATTATGCTAATTTTTATGGATGCTGTCATATCTGTTCATTTCTAATTTGTTGTTTTTGAGTGATTTCTTTTATCATTCTAATTAAATAGTCTGTTTTACAGCTTACTTTTTATCACTCATTGGAAAAGACCCTGATGCTGGGAAAGATTGAGGGCAGGGGGATAAGGAGGAAACAGAGGATGAAAAGGTTGGATGGCATCACTGACTCAGTGGACCTGAGTTTGAGCAAATTCTGGGAGATAGTGAAGGACAGGGAAGCCTGATGTGCCGCAGTTCACGGGTCGCAAAGAATTGGACATGACTTAGTAACTGAACAACTTTTCTTTAAACACAAGGCTCTGCCTGAACTTTCAGCACCTAAAACCCTGTATCTACTACTGGATTAGGGGCCTTTGATGTATCATTTTTCTCAGCAAAGGATGACCCAATTGTCACGTGTGTGGCTACAGAGTTCCTAAGTGTACTCATTTGGGGACAACAGTGGCTGGTAAGTGTCTTATTAGAAAGTAAATTAAACAAATAAACCAACACCCAAACCCATCTTTAATCTGAGGAATTAATCACAACTTGTAGGCTCTTATGAGTGAAGACTGATAAAGATATATGGAAAATGTGGCCCCCTTACCTGTTTCTACTGGACAATTAATCACAGTTTGTCTGGGTAACTGCAGTAGACCAGCTCCTAACGCTTCTCTGTCTAACTTATGCTACTCACAGCTACCAGAGTCTTCTTTCTAAAATGTACATCTGGGAACTTCCCTCGTGGTCCTGTGGCTGAGACTTCAGACCCCCAATGCAGGGAACCTGGGTTCCATCCCTGGTGAGGGAACAAGACCCTATATGCTGCAACTAAAGATCTCACATGTACCACAACTAAGACCTAGCACAGCAAAATGAGTAAATGAATACATATTAAAATAAAATATAATGTACACCTGCCATAGTCTTTACATCTTGCTGAGGCCTCTACTGGTCACTATAGTACCTGTGCCCTTTGTAGAAGTTACACACAAACACGCCTCCTGAATGATATGAGTCCCACAGGCATATGGCTAAACAAACACATGGAAATTTTATTAGGAAAAAAAAAAGATGCTTTTGCTTTGCCTTTTTTTTTTTTTTTAAGTGCCAGACTTGGAACACAAGGTATGGCATGGTTTACAGAGCTTGAGTGAAATTCCAGTGTCAGCTCCCCTTCCTCCAGGCGATTCCTGCTCTTAACATCCCAAAGAGGCATTGGAGACTCAGCTGGTGTGCCTGGTATGTAGGTGGATGCCAAGCCTCTCAGCATGTTTCCTAAGACCTTTAACCACCTACTGTTCTCTTTTATACCAGGAAGTCTAGCAGATCGAAGCTAACTGCTAGTCATCTATGACATCTTGCTTTCTGCCGTGTTTCTTTATTGTGGTACATGTTTCAAAGTTTGTTTCTGCAGAGCCCAAAGACTTTCTTGACTAATTTCTAACCAACTTTGACACTCAGGTCAAAGCATCTCACTCTCCAAGAAATCTTTATCATCCCCATGTCTGCACAGAACATCTTTCTCTGTACTCCATTGGTGTGCTGTGTTCAGCCTTGCTGTACAATCCCTGGGTTGGGAAGAGCCCCTGCACGAGGAAATGGCAACCCACTCCAGTGATCTTGCCTGGACAATCCCATGGATAGAGGAGCCTGGTGGGCTACAATCCATGGGGTCCCAAAGAGTCAGACACAACTTCCACTGGCATGCTGTGCTCAGCCTTGCTGTACTTAAGGCACTGTATCATAATTGGGCGTTGATTTACTCACTGCATCAATGACCACATGGGAGGCCACTGACTTTGCAACTGAAAACCGTATCTTCGGTTTCTTCTAATCACCTGCACTAACCCCCTTCTCACCATCATCACCACCATCCTCATCACCATGATTTATGGTGGCTGTATAAAGTGACTGTTCCCACTCACACAAATCAAGGGCAGGGGCACATTTTCTTATTCAACCCAGACTTTCCCCACAGTAGCTCCAAACACCACTCCATAATTTATCAAGACTTTAAGTATAATATCGTTAATTGATAGAAGTAATTTTGGTGCTTTTTAATACAGCAAATCTCTAGTGAGTAGTAAAGTCAGTGGAGAGCACAAAATATGCAGGCCATTTTAATTTAACAGTAAGTTCAGAGCTAACTTAAATGTGGGGCTGCAGGGATAGGAGCCTGGTGAACTTTGGGTGTGTTATGGCTATTCCATCATATTGTGTAACTTCATGAAGCAGATTGATTCTCTTACTAACCAATGGGTGGTGCCTTGTAATGCTCTTAAAGCACCACACCCTTTCATGGGTCCTCATCACCTGTATCTATGCTCCTCACACAGGATACGCATCCCTGCAGGGTGGTGAGCGTGTTTTAGAGGAATACTAAGCCAGGAACTACTCAACATGGGCTGATGCCTGGGGTGTTCATGTTACCAAAAGATCTGGGGGAAACAGATCATCTCAGAATGAACACCAGCACATCATCGGTGATGAAACTCACGTTTTGGAGATGAAACATTGAGTTCAAAGAAATGTTCAATGTATTTCAGGCTGCTTTGTCATGGGTTACCAGGCTTCAGAATGTTCTTTTCTCTGACTTTAAGTCACTCTTCTTCAGGGGAAAATATCAGGATTCCCAAGTTGCTCAGTGATAAAGAACCCACCTGACAATACAGGAGACACAGCTTCGATCCCTGGGTTGGGAAGATTCCCTGGAGTAGGAAATGGATGCTGCTGCTGCTGCTAAGTCACTTTAGTCGTGTCCAACTCTGTTTGACCCCATAGACAGCAGCCCACCAGGCTCCTCTGTCCATGGGACTCTCCAGGCAAGAATACTGGAGTGGGTTGCCATTTCCTTTCCCCACTCTAGTTTTCTTGCTGGAAAAATTCTATGGACTGAGGAGCCTGGCAGACTACAGACCTTGGGATCACAAAGAGTCAGACACAATGGAACACATAGACATACACATACACACACATACAGGGGAAAATAATGAGTAGTGCATTGCTGAAAATCCAATTTCAGGATGCAAAATCTTTTAAGATCTGTCCTCTGATTACTTTCTCAATCTCAGCTATTGCCGACCATTTCCTCATGCATTCTGTAGTAACTTACTGAAAGACCGTTCTGGCTGACTCAATGTTTTCCGAAGAGGTGCGCCACTTTGCATTCCCTCCTTCAATATACTAGGCCTGCAAGTAATCAGCACGCTCGTTAACACTGGGACTAATACTGTTGTCTGGTTTTAGCCATCTTAAATGTGTAATGGTATACCAGTTGTGATCTAAATTGTATTTTTTGGATCAATAATGACACCATATATTTTTATCTGCACACCTACTACTTGTATATTTTCTTTGGTGAAATGAATATTCAAATATTTTGTCCAATTTTTTGAACTAGAATTTTTGATATTATTGACTTGTTAAGAGTTTATTATATATCCTGGATTCAAGTCTTTTATCAGATAAATGGCATTGAAATACTATTTTCATGTATACTTCTTAAAAGGAGCTTTAAAATCCACTTTCAAAATGAGGTCCAGGGAAGAAGGTGGGAGAGGGTTTCAGGATGGGGAACACATGTACACCCGTGGCGGATTCATGTTGATGTATGGCAAAACCAATACAAAACTGTAAAGTAATTAGTCTCCAATTAAAATAAATAAATTTATATTAAAAAAAAAAAACAAAATGAGGTCCAAAAGTGGTTGAAGTGGCTTTATCCTTAAGGCACATGTAAAGTCTCCAAGGTGAGTACTGGGAAGGACAACTTTTGTCTGAAGCTCAAGGATATTTCTAAAGATGTGTCAATAATATATAGTTACTCCCTCATGTAATTTGCATAAATATAAATACAAGGTATCGTCCATTCTCTCGAGAAGATAAGGATGACATTCCCAAAGTGAAACCATGAAGACTGTTATATATTTTTGTATTCCCTTTCACCTCCTCTCTGCATTTATCCAGATCCCTGTGGCAAAGGCACTCATTCCAGGACAGTGAAACAAGCGATGCTGAGACCCCACAAGTGGTGTTGAAGGGCAGACCATGTCAATCAGAGTCTTTCCAGTGTGGGATCTGGATTTGTACAATTTACACTCATTTCTTTCTTTCCTCCCCTTTTGAATACTGAATTTAATCAACCCTTTACAACCTTTAATATTTATTGGAAGGACAGATGTTGAAGTTCCAATACTTTGGCTACCCGATGCGAAGAGCCAACTCACTGGGAAAGACCCTGATGCTGGGAAAGATTGAGGGCATGAGAAGGGGACAAGAGAGGATGAGATGGTTTGACCGCATCACTGACTCAATGGACATGAATTTGAGCAAACTTCGGTAGATAATGGGCCTTCCAGGTGGTGCTAATGGTAAAGAATCCGCCTGCTAATGCAGGAGGCATAAGAGATGTGGGTTTGATCCCTGGGTTGGGAAGATCCCCTGGAGGAGGGCATGGCAACCCACTCCAGTATTCTTGCTTGGAGAATCCCATGGACATAGGAATGTGGTGGGCTATAGTCCATAGGGTTGCACTGAGTCGGATACACCTGAAGCAATTTAACACACAAGCACACAAGCCAGGAGACAGTGAAGGACGCCTTGCATGCTGCAGTCCATGGGGTCACAGAGAGTCAGACATGACTTAATGACTAAGCAACAGCCCTTTACAAAAGGATTATAATCCCTGGAATCATAGAATTTATTGAAATAAAAGGTTATCAATAATAATGATAACTCACATTTATTAAAGTGTAATCTGATGGATAATGATAATTGCTTTAATTGGATGATCATATTAAATCACTACACCCACAAGCAGTCTCTTCCCATTTTACTCTGTCAAGTGAGATAGATGTTCAAGGTCAAGTGGCTAGTACATTTCTGTATCTGCCTGACTCCATACACCACTTTCTTGGCCTCTAGCTCTCAGTTTCCCAGGTATTATTTGGGCCAATCTCATTACTGCTTCCACAGGGGGAAAGGAGTGAATGTGAAGATCCTATGGCTGAGAAGTGGCAGAACTAGAATCAGTGCCTAGTTTCCTGATCTCATCATCTTTCAGCTACTTTTTTCAATATACTTTACATCATAAAAGTCAGAATTTCAGAGTTTCTTAAAACCTAGGAACTAGGTTTTAAGAAACTAGTTACTTAACTAGTTTAAGTAACTCAACTTAAACTCAACTTAACTAGTTTAAGTAACTCAACTTTAATTCAACTATTGTTGAGTAACTAGTAACTGTTACTCAACAATACTTAGCATCATGTTAATTATGGACCAGTCCTCTAAACCCTTTACATGGCTAACTCATTTAATCTCCGTAAGGACTGATGTGCTCAGTCACTTCAGTCATGTCCAACTCTTTGCAACCCCATGGACTGTAGCCCACCAGTCTCCTTCGTCCATAGGATTTTCCATGTAAGAATTCTGGAGTGGGTTGCTATGCCTTCCTCCCAGAAATCTTCCAGACCCAACTTATGTCTCCTCCACTGCAGGCAGGTTCTTTGCCACTGAGCCACTGGACCTATAGGTAGGTACTCTTATTCCCTCCATTAAACGGGTGGAATGAGTCACCCATTTGTTAAATAGTCTGTTTAAGAGCACATAACTGGTGAGTGCTAATGAGATGCAGATTTGGGATTGAATCTTGGCAGTCTGGCTCTAGACTTTGCACTCCTGACCATTAGGTGAGATGCTTCTCTTTCGATACCTATAGCTGGTATAGGTGGTAGGGCTGAGCTGCCAGCCTCACACAGTGGTGTAGGGAGAAACAGAGCCTGCCCGAATGCCACCCCCCCCTCCCCCCCACAAATCTGCCACATCTGAGATATTTCCCTTAGAGTTATTCAAATTCTGAAGTAGAAGAATTTTTCGACTTGAAGGACAAAAACGAAGACTGCTTTAGATTGAACCTACTTCTGCGATGTGCTAGAATTGATGACCTTCAGCAATTGACGTGGTGAATCTGTTTCTACAGAAGCAAAGTTCCTATTCTGACTGCATCCCAGTGTTTGCTTGGATAACAAAAATTTTTTTTAAAAATTTAAATTTTTTAAAAACTTAAAATTTTGAAAAGTTTTTTAAAAACATGTTTTTAAATAAAAACATATTAATATGAAGGGCAATGTTGTCATTTTTATTATATAATTATAGTCACTTAGCTGTATCATGACTAATGTCAGTTTGTTTAAGACACTAAGCTTGGTCTAAGATGCATGTTACACCAGTATAATCCATTAAGTATTTGTTAGATACTTTTATATTTGGGGTTCACTCTTTCAATAAATATTTTTGAGATATAATGTATAAAATGCTCACTTGTCAAGACCAAGTTATGATCATTTAACTAATTGGGAATTCAGACTATGGCACTGAAATTAAAATGGAAGAAGAGAGGCAGTGAGGAGCTGAGTGTTCTTCTTTAAGGGTGAATCCTTCTTTATTTGTGAATACTGTGCTTATGTGCTCAGTACAATACAGAGCGTACGGTAGAAGCTGGATCAGTGTTTCTTGAATTAAATGGAGTAGACCTTCACCAAAAACACACAGCTTTTCTCCATGTGTTTATTATAGAAGCATTTTACTAGAGCTGGAGAAGGAAACTGGGTATTTATTTTAATACTGTGTCCCAACTCCTAGAAACAAATTTGTGTTCAATCACTACCTAAATCAAATATCAATGTGTATGCCTCATGCTATCCATGCTGATGGGCTTATGGAATATGGCTTGAATTAGACATGAATGATGCCATTCTGTACTTTACCAAGTTATTAGAGATTTAAAGAACAGTTGTCGGAAGTGATTTGAGAAGACTTATCATTTGGCAGTATTCTATAGTAGCAATGTCTTTCTGCAGTCAACTTCAACATTTTTCATGAGTTGTTACACAATTGGGAAGGGGTTGTTTTCTGATAAATGTCAATGGGCCAGATTTGATTCTATCTTAATTTCTTTATTCACTTAACGTTTTTTTCCCCAGCGGTCTTGAAGTTTTATTGGAGTTTTGCTATTTTACTTCTGTCATAGAATGACTTTGGATCGTACTGAATTTAGAATAATAATGCTTAGACAAAAATCACATACATGATTTGGCCTGGTTCCTCCATATTAAAAATTAGGAAAATGTGGCCAGTGAAGGTTACAGTTTCTCCCAAATCATGCAATTAGGTGGTATCAGAGCTGAACCTAAAGCTCACATTTCCTCCTTTCTAGTTCAGAGCTCATTTGCAAGCCTATGTTTCTATGTACTATGGAAATACCCCAAACCTCTGCATCAAAATAATTTAGAAAGTAATTTCCTGAGCACACACAGACATACACACACTGAGCCACCAGGGAAGCACACACACACATGCACAAACACACAAGTTTAAACAACTCTAAGTTTGGGAGACATCTGTAAGTGTATGCATCAGGAACTGTACAAACTAAATCCCATGTTCTATCATTTAATCTGTGCACAAAACAGCATTTTTTTCCTGCGTGAGCTTTTCTATGATACCTAATGTGTGCTGAGCACTAGGAATGTCACTGAGAATAAAGGCAAGGGTAGCTCTACACTTCTTAAGAAGTCTCAGTCTAGTGGTGGATACAATTTCACAGATGTGAATGTGGCAAATGTAAAAGATGTACAGAGAAATTCAAAGACACACAGGAGCACTAAATCAGCCAAAGGGAAGTTAGAAAATATTTTGTGGAAAAAGATAAAGTCAAAGTTAAGCCCAAAAAGATGGATAGGGATCATTAAGGTGAAGAAGAGAGATTGGGAAAATGTGCCATTCTGAGTGGAAGAAATGAACTGTGTAAATGCAGCCACACAGGGACTTCCCTGGTGGTCAAGGGATGAAGAATCCACCTTGCAAGGCAGGGGATGTGGATTCGATCCCTGTTTAGGGAACTAAGATCCCACATGCTGCAGAGCAACTAAGCCTGAGCCCCACAACTACTGAGCCCCTCGCCACAGCTAGAGAGCTAGTGTGCCGAAAGAAGATCTTGCAGGCTGCAGCTAACACCTGACTCAGCCAAACAAATAATAAATAAATACATACATAAAAACAAAACAAACAAACCAAAAAACCCCAGCAACACAGGATAGGTGGTGGTATCTGAACCATAGTGGAGGAAAAAGTGGAATCAGAATAAAAAATGATGTTAGGCTAAAATAGCTGTTTCCCTGTTCACTTACGACTTTTTTGTCTATGCTGACTTTGTTTGATAAGTTTCTTTTCAGGACTTTTTCAGCTGAGAATTAAATTATACTCAGTTGTTAAGAGGGATACAAACATTTCCAGAAGAGGAACGGAGGTAAGGAAAAAAAAAAAAAACTCTTCCAAAATGAAAACATGAAATGGATGCACAATATTCCAAAATTCTTGATCAGTTGTGCCAGTTCTGTCAGGCAGAAGCCAGAGCAGTTCCTGTCCCTGCAGAATCAGGAACTGCCTTGCAACACACCTTCACCAACTGCAGGCTCATCAGTGATACTGCATCAGAGTGGGACGTGGGGAAGAGTGAAAAAAAAAAAAAGTCAAAGCAGTAGACTTTCTCTAAATCTGACCTTGCCTCATTTGTGCACCTTTTCTGAGATTTTCTTTATTGATAGGCAACATGAGAATAAGATTATCCCATTCTTCAAATCAGAAGAAAATTCAATCCGATTCTTTTTTCTGTATAACTGCCCCTCAGTGAATGTTGATTAGCTCCCTTCTAATGTTTGTAAGTGTAAGTACACCTAGCAGAGGGCAAAGTAGAATTATAAAATATTAGAGTTTGAAGTTTCCTTAAAGATCAGTTCATGGCTCTTAATGCATTTTTCATCCATTCATTTTGTTTATTCATCCATCCATTCATTTAATAAATGCAACTGATCTTCTGCTATGAGCTGGGCACTGCATCTGCCCAGAGATAAGACTTACTCCTCGTGCAGAGAAGATCACAGTGCAATGGAAGGCAGGGGCACAGAGACAGACAGGCATTGGGTCCAGTGGGTTCTGTAATAGAATGAGGCCTGGTATAGAAGGGAATGAGTGATTTCTTGTGTTATCAGGTCCACTGCCAGGTTTGGGGCAGGTGGGTTAGGGCGAGTATTACCTTCCAGACAACAGAGGACTGCCCACAACAGAGGACTGCCCAGTAATGAGGACTGACACAGCACAAGAAAGCCTAACGGAGAGCATGAAAGGAGGCAATGAAAGTAGGAGCCACGAATAGATACTAGAGTAGCAGTCTCTTCCCCTTCTGCTAAGTTCAGCTCAGTTCGGTCACTCAGTTATGTCTGACTCTTTGCGACCCCATGGACCGCAGCACACCAGGCTTCCCCATCCATCACCAACTCCCGGAATTTACTCAAACTCATGTCCACTGAGTCAGTGATACCATCCAACCATCTCATTCTTTGTTGCCCCCTTCTCCTCCCACCCTCAATCTTTCCCAGTATCAGAGTCTTTTCCAATGAATCAGTTCATCGCATCAGGTAGCCAAAGGATTGGAGTTTCAGCTTCAGCATCAGTCCTTCCAGTGAATATTTAGGACTGGTTTCCTTTAGGATGGACTGGTTGGATCTCCTTGCAGTCCAAGGGACTCTCAAGAGTCTTCTCCAACACCACAGTTCAAAAGCATCAATCCTTCGGTGCTCACCTTTCTTTATAGTCCAGCTCTCACATCCATACATGACTACTGGAAAAACCATAGCTTTGACTAGACAGACCTTTGTTGGCAAAGTAATGTCTCTGTTGTTTAACATATCCCCTCCTGCTAGAGTCCTTCAATTCTCTTCCCAAATACTTGCCTTTCTCTCATCTTGCCTCAATTTGCTTAATCTAGAGGCAGTGCCATTTCAATAAAACTGAAAGATCCTGGATTGCTGGGAGCCGGCATATTGCATATTGAGTGCATATTGCATATTGAGTGAGGATCTGTAATAGCTCAACTGGAATTCTATCACTGCTGGGAGCCAGCGTGAGGAACTCCGCCCATGACAAAGGTCATGAGGAAGGAGGCTCGGCATACGCAAAGGCGGGATCGAGCCTCAGGAGTCCCCCTGGAAATTCTCGAGCATCTACCCCCAAAACCAGAGTCTGCCTACTTTCTGCTTTGTGCTTTCACCTACACCTCTGACTTTACGGGGGGCTGTCTCCCACTACCTCTCTCTGAAAAAAGAGTTAGCTTACAGCTCCAGTTAATAATTCTTGGATGTGACAGTGTTTAACCTACAAACTCCTTTGGAAATCCTCTAGCCTGCCTGAATGGGTTTTTCCGGCCACATGTGATTGTTCAGAGCCTCCCAACTGTGAGAGGCAGGAGATGTTCTAAACTGCCTAAACACAGATTCCTTTGAGTAGTTAAAAGATTGATTAGAAATTGTTTTGGTGAAGGGTTTTTCACTTGTTGGGCCAATGTTTGCTGCTAAGTCTCCATACTCCTTACCTACTGTGTTCTTGGCAGTGTATTGATTGATATAATGGGTGTATAGAAATGTAAAATGCAGCTTTGTCCAATGCTTTTTGGAAGGCTGGTGCCTGACTTTGGAATAATCACCTTTAGAGAAAGATAAGTTTCTTAAAATGTTAACAGGCCTCCGGGCCAGAAGATGATGTCTATCACCTGAACTTTTGCATATGATAAGGAAGAAAGCCTGGCTTGCTGCATGGCTCTACCCCTTCCCCCATTATCCTCTATGCATACCTTAAGGTATAAAAACTACTTTGGAAAATAAAGTGTGGGCCTTGTTCACTGAAACTTGGTCTCCCCATGTCACTCTCTCTCCCAAATTCCAGCTGAGTGTCCATCTGGAGCGCGGATGTCCTCTGCGACCATTTATTTGCCTGGGCTTCTAAGACCCACTCGAGAAGGTGTCTAAGGTGGGGCACCTTCCGCTATTCGAGAGGGCGCCTGCGGCCTCCGTGGTCAGAGCTAACCTGGTGTCACGGGTTATATTGATTTTCCGCGTAAACCAAGCCACTCAGCTTCTTTTCTCCACTGAATTTTCCTACTGAGCTATCCTTATTTCAGCCGCTTTTCTCCACTGAATTTCCTCACTGAGCTATCCTCATTCTATTACTCTTTAAATCTTTGATGAATAAATAAATATAAATAGGTCGCCGACGCCGTCCCCGCTTCGAATACCCTGGATCAGCCGGGGCTGGTCCCCGGCACTGGATGAATGCTGACAATCCCGGAATACTTGTCCTTGATCTGACCTAGCTGAGCTGATGCTGCCCATCCTGCTGGGTCCTAGGTATTTTCACTCATTAGGATCTTTTTTTACTAAGCTGATGTTCACAGAAATCCATATACTAAATTACATGTAAACAAATAAACACAAAAATGAATGGATAAACAAAAAGAGCTCAGCTTTTTGTTATTCTAGTTGATGCAAATACATATATTATTAGGTAAATCATTCAAGATAATATAGTTTCTGTTGCTCAGCAATTTAATTATCAATATGTTCTTGGGAAACATACCATTGAACCAAGGTCTCTGGAAATGCACTTAAATTGGGGCAGGGGGATTGGGGACAGGCAGACTTCTAGAGTAATAGAGTATTAACACCGATGTTGAATGTTAGCACTTCTAAGCAAACATAACATTCAGGTTGTAGAATACACCTCAGAGAATTACGAGTTTGATTCTTTCTAATCCTCGAATCAATACCTACAACAATAACAACACAAAAAATGAAATGCTTATCAATATTGAAAATATCTTCAGATTCACAAAGTAATGTATGTCTCCTTCCCCAATCACATACCTAAGAGCAACTCCTGAAAGTATTCATATCTGAATAGGACCTGACACCAGGACTCCCAGGTAAATGATTAAAGCAACACCCTAGTTAAAGGTCTCAGTGTTTTGCCACTTCACTTCAGGCTTCAGCTACTTAGGATGCAACTAATTGCTAAATGATAAAGTCACATGCGAATTATATTTTTTCAGAACTGCACTGAAGGGGTTCTTTGAAGGATCATGCATTGCACATGGGAAAACCACTTTCACATTCGTTAACTTAATGTTCTCAGGAACCTCATTTTGATAATTTGATATTTTGGCAGGGGATTTCAGTCCAAATTGGGCTTCATTTTATTTCTCTGACATCCATATTCTCAAAGAAAAACTTGTCCCTTGCTGTTCTCTGTTTGAATTTTCTTTTCTTTCTAGTCTCTCATGATTGGCACTTCTCATTATAAAAGTTTAGGCAAAACTATTATCACTTCAGAGTCCTCGTCATCTATCCTATCTAAACTAGATTCCTCACCCCTAAACACAGCCTAATCATTTCCAAATTACCTTAGTTTATTTTCTACATAGTTGGTAAAACAAATTCATCTTAACTCTTTATTTTTTTTTATTCTAGTTGATGTAAATACATATATTATTAGGTAAATCATTCAAGATAATATTGTTTCTGTCGCTCAGCAATTTAGTTATCAATACGTTCTTGGGAAACATACCATCGAACAAAAAACAAACTCATCTTAACTTGTTTAGTTTTTGTACAAGAGTCTTGGAATCTTATTAGGATGGGGGTCATCTTTCCCAAATGTTTGCCACTGTATTTTAGGGACAAGAATAGTGATTATCACATTAAGGGTGTTAAATAAATATTTGATGTTTGAAGGAACAAGTGAGAAAACTGAGGGTTAGAAAGGTAAATTCATACAATTAATAATTTGCAGAGCTGAGACATAAACCAGGGCTTTCTAACTCAAAATCTCCCTGTATCATGACTTACTTCTATTAAACTGGACTATTAGCAGACTGTGATATTAGGACAGATTCTTTTACAGTGTAAATATACATATGCATACATGAAAACCATCTAGGTCAAGTCTTTTATTTTCATACCTTTTGACTACCTGCACCCATTTCCCCTGCCCTCCCACCCACACCTCTGGAAACTACCAACCCCGTCTCTGTTTCTATGAGCTCTTTTTTTTTTAATTCCACACGGAAGTGAGATCATAAAGTATTTGTCCTTTCCTGAATTATTTTTTATTTATTATTTCACTTCATTATTTTTCATTTCACTTAGCATAATATTCTCAAGGTCTATCCGTGATGTCACAAATGGCAAGATTTGTTAATCATCATATATTGCTTTCATTATCCATTTATCTATTGATGGACATGTAGGTTGTTTCTATGTCTTGGCTACTGTAAATGCTCCAATGAATATGGGGCGAAGATATCCTTTCAGAGTCATGATTTTATTTCCTTTGGATTTACAAACAGAAGTAGACTTGCTGGATCTTACTAGCTTTAGCTGTTTTTGGTTTTTTGAGGAACTATTTTCCATAGGGGCTGCACAAGTTTATATTCCCACCCATAGTACAAAAAGTTCTCTTTTATTCACTTGTCACCTCTTGTCTTCTCGCTGACAGCCATTCAGACAGGTGTGAGGTGGTATCTCAGCAGAGTTGTGGTTTGCATTTTTTGATGATTAGTTATGCTGAACGCTTTATCATGTGTCTGTTGGCTACCTCTATGCTTCCTTTAGAAAATATCTATTGAGTTCGTCTGCCGATGTTTTCACCAGGTTGTTTGTCTTTTTTGTTATTGAGCTGCATAAGATTTTTACCTATTTTGGATATATATTTATATACAATCTACATGATAATATATGTTTATATAATATGTATATTTTTCTTATATATTTACATACATGGTCTTCCACAGTGACTCAACAGCAAAGAATCTCTCTGCAATGCAGAAGACAAAGGAGACCCGGATTCAATCCCTGGGTCAGGATGATCCCCTGGAGGAGGACAAGGCAACCCATTACAGTATTCTCCCCTGGAGAATTCCATGGACAGAGGAGCCTGGTGGGCTATAGTCCAGTGGGTTATAAGGAATTAGACATGATTGAAGTGACTGAGCATGTATATACATATATATGAGTAATATAGACATATTATAGACATTTATATATTTATAGATATGTATGTTATATATTTACATACATATTTAATATGTTATTATAATGCTTTTAAAAAAATTTTTTAATACTTAGGTGATTGATGATTAGGTTTTGGGCTCAGGTCGCAACTTCAACCACTTATTTCCCCAACACTCTTTGTTTTTGTGATTTGGAACAAAAGATCAGCAGAATGTACTTTTGAATTATGGAGTGGAGAATAGTGAAAAATGGGAATCTTAAAATAAAAACGAGAGTCACTATTTTGCAATTCAGGCTCTCTGTCTTTGTCACTGCCTCTGACTTGTCTTTTTCTCAGCTCCCATCTCCTGTCACCCATTTTGAGTGCTGGGTGTTCTGTGATTTTTTAAAATATCTTTGTGATGGATGAAGGTCCATGCAGTGAAGCACACTGTCAGATTTGAGCCATTTATCACCAAACGCTGGCACTCACCTCTGCCATGTTTCTGGGTCTGAGTCATGTCTTTGCTTCTGACAAAATGTCAATGCTATTTGTCACCATCTAATATTTACGTCACATCAGATTGCCCCTTGCTGGTCATGGGTCAAAACACTGGACAGATGGCCATTGTCAATGTTTCTTTCACACTCTTTCCCCAGGACAATCCTCTCCACTGTCTCCACCCACCAGGTAAAGATGGGATATTTATTACATGCAAATGTCCAGCATGTCACAACTGAGGACGAGATTTGATTCACCCAACGTCACTTCCAAGAAATTGTTCGTCTCTTTCCCACCATTTCTAACCACGTCACTGCACTGAATTCTTATGACACAGAATTTCCAGTTTAAGAGTGTGAGAGACATTTCTTCAAGGATTCAGTAAATGACTGAGAAATACGGAATCAAGGGTCAGTCCAACAAAGGATTTCTGTAAGAGCTGAGGTTAACCATCTAGGGAAATTCTCACTCAAAAGAAGTAAATGACTTAACCTGAATGACACTGAATCAAAAGGAGTGATTTTGAGCACTGCCAACTGTTACTGATAGAAGGTTTCTTAGTTACCAATCTTTGTAATAAGGACTTGTACCAAAAATTCTTAAATGATAAGGTGATAAAAACAAAAGCGGGAGAAAGTTCTTGTTGATAATGGTACACAGCGTCTTTTTCACAAGTGAAATACTGTGATGTTTGCGAATTGCTTTTAAAACACTCTGGGAGTGGAGTGGGCATGTGGGGAGGGGCTAGATAAAACAAGAAGGACAAGCTAGTGATGACTGTCGGGAGTGTGTGACGGGGACGTGGGGACCCATTGTACTGTCTTTTAGCTTTTGCCTTTAGGTCACAGATGCTCTAGATAGTTCAGGTCAAGAACCAGGTAGACAAATCAAGGTAAATTTGGGACAGGCAGAGGGATTTCAAGGCTTATCCAAGAGGCAGAAACCTTTGTCCAGATATGGAATAACACCAGAAACAGTATAATGACAAGAAGGAAGAACAGAACATGGGTGCCCTGAAAGAACTGGAAGTGATTCTCTGACTGTTGGGCTCCCTCCGCTGATGTTCTTCTGGTCCCTTCATCTTAAAGGATGTTTCAGGCACAAGTATCATTTTACCGAGATGTTTCCCCCATTCAACTTTCTCACCCAATACATCAACAGTTTCTGTTATGTCCACATTGCCTATCACGGTTCTCGGCACATTGCAGATATTCAACGAATGCTTGTTGAATTTATTAAAGAATACTACCGTCTAGATATAAACTTGAACCACCTTCAGCAGAATAGGGCCTGGGGAGGGGAATCATATCAAAGGAAGTGCTTTCCTGTCTCTGATTGGATTACTGGCAAGAAGGTACAGAGGGGCATCCAAAAGTTTTTTCAGGAGGGCCAACTTTGCAAGGTCCTATCTAGAGAAGTTGTTGACACGTTCGTCCCTTCTGCTATAACACAAGCATTCAGAAAATCTCCACTGTGTATAGGATTCTGTCCTAATTGGGGGTAAATGAGAGACAACAAAACAGAAACAAGGCTTGTATTTTCAGCTTCGAATGACACAGAAGTGCCGACGGGGTAATTACACTACATGATCCAGCTCTGCCAAGCAATAACAATCTGTGACTTGGGTTTTATAATTTACCTTCTCAAAGGTTCAGTTTTCTGTTGATTCTGTTATTTCTGGAAATCATAAAAATACCTACTTCAGAAAGGTGTCTTTTGTTCTTTCACATTTCAGGGACATATTACGTGCCTGCCCCAGAGGCTCACAGTGCCCATCAGACACACGGCCCTCCGCTCCCCTACTCTTTTCACGAGTCATTCCAGCCCTTCCCTGAGTCTGTGTTCCTGTCCATCTCCAGGGCAGGGGCCACGCCTTACCATGTGTGCACAGCTGTGTTTATGTCTTATAAAACACACTCAGATACTTAGAATGGATCCTTGCAAAGAACTCTGGGGAACACAGCATCTTGCAAATCCATAAGCTTGTTTCAGAGCAAGTGAGAAATAATGCTAAAAGAAGTTAGATGCTTGATATTATAGAATACTGATTAAGACAACAGAAAAAGGAAAAAACAAAAACAAGTTATGATGACCTATGGCCCCACACTGGGGCGAAACTGCAAAGGACAAAGTCCTTTTCATATTTTATTTCAAAATTGCCACCCCAAATGCAAATCATTATCTCTCCATTAAGCCCAGCAGTGCAACTCGTTCTTCCAGCAATTGTGCATGAGCTGAGCTAATTTGAACCAGAATGTTCAAATTCTGACAGCAATATGAGAGTCGAAGATTGAAATTGAGCAAATCCCCAATTGCATACTTAGCTTCACAGTATCACTCTTTCGTTTCATATTGAATGTTCACACATTCCTCCTCCTATCCAACACATACTAATATAATTAGCAAAGGCAATAGAATTTTTAACACCATTAATTTGTTCTTCTCAATTCTACATAAACTTAGTAAATCCTTGTAAGCGTATGATGAAGATAGAGTTTAAACATCCAAGAGGGAAAAATCATGGAAGAGATAAATTAAGGAAGGATATGAAAAGATGGAAAGAAGCATGTTTGAGTTCTTGTCCAGCTTACGTGCTAATGCCTACGGATTTACGTAACCTCCCTGAACTTCACTGTTATGGTTTTCAAATGAGGTAAAGTTCACTCATAGTCCATTCCTCATGGGAATCTTAGGTTAAGTACAAAAAGTTGGCTTAAGAATTTGGTAAACTAGATAACATCATTCAAAAAGGCTATGCATTAGGCAGTTCTAGATCTTTAGATGAATTACAAATTATTGTTTCTCTCAACAGTTTCAAAATAAAAAAAAAATTAAATTATCTGGGTTTTTAACTCTCATAGGTACACAGAAAAAAATTTATAGTTAAGGCCATAGTTTTGAAAGTCATTTTGCCTAAAAAAAAAAGAATAGTGTTTAAGTGTTTATTTTTTCATAAACATTGCTGGAGAATAACATTACCCTATTTTCGTTTCTCCTTTTTAATTTCCGTCTCCTCCTCCCTTGCTCCCTTCGTCTATTTCTTTTTAAAATTCTTTTTCTTCCTTCCTCCTTCCCTCTCTCCTTCCCTTCCTAATATTTGCATATTTAATTTCTGTGATAGCTTCACCATCTTTAAAGTGCAAACAAATATGTCTTCTTCACAATGCTGATATGAGGATTAAATAAAGCAAGTAAACACTTGTAACTTAACACCTGGCATTTATCACATCTTTAATATGTATTCATTTTGTTCCTGCTTTTTCTTTGAATTTCTTCCTTTTATTCTTTTCCTCAATCTTCTCCCTTTGTTTTCTCTGTCCTTTCCTCCTTATGTCATCCCTACTCTTGTGTCCTCTCTTTTTCGGATTTTCTCCCCGGATAGAACCTATTCTAATATGGGTCACCAAGTAATTACTACTCAATCATCAAATAGTACATAATCAGGATCAAGCTTTTAGTGAACACTGGGGTAATTGTTATGTTTCCATGCAAACGTGCTAAGTCACTTCAGTTGTGTCCATCTCTGCAACCCCAGGGACTGTAGCCCACTAGGCTCCTCTGTCCATGGGATTCTCCCGGCAAGAATACTGGAGTGGGTTGCTATTCCCTTCTCCAGGGGATCGTCCCAACCCAGGGATCAAACTCCAGTCTCCTGTGTCCCCTGAATTGCAAGGGGATTCTTTACCACTGAGCCACCAGGGAAGCCCCATGTTTCCATATCACTCCTCTTTTATATTGCTTTTCTATTTATTACATGCTGAGCATATATTCTAGGATGTTTGTAAAATGTACAGGTTTAAAGAATGATACAGAATGCCTAAGTACCCCAGACCCCTAAAATTTAGGAAACAGGATATTAGGTTAATTCTGGATCTCATGTTTGGTCTTCTCTAATTTTATCTGTCTCTTCTGCTGTGGCTTGTTCACATTTTATATTTTCCTTATGGTATTGCTTTTCAGTTCTCTCTAAGCCTTAAAGTTAGGCTGTGGCATAATCATAGTTGATGTGCAAGTTTCCTTCATACTGTCCTCTCGTGACCCTCTGCCTAAAGTTGGGATGCATAAATTTATCTAGCAATTTCACTTCTAAGAAATAAAAATCAGAAGTAAAACAAAGGGAAAGATAACAAAGTACAAAGCAAGGGAGAGAGTAAGGCTTTGGGAGGTTCTGATAGTTTCCATCTTCAGTGGGGAGCCTAATCACCTGGAAGCAGCTGCCTAGAGCACTGGACACCTGAAGAAGGACCTGTGCTCATATCCTGAAGGAAAGAACACCACTCACCCCGTGACACCTGCCTTGGACTTTGGGTGAGAGCAATGGCATGTGTATGTGGGGCTTTCTAATCTTGATGGTCAAAAATATGTGCTGGGGAAAAAAAAAGGTGAAAAGATTTGGAAAGAATTTTAAATAATATTGATAATCTTTGTCTAATTATTTCTTTCAGCAAACATTTACTGAGCACCTACTGAGTTCTAATTGCTGGGAATAAAGCAGCAATAAAGAAAGAAATAAAAGAGGAAAATGTCCCATCTTCACACAGTCTAGTGAGAAGAAAAGGGACAGAGAGAAGTAAATTGTTTAGTATGGTGGGAAGCAATAAAGGTGATGGCAAAAAATTAATCAGGCAAGGGTGATAGGGAGTAGGAGAAAGCGTGTTTGAAAATGAGAGGGCATGAGTAGATGGCAAACAGATGGTTTTGAAGAATATAAATCCTAAAATTGGCTGCTGTGTTTCGATAATCCACGTCAGTTCAGTTTACTGAAAAAGACAACACTCTTGATCCTAATTATTCAGAAAATTCATTGCTTGAGAGAATTTACGGAAATTGTCCATTTTGACATAGGGAGAAACTAGTCTTTCTAGAGATCACAGGCCAGTTGATGCCTAAACAGTTTCCTTTAATCATTCCACAGATTCATAGGTGCTTGAATTCTTACCTTGTGCTCGGTTACATCAGTGCAATGATCAAAGATGCTGCTCTCATGGAGCCCACAGATCTTAGCCTTCACTACAGTGGTCTAAGATAGGTTTTAGCTTCCCTGGTGGCTCAGAGGGTAAAGCATCTCCCCACAATGCAGGAGACCTGGGTTCGACCCCTGGGTCAGGAAGATCCCCTGGAGAAGGAAATGGCAACCCACTCCAGTACTCTTGCCTGGAAAATCCCATAAACTGAGAAGCCTGGTAGGCTACAGTCCATGGGATCACAAAGAGTCAGACACGACTGAGGGACTTCACTTCACTTTGCGTATCAGAAATGACAGGCTCAAAAGTATTTCCCAAGCCCACACAGATACTAAATTAAGGATTTGAATTAATGTTCTTGTTAGCTTGTATCCAAAACACATTCATGTACTATATCACACCAGATTTGTATGATCTCAGCGTTTGGTATTACAACAACATTCGTATTTAGAAACCATTTGCAAATGCAGAAGACTTAAGAGATGTGGATTTGATCCCTGAGTCAGGAAGAACCCCTGGATGAGGGCATAGCAATGCATGCTAGTATTCTTGATTGGAGAATCCCCATGGACAGGGGAGCCTGGCGGGCTGCAGTTCTACAACCCATGGGGTTGCAGAGTCAGACACAACGGAGCATGCACACATGCGAGGGTACATACACACACACACACACACATTTGTTAAGCCTCTCTAAGAAGTGCATCTGGAATTGGAATTTCTCTTGGGCCTACATGGTATTTAGGAAACATGTCTGAGTTCTCTGAATGTTGATGACAATCAACTTATATTTGATGAGGAGTTTCTGAGTCTGGTGTTGAAGATGTAACATTTTAAAGGAAAAAAATTCTCCTTTCTTTAGACTTTAACAGATCTAAGAAGCTGTCATTCTCAATGAGAAACAGATGAGAACAATATCAGTAAACAGAATAGTGGTTTAATGGGAAATTTTATTACCTTGTGTGGCTATCAACATCTACATAAGAGCCCTTCCTCACAGCCTGCAAGTCCCTCCATGACGCTCGACATAAGTGTTATCAAATTTTGTAGCTTTGAGATGGGATAAATAAAAATGACCTAGAATAGGTTCCATCCAACTAGATGGACTTTTACTGAGAGCTATCAATTTTTTCTAATACAATCTATATATTTCCTGGCATATGCCATATGATTGATTGTGGCTTTCCAACCTTTTTAGGTAATTTTCCTGTCTCTGTGTGGTTTAGTGACTATGTGGTCTTGCTATGTCATTTAAAGGTCAACATATTCAATATGTATCCAATTTGTGTTCATTTACTTGAGCTCCATAAATACTCCTTTGTTCATTTGCACATGAGCCATATTTCTCTTAGGAAGGACTTTCTGTTCTAAAAAAAATAAACTTATTGGCTGCTACATAGAAACTTGCAATAAATCTTTGTTGCAGTAGTTGACTGATGTATGCTACACTATTATTGTTACTATACATGAGATTTCCAAGGTCATGATTGAGACCCCCATGTACTCCCAGGGGGATGCACAATCATAGAGGAAATATACCTTTCCAGAAAAGAATGAGAAACAAGTGAGAGACCGTCATTAGGATGTCTGTTAAAAATTGATGGAAGAGGGTGTAATGTGACAGAATGGCACGGACAAGAAATAGAAAACACACATGGAGTCCAATTCTCATGTAACTCTCTAGAGATAAAGAAGAGCTATGACAGATTAAAAACAGCGTGAAAATGTGACCCACAGTACGTTAAACACATAGCATAAAATAACTTCAATTGCAGGTTGCATGTAATCATTTATCAATTTATATATATACACACACACATATACATGCATAGATATGCATGTATATTAACACACAGATATTTGGGGAGATGAGGGAAAACATCTTGCTGTAGTAGAGTATAAGGTGTTTGAACTCAGAAAATTCTAGGTTCAAAAAGTGCTAGTATTAACTATGACTTTGGGAAAGACACCTAATGATTACAGTCTAAGTTAGTCCCTTTAGAAAGCAGGGGGATTATTGCATTTATTAGAATTAACACTATGATAGAAAAAGGATGAAAGATACTGAGCATAGTGGGTAATGCTTTTAAAAAGCTAGTTCCCTGTCTTTTTTTGCAAAGAACACTGTGGGGTCCGAGTTTTGGAGAGAAGGGCAAAGGGAAACAAATAGATATTCTGCCCTGAATCTGTGCACAGACCGAAAGTCAAAGTAAGACACACGCATGTGACTGTGTCTGCGTGAGTGTGTGCCGGTGAAGTCACAGGTGCTGCAAAGAGGTGGCAAAAGAGGACCACAGGAGTTTGTAAGAAGGAAGGAATCAGAAGTTAAAAGAAGAAATAGAATTTGGTTCTGAGTTATTAAAGTTCAAATTCTGAGAGTCGTGCTAAGGTCTGCCTCATTCAGGGCAGTTGTCTCTGCATTTCCGGTCTGATGAACCCGTGATACACACTGAGCACAGCTGAGAGGCGCCCTGCTCACTGTTTCCACCTTTCCCCCAGCCAGATTCGCTTTTTCTCACACTGGGATTGTCCAATGTTTCTTCCTTGTTTGTCTGCCTAAAATTCAAGCTTGACTCCTTCCATCCATTCTGCATATATGGCCAGAGATCTGATGTGACACCCTTGCCTAATAATAATAATGGCGATTAAGAAGGACCTGGGAGGGAAAAGATGGAACAGATAATTTTTTAAAAAGTCTGTAAATAAGCCCTTGCACAAGTATGACGGTACACTCAATTGAATTAGGAATCACACTGAGTTATATGACCTGGTTGCAGTAATTGCATTAAGCAACCGTATTATTTCAATAATAAAATAAACCCATTGAAACAGAGTATTTTCTAAGGTAATTATTTAACTAATTCAAAAGTGGCAGGAGGATAGATGTTCCAATCTTTGCATTTTATTATCTCCTCACTGTATTCAGCCCGAAAAATAGTCTTGGCAATTGAACTTCTTTATACTCATGGAGAAGTCTCACTTTCACAAAGTTTTAACGTACATGTCCTTATTTCATTTGTATACAAAGATGTCATTCTGAAGGGTTCCTATCTAAATTCCTTCTTCAGGATGGTCTAGATCTGACGACCTGCTGTATCTCCCAGAGCAGGGGTGCACAGCTACACCCGTCTCCTGCTGATCCCATATCATTTGCAGGATGTCTGTGAAGCAAGGGGGGCCGGGGCTGCACCGTGTGCTGGCTGCTGGATCTGCGGCAGCAAGCCCAGGGCTCAGCCTGCCGCGCATGCTCACAGACTGTCTGCGCCACGGATATGGGAGTGAAGGGACAAGGTGCTGCCCTTCTCTGCATTTTGCATCTCCGGACAATGTGATCCATAGAGGTTATGAATTAACCCAATTCTTTCAGTGAGTGCTAGCTTTAAACAGGTCCAATAAGTGACTCAGCGAAACCCTGACTTGCAGCATCCCTGGATATGTCCCAGCAAGTGCTAGTTCCCTGATAGCTCAGTTGGTAAAGAATCTGCCTGCAATGCAGGAGACCCCAGTTCGATTCCTGGGTTGGGAAGATCCCCTGGCGAAGGGATAGGCTACCCACTCCAGTATTCTTGGGCTTCCCTAGTGGCTCAGAGGTTAAAGTGTCTGCCCGCAATACGGGAGACCCGGGTTTGATCCCTGGCTTGGGAAGATCTCCTGGAGAAAGAAGAAATGGCAACACACTCCTGGATTCTTGCCTGGAGAATCCCATGGACAGAGAAGCCTGGTGGGCTACAGTCCATGGGGTCACAAAGAGTCGGACATGACTGAGTGAGTTCACTCATTCACTCAGCCGTGTTACTGGGGTCTGTAACCATGTATGCCACCTGATTACTATGTGGCTTTGGATGAACCTTTTTGTGCCTGTCTTTGGATGGATAATGATGGACTATCTCAAAGTTTTGTTCTGATAAGGTAGTATTATTCTTTTAGTCTCATAAGAACGTTAAGTACTTTATGCTAATATTGTGTCCATTATAGAGCCATGTTAAGTTGAAATATGAGATACCCATGTAGCCCAGTGGTAAATAATACACCTGTCAATGCAGGAGACAAAAGAGATGCAGGTTAAATCCCTGGGTCTGGATGATCCCCTGGAAAAGAAAAGGACAAGTCACGCCATGGAGTCATAAAGAGGCAGACACAGCTGAGCACGCACACATGCCAAGCTGAAACGTGGAGGTTGAATTACTTTCCCAAATTTAAACAGCAATTCAGTGTCAGGGCTGGACTTTGATCCAAGTCACTCTGATTCTAGAGCCTGTGTTCCTGTCAATATATGATAGAGTCCCACCCCTCAAGAGACAGGTGGGGTTTCAGATGCACTAAGGGGATCATTCCTGCCATGCTGCCCATCTCCATATGCTGTTGATGCCCTGTGTACCCCAACTTTTCCTGCCTTGGACCTGTAGTAATAGCTCTCTTATAATACCGGCTTCACACAGTAGCTTTATTATAGGAAATTTCTTTGTAAATATTCCCAGAAAATTATGAAATAACATTTTTTCAGAAAATAAGTAGTGATTTCTTTTAAAATCTTGATTATTTAGCCCTGAATTTCTACTGATTACACGTTGGGTGGGGCTTCCCTGGTGGCACAGATGGTTATTGGGTGGCTCAGATGCCTGCAATGCAGGAGACCTGGGTTCAATGGCTAGGCTGGGAAGATCCCTTGGAGGAGAAAATGGCACCGCACTCCAGTATTGTTACCTGGAGAACGTCATGGACAGAGGAGCCTGACAGGCTATGATGTAGCAAAGAGTCAGACACAACTGAGTGACCAACTCTTCACTTTCACACATTGAGAATGGCCTCACCTTCGTTAATATTTTCCTCTTTCCTCCTCTGAGAAGGAAATGGCAACCCACTCCAGTATTCTTGCCTAGAGAATCCTGTGAGAGAGGAGCCTGGTGGGCTGCCGTCTATGGGGTCACACAGAGTCGGACACGACTGAAGCTATTTAGCAGCAGAAGCAGCTTTCCTCCCCACACTATCATCCAGCGCAAGGTAATCATTGTCATATTTCTTGTCCATTCACCCAACTGGATTTTTTTGCATATCAGACACCACTACACAAGCTGGAGGTTCAAAGATATGAGTCAGATAGTCCTGGTCCCTTGGGAAGATACCGTCTAGCCTGGCTTAGTTTTAACTGCGGGGTCTTCCTAGCCCTTCTGTCTACCATCCGTAATGTCAGAATTACACAGGACATGCCTTTCCACTAGCATTTCGGGGCTACTAAAATTCTTGGGGTCTCAGTGCCGTGTGCCTGGAAACACAAAGTCCCACTGCTTTTCTCAGGATCAGGCACCTACCAGCTTCCTCATTCCCAAAGCTGATAGTCAGTTCTAAGGCCTGGTTTTCTTCCTCAAGTCCAACTTCTATTCCATGTTCCAGTGGGATACTATGTTGGTTTTAAACCACAATTTCACTGCTTGAAATCTGGATTCTCCTTTTCTAGGTTTCAGAAGTCTCTCACATCTAAAGGTCTGACAAGATTACTAGTAATATGTTTTATCCTGGTGAATAATTTCCTGCACTGGATCCTGATGCCCATTGATAAGCTTCACTGTCTGCAAGTCCTTGACATGGAATCCATCCTTTATTATCTGTTCTTCTAAAACTAATGCCTTTGGCCTGAGTGGGGTATGATTATCCTACCCTTCTGAACTAGATAATTTTACTGCAGGGCTCTGTGTTCTGAGGATTCATCTTTAGAACTGGGTAATTTCTTACTGATTTTACTATTATCAAGACTTAGATCCCCTCCACCTTCCCTAACTTAGCTCTGAGAATACATTATATCAGAAAATGCACATTAATAAACAATGACATTAGAAAACCTTTGAAGGATAAAAGGAGATTTCACTTCAGACATCCCACTGAGAAAGTCACAGGAACCCAGATCAAGAATTCTTTACACAAATGTCACTCATCCCTTTCATTTTTCCCATTTTCTTTATATTTTCATCTTTTCTCCCAAATCATTGACATCTTCCATTGATGACAGATCCTAGTCTGTGTGAAAAGCGGAAAAAGAATACACCACGCTTTCCTCTGGGTTGTGTAAATACATGTAAATAGCACTTTCTCTGAGTGTGGCTAGGTAGTCCCTCTTCCCTGCTGGCATCATGCAGACAGGCTTCTTTCCAATGGTCATAAACAAAACACCAACAGATGCGAGGAACAAGTGAATATCAAGAAGGCAGTCACCATAGCAACAATAACCATGGAAAGTCCTATAAACACCCACCCCTGCACCAGCATCTACTCAAAAATTCAGAGCATTTGGCTCACAGAAATACCGAGGAGGAAAAAAAAGGCAAGAGAACCTGAACGTAGTGAGTAGAAATGAGCTGAAAGTTGAAAAATTTGAACTCTTGTCACAAGTCTCACTTCTCTGCCCATGCCCAGGGCTTGCTCAAGGCAGAATTATGAAGGGAAATATTTTCCATACTCTCCTTTTGCCTCCAGTATACAGAGTGCAGTCCTTAGTCTGATATTTGAAGGTATCTGCAGCCTACACTTTTTTTTTTGGATTATTTGTTACTTGTCTAGCTGATATAGCTGTTCAAAATAGTGTAACTCATTCTCCTCTAGATATAAAACATGTATTTCTAATGCTCTCACACTGCATAGGTTATTCCCCTTTTGTGAAAGTCTAGTTCTTCTCAAATTTCCCCATCAAAACCCCGGACAGCTGGTCCTAAGTCTTTGAAGTTCGATTTCATCCATGAAGCCTTCTCTAGTCACCAGAGTTCACAGCTATTTCTTGGAATATGAAGACAAAATCCCTGAGTTCATTTCTCAGTTTGGTGATTTAAAGCTGGGTGACATTGAACTTAACTTCATACATGTAAATTTTTGTAAATAAAATAGGTTTTCAAAAAAGTCAAAAGAGATAATGTAGGTAAATTAAATGACACAGAGTAGCAAGTATGATTTACATGATCATTTGACACTAATATTGTTTCCCCTTTTCTCTAATTTGCTATCTCCATACCATCTTCATGGAAGCAAATCAATTGGCATGTTGCAAAATCATTGGAAAAGATCCCGATGCTGGGAAAAATTGAAGGCAGGAGAAGGGGACAACAGAGGATGAGATGGCTGGATGGCATCACTGACTCGATGGACAGGAGTTTGAGCAAGCTCTGGGAGTTGGTGATGGACAGGGAAGCCTGGTGTGTTGCAGTCCATGGGGTCACAAAGAGTTAGACACAACTGAGTGACTGAACTGAACTGAAAATCTCAATAAATAATAAATATATAAAGAAGTAAAGAAATTAGAAGGTAAGATACTAAATGGAACAATAAGGAATGTAGATTTGGAGGAATTCACAAATATGCTTTTTTTCCCCATCATAAATCAACATAAATTTTAATCATCTTTCACTCAAGCTGTGCTTTCCCATAATTAAAGACTCAGTTGAGATAATTCAGACAACCAATGAGTCAGTTCATCAAAAAAATCCATGAGACTTTTTTTTCAGGATTGTTAAAACTGTAAGAAAACGTAATCACAAATAAGCACTAAGTGAACTGAAGAGATGAAGTAAATCTTTTGGGGGCTGATGTCTACTCATTCCTCAAAATTCTCTTAGCTGGCACATTGTCTCAGAAAGCTCTGGCCCCTTCCCAGACACCACGGGCAACCTCTTTGACCCTTCTGTTGCATCTCTTCTGATAATACAATATTATTCCTTATATTCTTAAAATACTGTCTCCACTTGTTGTCCTGTGTCTTCTCCATGACTCTATCATCCAGCGTCTCTTTCATCAGTGTCCACAGGGCAAGATAGTGGCACACACAATGTCATTGGTTGTTGTATTACTGAATCAGAATATGGTTGAATGAATGAATCAATGAACTAATAACAGAATGAATCAGTTGAATTAAATGAATGTCACATATATACAAGCATCTAGATAATAATTTCCCCAAATTATCCAGAAAACAATTACTTGAGGTTTTTTGAAGAATCTTTTTTATTTTTCAATTTATTTGAATTTTTATCAAAATATGGTTAACATACAATATTACATTAGTTTTATGTGTAGGACATAATAATTTGACAATTGCATATATAATGATCACCATGATAAGTCTAATAGCCATATGTCCCATAAAACATTATTACAATATTATTGACTATATTCCTTGTGTTGTATATTACACCCCCATGATGAATATCTCATGTAACTCAAAGTTTATACTTCTTAATCCTCTGTACCTATTTCATCTATCATCTTCACACCCCTCCATCTGGCAACTACCTGTTTATTCTCTGTGTCTCAGTCTGTTTTCATTTGTTTTGCTTTTTATTCCAAACATAACTGAAATCATGTAGTATTTGTCTTTGTCTGATTTATTTAACTTGGCATAACACCTTATAGACAGAGAAGGTAATGGCACCCCACTCCAGTACTCTTGCCTGGAAAATCCCATGGATGGAGGAGCCTGGTGGGCTGCAGTCCATGAGGGTCAGACACAACTGAGAGACTTCACTTTCATTTTTCACTTTCCTGCATTGGAGAAAGAAATGGCAACCCACTCCAGTATTCTTGCCTGGAGAATCCCAGGGACGGGGGAGCCTGGTGGGCTGCCGTCTATGGGGTCACACAGAGTCGGACACAACTGAAGCGACTTAGCAGCAGCAACACCTTATAGATATACCCATGTTATCATAAATGGCAAGATTTCATTTTTTTTTCATGGCTAAGGAATATTTCATTGTATATACAAAGCACATCTTCTTTATCCACTTATTAATGTGCAGTTGGGTTGCTTCCATATGCTGGCTAATAAAATGATGCCACAATGAACACTGGAGTGCATATATCTTTTTGAACTAGTATTTTTGTTTTGTTTTGTTTTGTTTTCTTCAGGTAAATGCCCAGAAGTACAACTCTTAAAATTCCCTAACATTATTGTGTTATTCACAATCTCTCCCTTCATGTTTGCTGATTTTTGCTCACATATATAGGTGTTCCTATGTTTATGTATATATTTGCAACTGTTATATCTTCTTACTGGATTGATCTCTTTATTGTTATATTTTGTTTATTGTTATCTCTTTATTGCAATGTCCTTTTTTATTTCTTATAAACAGTTTTTGTTTCAAAGTCTATTTTGTCTAAATATTGCTATCCCAGATTTCTTTTTATTTCCATTTGCACAGAATACTTTTTTCCATCACCTCAATCTCAGTCTGTTTGTGTCTTTAGATCTGATTTGAGTCTCTGTAGGCAGCATATATGTGGGTCTTGGTTGTCTTCTTTTTGTTGTTGCTTTGTTTTTTCACTAAGCCGCTCTATGTCTTTTCATTGGAACACTGAGTCCATTTACATTTCAAGTAATTATTGAGAGGCTGGTACTTACTGCATTTTGCAACCGTTTTCTGACTGTTTTGTAGTTCTTTTATGTTACTTTCTTCTTCCTTTGCTCTCCTTCCTTGCTATTTGATAGTTCTTTTTACTGTTATATATGTTTGGAGATCTTTGGAGTTGCATGCATCCATTATAGGCTTTTGGTTTGCAGTTACCATGAAGTTCATATATAAATATGTGTGTATATAATTTTAAGTTGATATCTTTTTTGGATCATCTAAATTTGAAAATGTAACTAATGATTAATGATATCTTAAATTTGAAAGCATTCTAGCAATCATATATTTATACTCTCTGGTTCAAAAATGTTAACATTTTTACATCATGTTTTATATAGTTTTGCTTTGTATTTCAAAGAAGGCAATGGTAACCCACTCCAGTACTCTTGCCTGGAGAGTCCCATGGACGGAGGAGGCTGGTGGGCTGCAGTCCATGGCGTTGCAGAGTCGGACACAACTGAGCGATTTCACTTTCACTTTCACGCATTGGAGAAGGAAATGGCAACCCACTCCAGTGTTCTTGCCTGGAGAATCCCAGGGACGGCGGAGCCTGGTGGGCTGCCGTCTATGGGGTCGCCCAGAGTCAGACACGACTGAAGCCACTTAGCAGCAGCAGCAGCAGCTTTGTATTTTGTGTGTCCCTTAACTACTTATTGTGAAAATAAATGATTTTAACCTTTTTATTTATGGTCTTCAGCTTATCCTCATAGACGATAAATGGTCTGTAAAAAGTTTTTTTGATAGCAATTTTGCTGTGCCCATAGGACAAAATGAGCTGTGGGTCTTTCTACTCTGCCATCTTAGACATGCTGTGCTGTGCTGTGCTTAGTCACTCAGTGATGTCCAGCTTTTTGCAATTCCATGGACTATGGCCTGCCAGGCTCCTCTGTCCATGGGGATTCTTGAGGCAAGAATACTGGAGTGGGTTGCCATGCCCCTCTCCAGGGAATCTTCCCAACCCAGTTATTGAACCCAGGTCTCCTGCACTGCAGGTGGATTCTTTACTGTCTGAGCCACCGGGGAAGCCCAAGAATACTGGAGTGAGTAGCCTATCCCTTCTCCAGTGGAACTTCCCAACCCAGGGATCAATCCAGGGTCTTCTGCATTGCAGGAGGATTCTTTACCAGCTGAGCTATTTAGAAAGCCCATCTTGGACATACTGCCCAGAAAATCTCAACTGTATGATGACATATGTTACTATATTATCTCATGTATATTTAAAAATTTAATTTACAAAAAAAGACCCAAGACATATCCATTATCCCTGTTTTACAGCGATAATAACCAAGTCATGTATGTCCTTGCAGATTATTTAGCTAAGTGCTTCTCAATCAAGGTCCGTCACACTTAATAATGTGGTTTTGGGCATTTATCAAGCAAATCTAGGTAAAATGTTCATCATAAAGCTACAGAAGCTACTAGTTAAAGCTCTTTGACTGGCACATAGGAGCTGCAGAACACTGACTCTGAAACAAATAGAAACAAATATATAACATATATACATAGAAACATAGAAACAAATATATACTCTTACAATTTTTAAATGAGGAAAAGACTAGGAACTAACCTAATTTATAACTACCCCTGGGGAAGAGAAATTCAGATGCAAAGAGGAAAAATTATTTTTATGAGTGGCAGAATAAGGAGAGTAAGTTTATTCTGTAATCTAGGGATCACTGTCCTGGCGATTAATCTATGAAGGGATTTGCATCATGCTTTTGTTACAGCTGTACAATTTCCTCATTATTTATTTTCTTTGGCAAGTGTAGCTGCAGCCAGAGATCACAGGAGGAGTTGTGGTATATTCTCCTTGTGTACTACAGATTGTTTTTGGCTAATTTACTAGTAATTCATACAACACTTTAGACTTCTGAAGAAGTTAGCTGAGCTTGGGGAAAAGCTTGAAGATGACAAGTTTAATGCTGTTTTTAAAATGATATAATTCCAAAGATGACCTAGTGATTTTATTAACTCATATTTAAAAATATGGAGGTAGGAGTTAGAACCAGTGATGTCCACTTATTTTTAATTAGATTTCTGAAAGTTATGGGCCTCGATCACTGAATGGGCTGTTATCTGTAAGTCATGGTCTTAAATAAGGGGCTTTTAGTATCTCATTTTATATTATTAGAAGAAAGCTTGAAAATTTTTCTACAGCAGTAATTGCATAAATATATATTTTATCTGGCATTAAAAAGACATTATTGATGCAGAACTCTCTATTAAGGAGAATGGACTACTTTTAGATGAGAAGAAGTTCAAAGGTACCATCACATTCATCATCTAAATGTAATTAGTTATATAATGTAATATAATCTGAATTATATTAATGTAGTAAGACTGAAAAACACAAGTCTGAAAAAAATAGCTATGGGAAATTTTGGCTGATGCAATCTGAGTTACATATATATTAAACTCCAGAAGTTAAGAAAGGCCCAAAGAGTAGAGCAAAACCCAGTGGCATTTCTTCAACAAGCAATAAGGGCTCACTTGCTATGTTCTGGGTAATATGCTAGGCACAGATAATAAAACACAGACATGGTCTTTATTCTGAATTTACAAACTAGTACTGGAGACATGCAGCAATAAGACTATATCACATATATGTTGTCAAAGCAGGGGACTTGGCTATGGAAACTCCCCAACCGTTTCATTAAGAAATTACTACTAGAATGAATAAAGTGAAGTTGTTGTTTTCTCTATTTGCATCATTCCTCTCATAACTGAAATCCCTGTGATGCTAAGAGTAGCAATTTCCAATAATGACCCTGTGCTCACTCTGGATTGCTCGGACAACCTCATTCTCTCAGCCAGGGCACTGTGCTCAGGCAGTTTCCCTTAGCATGGTGTTTCCTCCTCGCTGCATAAAATCCTATTGGTCTCAAGACTTCCAGATACTGGGCATCAGCATCCACAGGCAATTCCTGTAGCTAGATTGTGGGGGTGTGCCTTCACTGATAAAGGTGCCGTCATATCTGCTTGTAAGGAGTGCTGCTGCGTTATAGGAAGTTGGGGGTCACTACTCCTTAAAGAAAGAAAACTCATACAGAATGTTCAGCAGATCAACCCAGTCCAAGCACACTTTGCAGATAAAACGGGACATTAGACGTGTCTTCTCTACTCATCTGACCCTTGTCATAGATAGATGTATCCCCAACAATTCTTTTCCATAACTTGCTGAGTGGAAGTTGCATTCCAGGGCTGAATTCAGGGCTATATTCTATTTATATAGAACCCAAGAGGTGAAGAATGGTGTCGTAAATTTCATAGGTATTTAAAAAAGTTATTCATTTAATTCATTCATTTGCATGAATTAACTGCAAAAAATCAAAATGAGTGAGTGATCAAATAAATGCTATCAAATAAATACTTGCCTTCCTATAAGATGGGCTTCCCTGGTAGCTCAGCTGGTAAAGAATCCACCTGCAATGCAGGAGACCCCAGTTTGATTCCTGGGTTGGGAAGATCCCATGGAGAAGGGAATGGCTACTCAGGCCAGTATTCTGGCCTGGAGAATTCCACGGACTGTATGGAATGTAGTCCATGGGGTCCCAAAGAGTTGGACACGATGGAGTGATTTTCACTTTCACTTTCCTATAAGACAGGCAGAGGGACAGACAGAGATATCGTATCCTACTCTGAAGCCAGATTTTGGACTGAAGAAATCAGAGACCAGAAGACTACATATGTGGAGTCTGAAATGAGGAAGAAAGAGGGCAGTGGGAGACAATGTGGGTTATAAAATGAGCCCTGAGTGAATTCTTAAGTACTCCAAAAAAAACTTTGAAAAATGGAGAATCAAATTCCTCAAGAATCAGATGGGACCACAGATAAAGGTATCCTTTTCAACCAGGGAACTCTGGAAAATTGATTCTTGATTTTGAAAATAAAGCAATTTTTATTTGATTCAAAGGTATCTTCAGAGGGCAAGAGAAGTTTAATGTGTATATAGTGTATCTGAAGACTTGTCTAGGGTCCAAGAAACTCCCCTTTGGGTACCATAAACTGGTTTATTATCCATTATCTATAACACAAAAATAATGAAAGTGGTACAATTCTCTGTTCAGAAAGCCCACAGGAATACCAGAATTTGACAGCCATGATATATCTCAGTTAGTTTTTCCTGTGTAAAACCATCACAAATCATAGAGCAGACAGTGTGTTGGTTAAAGAGACTACACATTGAGATGATGAAGTTATTCATTTATCTTCATTGAAAGAACTCAGACTGCACTATGGCTGATAACATAAATCTCATCCTATACGAGATCCTCTCCCCTAATAACTTCTCTTAGCAGTTTGATTAAAATTGCTTTTGTTTTCCTGTACATAACAGTGATCCAAGTTTCCTGACTAGTCACTGAAACTTGCAACCCAATTTGTGGTGCTAAAATCTGGTGAATGATTAGATTTTAATAAAATGAAGAGTTTAAAAATGGCCTTGTAAAAGGGATTTGGTGATTAAAATATGTAAGCATAAAAAATTTAAGTCCACTTGTAATTCACCTTCCTGGTTCTGATACTTCATTCAAGTGACATATCATTTCTTTAGAAACTATTTCTACATGCACAGATACTCTGATGGATTTGATAACTTAATGTTAGTTAGCAGAAAAAAAGTCAAACGGTGAAGAGAGAGAAATGTGCACAGTAAGATCAAAAACATGATCACAGTTTTTAAAAATGTAATTATGGTACAAACCATCAAAATATTGAAAATGTAACTATAATATAAATATTTTTGAGTATAGATACAGGAAGAGATGATGAAAAAAAGTGAATTTAGAAAAAGAATGTGGGAAGGAAGGAAGGGAAATGGAGTGAAGATGAGTAGAAGAAAGAAAAAAAAGAAAGAGAAGAAAATAAATTAGCTCCCTAACATTATGTATTTAATTCATTCTTTAATATCCAGGGTCTTTCATGTACATTAGACCAGATACAGCTCCAGAAAATTAGAAACTGAAAATAAAGTTTTTTCCCTCTACACACTCAGATTAAAAGGTGTATCAGAGACAGGGTAACTGCAATTATCATTTCCCTTCAAAAATGAGAACAGGGGCACAGTAGACCAGTCAGGAGAAAGTTCAAAATCCACACTGGCAAATGATAGAAAGCTGTCTGTTTCGGGGGTGGAAAGTTATGTGACCCGGCCTTAATTACACATTCTATGTGCTTTCTGGTATGTTCCTCAAGATCTAGGACTCCACCTTCTGGAAAATCTTTCCTTATTTCTTGTCTTCCACATTCACTTTTCAAGGAGACACTGGAAATATGCTAACTGAGCAAACTCTAGCTTTTGCTTAGTTTTGTTTTGTTAGAACACTCCTTTTTTGGGTACTAATTTGATATCAATGAGCTATTTGCTATGTAACAAAGCACACTGAATTAAAATCTCTATCATTTCTCTTGAGACTATAGGCTGGCTGGGTGCTTCTGCTGATTAACCCCAAATTCAGCTGACCTCAGCTTGGCTATTCATGTATCTGCTGTTAAACAGGCTGTTCAGTTGGAGGCTGACTATTCTAGGGTAGCTTTGAATTATACAACTGGGCTTTCCTCCACATAACTATATTTTTCTACATAATGAATCATCCTAGAACTTATCAGCCTATAACAACATCCATCTATGTTACCCTGATTTTGTGGATCAGCAGTATGGGCTATGCTCAGCCAGTTTTATTCTAGTGCATGCAGTGTTTGAGCTAGGACCAGACAGTCTAAGATGGACTCATTCACATGTCCTGCAGTTGGTGCTGGCTGTAATGAGTCCTTCTCTCTCCCCAAATGTACTCTCAACTTCAGAGAAGCTGGTATGGGTTATATCAGACATAAGCCATTGCGTTCATTTCAAGAGAGTGAGAGTGAAAACTCTCAGGTCTCCTGAGGTCTAGATTCGGAAAGCTCAGATACTGCATTCTATCCATGAAAGCAAGTCACAAGACCCAGTCATAGTCAAGGGACAGCGAAACACACTCTATCTTTTGATTCGAGGAGCAACAAAGAAACGTGAAGTCATTTTGAATTTTTCCAGAACATGTCTTTCAAATCCCTTCTGAAGGATGGCAATTGCAGAGATGCAAAAGAGAGCAAACCCAATGATACAGGATGGAAGCAGAGATGCACTCATCTGTTTCAAGACTCTGCTTATGTCCCATTTGCTACCATCCCACTGGCAAAGTGACCTGATAGAGCCTTGCATCAGGACGGGAGAAGACTATAAGCTCACAGGGAGAACCACAGGGAAATAAGAAAACTATTAAATAGAACAATTAATACAGTCAACCAGCTAGTGACTGGTAGAGATAAAAATTAGATGTAGTCTTAACTTTACTACAAAGCTGAAATCATAGATTTACTTTAAATTATTTAAGAACGTTTGCCTTAAAAATAGCTTCTTTAATTTAAAATGCCCTCCATGGTTGGAAGAATTTAAACTATATATAGTTTTCTAAGACAGATAAAGATATAAAGAAGCAAATCCCAGATCTACAGTAACTGGTTGATCGTAGGTATGCTAATTTAACTCTCCTAAGACTCAGTTTTCTCATCTATAGGAAGTTTTATCAATACCAACCTCAATAATGTTAAAATTAAATATTGATGGATCATGAGATCAAACATTTTAATATCCTTTGTTTCAATATCCTACCCCAGGACCTAGGGGATTCTTGAAGCACTGTTGTTCCTATGCCACTTAGATAATTCTTCTCTAATTATCCTGCAGCCATATTGCTCTATAATACATTTACCTCATTAAATGTCTCAGGCTTTTTGCAAAGCCTCCCTTTGTCTCTCTCTCAAAGGACTGATTCTCTTACCCTTCTCAGTGCTCACTCTTAAGGGGCACATCAAAGTCCAGCTGAACCATTTTTCCTAGTTGAATCCATTCTTTCCGTTTCATTAGATTCCAGAGGTTTCTAGCACAACTCTTCTTAAACTGTGCAGTGCTTATTTATTCCTAACTTCTTTCCTCATCTAGACTCTGAATTTCACTAGGGTAGACACTGAGAGTCTCAGTGTAACCAGTTTTTTGAAGAGCTAAAACTTGGCAATATTCCATTATGAAATTATTTTATTTTAAGCTTTAAAAAGGTGCCTGCTTCTTGGAAGAAAAGCTATGACCAACCTAGACAGAATATTAAAAAGCAGAGGTATTACTTTGCTGGCAAAAGTCCATCTAGTCAAAGCTATGGTTTTTCCGGTAGTCATATATGGACGTAAGAGTTGGATCATAAAGAAAGCTGAGTGCCAAAGAACTGATGCTTTTGAACTGTGGTGTTGGAGAAGACTCTTGAGAGTCCCTTGGACTGCAAGGGGATCAAACTAGTCAATCCTCAAGGAAGTCAGTCCTGATTATTCACTGGAAGGACTGATGCTGAAGCTCCAATCCTTTGGCTACCTGATGTGAAGAACTGACTCATTGGAAAAGACCCTGATACTGGAAAGATTGAAAGCAGGAGAAGAAGGGGACGACAGAGGATGAGATGGTTGGATAGCATCACTGACTCAATGGACATGAGTTTGAGCAAGCTCCAGCAGTTGGTGATGGACAGGGAAGTCTGGTGTGCTGTGGTCCACGGGGTTGCAAAGAGTCGGACATGACTGAGCGACTGAACTGAACGGGACTGAACTAAAACTTGGCAATATTCCATTATGAAATTATCTTATTTTCAGCTACTACCTTCAACTATGCCCTTTAGAATTTCTCATTCCTATAACATTGCATTCTAGTCCAAGCCTGTTGGATGGTTTTCAGTAATTAATAAAATTCACCTGAGTTTTACTATTTTGGAGCTCTGAACTAAATTCCAGTTTCAATGTGTGGATATGAGTATGTGTGTGTGTGTGTGTGAGAGAGAGAGAGAGGTTTCCCTAAACCAACAAACAATTGTTGGAACATCTGCTGACTGTCATGTGTGTGTGTGTGTGTCTATAATTCAACTTAATTCTAACATTATCTACTCAAAGATAACAACAGATCCCACAGGTTACAGGTTCAGTCCTAGAAGACTGCACCCCAACCCCACTTCAAACGCCAGCTGAAAGCCTAGGTTGTTACCTGTATTTCTGTCCTCCCAGCTACAGACTGGAGGTTCCAACAACCTCCTTCAAGGGTTTGATTAATTTGCTAGAGCAGTTCACATAACTCAGAAAACCATTTTACTTACTGTCACCAGCTTATTATAAAAAGGGCATAACTCAGGAACAGCCAGAAGAAAGAGACACATAGGTATGGGGAAGAGTGAGAAGCTTCCCATGCTGTCTCCAGGGGCAACGCTCTCTCAGCGTCTCCACCTGTTCATCAACCTGCAAACTCTCCAAGCCTCATCCTTTTGGACTTTTATAGAGGCTCTGTCACACAGCCATGACTCCTTAAATCATTGGCCACTGCTGACTGAATTCCATCTCCAGCCCCTTTCCCCTCCCCCAGGGAGAAGCAAGGGGGGATGGGAGACTGAAAGTTTTAATCCTTTTCTTCATAAGATTGGTTCTGGGTTCTCCTGGCAACCAGCCCCTTCTTTAGGAAACTTCCAAAATCGCCTCATTAACATAACAAAAGGCACCATTTACCTCTTCAACAGTTAGGGAATCCCAAGTGTTTTAGGACCTGAGACCCAGGAACTTCTGTGGACAAAGACCAAATATACATGAGGAATAAATTTTGGTCATCCAAATGACTAACGTGCATTTTTCTTACAAATCACAATATTACAACCTTCCTATCCAACCCTCGGCTCCCTTCTTCCTTTTGCTGGGGCTGTTGGGAGTGCAGTAGGCCCCTTCCCTCTGGGTCCTGCTTCCTCCAGGGTGGAAGAGAACAGGACACAGGGTTCTCTGAAAGTGGTTCTCCCATGTGGGGAAGATGTGGTCATAAAACAATGAGGAAAGAGCCAGGAACTCCACCCAAGCAAAGAACTGTTCTCTGCCTCACCCTGATTGTGATGACAAGGGACTTCCGGGCAAGCAGAACATCAGAGGGCTGAACTGAAGCCAGACTAGGGAACATGTCCTTAGCTTTGGAGGTTATTATGTGATCACAGTCAATTGCTGGCTGTTTTAGGGTAACAGTTCTCAACTCTGCCAGCACGTTAGAATCATCTGGGGAATATTAAAAAGCACCCCAGATGTTGTTGTTCAGTCGCTCAGTCATGTCCAGCTCTTTTCAACCCCATGGACTGCAGCACAGCAGGTTTCCCTGTCCTTCACCATCTCCAGGAGCTTGCTCAAACTCATGTCCTTTCATACCCAGATTTAATTCATCTGTAGTGAAGCCTGGGCTTTAGGAGTTTTAAGCGTTTCTCATTTTACTCCAGGCGGAGAGATACTGGTGAGGAATGCAATGCCTGGCTTCACTTCTCTTTTGACTTGGTGTGCCCTTGCAGTCAATGGCGGGGAACACAGATGTTCGCCAACACATCCCATTATATATCTGTCCCCTAAATCTACCCCGTACCTGCCCCCAAGTAAAATCTTTCTTATTGAAGGAAGCTTCTACTACCTGTGAGTTTCAGAAAGAGCTTTTCTTGGTTGACTTGTTTAAATTCTGAATCTCCTATAGTACTCACTACGGGGGTTTGCACATAGAATGGACTTAATAAACATTTATAGAATTGAAACAAAATGTGGACATAGTTACTGCTTTTATTTCATCAGCACTATTCAAACTGGAGAAGAAAAAAAAATCACCTTGATCATTTATGTGGATAGCTCTTTACAATTTGCAAAGCTTTTTTCCATTTCAGTGTTTCTTCTGATCTTCACATCATTCTATGTGAGTTTTATTCTTCCTTTTAAAACATAAGAGGGAATTGAGGAGAAAAATTTAATGACTAGTCACCCGGTGGTTCAGAGTTAGAAGGTATAAAACATATACTTGAACCTTGACCTTTGGCTTCCATTACATGTAACTCTCAGGATGCTGAGCCATTAATTCCAGCAGCTTCTACAAATGTTAACTTATTTTTTCTTTCTTTCTTTTTTTTTTAACTAAAATTCCATAAAGGCTCCACAGGGAAATTTGATAAATAATACTAGAAGCACTCACTTCCTCTGCTGAGATTGTGTCCCGTTTTGCAAACAGAATGAGCAGAAACCAATATCTCACAAATAGAAATAATAATTTTAAAAAAAGACACTTATATGATAACTACCCACAAGGTGTTACTATCAAGCAAGTATGGTTAATATGGGCCCTTTGCAAATGTAACTTATTGTCTCATTAGAAAAGCCCAAAGGAAGAAAGAGGAAATCCATCCCAAATTAGATGTTAATTAGAAATGTATGATGAATTACATCTTGCAAATATATAGATATTAAAAAGGAAATGTAGATGTTACACAAGATATTGAGGAAAGTAAATGTCTTATATTTGGGAGAAGGAAGAAAAGAATTGCATTAATTATACCTCACTGAAGAGTTTATTGTCAATGAAAGCTAAAATAGGCACAACGCACAAGTTTATTCAAACCAGTTCTGTTCATCAAGCCAAGAAGCGATGAGTTGTGTTTTTTTTTGAAATGTGAAGTAACTAGTGAACTAGGCCCCAAGTTAATGTTTGTCAGTGGCCTTGGGAAGTCAGATTTACATCCTGCGCTGCGCCTGGTAAACTTACTGTGGGGTCAAGGACAAGGAACTCCTTTTCTGGGCGCTCAGAGGTCGCCCCTCACACACCAGGGCCAGGCATCAGATGACTCAGGAGAGTTCTTAGGCTCGTCGATCCCATTCAGCCTCGGCAGCCCCACCTGCTCAGCCCGGCCTGAGCATTCTTCATCGTGGAGACCACACGAAGGCTCTTGCCCACAGTCACCAGCCTCTTCTTTGCCTCCTAACTGACTGGGACACGTGCGTTGTGCCTCCTGTTGCCAGGAATCTGTAAGTGTAAAAATGCCTTCCTCCCGGACAGTCACTCCTGAGTCTGTGTGTCTTCTCTCTCCTGATTATAGCAAAGTCTCCACACATTTTAAAACAACCATATCACTATGAGAAAGCTAAAATTCTCTTAAAAAAGGTTAACTCAGAAAGAACATGTCTTATTATTCATTCAGAGAAGGATTGCATGTGTATTTATATTCTGAAGAAAAATGTGGGAGGCCTAACATCAGGCTTTGGCTCTATTATAGTCAGTGGGCTTTTATCAAGGCACACTTCTCTGTATCCACAATTTGGAGGAAGCATGACTCAAAGCAAGTGAACATTAAACATCATTAAACAAAGCACACCACCCATATAGAAAGTACAGAAAGATACGTCGTCTCCCACTTTTGTAGTTCTTAGCCCCTGGGGTCACTCTGCCTGGAATAATCATTCCCCTCTTTCTATGATTACGACTACCATCCACATCCATCCTTCATAGTTAAGTGTTGTCTGACTCCTCACTCCCATGTTAGATTCTCTTTCAATATGTTCTCTTAAAGTATGGGATTCATCCATCATTATCTTAACTGTGGCTGTTACAATTACATCCTAAGCAATATGTTTTTCACAAACATTAATGGAATTAAAAGCACTTTTATTCCCCTTCTCTGTTCCCTTAAAATTCATTCAGAGAGGAAAGCTTTTTGTCTTCATTTAATTGAAAAAAAATTAATGGACAGATTTATGATTCTTCTACTCACTCTCAGCTAATTGTCTTAAACTCACTTTAAAGATAAAACATTCCTATTCTAGTAATTAGAATGATCAACCTTTGTAAGAAACAAAACTTTAGGTTGGTTTTAAACAACAATATTCTCCACATCCCAGCTCTTGGTCTGACAGCCTTGCCCTGTACAGCTGACAGTGGGAGGTGGAGACCACCTTTCTTTCTTCTCTCTCTCTCGATCTCTCTCTCTCGCTCACTTCTCTAACTGATGCTTGTGAGGTTGAAGCATGGACAAAGGGAGGGAGAGACAGAGCAAGTTCTCTTCTGTAAATTCCTCTCCCTGTAAATTAGTCTTTGACATAAAGCTCCTTTGCCTTGGGTAGATGCATCACCAGCCCAAGGGGTCTTGCGTGAATCTCTCCAGAGCCTGTAGGAGACTGACACTGGCCTTTAACTTCTCTGATCTACTCAGCAGCTCCATTGGCAGGACACAGATGCCCCTGTTGGATCTCTAATGGATAGTCCGTGGTGAACCCCTGAAAGCCCATCAGGAACACACTCTGGGAATGAAGGTGCATCTCCAGACAGAGACAGCCCTGCTGGCTGATCCAACAAGGCAGTCGGTGCCTCTTCTGCACCGAACATTTCATAAGCTGTAGCTTTATTCCCATGCACTAAGCCTCCCAACTGCAGGATCAGATTTTTCTCTCTCTACAAAGTCCTTTTGAGCTTGAGGCGAGCAGCCGGGCCTCTCTAAAAGCTGGGAATTGGAACATTTGTTTGGCTCAGTCCACTGTTTTATCTGCACACTGCCTGTATATTTCGCATAATGCTGTGAAGACAGGTGAAGGGGGCTTCCCTGGTAGTTTAGCAGTAAAGAATCCACCTGCAATGCATTATACACAGGTGATATGGGTTCAATCACCGGCTCAGGAAGAGTCCCTGGAGGAGGGCAGGGCAACCCACTCCAGTATGTGTGCCTGGAGAATCCCATTGCCAGAGGAACCTGGCGGGGTACAGTCCATGGGGTTGCAAAGAGTCAGACACGACTGAAGCAACTTAGCACGCCTGCTCATGAAGACATTAGTTCAGACTCCACAGCTTTCCTACTCATTATAGAGGACTGGTGTGTCTATATGTCAACATGTACTGCGTAAATGTCTGCTACACTTTTTTTAATTAATTTATTTTTTAATTGAAGGATAATTGCTTTACAGGATTTTGTTGTTTTCTGTCAAACCTCAACATGAATCAGCCATAGGTACACGTATATCCCCTCCCTTGTGAACCTCCCTCCCATCTCCCTCCCCATCCCACCCCTCTAGGCCAGCTACACTTTTAAAAAATTTATTAACAAAACATTTTTGTTTCTGTAACAATTCATTAAAGCTTGATAACTATCCAAACAAATACAAATATGCATAAAAACAGTTTGACACAAAGCATCAAAGTCAGCTGCTTTTGCCTATCTAAAAACCTATAATTTATTTTTAGGGGTAAAAATTGGGTATTACAAAGATTTTACTTAGTTCAGTTATCAAGGTATCAGAAAGATCACTATGAAAATTAGATCAAAGAACATTAAAAAATTCAATCAATAAAGTACATGAAAGATTACACTTAAAGATTCAAGCTTCTGAGTGATCACACTAATTATTTCTATTAAAAAAAGAGTTGATTTTTGGACAATTATCTTAAGGCAGCACTGGTATTCTTTCTTAGTGAAAAAGTAGGCCCTACAGACTTGTCTGGAAACCGTATTAGCTAGATTAATAGCCTTCTATCTTTAGTTTCATAACTCTGTTTCTCAGAATCCAACCCAAAGAATTCAGTAAAAGCATTTTTAAAACAAAGATTGATGTATAAGTATCTTGATTGCAGCCTAATGCATAATAGATAGGATTGAAAAACAACAATCAAATATTATGCTGAATACAGACAATCAAATATTATACAAATTTTAAAAATGCTGACCTTACCAGCACTAGAATCCTGCTACTATTACTCCCAATTTATACTTTATTTTCATGTGTGCATGGATGTATGTTTATGTACGGTTTTAAGGGGCGTTTGATTATGGAAGGAGCCACTGACAGAGCCTACCCATGTATTATACGCTGGTGTTTTCTCCTTATTGTGTTGTATGGGACTATGTTATGTTTTGCCATGCTGTGCTGCATTTCATAATCATAACAATGTTCTATATGTCAGGTATTAAACTCATCATATAAAATAAAGAATCACATAACAATTAAGCTGTAGAAATCAGCCTATTACTTAAGTCTCAATTTCCAAGTAAATTTATCCATGCTATTATTCTATGAGTTGTAGAATCAAATTAATGCCTGCTGACTCCCACTTTTGCTAAGGTTCTAAGTAATTAATGGAGAAATAAAACACAGCCTCTGTACTCAGAAAGTTCTATTAAGGAACAAAGGTGTATGACCGATGATGGCAGTGGAGTGAATGGAAGAAAATATTAAACATATGCAATAAAGTAGAATGCTATATCAAAGAAAGAAGTCATAAAATATGTATGTCCTTCCCCTTAGAGCTGTAATAATTTGAGGCTAGTTGCTGAATGCTGTGAGTTTATGATTTTTCTTAAACTCAAATAATACCAACCTCATTAGACGTTATGATGATTAACAGTAGTCATTCCTGTAATTAAACCAGCATCAAGCATGATCATAAGTGGACAGTAAATGCAAGTCATTTCCCCCTTTGCCCTGGACTACAGATGCATCTACCAATCCTGGGACCCAGAAGACAGCTGAAGGATGTGAAGGAACAGAGGTCAAAATGAACCATATCAGTCAAAGAAAATGGCAGAAAGAATTACAAGATATTATTCCAGAGCAATTTAGTCTCCATTTATTTGACAGATTGACACCTTGTAAATATGTCACTTGTCGTAATTGGGCTGTCAGGAACACAACTTGGCCTCCCATAAATGGCTGCTCTAACATGGTTACCTGCTGGCACTTTCCTTCTGCATGGATATCTGTTGGCTTTGTATCCAATACTTTAGCATGCCCTCGTGGATATTGGGGGAGCCTGTGTAGTCCAGTAGAGAAGCTCCATTTCTTGGATTCACTTTGTACTGACTTTTCTGAACCTTCACTAGTTTGATAATGAGCTTTCATGTTAATGCAGAGAATGCCAAGTTTACATTTTGTAAAGCTCCTTTCACTTCCCAGGTAAGATGGCAATGAGCCCAGCTCTCTGTGTTTCCTTTTCCCATTCTAATTTCAATTATGATGGCATTAAAAAGGATATAAAGATAGGCATAAAGTGTGTGTGGGTGTGGTCACATCTCTATTTACATCTTGGGAAAGTTAACAAAGCAGTGAACTCTACCTCTGATTTCTAAAGGAAGCGACTGATCACATTGTTTGGGAGGAAGCTTTAACATTCCAACCTACTACCTTTTCTCAGAAACGACAGTATGCCAAAGAGGTAAGTGGAGGTGCCCTAGGACACACCATTCTACAACTCTCACTTAGAGGAAATGTGGGAGGTAAAACACTCTGAGAACAAATCTGCCCCTCCCTGCCCAGGGCAAGGTCCAGCCATCACCCTTGGTGTGCGGTGGGGGAGAGAGGAAGGAAATGGGATGAGACTGAAGAACAACAAATAGAAAACAAGGAAAGTGAGTACTCAGAAGAAAGCAGACTTTGTTTGACTCATCTTGGGCACAGATGACTCAGATCAGATCAGATCAGATCAGTCGCTCAGTCGTGTCCGACTCTTTGCGACCCCATGAATCGCAGCACACCAGGTCTCCCTGTCCATCACCAACTTCCGGAGTTCACTCAGACTCATGTCCATCGAGTCAGTGATGCCATCCAGCCATCTCATCCTCTGTTGTCCCCTTCTCCTCCTGCCCCCAATCCCTCCCAGCATCAGAGTCTTTTCCAATGAGTCAACTCTTTGCATGAGGTGGCCAAAGTACTCGAGTTTCAGCTTTAGCATCATTCCTTCCAAAGAAATCCCAGGGCTGATCTCCTTCAGAATGCACTGGTTGGATCTCCTTGCAGTCCAAGGGACTCTCAAGAGTCTTCTCCAACACCACAGTTCAAAAGCATCAATTCTTCAGCGCTCAGCCTTCTTCACAGTCCAACTCTCACATCCATACATGACCACAGGAAAAACCATAGCCTTGACTAGATGAACCTTTGTTGACAAAGTAATGTCTCTGCTTTTGAATATGCTATCTAGGTTGGTCATAACTTTCCTTCCAAGGAGTAAGCATCTTTTAATTTCATGGCTGCAGTCACCATCTGTAGTGATTTTGGAGCCCAGAAAAATAAAGCCTGACATTGTTTCCACTGTCTCCCCGTCTATTTCCCATGATGTGATGGGACCCGATGCCATGATCTTCATTTTCTGAATGTTGGGCTTTAAGCCAACTTTTCACTCTCCACTTTCACTTTCATCAAGAGGCTCTTTAGTTCTTCTTCACTTTCTGCCATAAGGGTGGTGTCATCTGCATATCTGAGGTTATTGATATTTCTCCCCGCAATCTTGATTCCAGCTTGTGTTTCTTCCAGTCCAATGTTTCTCATGATGTACTCTTCATAGAAGTTAAATAAGCAGGGTGGCAGTATTCAGCCTTGACGTACTCCTTTCCCTATTTGGAACCAGTCTATTGTTCCATGTCCAGTTCTAACTGTTGCTTCCTGACCTGCATACAAATTTCTCAGGAGGCAGATCAGGTGGTCTGGTATTTTCATCTCTTTCAGAATTTTCCACAGTTTCTTGTGATCCACATAGTCAAAGGCTTTGGCATAGTCAATAAAGCAGAAATAGATGTTTTTCTGGAACTCTCTTGTTTTTTCCATGATCCAGTGGATGTTGGCAATTTGATCTCTGGTTCCTCTGCCTTTTCTAAAACCAGCTTGAACATCAGGAAGTTCACAGTTCACATATTGCTGAAGCCTGGCTTGAAGAATTTTGAGCATTACTTTACTAGCGTGTGAGATGAGTGCAATTGTGCAGTAGTTTGAGCATTCTTTGGCATTGCCTTTCCTGGGGATTGGAATGAAAACTGACCTTTTCCAGTCCTGTGGCCACTGCTGAGTTTTCCAAATTTGCTGGCATATTGAGTGCAGCACTTTCACAGCATCATCTTCTAGGATTTGGAATAGCTCAACTGGAATTCCATCACCTCCACTAGCTTTGTTCGTAGTGATGCTTTCTAAGGCCCACTTGACTTCACATTCCAGGATGTCTGGCTCTAGGTCAGTGATCACACCATCGTGATTATCTAGGTCGTTAAGATCTTTTTTGTACAGTTCTTCTGTGTATTCTTGCCACCTCTTCTTAATATCTTCTGCTTCTGTTAGGTCCATACCATTTCTTTCCTTTATCGAGCCCATCTTTGCATGAAATGTTCCTTTGGTATCTCTGATTTTCTTGAAGAGATCCCTAGTCTTTCCCATTCTGTTGTTTTCCTCTATTTCTTTGCACTGATCGCTGAAGAAGGCTTTCTTATCTCTTCTTGCTATTCTCTGGAACTCTGCATTCAGATGTTTATATCTTTCCTTTTCTCCTTTGCTTTTTACTTCTCTTCTTTTCATAGCTATTTGTAAGGTCTCCCCAGACAGCCATTTTGCTTTTTTGCATTTCTTTTCCATGGGGATGGTCTTGATCCCTGTCTCCTGTACAATGTCACAAACCTCCATCCATAGTTCATCAGGTATTCTATCTATCAGATCTAGTCCCTTAAATCTATTTCTCACTTCCACTGTATAATCATAAGGGATTTAATTTAGGTCATACCTGAATGGGCTAGTGGTTTTCCCTACTTTCTTCAATTTCAGTCTGAATTTGGCAATAAGGAGTTCATGATCTGAGCCACAGTCAGCTCTTGGTCTTGTTTTTGCTGACTCTATAGAGCTTCTCCATCTTTGGCTGCAAAGAATATAATTAATCTGATTTCAGTGTTGACCAGCACAGATGACTGGACTTCCCATGTCTGGACTTCCCTAAATACAGCAAAGGAAAAGCAGAAGCATGGACTGAAGAGATTATCTGTGGCTCCAAGTATCTCTCAGCTTTCATCTGCTGATGCAATTCTAAACTTCTGTTTCATATGAACAACATGCCTATTCAATCATAAAAAGAATAGTGCCTAACCCCATATTAATAGTTGGAAAACCTACTTGAAAGGTTTCTAAGTACCAAATTTGGAAAATAAAGAAAAATCACCAAATCTAGGAAAATATACTTCTTTAGAACTTTAGTTGTGTAGAAGAGAAGCTCTTTGAAAAGTCAAAGTGTCGTTTTATCCCCCCAGAGATTCACATATATACAGAAACTGATTTCAAAAGCTAAGAGGAGTTCTCAATAGACAGGAGGAGGACATTGTTTTGATAAAAACACAGAAAACAGTTATTAAAATAAAATTATTTAACATCAGGAAAGACAAATAAGCTTCATAACCAGGTGAAACTTTATGAATTGTAAGACAGTGGTAGAAAAAATTGTATGCTGAAACCTATAGAAAACTTAACAAAATATGAAGTCAAACTTCATGGTTTTTTTCCTAACCATAAAAGTAAAAACTGCTAAAGAACTGAAATCTATATGAGATATTAATAAATAAAATCAGGATCTATTTTCATATGACATAAAGATAGTAAAAAACAAAAATGTTGACTGAAACTCTTAGAATACAACTTTACCAGGTTTTGATAGAGACTGTCTCTTCCACTGTAAACAGCTGTAAAACGGGAGGGAAATATATGAGGCAATAGTTTATAGGCACTGGAGGACAGCTGTGGCTTTTAAGAGTAGGAAATCTCATGAGGTGTTGCCATGACAGTCCAGCCCTCCCTCTACCTAGAATGACTTCTCAATCACGACACTACGAGCTTCCGTCCCAGAGAAGCATGAGAGCCCCCCCTGAGCTGAGGAGGCAGCAGCACAGCTGTGGTGGCTGGAACTTGCAAGGCAGGACACTTGAGGAAAAGGAGTTCTTGCAGAAAGACCAAAGTGCATGTTTGACTCCCCGTGAGTCTTTCTCGAGGGCTGGTTGAAGATACACTGGGCAAGAATACACAACCCCTCTAGAGAGAAGCGGTAGGGTTGAGAGCAGAGCAGTGACACTAAGGTTTAAGTGGAACTGGAAGATGTTCAGGTTCTGACGACACAGAGTCTAAGACCTCTTTAATGACTGCTGCTAAGTCACTTCAGTCGTGTCCGACTCTGTGTGACCCCATAGACGGCAGCTCGCCAGGCTCCCCCGTCCCTGGGATTCTCCAGGCAAGAACACTGGAGTGGGTTGCCATTTCCTTCTCCAATGCATGAAAGTGAAAAGTGAAAGTGAAGTCGCTCAGTCGTGTCCGACTCCTAACAACCCCATGGACTGCAGCCCACCAGGCTCTTCCGTCCATGGCATTTGTCAGGCAAGAGTACTGGAGTGGGGTGCCATTGCCTTCTCCATCTTTAATGACTACTGCTACCCTTAAACATTCAACTGAGATGCCAGAAATTCCATGCCTTAAAAGCAAAGGCAAGACTCTAAAGCCAAACATTCTCTCAATGTGTACTAATAGAGATGACAACTAAGCCATGAGAAGGTCTGTAGGAAAGACAGCATAAAGGTGAAGCTTCACTAAGTTGTACAGCTTGGGGAACTTCCACAGATCTGCGCTAACTAAACATCAAATTCAAGCTTCACAAGTGTGAGGGGGTCATTCAATAACTAAACTGCTCTTAGAACAAAATAGCAAATCCTGCAGAGCATAATAAAACTCCAGAGCACCTATAGTATAATAATCATTGTATCTTCATACAATCAAATATTGCTGAACAGCCAAAAACAAGTGAAAGTGTAACCATAAACTAGAAAAAGCATGGCATAGGAACGTCCAGGTGTTGAATTTAGCATAAACTTTAAAGAAGCTCTTCTGAATATGCTTGAAGAACAAAAAAATTACTCGTATTAGTTATATATTTGTGTGTAACAAATTAATCCCAAACTTAGAAGCTGAAAAATAAACTTTTATTGTGGAGCAGTTCTTTGGGCATAGTTGAACTTGTTCCTCTGCTCCAGGTAGTCTTGCAAAATTGCAAAGTACTGGCCAGGCTTAATCTCAAAACTCAGATGGGGAAAGACAGTCCTCCAAGATAAAAGTGTTATGGCTGCATTCATTTCTTTGTGGGCTTCCCAAATGACGCAGTGGTAAAGAATTCACCTGCCAATGCAGGAGCCACGGAAAACTCAGGTTCAATTCCTCGGTTGGGAAGATCCCCTGGAGAAGGAAATGGCAACCCAATCGAATATTCTTGCCTGGGAAATCCTATGGACAGAAGAGCCTGGCAGGCTACTGTCTATGGGGTGGCAAAGAGTTGGACATGACTGAGTGTGAGCACGAGTGAGCGAGTGAGCTCCTTGTGGGCTATGGGGCTGGGCTCCTGCTGGCCCCTAAGCCCTTTGGTGTGTGCATCCCTCCATCAAGGATGCTTGCTTCATCAGAGCCAGTACGAGAGAGTGTCTGCTAGCAAGATGTAAATCAGAAGCTTTTGTAACCTACTCTCAGAAATGGCCTCATAGTGCACTTACTATATTCTATCAATTAGAAACAAGTCATAAAGCAAGCCCACACTCGAAGGGAGGGCACTATAGCGAGGGCTTTAACGGTGACTAACAAGAGATGAGCATCTTTAGGTACCATCATAGAGGTCTGGATGTAACATTAGCCGCCATGGAATACAAATTAAAATCACAGTGAGATACCAGTTCACAACCACTGAATAAGTAAAACTAAAATGCCTGTAAACACCAAGAGTTGACGTTTTGTGGACCAGCTGTAACTCTCGTACATCGTTGGTGCGTGTGGGATACGGTGCCCTTTAGCAAAACAGTTTAGCAGTTTCTTATAAGGTCAAACAAACATTTATATCATCATCCAGCAACTGGACTTTATGTACTTAACTAAGATAACTGAATATGCATGTCCACACAAAGACTTGTGTGTAGATATGTATACTGGTTTTATTCATAATATTAGAAAGTGGAAACAATTCAAATGTCCATCAGTGAGCAAAGTACAAATATAGTACTGCTCATCAAAGTATTGATACATGCAATAGCATAAGTAAGCCACAGAGGACAAAGTATTGAGACAAGTGATAGCATAGGTAAGCCACAAAAGCAGTATGGTGAGTGAAAGAAGCCAGACATGAAAGAATGTGTATGTGATGATTTCATATGTATGAAGCTCAAGAAGAGAAAGTAAAGGAGCCAGATTTTTGTATAATTTGACTAGAAAAAGAATGACATGACTTTTGAACTCATGGAAATGTTTTGTAATTTAATTGCAGTGGTCTTAAATGGGTATTTATATCTGTTAAACTCAGAAAACTGTATATACTTAAGTGAATTATTTTTAACATAAATGTATAAATGATATCTCCATAAACTTAAAACTAGATATATGATTATAAAGCCCTAAAACTGAAAGAGTAAAAATATCTTAAACAAATGATCACAACCTTAAATATGATTACATAAAATGTTTGAATTAAAAATTAGTATCTCCCTAGAAATGATACACAGGTTAACAAAGGGGAGGACAAAACGGAGGCAGTGTGCCCGCCTTTAACGCTCAGCATCAGAAGACAATGAAGTACACCTGGAAATGTGTGAGTCTCCTAGACACGTCCTTAGGCGAGTAGCCATGCATGTGCCCATGAGATGTTTTCAAAAAGGGCTCTAGAATGCCCTACCAGTGTCTGCAGCTCACATCCCTAACTCTAGGCACAGCCAGTGATGCATGGATAGAACTCACAATCGGCCAACAGTACACACATCCACATGCCTTTCCTCAAAAGAAGCATGTTTGTGGTGTGTGTATTCAATGTAGACATATGTATTATATGCATACATGTGTATGTGTATATTCGTATATGCATATACATATTCTAGTTAGTAAAATGTTATATTCTTCACAAAAGGGGAAACAACCTATAAAAGCAGTATAAAATACGCAGCGAAATAATTTTACATAAACTTATTCGTCTATGGATATATATTGTATATTTTACTCATGCTGATATAGAAAATAGCTTTGAAACATAAATAAACCATAATGTAATAGAAAAACTTTATTAATAAAAACAAACAGCTGAAAAGCTTGGCTATTTAAAACAAAGCAAACAAAAAACCATGGAAGAAAGAAAAATTAATAAAAGTATAATTTTAGATAAATTCATTGTGTTACTCAAAACATTCTCTTTCTTTCTGAGACTAATAATCAGAAACCAGTGGATCAAATATATTAGAAAATATAAAGTCGATGTCAGTCAAATTAATATAATGGTGTATTTTACTTTTCAGTCATTAGGTCCAAAGCAAATAACACTTAAATGGTGAGGCAAAACCAATGATTATGAAAACAACAATAACAGTACAAAGGATTTAGAAAATAATTTGAAGGAAAAAACTCAGAATGAGAGTTATGGAAACAAATACAATAATTTAACTAATAAAAAGATTTATGCCAAAATTTAAATATATACATTGGTAATCATAGTCAACAAAAGAGTCCAAAATGCAGTACTTGGATGCAATCTCAAAAACGACAGAATGATCTCTGTTCATTTCCAAGGCAAACCATTCAATATCATGGTAATCCAAGTCTATACCCCGAACAGCAATGCTGAAGAAGCTGAAATTGAATCGGAGAAGGCAATGGCACCCCACTCCAATACTCTTGCCTGGAAGATCCCATGGACGGAGAAGCCTGGTGGGCTGCAGTCCATGGGGTCACTAAGAGTTGGACGCGACTAAGCGACTTCACTTCACTGTTCACTTTCATGCATCGGAGAAGGAAATGGCAACCCACTCCAGTGTTCTTGCCTGGAGAACCCCAGGGACGGGCGAGCCTGGTGGGCTGCCATTGCTGGGGTCGCACAGAGTCGGACACAACTGAAGCAACTTAGCAGCATAAAGACCTACAAGACCTTCGAGAACTAACCCAAAAAAGATGGCCTTTTCATTATAGGTGACTGGAATGCAAAAGTAGGAAATAAAAAACACCTGGAGTAACAGGCAAATTTGGCCTTGGAGTACAGAATGAAGCAGGGCAAAGGCTAATTGAGTTCTGCCAAGAGAATGCACTGGTCATAGCAAACACCCACTTCCAATAACATAAGAGAAGCCTCTACACATGGACATCAGATGGTGGACACTGAAATCAGATTGATTATATTCTTTGCAGCCAAAGATGGAGAACTCTACATAGTCAGCAAAAACAAGACTGGGAGCTGACTGTGGCTCAGATCATGAACTCCTTATTGCCAAATTCAGACTGAAATTGAAGAAAGTGGCGAAAACCACTAGACCATTCAGATATGACCTAAATCAAATCCCTTATGACTATACAGTAGAAGTGAGAAATAGCTTTAAGGGACTAGATCTGATAAACAGAGTGCCTGATGAACTATGGATGGAGGTTCAAGACATAGTACAGGAGACAGGAATTAAGACCATCCCCAAGAAAAAGAAATGCAAAAAAGCAAAATGGCTGTCTGACAATGCCTTACAAACAGCTGTGAAAAGAAGAGAAGTGAAAAGCAAAGGAGAAAAGGAAAGATATACCCATTTGAATGCAGAGTTCCAAAGAATAGCAAGGACAGATAAGAAATCCTTCCTCAGCGATCAATACAAATAGAGGAAACCAATAGAATGGGAAAGACTAGAGATCTCTTCAAGAAAATTAGAGATATCAAGGGAACATTTCATGCAAAGATGGGCTCAATAAAGGACAGAAATGTATGGACCTAACAGAAGCAGAAGATATTAAGAAGAGGTGGCAAGAATACACAGAAGAACTATACAAAAAAAGATCTTCATGACCCAGATAATCATGATGGTGTGATCGATCACCTAGAGCCAGACATCCTGGAATGTGAAGTTAAGTGGGCCTTAGGAAGCATCACTACAAACAAAGCTAGTGGAGGTGATGGAATTCCAGTTGAGCTATTCCAAATCCTAGAAGATGATGCTATGAAAGTGCTGTACTCAATATGTCAGCAAATTTGGAAAACTCAGCAGTGGCCACAGGACTGGAAAAGGTCAGTTTTCATTCCAATCCCCAGGAAAGGCAATGCCAAAGAATGCTCAAACTACCACACAACATCTCACACGCTAGTAAAGTAATGCTCAAAATTCTCCAAGCCAGGCTTCAGCAATACGTAAACTGTGAATGTCAAGATGTTCAAGCTGGTTTTAGAAAAGGCAGAGGAACCAGAAATCAAATGGCCAACATCCGCTGGATCATGGAAAAAGCAAGAGAGTTCCAGAAAAACATCTATTTCTGCTTTATTGACTATGCCAAAGCCTTTGACTGTGTGGATCACAGTAAACTGGAAAATTCTGAAAGAGATGGAAATATCACACCACCTGACGTGTCTCTTGAGAAACCTGTATGCAGCTCAGGAAGCAACAGTTAGGACTGGACATGGCTCAACAGACTGGTTCCAAATAGGGAAAGGAGCACATCAAGGCTGTCTATTGTCACCCTACTTATTTAACTTATATGCAGAGTACATGAGAAAAGCTGGGCTGGAGGAAGCACAAGCTGGTATCAAGATTGCCAGGAGAAAGATCAATAATCTCAGATATGCAGGTGACACCACCCTAATGGCAGAAAGTGAAGAAGAACTAAAGAGCCTCTTGATGAAAATGAAAGAAGAGAGTGAAAAAATTGGCTTACAGCTCAACATTCAGAAAACTAAGATCATGGCATCTGGTCCCATCACTCCATGACAAATAGATGGGGAAACAGTGGAAACAGTGGTTGACTTTATTTTTCTGGGCTCCAGAGTCACTGCAGATGGTAATTGCAGCCATGAAATTAAAAGACTCTTACTCCTTGGAAGGAAAGTTATGACCACCCTCAATTCAGTTCAGTTCAGTCGCTCAGTGGTGTGCGACTCTTCACGACCCCATGAATTGCAGCACGCCCGGCTTCCCTGTCCATCACCAACACCCGGAGTTCACTCAGACTCACGTCCATCAAGTCAGTGATGCCATCCAGCCATCTCCTCCTCTGTCGTCCCCTTCTCCTCCTGCCCCCAATCCCTCCCAGCATCAGAGTCTTTTCCAATGAGTCAACTCTTCACATGACGTGGCCAAAGTACTGGAGTTTCAGCTTTAGCCTCAGTCCTTCCAAAGAAATCCCAGGGCTGATCTCCTTCAGAATGGACTGGTTGGATCTCCTTGCAGTCCAAGGGACTCTCAAGAGTCTCCTCCAACACCACAGTTCAAAAGCATCAATTCTTCGGCACTCAGCTTTCTTCACAGTCCAACTCTCACATCCATACATGACCACTGGAAAAACCATTGCCTTCACTAGACGGACCTTTGATGGCAAAGTCATGTCTCTGCTTTTCAATATGCTATGTAACTTTCCTTCCAAGGAGTAAGCGTCTTTTAATTTGATGGCTGCAGTCACCATCTGCAGTGATATTGGAGGCCCCCAAAATAAAGTGTGACACTGTTTCTACTGTTTTCCCATCTATTTCCCATGAAGTGTTGTGACCAGATGCCATGATCTTAGTTTTCTGAATGTTGAGCTTTAAGCCAACTTTTTCACTCTCCACTTTCACTTTCATCAAGAGGCTTTTGAGTTCCTCTTCACTTTCTGCCATAAGGGTGGTGTCACCTGCATATCTGAGGTTATTGATATTTCTCCCAGCAATCTTGATTCCAATTTGTGTTTCTTCCAGTCCAGCGTTTCTCATTATGTACTCTGCATATAAGTTAAATAAACAGGGTGACAATATACAGCCTTGACGTACTCCTTTTCCTATTTGGAACCAGTCTGTTGTTCCATGTCCAGTCCTAACTGTTGTTGTTCCTGACCTGCATACAAATTTCTCAAGAGGCAGATCAGGTGGTCTGGTATTCCCATCTCTTTCAGAATTTTCCACAGTTTATTGTGATTCACACAGTCAAAGGCTTTGGCATAGTCAATAAAGCAAAAATAGATGTTTTTATGGAACTCTCTTGCTTTTTCCATGATCCAGCAGATGTTGGCAATTTGGTCTCTGGTTCGTCTGCCTTTTCTAAAACCAGCTTGAACATCTGGAAGTTCACGGTTCTAGACAGCATATTAATCAACAAAGGTCCATCTAGTCAAGGCTTATGTTTTTCCAGTGGTCATTTATGGATGTGAGAGTTGGACTATAAAGAAAGCTGAGCACTGAAGAATTGATGTTTTTGAACTGTGATGTTGGAGAAGACTCTTGAGAGTCCCTTGAACTGCAAGAAGATCCAACCAGTGCATCCTAAAGGAGATCAGTCCTGGGTGTTCATTGGAGGGTCTGATGTTGAAGATGAAACTCCAACACTTGGACACCTGATGTGAAGAGCTGACTCATTTGAAAAGACCCTGATGCTGGGAGGGATTGGGGGCAGGAGGAGAAGGGGACGACAGAGGATGAGATGGTTGGATGGCATCACCTGCTCAATGGACATGGGCTTGGGTGGACTCCAGGAGTTGGTGATGGACAGGGAGGCCTGGCATGCTGTGGTTCATGGGGTCGCAAAGAGTCGGACACGAACTGATATGAACTGAAACACTCCTGATAAATCATAAATGAAAACATAATGACAAATTTTTAGCATGTTTGTATACATGTGGAATTTTATTGATATGAAAATAAAATTTAAAATAAAAATATGGACAAGGACTTTAATATTTTGAAAAGATTTGTAATGCACAATGAATGCACAAATGCCCTAAACTGCAAAAACTCAATAAAGAGTATTGCAAAGTTGAAATATTTAAATTATGTCCGATGTTTCTAAAAGAGTCAGCAAGTCATAGCTGTCATATGAGATTTTAAGTCATTTTCATTGTAAGGAGCAAAGAATATTTAATTCTAAAAATATTATATTCAGAAAAGAACATAGATAAGTAGTTAAAAGACATTAACCATGTTTCTATTATTGGTAGTCAAACATAAATAATGAAAATATCCAAAATTATAGTGTGGTCTATAAAAATTATTAAGTTAGTATGTAAAATGCATTTAAGGAAAAACACATATGGCTTGCTTATAATAGTAAAAAAAAAAAAAATCAATTAAATTAAACTTCCCTGGTGGCTCGGAGGTTAAAGTGTCTGCAATGCAGGAGACCTGGGTTTGATCCCTGGGTTGGGAAGATCCCTTGGAGAAGGAAATGGCAACCCACTCCAGTACTCTTGCCTGGAGAATCCCATGGACAGAGGAGCCTGGTGGGCTACAGTCCACGGAGTCACAAAGAGTCGGATATGACTGAGCAACTTCACTCACTCATGGTAAAAAACATATACCTTGAAAAGCTTTTTTGATTTAGTGAGTCAAACAGAGTAGCTAATTGATTTCTTTGTACTTTTATAAGCACTGATAATGCATTTCTATGTAACATTGCCATTCCATTCATTCTTATATTTGATTCATCTGTTTTTATTTTTTGCCGGCTTTATACAATTATTAATTTATGAGTTACTATACATTGTTGTTAATGTTTATTTTTGGAATAAATTGAATACTCACATAAGGACTCTATTGATCTCAAAGTAATCATAAATACATGTAAAAAGAAAACCAAAGTAATACCATCATAAATCAATACCACCAGAAGCCAAAAGGAATTTTGGCATTATGTATAAAGACACTTTATTGAATTTCATGCTACATTACCCGAAGTTCCTCTTTTAAGAATTTATCTTAGGAAAAATCAGAAAAGTGGAATCAGATAGTACATGATCAATGGAAACTTCTTTACATAATTTTTAACATTATGGGAAATACTTGTGATACAATGGGAATAGACAAAGTGCAGGATGAAATAATAACCATAAAATATGAACTCCATTCAGTAAAGAGAATGTTTTGGAAGAAACTCTGAAAGTGAAATAGTTTCATTCATTGTCTCAATGATCTGATCATAGGTGATCGTGTGTCTCTTTTGTCAGTTTTGGTAATTTCTATACATGCTACGTATCAGTTTGACATACAACATAATAAAGTAAAATTGTTAAAACTTACTGAGAGTGATTTGGCTTGTAAATATACTATAACTTGAGATGCTTCTTAAATGACAACAAAAAATATGTGATTTTTAAGTAGGAACTTAAATGGAGCAAGAAGAGAAGTTCCTGTGTAGAGAAACTGCTTATTCCTCTGTGTAGTCACAGAGTTATTATGAGTTACTACCTTCTTGGGGAGGAGAAATCAAATGCAACCTAGATAGTGATGTTTAATTACAAGCTTTCCAGATAACTATCTGGTTATCACTGCGGAACATGTACTGTGAGCTCAATAAAAACCCTGCTGTGAGGTCCATACAGTGGGAAGAAGGCTCAGGGGAAGAGTTTTTCTAAAAGTGGATCTCGTCCTGGTTGAACAGCTAACCCGTAGTCAGGATTTGGGTACGACATGAGCAGGGTCTCTTAAAGTTAATACTGCCTTCTAAAAAGAATACATTTGAATCAGTTCTAATGAGGTGGATGAAACTGGAGCCTATTATACAGAGTGAAGTAAGCCAGAAAGAAAAACACCAATACAGTATACTAACGCATATATATGGAATTTAGAAAGATGGTAACAATAACCCTGTGTACGAGACAGCAAAAGAGACACTGATGTATAGAACAGTCTTATGGACTCTGTGAGAGGGGGAGAGGGTGGGAAGATTTGGGAGAATGGCATTGAAACATGTGTAATATCATGTATGAAACGAGTTGCCAGTCCAGGTTCGATGCACGATACTGGATGCTTGGGGCTGGTGCACTGGGACGACCCAGAGGGATGGAATGGGGAGGGAGGAGGGAGGAGGGTTCAGGATGGGGAACACATGTATACCTGTGGTGGATTCATTTTGATATTTGGCAAAACTAATACAATTATGTAAAGTTTAAAAATAAAATTAAATTAAATTAAAAAAAAAATACTGCCTTCGGATGGCTGACTTCTTCGGCTTAGTACATACCACATCAGTACTGTTCAAAAGCCACAACTGCCTGGCTTGTGTAGGTCGAGTCCTCAGTGTTCTCTTTACCCCAAGCTGCTCTGACAGACCCCTCCTTTCCTACTTCTGTACAACACACTTTAGGCTTAGAACCTTCAGAGTTCCCACCGTTTCCTAAAAACACCCCACATCTTCCCATTATCTTCCTTTGCTAGTTCCTGCTATCAAAATCATTTAAAAAGAAATTAAACAGGGTCTGATTCAATTCCCATTTTCTCCATGTGTACTTTTCAAATTCTTTCCAGCTGCATTTAATATTTCCTTTCAGTGTGCTATTGTATAACTTTACTTTTATCAGAGCAGTAATCACAGAGAGTGTCATACTAGGATTCATTTTAGGTAAGCAATTTTGTTTCTAACTATAAGCTGTTGGAAGAAAGAAGCTCTCTCATTAATTTTCGCATCCCTTGCAATGCCTAAATCTAATGCCTTGAACATCAAAAATGCTCAATAATGAGTTTTTGGATTTCAAGTTCAAAAAAATCTGTGTAAAAATATTCCATTCAGGCGTTTTTTATATTTAATTCAATAAACATCTGTTGTGTCCAATTATATGTCAAACTCTGCTTTGGATATAAAACATATAAAGATAAATTAGGAGAGAAGTTACATTTAAAGAGCTTAATAACTATTTATCATTTTGTAGGAAAGCAGAAACACAGTCTCCTTTACTGATTAATAGGCAAAAATATTTCTTTAATTTTAGAAGTTTTTTGGTGCAACATGGATCTTGGTTGCCAATGATGCAATTAAACTTGACCATTCCTGAACTTCAGAAAGAGTCAGGAAGATCCGACTTTGAATGGTTTATCTTGAGAGACTCTTTGAGCTCTTTGTCCTCCAATCAGAAAAAAAAAGAAAATAACATATGTGGTTCCCTGTCTTGTGAACACGTTGTTACAGAGAAGGTCAGAAGGGAAGAAATCAATAGAATTTTGTCATCTCTAAACCAGAAGGGATTATTTCTCAGACTATCTCCCTTGTGTGTAAGTATGTGTATTTTGTTAGATTGTATCACTTGTGACAAGGGCATCTGTTGAACAGGCACTCAGTTTAGATGCAAGTCAATGGAAAGAAAAGGAGAGACGAACACACCATCAATTATTAAGCATCAGTTTTCAGGAACAGTGTTAGACATGCTCACATTTTAAGTTTTATCAATGACATTTTGCAAAGAAACTACAGCTCAGAAAAATAAAGTAAGTGTGTCACTAATTTTAAATCATTTGACAACTATTCATTTATGGAGCTTCTTAACAGATCTTTTTCCTTCACTCTCCTCTCATTCTTCTCTCCAATGTCTTACCAAATGATTACTAATAAGAATCACTGCAGCAGTTAGATAGCTGTTCTATATTAAAATATATGAAAATATTCCACCTTGCTCAGGTAACCTGAAACTTACTTCTCTGACCCTCCCATCACTTCCTGATCACAGGAAAACATATTGCAGTAGGAAAAAAAAAACAAACAACTTTACATCTCCTTTTCCTAGTAGCAGATTATCATCTTTCATGGTATTTTACAGATGGCACAGAAGGCTTTCCACAGTCCAGCACTTGGAAGGCTTCTACATTCAACTGATTCTACACCCATAGAAAACACCACATGCTCTCCTATCTAAACTACACAACAACCCAATAATTGGGGCTTATCATCTATCCATCTTTAAGTTCAGAACCCTGAGGCAAGGTGAGGCATATGCTCAGTCATGTCTGACTCTTTGCGACTGTATGGACTATATCCCTCCAGGCTACTCTGTCTATGGAATCTTCCAGGCAAGAATACTGGAATGGGTTGCCATTTCCTCCTCCAGGGGATCTTCCCAACCCAGGGATTGAACCCAAGTCTCCTGCATGGCAGGTAAATTCTTTACCACTGGTGCTACCTGAGTCTCAGGGTAATTAGTAAGCTTGAGCTTTATCAGTTTTTTAACAATTATTCACTGTGTATCTAATATCTAGTGAGCTGCCATAAATTAACATTTATTACAGGGAGCAGATGGAAAATGGGTGAGTGTTTGAAAATTCTCACCATGTGATTTTAAATTATGATTTAATCGTACATTTGGGGTGTCAAGGATTATTTAGTTCATGTATTTCACATTTAAATGAAGAAACTGAGAATAATCATTTATTCCATTCATGCATTCAGTGATTCAACTGATAAAAATATTGATACAAATAACATTAATGGCTGACATTTACTTATTTTAAGTGTGTTGGGCACTGGTCTTGGAATTTTATAGACATTAATTCATTGAAATATTTATTGAATCCTATCAGGTGCTCATATCCTGAAGATAAAATGGTTAATACAGAGATGACCCTCTGTTCACAGAGCTGGCATTTTAGTGGAACAGACAACAAACATGCAAGCAGTAAGATCATTTGAGTTTTTCCAAGTGTAATTAATGGCAGAAGTAAATGGTTAGAATTTAGAAACTAATGGAGGTTGGCTACTTTAACTAGGGTTGTCAATACAGTCCCATCTGAGCTGCCATATGTTAATAAATTAGTCATTTCTATGCAAAGAGACTTGAGGGCAGCCCTGAGATAAGCTGTGAGGGGCCAGATCATTCATCCTTATTGTCCATTGTTCTACATTTGAGTTTTAGTCCAGATTTAATTCGGAGATATTGATGAGTTTTAAGCAGGAGAATACAATCTGCATTTTAAATGACCACTGTTACCACTCTGTGGAGAATGGTCTGGGGAGAAAAAAGTGTGAATTCCAAAGAGGCTAACTGAAGGTATATAATGATCTGGGCTAAGGATCTGCCTTGGGCCAGGGTAAAAGCTGTGAAGAGAAAAATAAACAATGGATGGACAATATTTTGAAGCTGAATTATTGGATTTGGAAACAAAATGTCTGGGGGTGATAAGGAGGAAAAGAAACATTAAGATGACTCCTAAGATTTTTGTTTAGGAAACTGAATAGCTGATGCTGAAACTTATACAAGCAGGTAAGACTAGGAGAAAATCAGGTATAATGAATGGGCAATCAAGAGCTCTCTTTTGAATATGTTCATTCTGAAGTCCCTTTAGTTATGCAAATAGAAAAACTGAATAAGAATATAGATCCCTGGGCTGGGGATTCAGGGAAGAGTAGGAAGTCTAACCTAATGGTCTGAAGGCCTTAATGCATTGAGGACAAGACCATGGGGTTGATGAAGTCACCTAATGAAAGAATACAGCAAAGGGGGAAAGTGGGGTAGGCTCCAGGACAAAATCCAAAGACATATCAACACTTAGAGGTCAGGTTGAAAGGACGCCTGAGTAAAGAGACCAAGGAGCGATCAGCAAGGAGAAAACACCCTTCCAAGGTTAGAGTGAGGCTGCAGAATCCCTGCTGGGAGAGATTCTCAAGGATAGAGTGGTCAAGGGTAGAAGGCAGAGAAGTGACTGCTAGGCTTAGAAGCATGATATGTTTATCATGAAAAACTGGAGGAGTTTTGGATTTAAAAACAGATTGGAATTGATTGGAAAGAGAACTGGAGTTGAGAAAGTATACATAGGGCATATAAAAACTCATTGGAGAGATTTTATTGTAAAAGGAAATAGAGAGACAGAGTCAGATATGGGGTAACATAATATATAAGCATGCATTATATATTTATGTATATGTGTGTGTTAGTTGCTCAGTTGCATTCAACTCTTTGCGGCCCCATGGACTGTGGCCTACCAGACTCCCACTGTCCATGGGATTCTCCAGGGAAGAATACTGGAGTGAGCTGCCATTTCCTTCTCCATATCGTCCCTACCCTGGGATTGAACTCTGATCTCCTGCACTGCAGGTGGAGTCTTTACCATCTGAGCCACCAGAAAGTAAAAGCGAAAGTCGCTCAGTCATGTCTGACTCTTTGTGACCCCATGGACTATACAGTCCATGCGATTCTCCAGGCCAGAACACTGGAGTGGGTAGCCTTTCCCTTCTCCAGGGGATCTTCCTGACCCAGGGATCAAACCCAGGTCTCCTGCATTGCAGGCAGATTCTTTACCAGCTGAGCCACAAGGATAGCCCATTTATGTATACATACAAAGCATTGTCACTTCCCAGGTGGCACAGTGGTAAAGAACCCACCTGTCAGTGCAGGAGACACAGGAGTTGTGGGTTCGATCCTTGGATCAGGAAGACCCCTTGGAGAAGGAAATGGCAACCCACTCCAGTATTTTTGCCTAGAAAATTCCATGGATGGAGGAGCCTGGTGCCCTACAGTCCACGGGTTTGCAAAGAGTCAGACATCACTGAATGACTAACACACACACATGCCACTTTATGCATTTGTCAAATCTCCCAGAACTGTATGATCAAAAGTGTCAAATATCATAGAACTCTACAATAAAAGGGTAAAGTTTATAGCACGTAAATTACACCTACTGAGCGACTAAACACACACACACAAAGCATTATTGTTGTCATTACTTATATATAATAGACTTGAACATGTTCACACAGGGTTGGGATGTGTTAATTGTTTAGAAACTGGGAGACCTGTGCTATGAATGAGAGAGGAGTTAAATAACGTAGCATAAATAAAGTAGCACCTTCTTGAAAGAGCAACAGAGGACTTAGGAATGAGAGTATGTGTTTCAAGTTATAAAGCTAAAGAGGGAATATAAGTGAGACAAGAGTATAAGCTTCTTGATTTGTAGGAGAAAATATACTGGAAAGAACATGAGCCTTGAGGTCAGTTAAAGCCTTCCTTGCCATTTACTGTCTCTGACACTCAGGAAGTTATTTGATTTCTCTTAGTGTCCATTTCATTAGTGTACAAGAGAGGGTAATAATGTGACCTAATAGTCAAAAAAGGAAAGGCTTTCATTTCACAACCCTTTTCTTCCTCTGCATATGGCCAACTTCCTGATCACAGTATCATTTTGAAATGCATATCTCTAAATACTTCATACATTCTGTGGTCCCTCTTTATCTCGCACAGTGCCTATCCCAGCAAAGAGTCAAAATTCTTAAAATTATGCCAAACTTGGTAAATATTATATTGCATATTTTCTCTTTTCCCTTTTTTGATCTTGCTTACTGTACAAATACTTCTTATAAAAAATGACATTTTAAAATAAAATTTGCAGTTATTTCAGACAATGATTTCCTATATCAAAACTCCTGGATGACCTTTTTTTTTTTTTATTTCTGTGTCTGATAGCACACAGAATTTATAATTAATAAATTAAAAAATAAAAATAAAAAGAGATTCTGATTATGTCATGCCACTTGTTTAGGCACTGAATAGATTTTTTATTAATTTCAAAGACTTTAAAAATAATCCATGAATCTTATTATATTTGAGTATGGAACAAGATAACCTAGGAAAATTCTCTAGATTGAGGCGAATTCTCTACATGCAAGAAGACTGTTTATGAACATAAGAGCTGGAGTTGAGGGTGGGAGTAGGTGATGGGATAACCACAAAAAAGAGTGAGGGGGCTGAGAAAATTATCTAAATCTTGATTTTGGTTGTGGTTATTCAACTTTGATGGCTCAGACAGTAAAGAACATGCCTGTAATGCAGAAGATCCAGGTTTGATTCCTGGGTTGGGAAGATACCCTGGAGAAGGAAATGGCTACCACAACCAGAATTCTTGTCTGGAGAATCCCATGGACAGAGGAGGCTGGTGGGCTACAGTCCATGGGGTCGCAAAGAGTTGGACATGATTGACTTACTAACACACACACATGCAACTCTATGCATGTGTGAAATCTCCCAGAACTGTACAATAAAAAGTGTCATATATCATAGAACTCTACAATAAAAGGGTAGAGTTTATAGTATGTAAATTACACCTCTTTATAGAAAGAATAAATCTTTCTATAAAAACGCCATCTGTGAAGTTCTTAGGTGGTGTGGAAATTACAAAGTTGCTCTCTGCATTCCAACTTTTCAGGACAGAGAAATAGTTTCAAAAATCCTTGGTATCTTTTCTCCCAGGTCTGCATTCTGACCTGGGCTTTCTAAGTGGTCGCATTCCACTAATATGAGAGAAGAGAGAGAAAGGAGGATGTCTTCTTTCCCTGCATGTCTCACTTAACCTTCCTAGACTGGTCACAAATGCAGAACCTTTCCCAAGAGCAGACAGTCTAGGTCTCTGAGGGATGCAAAGGACAGGGAGGGAGGAAAGCCAGGAGGGGAGAAGTTAAAAGTAATTTGGTTAATTATAAATTGCTCATTGAATAAACATATGTATCTTCCCTCTCCCCCCAAATAGATGTTGTTGTTCAGTTGCTAAGCTCTGTCCTACTCTTTGAGACCCCCTGGACTGTAGCACCCAGACTTCCCTGTCCTTAACCATCTCCTGGAGCTTGCTCAAATTCATGTCCATTGAAGCGGTGATGCCATCCAACCATCTCATCCCCTGTCATTCCCTTCTCCTCCTGCCCTCAATCTTTCTCAACATCAGGGTCTTTTCCAATGAATCGGTTCTTTACATCAGGTGGTCAAAGGATTGGAGTTTCAGCTTTGGCATCAGTCCTTCCAATAAATATTCGAGGTTGATTTCCTTTACGATTAAGTGACTTCATCTCCTTGCTGTCCAAGGGACTCGCAAGGGTCTTCCCCAGCACCACAGTTAGAAGGCATCTATTCTTTGGCACTCAGCCTTCTTTAGGGTCCAACTCCCATATCTGTACATGACTATTGGAAAAATCATAGCTCACTAAATACCGTAACCAAAATTATATTAAAAGAAAGAAGTTTGGCCTTTGAGAACAAAAAGAGTGCAAAAATGACATAGAAGAAAAAAGATAGACATTTCTATATAAGGCAACTATAAAGAAACTACAATTCTTCATCTAGGAAAGCTATCATTAGAAGACTAGAATGAAAAGAGATTCTCAAATTTCCTGCCCTTTCGCCCATTGTTAAGAGTGTCCTCCACCAAAATGAAAAATTAAAACAAGACAGACAATGGTGTGGGGTCCTATAGAGGCTTAAAGAAAAACAGAAGTAAAAGGATTTTCTACAAATGATGAAAGAAAAACCCCAGGAGAGATATGAGGCAATTACTAACTCTAGAAAAAAAAAAAGAAAAAAAGAAAGTTGTACAGAAAGGACATGTAAATAAATATCACATGCCAATGCTGAGTAGCATAATTATTTAATTATAACAACAGAGGAATTAAAACATAAAGACATAACAAAATAAGCTAAAAATATGGCAAGCAATCTTAGAGTTAACAAACAGTCCTTTGTACTGAAAGTGGTTCCTCTGTGAAACAAGATTTAAGGATGAAGTAGAGAGTCCTTAGGTCTGCTGTTGTATTTCCCATCATTCAGGTAGTTTGACTTTTGAAACTATGTACATTTATTGCATGCTAGTAAAAAAAAATATATTAAAAAGCAGTATGGGTGAATATACAAATGAAGTATATACAAATATACAATATATAAAAATATACAAATGAAGAATATACAAATGAAGTAGTAACTAGAGAGTCCTAACACTTAACCACCATGTGTGTGCTAAGTCGCTTCAGTGGTGTCCAACTCTTTGCAACCTTACGGACTGTAGCCCCCCACCCCTCCCCAGCCCCAGGCTTCTCTGTCCATGGCATTCTCCAAGCATGGATACTGGAGTGGATTGTCATGCCCTCCTCCAAGGGATCTTTCCAATCCAGGGATTGAACCCACATCTCCCGAGGCTCCTACATTGCAGGTGGAATGTTTACCCTAAGCCACCTGGGAAGCCCAACCACCCGGAAGTGCTTGTCAATTTATTTCTCCACTTCTCCTTCTGGGAGCTCTTTAAGGAAAGTACGTGTCATTTTGGTGCTGGCATGATCTGCACACAACAAACACAGCATATGATGCTCAGATGAGTCCTTTTGTTTTTTAAACAAATTACGTATGAAAGAATGAATGCCTTGTAGCTATTGAGAATTCACAAAATAGCAATGAATACATAAAATCAAGACCAGTAATTGAGGGGACTGGGTACAGGCTCGAATCTTCTCACTAAACTATAGCTTTCGGCATTTCCTGGGTTGAGGGCATAAGGTTCCACATCCAGATCTTTCTAAATTCACAAGGGTCCACCTCTCTGTCAAAAAACAAATGGCTTCTTTCTGTTTTCTCTAGATGTGCTGACAAGCTCTAGAAGTCATCCACAAATTATTCACCTTCTTTTGTCCTCTATAATTTCATTGATGGAAACATCACACACCTAGTGACGGTCCACCCCCTGTTGTTCATAGTTCTTGTCCCTAGCTTTCTATTTATACATTGATTAGAAGTTATATTGCAGTACTGTGATTCTAAGATGTCCTGTTTATAAGATTTTAAGATGATTTAGATGTATGTGCAGTAGCAAGAAATAATACAGAGAGAGCCACATGCCCTCCACCGCGTGTCCCGCAACCATGCCTCCTTGCTCGGCTAACACAATACAACTAGTGCCATATAACAAACAAGAAACTGGCGCTGATTCAATCCACTGACCTTGTGCAGATTTCACAGTTTCACAAGTACACATCTGTGTGTCTCCAGATTCCTTTTTTCTGACAGTAGCTTGATTCTTTGCATGAAAACGTGTCCGATTGTGCCATATGTATCCCCACATGAGGGTCTCACCAGATCACTGGTCTTGGGAACATGTCCTCATTCAAAACTCTGTATTTGAGCAAAATGTGGACAAATTGTTGCTATGTTCCAGACCCACTGCCCTGAATAACTTATCTTTCTTCCTATTATTATTCCAAACAACCATATAAAAGTTGAAAATTGTTACCTTGCTGATCAGAATGCTGAAATTTGGCAAGATGTATGTAGTGTGTGCACAGTGCTGTGTGTTATTAAAAGGCATTTTTAGTATTTAGAATCATTAAAAAACAAAACAGCAGGCCCCGAATGGACTCATTTATGCTAAGCCCCATGTCACCAAGCCCTGACTTAACTTACTTATAGTTTTGGCTCCCTCAGATGTGGAATCTTGAATCAATCAACTGGGAACCATCTGATCAGCACTAGTTAGGTAAACTGTCCAATAGACCGTGGGCAATTCCCAAAGGAAAGTTCAGTTCAGCTCAGTCGTATCTGACTCTCTGCAACCCCGTGAATTGCAGCACGCCAGGCCTCCCTGTCCATCACCAACTCCCGGAGTTCACTCAAACTCATGTCCATTGAGTCAGTGATGCTATCCAGCCATCTCATCCTCTGTCGTCCCCTTCTCCTCCTGCCCCAATCCCTCCCAGCATCAGTCTTTTCCAATGAGTCAACTCTTCGAATAAGGTGGACAAAGGATTGGAGTTTCAGCTTTAGCATCAGTCCTTCCAATGAACACCCATGACTGATCTCCTTTAGAATGGACTGGTTGGATCTCTTTGCAGTGCAAGGGACTCTCAAGAGTCTTCTCCAACACCAGTTCAAAGGCATCAATTCTTCAGCGCTCAGCTTTCTTCACAGTCCAACTCTCACATCCATATATGACTACTGGAAAAACCATAGCCTTGACTAGACGGACCTTAGTTGGCAAAGTAATGTCTCTGCTTTTGAATATGCTATGTACTGCTGCTGCTGCTAAGTCGCTTCAGTCGTGTCCGACTCTGTGCGACCCCAGAGACGGCAGCCCACCAGGCCCCACTGTCCCTGGGATTCTCCAGGCAAGAACACTGGAGTGGGTTGCCATTTCCTTCTCCAATGCATGAAAGTGAAAAGTGAAAGTGAAGTCACTCAGTCGTGTCTGACTCTTAGCGACCCCATGGACTTCAGCCTACCAGGATCCTCCATCCATGGGATTTTCCAGGCAAAAGTAGTGGAGTGGGTTGCCATTGCCTTCTCCAGAATATGCTATCTAGGTTGGTCATAACTTTCCTTCCAAGGAGTAAGCGTCTTTTAATTTCATGGCTGCACTCACCATCTGCAGTGATTTTGGAGCCCCCAAAAATAAAGTCTGACACTGTTTCCACTGTTTCCCCATCTATTTGCCATGAAGTGATGGGACCAGATGCTATGATCTTAGTTTTCTGAATGTTGAGTTTTTTTTTTTGTTTGTTTTTTTTTTTTTTTTTTTTTAATTTTATTTTATTTTTAAACTTTACATAACTGAATTAGATTTGCCAAATATCAAAATGAATCCGCCACAGGTATACATGTGTTCCCCATCCTGAACCCTCCTCCCTCCTCCCTCCCCATTCCATCCCTCTGGGTCGTCCCAGTGCACCAGCCCCAAGCATCCAGTATCGTGCATCGAACCTGGACTGGCAACTCATTTCATACATGATATTTACATGTTTCAATGCCATTCTCCCAAATCTTCCCACCCTCTCCCTCTCCCACAGAGTCCATAAGACTGTTCTATACATCAGTGTCTCTTTTGCTGTCTCGTACACAGGGTTATTGTTACCATCTTTCTAAATTCCATATATATGCGTTAGTATACTGTATTGGTGTTTTTCTTTCTGGCTTACTTCACTCTGTATAATAGGCTCCAGTTTCATCCACCTCATTAGAACTGATTCAAATGTATTCTTTTTAATGGCTGAATAATACTCCATTGTGTATATGTACCACAGCTTTCTTATCCATTCATCTGCTGATGGACATCTAGGTTGCTTCCATGTCCTGGCTATTATAAACAGTGCTGCGATGAACATTGGGGTACTCGTGTCTCTTTCCCTTCTGGTTTTCTCAGTGTGTATGCCCAGCAGTGGGATTGCTGGATCATAAGGCATGTCTATTTCCAGTTTTTTAAGGAATCTCCACACTGTTCTCCATAGTGGCTGCACTAGTTTGCATTCCCACCAACAGTGGAAGAGGGTTCCCTTTTCTCCACACCCTCTCCAGCATTTATTACTTGTAGACTTTTGGATTGCAGCCATTCTGACTGGTGTGAAATGGTACCTCATAGTGGTTTTGATTTGCATTTCTCTGATAATGAGTGATGTTGAGCATCTTTTCATGTGTTTGTTAGCCATCTTTATGTCTTCTTTGGAGAAATGTCTATTTAGTTCTTTGGCCCATTTTTTGATTGGGTCATTTATTTTTCTGGAGTTGAGCTGTAGGAGTTGCTTGTATATTCTCGAGATTAGTTGTTTGTCAGTTGCTTCATTTGCTATTATCTTCTCCCATTCTGAAGGCTGTCTTTTCACCTTGCTAATAGTTTCCTTTGATGTGCAGAAGCTTTTAAGGTTAATTAGGTCCCATTTGTTTATTTTTGCTTTTATTTCCAATATTCTGGGAGGTGGGTCATAGAGGATCCTGCTGTGATGTATGTCAGAGAGTGTTTTGCCTATGTTCTCCTCTAGGAGTTTTATAGTTTCTGGTCTTACGTTGAGATCTTTAATCCATTTTGAGTTTATTTTTGTGTATGGTGTTAGAAAGTGTTCTAGTTTCATTCTTTTACAAGTGGTTGACCAGAGTTCCCAGCACCACTTGTTAAAGAGATTGTCTTTAATCCATTGTATATTCTTGCCTCCTTTGTCGAAGATAAGGTGTCCATATGTGCGTGGATTTATCTCTGGGCTTTCTATTTTGTTCCATTGATCTATATTTCTGTCTTTGTGCCAGTACCATACTGTCTTGATAACTGTGGCTTTGTAGTAGAGCCTGAAGTCAGGTAGGTTGATTCCTCCAGTTCCATTCTTCTTTCTCAAGATCGCTTTGGCTATTCGAGGTTTTTTGTTTTTCCATACAAATTGTGAAATTATTTGTTCTAGCTCTGTGAAGAATGCTGTTGGTAGCTTGATAGGGATTGCATTGAATCTATAGATTGCTTTGGGTAGTATACTCATTTTCACTTGAATGTTGAGTTTTAAGCCAACTTTTTCACTCTCCTCTTTCACTTTCATCAAGAGGCTTTTTAGTTCCTCTTCACTCTCTGCCATAAAGAGTGGTGTCATCTGCATATCCGAGGTTATTGATATTTCTCCCAGCAATCTTGACTCCAGCTTGTGCTTCATCCAGCCCAGCGTTTCTCATGATGCACTCTGCATATAAGTTAAATAACCAGGGTGACAATATACAGCCTTGATGTACTCCTTTTCCTATTTGGAACCAGTCTGTTTTTCCATGTTCAGTTCTAACTGTTGCTTCCTGATCTGCATATAGGTTTCTCAAGAGGCAGGTCAGGTGGTCTGGTATGCCCATCTCTTTCAGAATTTTCCACAGTTTATTGTGATCCACACAGTCAAAGGTTTTGGAATAGTCAATAAAGCAGAAATAGATGCTTTTCTGGAACTCTCTTGCTTTTTCCATGATCCAACAGATGTTGGCAATTTGATCTCTGGTTCCTCTGCCTTTTATAAAACCAGCTTGAACATCTGGAAGTTCACCGTTCATGTATTGCTGAAGCCTGGCTTGGAGAATTTTGAGCATTACTTTACTAGCATGTGAGATGAGTGCAATTGTGCAGTAGTTTGAGCATTCTTTGGAATTGCTTTCCTTGGGATTGGAATGAAAACTGACCTTTTCCAGTCCTGTGGCCACTGCTGAGTTTTCCAAATTTGCTGGCATATTGAATGCAGCACTTTCACAGCATCATCTTTCAGGATTTGAAATAGCTCCACTGGAATCCTGTCATAACCCACTTGCTTTTTAGCTTAATAGGTCTTTCTGTTTCTGCCTCTTTCTGTGCATAAAGGTCTTTCACTTTGTACAGATCCTCGGAGCTCTTTTCTATCTGCTATATTGAGGCTGCCTGATTAGAATGGATTTTTGCTCAAATGAGCTCTTAAAACATTTAATAGGTTTCAGTTTATCTTTTAACACATTTTATCTCAAAGGTTGATTTTTTTCTTCAGTCTGAGGAAAATTCTTAACAGTTATGTCCTTTTTAATAACACCTTGTGAAATGTCTAAACAGAGGGAGAAACAGGTAGAAACGGATTGTGCACTGCTGATTTTCAACTAGTATATACCCCCTAGCCTCTCTCCATCCACCAATGTTGGGCAAGTCTCCTCTGACAGGCATTTTTAACTCCAGCATGTATCTCAAAAAAACTTGAGGTATGACCTTCAAACGAACCGAAGCTCCACTCTGGTATATCATGATTTTCATTATGACTTTTACTAGACTAAAAAAAGAAATCCTGATATTAAAAAAAAAAAAAGCACTTAGGGTCATTGAAACTCTCCTATTATGATTAGCTATAAAATATGCCCATTTCAAACATACCCTGAAATAGTAACAGAATCAGCATGTAGTTCAATTCCAAGAATTCCAAGGGTGTTTTTCCACTTTCATTAAAATGCACTGCAATGAAGAAATTATGTGAACACCATTTAAAGCTTTACAAGGAAACTCTTTAAAATTGATAGTTATAAGTGTTTACAATACAAATTCAAAGTGATTACATGATGATTAGCACTTGCTTACATGTCTCTTAAGAAACCACACAATCTGATTCCAAACAGCAATCTCTTTGAATACTTGACCTTGATGAGCTTGATGCGGATTTTGGTGATAGGACTTTTTAAATTAAGATTTTATTATCATAAAGTGACAGGTGGTGGCTTGTCATTTTCCAGTATTTTTGCATTGGGGCAACAATAGAGTACCTATCTACTAGTAGCCTAATTTTGGTTCCAGGTAGCAAGTTAGTGATTTCAGGGGTAACAACAACAATAATACCTGATATTTTTGAATGTTTAGTGTGTGCAAGAAAATGTTATAAGTAGTTTTCTTGGAATTAATTCTATTCAATTCTGCACTTTTTTTAACAGACCCAATTGTTGTGTTCTTTGAAGGAAACCTAGGATTAAATTCTAGCTTGTTGATCCTAACTAATGGTGACGCCTTAATTTCTGCACAGTTCCCTATATGTAAGTTCTTCACTCCAGCCTCTAGATGGAGCTCAAGGCTGCTTCACCTGAAGGCATGAGTTGGCTATGAGCCCACTAGTCTACATAACTGAAGATGTTCTGGTACGGGCCATCATAATGCAAATGTCGCCTGCTTAGATAAATGAGGGCTTTCTCAAAGGCTCAGCCGGGAAAGAATCCACCTGTGATGCAGGAGACAGGGTTCAGGATTCGATCCCTGGAGGAGGGCATATCAACCCATTCCAGTGTTCCTGCCAGGAAAATCTCCTGGACAGAGAAGCCTGGTGGTCTTTCTGGATACTCAAAATGCTCAAAGATAAATTATAATGATCCTTAAAGGAAAAAAAAATACAGGAAACAGCAGGTGGAGAGATGGTTACAATTACACGATTTTAACACTTCCTGTAAACTGACAGAAAGAATTCCCTATAGAGTTTACTGCAAAGTAACAGCCTTATTTTTCTTTCCTGTAAGACCATTAAAACAGGTATGACATGTTCTTTTCTATGATGACTCTTAAAGAATCTTTCTAGAATCATAAGGCTACTGATTGATACTAGTGGAATATGCTACTTTCTAGGATAAAAATCTGTAACATTTTGGAACACAATCTAGATATTTCAATTTGATATTTTCTGGAACAAAATTTAAGGATGATACTGGATAATTTTTGGACAACTTTTACTGGTCCCTCTTCAGAAGCCCAAGATAACTACAGGATTACATTTCCTTGAAGAAATACATTTATTCAAGGAAATATATATATATATATATATATATATATTTATACATATAAAAGTATATAAGTAATTTCTCTTAGAAATGTATATATACATTTCTAAGAGAAATTATATATATATATACACATTTCTAAGACATAGAGAAAGAAGTAACTCTAGAGACCATTGGCATAGCTGCTTGGAACTGAAAGCAGCTTACTGACTTAAAGAGTTAACAGATGATTAGAATATGAAATATACACCAAGTCTGTGTGGAGAAATAGATACTGTCTTTCAGGAGTACTGTATGTCCAAAGTTCAACCAAACTGTTGACAGAGTTTGCTAAAAATGTTGAGATGCTGGGCATGAAGCTTCTATCCCACTGGAGTGGATGGCCATTTCCTCCTCCAGGGGATCTTCCTGACCCAGGGATCGAACCTGTGTCACTGGCTTTTCCTGCATCCCACTGAGGCGAACCTCAGCACAGGCAGCCTCGCTGTAGCCCCACCATCAATAGCAGCAGACTCAGTCTGTGGTGTGGATGTGGATTCTAAGCAAGCGGTTACAACAGCAGCCGCCCAACCTGGCAGATCGTCAGATCCTAGGAGATCTCTCAGTAGCCCTGTCCTCAAGCGTAGCTTGGGGAGCTATTTCTAAAGGATAAATCTAGAATCCATTTTTCTTTTTTTTAAGATTAGAAATGACATTGTAATCCATTTAATACCCTAAAATAAGTCCCCGTATGCCTTAAACAGCCAGAGTAGATTTATTCTCTGCAAATCATATTATTAACATCATCACTATTCTCATTAGAAAACACGATAAGCACTAGGAACAATTCTATTTTCTAAAATTCTAGGTTTCACGTGAACACTGAAATCTTTGACCACAGATACTGATAGCTGTTTCCTTGAAGTCAGTCATTCATTCCTTTCATTTTCAAGAAAATGGCTGTCAATACTGAAGTCTGATAACCATAGTTTCCATTGCGTGTCTGTGTGTGTGTGTGTGCGCACACTCAGTCGTGCCCGACTCTTTGTGACCCTATGGACTGTAGCCCACCAGGTTCCTGTGTCCATGGCATTTTCTTGGCAAGATTATTGGAGTGCATCACCATTGCCTCCTCCAGGGCATCTCCCCAAACCAGGGATCCAAATCACATCTCTTGCATCTCCTGCACTGGCAGGAAGATTCTTTACATGGAGTCACCTGGGAAGCCCCAGTTTAAATTAGTTATTATGTAAAATTAGTATTCCAAATAAGACCAAAACAAAACAGTAAAACCCAAAACAGCTGGTGTAGCTTTTAATGCAAACAACCTCTCAAGTGTTCCCCCCTCCTCTCGGAGACAACCATCAGATATCAGAAGTGCTTTATGTACACTTTCTATTAATATTTTGTCACACAGACTATCATAAAGCTGTATATTCATGACTTGAGGTTTAATTGAATTAACACTTTTATTGCTACTGCTTCATCAAGTATAATGACTGCCAGGACATTTTGGTGTCTTGATTCACGCTGAGGCACCAGTTGCTTTACCGTCATTGCTCTTGTGTGATCATCACTGCAAATGTCAACAGAGTGAAAAGCAATTAACATCTTAATATTATTATGAAAGGAGTTTTTACCTGATGGACCCCCTGGAAGAATGTTGAGGACATTCAGAGGTTCACAGGCCATACTGTGAGTACAGCTAGTCTACTTCTAGGTACAACTGCGCCCACACTTGGGATTGTGTACAATTCTGGCAATTTTTTGCAGAACTCAAACAATTCCAATATTTGTTTATGATGCATAGTTACTTTCAATTATATCTTTATTTATGTTCAATCTTGTGATATCTGATTTCATCCTACCAAATGAAGAATCACTAAAGCTGTTCAACAAGATGCCCCTGAAAAGTCAGTGTGGTTAATTCACAAAGGGAGATGTTGGAAGAGATGCTAGCTGGGGAGATGCTAGCTGGGAGAGCTATTGCATCAGGCTTTTTCTAATAGATATATTTTATATAAAAGTTGCCCAAAATTATAATTTTGATTGTAATTATTAAACAGATTTTATCATGTGTTGTTTTTATTTTTAAATTACACAGTAAAAATGGAACCCAAATTATCACAATTCCTAACAGCAAGAAGAGGCAATAAATTAAAATAGAAAAACTGTACCAAACATTTTTTTCCCCTAAAATCATGAGTCTTTCTTCACCTTACTTGTAGCTTAGCTTCCACTCTGCCATTTATTAGATGCCTAAGGGAACTCCTTTCTAAAAAGAAGGAGGCTTTGGACTTTTACTCCATTGATATCATTAAAGAAAAGATATTTTGAAGAGTAAATTCTAAGACTACAATTAATAGAAAATGGAACTTTAAATTCTATGCTTACTAAATCAGAAATCCCAGCCCAAAGAGTTCATAAGTTTCTTTGCTTTTCTTTCAATCTCTGTTATAATCTTTTGTTTGTTTGTTTTTCTTTTCTCAGACAGGATGAAAGAGGCCTGGAGTCCTTTAGAGGATTTTTCTATTAACAAAATTTTTTTTTCCTGTTTTGTATATAAGGAAACTAAGATGCTTAAATGCTAAATGACTTCCGCAATCAAGAAGTTTCCTTTAGTAAGGGATAGAACTATTAGTAAGTTTTTGATACATTTTCAAAAATTTTGTATCTGGATCTTTAAAAATACCTGGCTAAAGAGACAAAGGAATAAATAAATGAAAGAAAGTATGTACAATCCAGTTACTTTTTGGTAGAAATCAAGTCACCATTTTTTTTTTCTAATACATAGACAAATTATTTCAGGCCAAATATCATCTTTATTCCATTTCAATCTTTTGACACCTAGTTTTTTTCACCCTCACTGGAAGGGTCACTCAAACTTTACTCCTCAAGCACCTACAGAAAGAGCAAATGTTGTTAATCCTCAAAGTTAAATTTAGTTTAACCAGAGGAGCAGTTACCAAAGTCTTTTTGTAATTGATGTGTTTCACATAAAAGCAGCATTTCCTCCATTCAGGGGCTTTTAACATAAAAGGAATTGCATTTGTATGAAGACTACAATTTGCTGGTAATTTTTCATCACAACTGGAGTCCTTTATCTTCTGTCAATCAACATTGGGAAGCAGAGAAGGGTTTTATGGAGGCTACTGTAAGTAACAGAGCAGGTCCAGAGCAGCCCTTAGAAAGACAACACAGTAAGTGTTCATGCCTTCCCTTATGTGTGCTGTCTAAGCTGAAATGTTTTTCCCAATATTAGACCATCTTGTATTGTTGTAAACAGATTTTAAATCACAGAGCATGAGTTATCAAAATCTAGAAACCGGACTTTAATTGTACACAATTATTCTCTCAGTCTAAATTTCATGGTAGAATATAATGGAGATTTAATTACTTATCAATAGCCTTTGCCTGCTGTATATATTCTTTCCCCAACAACATTCATGAAAAAAACATGTGTATAGTTCTTTATTTTCCTTATCCTAAAAAATGTATTGTGAGAGCTCTTAAGAATCATGAAACACAATGCCCACACGATAAGAAGGAAAACTAATCTCTGACCATCACATCTTCAGTTGTACGGAATGGCATTTCTGTGCTTCAGAATTAATTTATGTTTGTTGAGCATGTGATGAGATCAAAATGAGCCATTCAGTTCTCATTAAAGCTTAGGACTGTTACAAAGAAAGAAGGTTACCATTCCTTGCATTGAAAACACTGTTTTATAGATAAGGAGACTGAAATACAGACAGGTTAGGTAACTTTTTCAATTCTTCTTAGTACTATAAAAGAAAAGCAGAAAACAGGATGTTATCAAAAAGATCACTCATTCTTTCTGCCATACCACATTCTAAATCAATTCAATTTACAGAGTCTTATTATTTCCTTCCATAATCTTTAAGATAAGCAGGAATTGATCCAGAAGAGAGGGATAAGAACCAATAAATCAGATGTGAGAGTATACGCAGATCGACTGGAGCATAAAACAACGCAGCATACTGAAACACATCGGGGCTCCTCAGCAGGCAGAGGAGCAGCAGAAGAGGGTGCTGGACTGGGGTCCGGAGGACTGTGTTCTGGAGCCGCCACTTTACCCTGAAAGAAGCTACATGTATAGCAAGATACTTGCAGATTTTAAGCAAGAAAGTGACACATAATCATAGATGGTCCATATGCTGTGTGTATACTTTTTAAATTTTTCCTGAGAACATCATGGCAAGTGTGTGAAGGTGGATTTTGGAGTGACAGGATAATGACAAGAGTTGTTATAAGAACCTTGAGGAACATATGGAGTCAAATCAGTATCTTTGTGTGATATCTAAAGAGGAGCATTAGAGTGGCACGTATAGAATGTCACAGGAGGAAGAGAGGATTTAGAAAGAATCCATAATTTCTCACTTGAACAATTTGGTTATATTATCATTACCTAGGATGACCTGTAATATATGTGTTAATTTTTTTTTTCAGTAAAGATTATTTATTCAATTTTGAGCATGCCAAATGTGTGGAATATTTAGAGGACAATGTCAACCACATGGAAAGTATTAAACATATTTGTTTAGTGAATCATAGCCATAGAGTCTGGGATAAAAATATAAATTTTTAAAAATATATGTTGGAATAAACAAGTTAGTAATGAGATTCTCTTAGAGAGATTGCATAAAATCAGAAGGAAAGATAATACATATCCCCTAAAAAATTATAACTTTAAAGGAACAAAAGTTTCAAGATTAAGACTGGGGGGTCACAGAAATTAAGGAGAGAGACTTCTGGAAGGAGTCCAGGTCACATAGAGAGAGAATGGCAGAGCCAGAGACAGAACCCATGTCTCTTGACGCTTGGACTGCGTACTTTCCTTCACGACACAGGACCTTTTACTTCTACCAGAATTTTAATGTACTTCTCAGAAATATAATTTGTTCACTCATTCATCCATTCTTTTATCCAACAAACATTTATCTCATGTACCTAATACTTCTTAAGGCTGAAGTCATAAGCATGATAAAAATTCTAGGAGCTTTTATTAGCAAATACGCCTGACAAACCACTGGATTTGTAAAATGAATATAAAGCTTAATGCCACTAGTACTTATTTCTCTTTGTCATCAAGTAATGTTAGTTTGGAAACCTGAATCGGTCCACACCCAGGTTTCCTCACCTCTCATGAGAGATTTACACACAAAAAAAGATCTTCTTAGGTCAAAAATATTCCTTTCACTCTATAAAAAAGCTAAAGTAGGAACATCTGATACTCTCTTGCTTAGCTGGATGCATCTTACATTTTGTGTCTGTGTATTATTGATTTAGTTCATAGGTTCATTCATCTGTTTTCTCTTCCAGCATGCTGCTGCTGCTAAGTCGCTTCAGTCGTGTCCGACTCTGTGCTACCCCATAGACGGCAGCCCACCAGGATCCACCATCCCTGGGATTCTCCAGGCAAGAACACTGGAGTGCGTTGCCATTGCCTTCTCCAATGCATGAAAGTGAAAAGTGAAAGTGAAGTCGCTCAGTCATGTCCGACTCTTCACGACCCCATGGACTGCCGCCTACCAGGCTCCTGTGTCCATGGGATTTTCCAGGCAAGAGTACTGGAGTGGGGTGCCATTGCCTTCTCCCTCTTCCAGCATACACATACTAAATATCTCCTGTGTGGCCTTGACTGAGCTTGTCTCTAGAATCATCCTGACGGCCTAAAGAAGGACAAGAAACTCTTGGGAGAAAGCAATGTTTGATGTTTACCTTTCAGCAGGAGCAAGAAGAAATCAGACTGAAGAAAGAGGCCGGCTGGGCAGGATACAAATCCGTGCAAAAAAGAAGAGGCCCGATATGGAGACTGTGGGAAACTGAAGCTTTTCTTTATGTACTTGAGGGAAGATGAAGTACCAAGTAAGCTAAAAAATAAAAACAACACGGAGCATGATTAAGCCTTCGTGCTAAATTAAGGAGGTAGCACTTTTTATTATGAATCCGCAGAGTGCTCTTAGGGGAGTCTGAGCCCGGAGGGACAGTTCAGTTGGCATCTTAGCTTCTTCTGTGCGGCATCTGAGGCGATGCTGGCCCAGAGGCAACACAGACCGGAGGCAGAGGGAGCAGTTGGGATGACACAATTCCGTTACCTCGTCATTTATCCGGAGGGTAAATTACTTTGAATCAGCGTCATCAACATCTTTGTGAGTTTCAGCAATGACATTCCAATCAATTATGGCTAAGGACATGACTGTTATTTTGGGTTCCTGGGAGATCTCTCTTAATACCTTGAACTTACATCTTTCAGCAGACGCAAGAATCACAGCAGTTCAGACATTCTCTGGGCAGGGAATAAGACACACAAATGATAGGATAAGAGGAAAGAGGCATTAGCTGATGGCTCCAGGGGCAGGGCTAGGATATATCACTCTGTTGACATCAGTGTAGTTTAGAGAACAATGCCTTTACATGCTGATAGCGACAGTGACAGAATTAATTAACTCTCCTCCAAATCTAAAGAACATGCGGTATCATGTAGATATTATGTAGAAAATAGATTTTGAAGGATGCCTCTTCAAACAGCTTACTGGGTCATCTATCTGCATTGGAGGTCCAGAGTTAACAACTGACTCGTATATTTCACTCTTACCAACTGGTTCCTTCAGGGGCTGAACTGTCACAGTTTTGCATTTGTTTCCCCCAGTTTATTCCTAATGGTAAATTGCTAAAGTGTTAAACATCACGCTAATACCTGCTTTGTTAAATACAGCCTGGTGACGCTAGCAGCTGTCTTGACTTCATCAGACCTGCCCTTTTTTCTAGCCTTTCGACAACCCTAACTTTGCACGAGTCTAACTTCTCAGTGTTACATTCACACTGTCACACTTTTTCAGCGTCTACGTGTCATCGTCGCTTCGCGTGAGTCTGTAACTTGCTCCTGATTACTTCCTTCGGTTCTCACTGTAGACAACGCAGTTACCCATGCCGGTTGTAATGGGCTTGCTGTTTTACCACCAGACTGTTTCAAGTCAAACCTACCAGGGATTATGTGCAACTTTATGATTTCACAGAAAGTTCTGTGTGCTATCTTACCAGATCCTTCGCATAATCCCATAAAGAAGGTCTTATTATAACTTTTACATAAATAAGGAGTGACTGACTCCAAAAAGTGAGGCAACTCATTTTAAGACGGACTGGGGAGAGGACAGGGTTCAAATCCTTAAACTTCTGAGACCTAGAGTAATTCTTCCCTGAGACTCACTTCTCTCATTTCTTTGAGACTCTCAAAACTTTATAAATTCAGTAATACTAAGTCATCACTTCTTTTCCTATAATATTAGGTTAAATATGAGTTTATGTCATATGGTGACCCCTTTCCTTTGTCTTAAGGAAATATAAGTGGATTTAAATTTCCAAGCTATTTTTAACAACTTAAGAGGCAAGAGAAATCTGAGCACCAAAGGACCAATGCTTTCAAACTGCGGTGCTGGAGAAGACTCTTGAGAGTCCCTTGGACTGCAAGGAGATCAAACCAGTCAATCCTAAAGGAAATCAACCTTGAATATTCATTGAAAGGACTGATGCTGAGGCTCCAATACTTTATCCACCTGATGTGAAGAGCTGACTCATTGGAAAAGACCCTGATGCTGGGAAAGACTGAGGCCAGGAGGTTAAGGGGGTGACAGAGGATAAGATAGATCATCACCAACTCAGTGAACATGAATCTAAGCAAAATCAGAGAGATAATGAAGGACAGGGAAGCCTGGTATGCTACAGTCAATGGGATTTCAAAGAATCAGACACTACTGGGTAACTGAACAACAGCAACAAAGAGGCAAGAGAGAATCAGAAACTACGATATTATACAAGAATTATTTTCTCACATTAGGACTTTTTTTGAGGCAATTGAAGGAACTGATAATTAACTATAGGTAAACCTTCATGCCTCATATTTTTTCTTAATTCAAAACAACCAAAGAACCAACTAAACACAATCTTAATAGAAACACAATTTTTTTTCTTGCAAAATCCTGTTGGTGGCTGATATTCAATTTATATAGTTGAAAATTCTGGAATTGGGACTTCCCTGGTGGCTCAGATGATGAAGAATTTGCCTGTAATGCAGGAGACCTGGGTTCAATCCCTGGGTCAGGAATGTCCCCTGCAGAAGGTACAGGCAACCCACTCTAGTATCCTTTCCTGGAGAGTTCCATGCCCAGAGGAGCCTGGTGGGCTATAGTCCGTGTGTTGCAAAGAGTAGGACATGACCCAGCAACTATTTGGGTTGAAGGAAGGTTTAAAGGACAATTTGGCACTCTGGCTGCCACATTCCTCTTGAGTAAGACAGCAGGAAATACTTTAAAAATGCAAATTCTGGGAACAGACTACCTGCATTTGAATTCTGGCTCTTACTTATTAACTGCATAAATGTGCATTGCCAATCAGGCATGATAGAGAATCCCCCATGCCTTGGTTTCTTCATCTATAAAATGGGATGATCAAGTGGTATCTTATTTTAGACTCCTTGTAAGAGTTATAAGCAGCCAGCAGGGTGACTGCTAAGTATTCAACTCTCCATTTGTGTTTAGCACTTACACAGCACTTTGTGGGTTCTGAGTAAAGTACATATATATCCAGGTGGGACTTCAGACTTGAAGGTGATATTCTAAGGAATTGAGACTTCTGGATGCTAGAATGGTGTGAGATATTCTACATGTGAGATGGACACAAATTTGTGGGGATCATAAAGCAGACTGTAGTGGACGGAAAGGTGGCCCCTAAAATTATGCCCACCTCTCAGAAACTATGAATGTGACTTTCTTTTTAAGTGTCTGCAGATTTAATCAAGTTATGGATCTTCAGATGAGATTATCCTGCATTATCTGAAAGTGAAAGTTAAGTCGCTCAGTCGTGTCCGACTCTGCGACCCCGTGGACTGTAGCCCACCAGGCTCCTCCATCCATGGGAATCTCCAAGCAAGAATACTGGAGTGGGTTGCCATTTCCTTCTCCAGGGGATCTTCCCGACCCAGGAATCGAACCCAGGTTTCCCGCATTAGAGGCAGATGCTTTAACATCTGAACCACCAGGGAATATGCATTATCTGGGTGGGCACTAAATCAAATGACATTCATCCTTCTATGAGAAAGGCAAAGATAGATGTGAAAAGAGAGATGAGAAGGCCATGTGTTGTGGAGGCAGAGAGTGCAGTTGTCCAGCCATGAGCAAAGGAATGCCTGGAGCCCCTCAAAACAGGAAGGAGCAAAATGTATTCTTTGAAACTCCACAGGAAGAACATCCCTGCTGATGCTGCTTTCAGACTTGCAGCATCCAGAACTACTAAAGAATAAATGTCTATTATTTAAAGCCACCTTGTTTATGGAGGCTTCCCTGGTGACTCAGACGGTAAAGCATCTGCCTGCAATGTGGGAAACCTGGGTTCGATCCCTGGGTGAGGAAGATCCCCTGGAGAAGGAAATAGCAACCCACTTCAGTATTCTTGCCTGGAAAATTCAATGGACAGAGAAGCTTGGTGGGCTACAGTCCATGGGGCCGCCAAGAGTCGGACATGACTGAGCAACTTCACACACTTGTTTATGGCAATTTGTTTTGGCAGCCACAGGATAATAGTACAGGTAATTAGAAATATGTGCCTGGAATCCAGCTGAGAAATCAGAGCTGGAGATACAGCTTCACTGGTCACCACTGAAGAGACTATATAATATGGGCTTCCCTGATGGCTCAGATGGTAAAGTATCTGCCTACAACGCAAGAGACCTTGGTTCGATCCCTGGGTTGAGAATATCCCCTGGAGAAGGGAATGGCTATCCACTCCAGTATTTTTGCCTGGAGAATTCCATGGATAGAGGAGCCTGGCAGTCTGTAGTCCATGGCATTGCAAAGGATCCATGGGATCGCAAAGAGTGGGACATGAATGAGCGATTAACACTTTCACAAAGACATAAAACTAGATAGACTTCCACAAGGAAAAAAAATGTGAAGAGAGAAGAGATAAGATCATAAGACTGAGCTCTGAGGTAATGCAATGCTTTAAGAAGTGAGGAAACTGAGAAAGATTCAGAAAAAGATACTGAAAATAAGTATGAAAAGTAGAAGAATCTAAAGGGAAGAACTCCAAAGAGGAAAGGTTTAGCAATAGGTCAAATACTACCAAGTGTCAAGTAGTATGGTGGCTAAGAATTTAATACTGGATTTACCAAGTAGCAGTATCAGATAAAATAAATAATGATAGTTTTAAATACAAAGACCCAGTTGGCTTAGGCTCAAGAGAGATTATGGATTGTTATGAAACTGCAAAGATAAAAAATCATGCAAAAAGTTTACCCCATGTTTCACACTACAATTGCACAATTTCTCTGCACTTATGTAAGAGGAAGTCTTTAAAATATGTCTAGATTTGCAGTAATGATCAATGCATGGAAATAGAGGAAAACAATAGAATGGGAAAGACTAGAGCTCTCTTCAAAAAAATTAGAGATACCAAGGGAATATTTCATGCAAAGATGGGCACAATAAAGGACAGAAATTGTATGGACCTAACACAAGCTGAATGAATATTAAGAATGGCAAGAATAGACAGAAGAACTATATAAAAAGATCTTCATGACTCAGATAACCATGATGGTATGATCATTCACCTAGAGCCACACATCCTGGAATGTGAAGTTGAATGGGCCTTAGGAAGCATCACTATGAACAAAGCTAGTGAAGGTGAAGGAATTCCAGTTGAGCTATTTCAAATCCTAAAAGATGATGCTGTGAAAGTGCTGCACTCAATATGCCAGCAAATTTGGAAAACTCAGCAGTGGCCACAGGACTGAAACGGTCAGTTTTTATTCCAATCTCAAAGAAAGCAATGTCAAAGAATGTTCAAACTACCACACAATTGCATTCATCTCACATGCTAGTAAAGTGATGCTCAAAATTCTCCAAGCCAGGCTTCAACAGTACTTGAACTGTAAAATTCCAGATGTTCAAGTTGGCTTTAGAAAAGGCAGAGAAACCAGAAATCAAATGGCCAACATCTGTTGGTTCATCAAAAACCCAAGAGAGTTCCATCTACTTTTTCTTTATTGACTATGCCAAAGCCTTTGACTGTGTGGATAACAACAAACTGTGGAAAATTTTTAAAGAGATGGAAATACCAGCCCACCTTACCTGCCTCCTGAGACATCTGTATGCAGGTCAAGAAGTAACAGTTAGAACTGGACATGGAACAACAGACTGGTTCCAAATTGGGAAAGGGTTCGTCAAGGCTGTATATTGTCACTTTGCTTATTTAACTTATATGCAGAGTACATCGTGCAAAATGCCAGGCTGAATGAAGCACAAGCTGGAATCGAGATTGCCAGGAGAAACATCAATAACCTCAGATATGCAGATGACACCACACTAATGGCAGAAAGCAAAGAAGAAACAAAGAGCCTCTTGAAGAAAGTGAAAGAGGAGAGTCAAAAAGTTGACTTAAAACTCAACATTCAGAAAACTAAGATCATGGTATCTGGTCCCATCACTTCATGGCAAATAGATGGGAAAACAATGGAAACAGTGAGAGACTATGAAGTCTCTTTGGGGGGGCACCAAAATCACTGCAGATGGTGACTGCAGCCATGAAATTAAAATATGCCTTCTCCTTGGCAGAAAAACAATCATCAACCTAGACAGCATATTAAAAAGCAGAGACATTACTTTGCCAACAAAGGTCCATCTAGTCAAAGCTATGGCTTTTCTAGTAGTCATGTATGGATGTGAGAGTTGGATTATAAAGAAAGCTGAGCACTGAAGAATTGATGCTTTTGAACTGTGGTTTGGAGAAGACTCTTGAGAGCCCCTTGAACTGCAAAGAGATCAAACCAGGCAATCCTCAAGGAAATCAGTCCTGAATATTCTTTGGAAGGACTGATGTTGAAGCTGAAACTTCAATACTTTGGCCACCTGATGCAAAGAACTGACTCATTGGAGAAGACCCTGATGCTGAGACAGATTGAAGGTGGGAGGGGAAGGGGACAACAGAGGATGGGATGATTGGATGGCATCACCAACTTGATGGACATGAGTTTGAGTAAGCTCCGGGTGTTGATGATGGACAGGGAGCCCTGGCATGCTGCATGGGGTGAAAGAGTTGGACACAACTGAGCAACTGAACTGGATGAAGAGGAAAAAACCTCACACTTTCATGTGCTATTAAGAAAGAGAAAATAAAGCAAATAGATGAGACAAGAGAGAACACAATTAACTGTCTTGTAATATGCAGCCTGAAGGAGATGGAACTCTGCGCAAGTGTGAAGGTTCACGTATGGGAAAGGCAAAGTCCTTAAACTGCATTTTCTTCTGTGAGTTACTAGGGTATTTATTTATATAAATATAAATATATTTATAATATTATATATAATATTATAAATATAAAATATATCAATTTATATTATAAATATTTATAATTTAAAAATTATAAATATTTATAATATTTTATATAAATGTATTTATATAAATATATATTTGTAATTTAAATATATTTGTTTATATAAATATAAATGTTTATATAATACAAACATCTGGAGTCTTTGAAAGAAGAAATCAACTTCCAGGTTGAGTAAACACTAACAATGTTTTCTTCAAAGTTCTAACCTTATAAATGCTTAAAATGTTAATATCACTGTTTGACTTTCTAACAATTATCATACCAACTATTGGACATGATGTAATTCTTAAATTAAAAAAAAAAACAAACCAGCTTTTTTTCCCAAATAGAACCCAGCCATACCACTAGGTAAAAAATGTGAATCAAGCTACTTAGCATCTTAATTTGTCATGTATAAACAATGATAGCTGTCTCACCCATTGCAGAGGGTTATCATTGATACTGAAACACAGTGTCTGATTTTTGAGCAGGGAAAATAGTTTTGTATGAGCTGATCTGGAGACAAATGACTGATTCAAATTTTACTCCTATATCTTACTACCCATGAGACTGGATTCAGGCATATAAATTCTTCAGACTTCAGTTTCCTCATTTGAATATGAACATAATTATTTCAATCTCAAATGGTTGCTGTGAACAATGTGAATAAGGTAATGAATTCAAATTGTGTGACATATATTGTATTATAAACATGAACTACCATCATTCAAAATTTGTCACTTTATTATTTTGACTGCTGTCCTCATTCCTGACTTCAAGTAGTTCAGAGTCTAGTGGGAGAGAATTTTGGTTAAAAACTAAGCAAATAAGATAGAGTTCTGGAAGTGAATGGGGATAATAGCTGTACAACAATATGAATGTATTCAATGCCCCTGAACTGTACACTTAAAAGGATTAAGATGCTAAATTCGATCACAATTTAAGAAATTAAAAGTATAAAATAATTCTCTAAAAAACACACACAAAAAAACTAAGCAAATATGTGGCAGCACAGAATAAGAACTTTAATGGTAGAAGCTCAATGTTCAAATAGGCACCAGGCTTAACCGGCTGTGCCACTTGGTTAGTGCTCGATTAAACACACTCATGGCCTCATATTTGGAACTGTGTTAAGTTTGTGCGAGAGCACAGAATGATTTATGGAGCAATGCTCTGCTGGTCCTACAGGACTTCATTTGCATGAGAAAAGGACAATTTGATCCTCCGTTGTGTAATTTTCAGAAAACTGCTTTCCTTGGGACTTATTCTTGGTTTGCTTTCACTTAAGGAGAAATTTGTCATTTTAGAAGCACATTTTGTAGCCACATGACAATCCACAGGAGGGAAAAGTGGGAGAAAACAGTTTCTGGCCTTGCATCACTTTGTTTTTGGTAAGAAGATTAAGTTGCTGGTGCCATTTAAATAGGTGTGTCTGAATAAGAGTCTCCCACACAAACTCTACTCACTCAATACATTCACATAGCCTAACTAGAGTTTCTAAGATCCGAAAGCTTATACCAGAGAGAGTAGTGTATGCAGGTGGTTCGGTGTATTCAGACTTGCTGGGAAGGGCACCGAATGGGCACCTTTGACCCGGACGATTTCCTCTGTGTCATGACAGTGCCAGAGTCCACACTGTATTACCATATCCCAGTCAACCTTAATCCGTCCTCACCTCATTTGATCCATTCTTCATGCTATGTAGGACTATATTGCTGATTTATTTATAATGTTTAGGTGGTCACCCACTGGCCTCAATATACTTAACATACAGGTCCTCCATCACATATCTCCTCATCTCTGGGTAAGCACTCCAGAGTGCTTTTCATTTTTATTTACATCCTGGTTAAAAGGAAGTGCTTGTAGCTCACCACAGACATGGTGCTGGATCAACGCCTTTGCTTTAGCTGCTCCCTTCAAGTAATTTTCCTCCTCCCTGTCTGATTTCCTCCTGGTTAGGAAGGTGCCAACTCTTGTATATGACCTTTTCCTGTTCCCAGGTTTAAAGTTTCTCCAGGTACCTCTCTGCTCTCAAGGTGTTCTGTTCTCATAGCTAAGTCAATCATTCTCAACAGTTAGTGAGTCACAAATATCTCTACCTATCTGTTGAGATTTATAGAGGTTCATTCCAAAAAAAAAAAAAAAAAAAGCAACTTCACAGATATACATGTTGCATCCAGCTTCAGAGTGTTCTGGGATTCTCCTGATACTTCTCTCTGAATGTATTTGGGGAAATTGCTCACTCTGGATTATGAGTTCTTTGGGTCAGGTACAGTGATACAATATTCTGGTATAGCTCAAAATCCTTCAAGCTAGGTTTCATCAGTACATGAATGGAGAATTTCCAGATGTACAAGCTGGGTTTAGAAAAGGCAGTGGAACCAGAGATCAAATTGCCAATAAATGCTGGATCATAGAAAAAGCAAGAGAATTCCAGAAAAACGTCTACTTCTGCTTTATCAACTATGATAAAGCCTTTGACTGTGTGGATCACAACAAAGTGTGGAAAATTCTTAAAGAGATGGAAACACCAGACCACCTTACCCGCATCCTGAGAAACTTGTATGCAGGTCAAGAAGCAACAGTTAAAAACAGATATGGAAAAACTGACTGGTTCAAAATTGGGAAAGAAGTATATCAAGGCTGTATATTGTCACCCTGTTTATTTAACTTATATGCAGAATACATCACGTGAAATGTTGGGCTGGATGAATCACAAGCTGGAACCAAGACTGTGGGGAGAAATATCAATAACCTCAGATATGCAGATGATACCACCCTATGGTTTTTTCAGTAGTCATGTATCGATGTGAGAGTTGGACCATAAAGAAGGCTGAGTGCCAAAGAATTGATCCTTCCGAACTATAGTGCTGGAGAAAACTTGAGAGTCCCTTGGACTGCAAGGAGATGAAACCAGTCCAGCCTAAAGGAAATCAACCCTGAATATTCATTGGAAGGACTGATGCTAAAGTTTAAGCTCTGATAATTTGGCCACCTGATGTGAAGAGCTGCCTCACTGGAAAAGACCCTGCTGCTGGAAAAGATTAATGGTGAAGGAGAAGCAGATGACAGAAGATGAGATGGTTGGATGGTATCACTGACTTGATGGACATCAATTTGAGCAAACTCTAGGGGACAATAAAGGACAGGGAAGCCTGGCGTGCTGCAGTCCACGGGGTTACAAAGAATAGGACTTGACTTAGCTATGGAATAATAACAACAATATAATAAATAACTAATGAGACCCTACTGTATAGTACAGGGAATTCTACTCAATGCTCCATGATGACCTAAATGTGAAGGAAATCCAAAAAAGAGAGAATATATGTATACAAATACCTGATTCGTTCTGCCGTATAGTAGAAACTAACCCAACATTATAAAGTAACTATACTCCAATAAAAATTTTAAAATAAATAAAACCAATAAATAAATAAAAGAGCTGCAAACAGACTCAGAAAGTGTAATTCATTGACTCTAAGTCGAACAGCCAGTAAGATACAGAATGGGCACTGAATCAGGAGAGTTCAACTCCTCCTGAGGCTGAAATTCTACTGCTAAACTTCCCCAGCAGTAATATGAATTTGATAGTGTGTCTCCTTCATTCATTGAACAGCTCAAGAGTTCATGGTACTTCCCACAAAACTTCTTGAGTCTTAGTGGTTCTATCATTTAAACCTTGTGAAAACTTGGTTTAGTAGTGAAGTCCTGCTATTGAAAGCTTACCCCATCCACACCACTGATCACTTCCAGCTTTGCTTGTATTAGGCAGTAACCAGGAGCCGCTGACATCTTTCAGGAAAAACCTATGTTAAGATATATCTCTGAGTCCCCAACAGCATAGGTTGCACAAAGCAAGGGCTCAATTCACATGGAATGAAGGAATTAAATAACTGAGAAATTACCTGGTCATCCAGTGGTTAGGCCTTGACACTTTCACTGCTGAGGCCCAGGTTCAATCTCTGGTTGGGCGACCTAAGATTCTGCAAGCCTAAAAAAAAAAAAAAAAAAAAAAAAAAAAAAAATTTCTGCAAGTCTCACGGTGAGTCAGAAAAACAAAAACAAAAACAGAGAGAGAGAGAAAAAAAGAAGAAAGAAAAGCACTGCAGCTAGGTTTTAATACCTCTATAATTTACTACCGGTACACTTTTTAACTTCTTAATTGCTGTGAACTTCCATTTTTCCAACTGATGTAATGCTACTGAACCAGGTTCATTTTGCTGAACACAGAGAAAGCCAAACTGCTGGAGGCATGGAGGTTTGCGGCAAAGAGAAGGTTTTTCCCCAAGGCAGCCAATCAAGGAGACAGAAGGACTAGTCTCAGATCTACTTCGCAGAAGGCAAGGCACTTGGGGTATTTATGGGATAAGAAATAATGCAGCAAGGTAGTCCAAGGTGTGGAGAGCATGCACCTTTAATAAACGGAGGCCCTTAACTTGATCTGAGGTCCACTGCTATCAAAAGGTCAAGGAGCTGAGTCTTGCACATGCCCGGTCTTAACCAGCTAAGTCTGAACTAGACACAGCTGATTCCCAAGTTCCTGGAAAACTCAGGCAAACAACTTATTATTTAGAAACAGCTGATTTTATTTTCCTGGGCTCCAAAATCTCTGCAGGTGTTGACTGCAGCCACAAAATTAAAAGAAGCTTGCTCCTTGGAAGAAAAGCTATGACCAACTTAGACAGTGTATTAAAAAGCCAACTATAAGGTCATTATAGTCAAAGCTATGGTTTTTCCAGTAGTCATGTACAGATGGTGAGAGTTGGACCATAAAGAATGCTGAGTGCTGAAGAACTGATGATTTTGAATTGTGGTGCTGGAGAAGACTCTTGAGAGTCCTTTGGACTGCAAGGAGATCCAACCAGTCAAACCTAAAGGAAATCAACCCTGAATATTCATTGGAAGGACTGATGCTGAAGCTTAAGCTTCAATACTTTGGCCACCTGATACAAAGAACTGACTCACTGGAAAAGACTCTGATGCTGGCAATGACTGAAAGCAGGAGGAGAAGCGGGTGACAGAAGATGAGATGGTTGGATCACATCATCAACTCAACGGACATGAGTTTGAGCAAATTCAGGCAGATAGTGAAAGACAAAGAAGCCTGGTGTGCTTCAGTTCATGGGGTCACAGTCGGACATGACTTAGTGACTGAACAACAATGAATTATGGTATAGCAGTTCTGTACCTATAACAACACACCCACAATATGCGCTGAAATGAACCAGGTTAATAAGCTAAGCAATAATGACTAGGTTCCTAACATATACGCAGTCACTGAGTGCCAAGGAATCACAGCTAGCATGCGTGTGTGCATGGTAAGTCACTTCAGTCGTGTCCAACTCTTTGCGACCCTATGGACTGTAGCCCACCAGACTCCTCTGTCCATGGGATTCTCCAGGCAAGAATCCTAGGATGAGTTGCCATGCCTTCTCCAGGGGATCTTCCCGACCCAGGGATCAAACCCACATCTCCTGCGGCTCCTGCACTGCAGGCAGATTCTTTACCACTGAGCCACTGGGGAACCCCCAGAACCTGAATACTTGGATACAAAGCTCTGTTCTTCTGTTCTGCTGAGTTATGTTTCATGATTACAGTTGAGTATGAAGCTATATGTGGGACAGCTTTGTGCTATGGAGAAGGAATGGGCAGCCTAGTCCCTAATTAGGCCCTCTTCTCTTCCTCTTACATTATAGGTTCACCCTGACCTATCATAAATGGGATGATTCAATTCCTTACGTCAATGGCACTTGCATTTCCATCCTTGCTGCTCATTGCTCCTCTTAGCTCCTGATCACCTAAAATGTTCCCTTAGATGCTTGCTTGAAAGGCACCTCAAATTAGCATGGACAAAATAAAAGGCATGATCATTTCCATCAAGTCTGGTTTTCCAAAAGTTCTGCTATTCCCATGGTTGGCTATACAACCTATATAATGTAAAAATCAAGGTTCATTTTTGTTATCTCCTTCTGCTGCATCTTTAACCTTTAAATGTATGTGTTCATATATCTAGCTATGAATGTACATAAAACCTAATCACTTCCTACCATATAAAGTCAGTTTATTTAGAGTCCATTTTTCTTATATTGACTTCCCTGGAGGCTCAGATGGTAAAGCGTCTGCCTACAATGTGGGAGACCTGGGTTCGATCCCTGGGTCCGGAAGATCCTCTGGAGAAGGAAATGGCAACCCACTCCAGTATTCTTGCCTGGAAAATCCCATGGACAGAGGAGCATGGTTGGCTACAGTCCATGGGATTGTAAAGAATTGGACACGACTGAGCGACTTCACTCACATTTTTTATATTATCAGGGCTTAACATATTACCTGAAACTGGAACCCAGGTACACACCGTAAATAAACACACACATTTACTGTTGGTGCCTTTCCTGCCTTCTGTACTTATGTTCATTGGAATCCAGATTTGGTGGTTAGGTTGGGATAGTCATTTGGGCCTGGGAGCTGGAAGCTGTGATAGAGGATAAAGAATCAGTAATATAGACCCTTATTACTGGTTTACGGTCTGTTCTAATTCTTCATTTCTGTCTTGGCTTCTGTTCTTTAGATATTATTTACAGCCTGTTTCTTTGGCTGCTGCTACCTCAGTTTCCTCATCAACATTTTGCCTGCAGGCATGCATGCCAAGTCGCTTCAGTCATGTCCAACTCCTTGTGACCCTATGGACTGCAGTCTGGCAGGCTTCTCTGTCCATGGGATTCTCCAGGAAAGAACACTGGCATGGGTTGCCAGGCCTTCCTTTAGGGGATCTTCCCAACCAAAGGATCAAACATGAGTCTCTGGAATAGCCTGCATTGGCAGGCAGATTTTTTACCACCAGTGCCAACTGGGAAGCCTACATTTTGCCTAGTTCTTTACTATTTCTCTATCTACTTTTGTTTTCCTATGCTAATTTGGCTTCTAGGATACAACTACTTAGCAAATACTGATTTGTTAAGTCCTCATGAGAATAAGACTGGACAAAAAAATGAATCAACAGTGACACAGCAAAAATTGCACTGGAAAAATTTAAACAGTCAAGAAAGACTATTCAAGACTATTGTAATAGGAGAGAGAGAGACTAGAACTAAGTCTGAACTCACATCTGCTGAGACAAAGGGTAGGAGGGTTTTTAAAGGCTGGAGTGAGCTAACTAAAAAGTACTGGAGAAATTCAGGGGGAGGTTAATCACTAGGATGTGCTGAACACATTGTGTTATTTCCTTACTTTGCAGATATTTTAATCAGCAATTAGACCATCTGTGTTTGCTAATTGGCACCCACCAGTGTGACAGCTACCCTCTAGCAGAAACTACAGGATGGGGTAATATCCTCTTTGATGATTGCATTTCAAAAGGACTGCTCCCAGGTCTTCAAGAAAGACATGCCTGGTTTGTAAAACTGGCAGTTCAGTTCAGTCGCTCAGTCATGTCCAGCTTTTTGCAACCCCATGGACTGCAGCACACCAGGTTTCCCTGTCCATCATCAATTCCTGGAGCCTGCTCAAACTCATGTCCATGGAGTCGGTGATGATATCGAACCATCTCATCCTCTGTTGTCCTCATCTCCTCCTGCCTTCAATCTTTCCCAGCATCAGGGTCTTTTCCAATGAGTCAGTTCTTCGCAGTTCTTCGCATCCAAAGGATTGGAGCTTCAGCTTCAGCATCAGTCCTTCCACTGAATATTCAGGACTGATTTTGTTTAGGACAGACTGGTTTGATCTCCTTACAGTCCAAGGGACTCTCAAGAGTCTTCTCCAACACCACAGTTCAAAAGCATCAATTCTTTGGCGCTCAGTTTTCTTTATAGTCCAACTTTCATATCCATATATAACTACTGGAAAAACCATAGCTTTGACTAGACAGACCTTTGTTGACACAGAAATGTCTCTGCTTTGTAATATGCAGTCTAGATTGGGCATAGCTTTTCTTCCAAGGAGCAAGAAGCTTTTAAAAAGATTCACCTATATCTCAAAGGGGCAGAGAAAGAATTTACAGTTGTAAGTATTTGAGCAAAAGGGAAGACAGCACCTCCAGTCCGGAAGAAGCCTATCTAAAGTTCTGTCATACTCAGGGAAATGTTAAGATAAGTGTAAACAGATAACTGCATAAAGCAGCATTTCCCATTCTTGTACAAGGTTCTTTGCTTATTTGTTTCTGTTTTTCTCCCCAGTTACACTATTCCCTATGTCTTTTGGTTATTAGTAGGTCTTACAGTGAACCTAGGTAGCATATTGAAAAGCAGAGACATTACTTTGCCAACAAAGGTCCATCTAGTCAAGGCTATGGTTTTTCCAGTGGTCATGTATGGATGTGAGAGTTGGACTGTGAAGAAAGCTGAGCACCGAAGAATTGATGCTTTCGAACTGTGGTGTTGGAGAAGACTCTTGAGAGTCCCTTGACAGCAAGGAGATCCAACTAGTCCATCCTAAAGGAGATCAGTCCTGGGTGTTCATTGGAAGGACCGATGCTAAAGTTGAAACTCCAATACTTTGGCCACCTCATGCTAAGAGTTGACTCATTGGAAAAGACTCTGATGCTGGGAGGGATTGGGGCAGGAGGAAAGGAGGATGACAGAGGATGAGATGGCTGGATGGCATCACCGACTGGATGGACATGTGTTTGAGTGAACTCCAGGAGTTGGTGATGGACAGGGAGGCCAGGAGTGCTGCGATTCATGGAGTCACAGAGAGTCGGACACGACTGAGCGACTGAACTGAACTGAACACTGACAAAATGACAAACACAGATTTAATGATGAAATATATTTTGGAAATATATGTTATTTTTGGAAAACTTCTCAGAGTCTCACTTATCCTGATGTAAATTATGAATCTTACAAAGATTATATTGTGTAGTGATTATAGTGAATTGTTTTTAACAGAAATATCTTCAGGTTTAATTTTATACAGAGTCAGATATTTGAATTACTCTAGAACATACTGTTTTCTAGACTAAGTTTTGGTAAGTTACATCATTTCTCTGTCAGGATAGGAGGCTAGAAATACTGGAGAAAGTAGACCAAAGTTTCAAATTTCCTTACTGAAAGCTTTATTTGCTGAAACAATAATTATTTGACTAACTCATATCTGCCTTCATTTGTCATAAGTCCTGTAATAATTATTCTACTTAGAATACAAAACACCAAAACCAAAAGTGCATAAATAACCAAAGAAATATGTCATTATTTTTCAATTTTTCTTCTTTTCAGAAAAATTTTATTTTACCCTATCTACATTTATCAATACAAGATTTTAAAAATTATGGTTTATCCTTTGACTCTTCAGACTTGGATCTCAGCTAGATCAACTGAATCAAAATCAACTTCTACTTTAATAGCTAACATTAGACAAATAATCAGAAAATACAGTCTGTGCTATTTTACCTTCACTATATGGTCTAGATAATTCCCATCTATGTTTCACCCATCTCTCTGATGTAAGGATATATTGGAATTACTTGATTCTGAAGAGTAGAGTTCTAGTTACCCTTCAGATAATCATCCTGTAGAAAGACTGAACTTAAAATTTAAAATGGTGTCCACAGAAAATTTGCAAAATGACTTATCGATGTGCAGTTGAAACTGGAAAGAGAGACAACAAATAGTCCATTCTGAGAAGCCTTGGTCACTCTGTGCCTGAAACTCCCCTCCCCCAACTAGAGACACCTTGCAGTTCAGTTTGGGAAAATTTTCCCTAAAAGCAGAACCATTCGGAACTAACAGAATGCCTGGAAGCACCAGTTTTGTTTTTTTTTTTTTTTAAAGGTCACTTTGGCAATATAAGAGGTCTAAAAATCTCTGAAACCACAACCCAGAAAATTAGACTATGCCCTGCATGGTATATGATCCCATCAATTGATGTAGAGAAAGCATTTGACAAAATCCAACACCCATTAATGGTACATTTAACAAAATCCAACACTTACTCATGGTATAAACTCTCAACAAGTCAGAAATAGGGGGGGATTACTTTTTGCCACTACAAAAAGTCTACAACTAACATCAACTTTAATGATTAAAGACTGAATATTTTTTCCCTAAGATCAAGAATCTGGCAAGGATGTCCACTCTTACTAATCTTATTCAGTATAGCACTGAAGATCTAGCCAGAAAAAAATAAAAAGAAAGAAAGAAAAAGTATAAAGGTGGGAAAGGAAGAAATAAAATGGTTTTATTTTCAAGTGACATAACTGGTTACATGGAAAATCTAAAGGAATTTATAAAAAGTTTTGTAATTAATAAGCACATTTAGCAAACCACAGGATACAAGATCAGTAAACAAAATTTAATCACAATTCTAAATGCCAACACACATGAAGAAGCTAAAATTCAGCACAGTGTGATTTACAGTTGATTCAGGGAAGATATACATTTGTTGAATATTATAAAATTCTGATGAAAGAAGTTAATGAAAATCCAAATAAGCAGAGAAAAATGCTGTTTCTGGTTCAGAATATTCAACATAATAAACACATTTTTTTTCCTCCCCAAATTTATCTTCTGGTTGAATGCAATACATAACAAAATCCCAGAAGAATTTTTATTTGGGGGGGGGGTGCAGAAATAGACAAAACTGTTATAAAATTTCTATTAAAAGGTATTCAAAACAATAGAATACTCAAACTCATTTAGAATACCCAAAACAAACTCGACAAAGAAGAACAAAATGGGAGATATCACTCTATACAATATTGAGATTTACTATGTAGCTATTATAATCAAGACAGTGTGGAAGTGGTGAGGACATGAACACATAGATCATGGAACAAAACAATAGGCCACGGGAATAGAATCGTATAAATACGTTGAACTGATTTCTGCCAGAGGAGCAAAACCGATTCAATGGAAGACCATTTTCAGCCAATGATGCTGTAACAATTTGACATCCACAGCAGGTGATAAATGGACTTCATTCTAAACCTCATGCTTTATACAAAACTGACCTCAAAATGGATCACAGATTTAAATGTAAAACCTAAAATTCAACTTTTCTTGTAGAAAAAACAAAAGAAAGAAATCTTCAGGGTTGATGGATAAACAATGGGTTCTTTGTCTTGACACCAAAAGTACAATCTACAAAAGAAAAAAATGGATAATATAAAAAGTAATTTTAAAAAATTTGTGCAATAGGGGGGAGATTCAGAAGGGAGGGGACACATGTATGCCCATGGCCAATTCACACTGGTGTACGGCAAAGGCCATCACGGTACTGTAAAGGAAGTATTCTCCAATTAAAATAAATAAATATGTTATAAATTTGCACAAAAGTACACATGCAACAGATGAAAAGAAAAGTTACAGAATGGTGTATAAGAGGGTAAAATAAGACATACTTAATGGTGGTGGATCATCGAAAAACCAAGAGAGTTCCAGAAAAACATCTATTTCTGCTTTATTGACTATACCAAAGCCTTTGACTATGTGGATCACAACAAACTGTGGAAAATTCTGAAAGAGATGGGAATACCAGACCACCTGACCCACCTCTTGAGAAATCTGTATGCAGGTCAAGAAGCAACAGTTAGAACTGGACATGGAACAATAGACTGGTTCCAAATAGGAAAAGGAGTATGTCAAGTCTGTATATTGTCACCCTGCTTATTTAACTTATATGCAAAGTACATCATGAGAAATGCTGGGCTGGGTGAAGCACAAGCTGGAATCAAGATTGCCGGGAGAAATATCAATAACCTCAGACCTGCAAATGGCACCACCCTTATGGCAGAAAGTGAAGAAGAACTAAAGAGCCTCTTGATGAAAGTGAAAGAAGAGAGTGAAAAAATTGGCTTACAGCTCAACATTCAGAAAACTAAGATCATGGCATCTGGTCCCATCACTTCATGGCAAATAGATGGGGAAACAGTAGAAACAGTGTCAGACTTTATTTTTGGGGGCTCCAAAATCACTGCAGATGGTGACTGCAGCCATGAAATTAATAGATGCTTACTCCTTGGAAGGAAAGTTATGACCAATCTAGACAGCATATTAAAAAGCAAAGACATTACTTTGCCAACAAAGGTCCGTCTAGTCAAGGCTATGATTTTTCCAGTAGCCATGTATGAATGTGAGAGTTTGACTATAAAGAGAGCTGAGTGCCAAAGAATTGATGCTTTTGAACTGTGGTATTGGAGAAGACTCTTGAGAGTCCATTGGACTGCAAGGAGATCCAACCAGTCCATCTTAAAGGAGATCAGTCCTGAATGTTCACTGGAAGGACTGATGTTGAAGCTGAAACTTCAATACTTTGGCCACCTAATGTGAAGAACCGACTCATTTGAAAAGACCCTGATACTAGGAAAGATTGAAAAAAAAAAAAGGAAAGATTGAAGGCAGGAGGAGAAGGGGATGACAGAGGATGAGATCGTTGGATGGCATCACCAACTCAATGGACATGAGTTTGAGTAAACTCCAGGAGTTGGTGATAGACAGAGAGGCCTGGTGGGCTGCAGTCCATGGGGTGGCAAAGAGTCAGACATGACTGATTGACTGAACTTGACTGAACTGAACGATGATGTAACTGTTAACTCTGAGCATGGATACACAAACCACATATATGGTAAAATTGTAGAGCATTCAGTATCTGCATAACATACAAATGAGCATAAGTAATACCGTGGAAATCTAAGTAATATTAGTGTGTTGTATCAAGTGTTTGAATTGATACAGTATTGGTCATTATCAGTATCCCATTCTTCACAGAAGAAGAGCCTAAGATTTCAGTAATTAGTAGGTGGCAGAGTCTAGATGTGAATGCAGGCATTCTGGCTACAAATCCTGTTCTTATCCAGCCTACGTACCTCCCCTTACTGTGGGTGGAGACAGATGTGTGGGGAGCCCATCTGGAAATAAGGCACAGCCTGGATTTCTATTCTCGTCACTAAGTCTCTGAATGACCTGTACAAGTTATCATTTCTTCTCTAGGTGGCATTTTTCATATCGAGTTAGAAATACAGCTTCTGTGATTAGATAGACCTGAGTTTAAATTCTATCTTTGTGATTCTGGGCAAAGATCTTATCCTTTATGATATTCCTAACCTCTCAAGTATATTCTCCTTAGGAAACGTTAGATGTACTAGGTGAGATCACAACTGAAAAGTGCTTTGTTCATCACTTGGAACATAGAAAATATGCAATATAGTATGTTCTTTATTTACCACAAAATAGAATAAAGGAACTACAAATGAACACTTTATCTTTGAAATTTTAGTAGATATATATATAAAACTTCATATGTAGATCACTTCCAAGGTCCTTACCATTGCAAAGATTTTATGAAACTTATGTGATTGTGATTTGCTGGTAAATGTGTCTGGGGGAATCACTAATTACCTTCTAGTAATGTTATTTTAATTTAAAAAGCATTTAGTGAGGGCCTAATATGAGCCAGACATTTGAAAAGAAGTAAATGAGCCCATCAATCCTAGAGAACGTTCTGTTCTGGTAGAAGCCGTGTCTGCAGTACGAATTCTCTCTAGAGCAGCAGGCCTGGTGGAGCTCTGCAATGGTGAAATGTTTTATATCTGCTGTCCCACCAGTACCACAGTCTCTAGCCACATGAAGCTATTGATCGTCTGACATGCAGCTACTACAACAGGGCAATTGATTTTGAATTTTATGTAGTTAATCTACATTAAGTAGTCACAGGTGGCTGGGATCCTCTGTGGAACAGTATAGGTCTTGGGGAAGGAAATGTACAATAAGTAAGTAATCTTTAAATTTAAGAAGGCAAAGCAAGAAGCAGGTGGAAAAGCAGAATAGTGAAGCCTATTTACTTTTTTTTTTGGTTGTTGATGGCACATATGCTAAAATAAGGTACATATACCTTCACATTTTCAGATTACATTATAAAACATTTATTTGGGGTTAAGTACTTGCAAAGGATACATTAAGCATGGCTCTTTAAAATCAAATTGTTCTTTTATTTTAGAAATGAGTCAAATGAAAGTTGAAGACCAAAATAATTCAAAATCCATCAAAATTCATTTAGAGCAACCAAAAATAAGTTCCTTTTAATGGTCTAGAATATTATAATATTAGCATTTCTCCTGGAATGTACATTTCTATTCAAACTGTATTTCAGAATTTCATTGTAATAAATATTTTATGTTTAACATATTTCATCAATCAATAATACCTGTAATTCTTTGCAACAAGTTTTTAAAAATCTTTGTTGATGTTATCTTAAATGCTAACAAATTTTTTAAAATTATTGATTGTATTTATCACTATCATTATGAGAATTAACAGGCTATTAATGAGACAAATGTACTCCCACATTCACTGCAGCATTATGCACAATAGCCAAGATATAAACGCAACCTAGGTGCCATTAATGGAAAAATGGATAAAGAAGATTGTGTGTGTGTGTGTGTATTTCACTGTGAGTGTGTATATACACACACACAATGAAACAGTTTTCATACATTGGAAATAAAGACATTCTGTCATTTGCAACAACAGGGATGGTCACTGAGTGCAGTATGCTAAGTGGGATAAGTTAGAGAAAGTCAAGCAGTCAAGTACTTCATGATTGCATGATGTATCACCTATCTATAGACTACAATGGCCAAACTCAAAAAAATCCCAAAGAACAGAGAGCAGAATTGTGGTTGTGTCCCCATACCAAGGCCTGGGGGACAGGGAAATGGGAAGATATTGGTCATAGGGTGAAAAGTTTCAATTTGAAGACAAAGGAGGTTTGAGGCTAATGTATAGCATCATAATTATAGTTAATGTACAGTTAAATCTTTGAAAGTTGCTGATAAAGTAGATCTTAAATGTTCTCGCCACAAAAAAAAAAAAAAAAGATAATTATCTGAGGTGATGGAGGTGTTAGCTAATGCTGCAGTGGAAAGCATCCTGCAGCATATCAGTATCTCAAATCAACACTTTGCTCACCTTAAACTTAACACAACATTCTATGTCAATTATATCTCAATAAAGCTGAAGGTAAAGAAAATGAATAAATAAAAAAGAAGCACATCAAATGTGTTAAAATTATCCAGCCAATAATCTGCAAGACCAAGCTGACAACAAAGTCTGTTCGAGGACTCTATCTCAACTGATTCAGTATGCTCTGGAGGTGCCTACACACCAGGACAATACATTATATTTTGCTTCTGGGTAGGTGAGGGACAGGCTCTTCAGCAAAGTGGAAGAAGGACAATTGGGAAAGGGGCAGTGGGGAAGGCAAGCCTTCATAGGCCCTTGACTAGGTGGATCAACATTGAGAAAGAGGAAATTAGAAAGATCTTGCAATCAACTCCTTTAAAACTATTGAGGGTCATCCTGCAGATGCACCTGCCCTGAGCAGATGCCCACCAGGAATTTCTGGAGGCTGTCCGCGGTGACCCGGGCAGAATGTGCGAGAAATGAAAACCTGAGGCCAGACTTCGACAGCGTCATCCATAGGATGACAGCCACAGCCTCTACCCACATTGCTGACACACCCACTCATACGTGTATGCATATATGCCTAGAGAAGGTCTTTTGTTCACATGTGTGCCAGGCACACAGCTAAACCAGTAGTTCTTAATCTTGAAGGTGAATCAAAGACACAAATGCGGATTTATAGAATTGGATAACTGAATCAGATTCTCCTAGGTTTTTATTTATATATTTTAAATGTATAAGGAAAAATCTGACATGCAGACAGGAGGCACACAAACTGTGTATAAAAGTGTAATGGGAAGACAGTTAGCAGCCAGTCCCAGACAAGAGGATCTCACGAGCAAGGGGGAAGAGAAAGGAGGAGAAAGAGAGACATCATTTTAGCAAAACTGCAGAGCAGCCACGTGAGGGTTTTACCCATGCACATGCTGTGCTCCGCCTAAAGAGTGGCACTTTCTGCCCCATCCCGTTTTCTCCCAGCCTCTCCAGGACCTCGCTTATGACATGGGGAGTGGCAGAGTAGGCAGAGACGGGGTTTATTTAATGAAAAGATGTAAATACGTATTTTCATAATGCTGCGGCAGCTTGGTACAGTTCAATTGAATCTCAGCAAGATTACTCCTGCCCCAAATTGCTTTAGATACAGTTATATTTATTGTGTATTACCATATTCTAAATTACTTTTCCTATTTTATCTGCCTTTGTCCTTAATCACCAGGCACCTCACCCAAGTCAGCAGCAATTTCAAGGAAGATTTTCCGTTCTGCGTATGGGTATTAAATTGAGATTCTTTTAGGGTCTGATCTTCAGCAGATGCATGGATTCATTTATTTTTTCATCACTCACTCATTCAATACACTCCCCCTGTGACCCTGAGCTGGATGGCGCACTGAGGTGGGAGCCAAGGAACAAGCAGAAGACGACAGAACCCCTTCTATTGTAAGAAATCTGAGGTCTAGGCTGTGTGGAGACTTTACCGAAGTTACACTGCTCGGTGATGGCTAAATAATGATACAATATTTTACAGGCTTTTCTATGTTTTGTCTCTTTACCATGTATTTGTGTTTGGTCTAAGTGTGCCTATGCATGAGGAAGAAGACAACTGATGACAGAGATCCATGCATTTGCTCACATCTGGAACGATGGGCTTCCCAGGTGGCACAGTGGTAAAGAATCCATCTGCCAATGCAGGAGACACAAGAGATGCAGGTTCGATTCCTGGGTCTTGACGATCCCCTGGAGGAGGAAGTGGCAACCTGCTTCAGTATTTTTGCCTGGAAAATTCCGGGACAGAGGAGTTTGGAGGGTTACAATGGGGCCACAAAGAGTCAGACACAATTGAGCGCGCGCGCATACACACACACACACACACACACACACACACACATACACTGGAACTATGAGTTGCCAGATTTCTATCTCAGAATGACCATGCCTTTTTATTGCTTGAAAAGCATGCACAGCTTTTGAAATGCACACAGGGTAGTTTTCATTACTTGCTTCATAAAGAATTGTGTGACAATCACACCCTAACCTTCTTTAGCAAGCTTTTCTCTCATTCTATACAGTCCATGAAATTCTCCAGGCCAGAATACTGAAGTGGGTAGCCTTTTCCTTCTCCAGGGGATCTTCCCAACCCAGGGACTGAACCAAGGTCTTCCTCATTGCAGGGGGACTCTTTACGAACTGAGCCACCACTTCGTAAATATTGTTCCACCCACCTAGAGTCCCAAACTTGCTAAGTGACCACGTGGAAAAAACATATTCCTTCAAACTCTCTCCAATCATCTTTCTGGAAGCTTCTCTGGAGGAATCTGTGAGAGGTCAGACTCCACTCTCTCAGAAAACACATGCATTTAAGACTGGGCCACACCCTGCTGTGCTCCACCTACCTCAGCTTTCACTATTATTTATTTCTGTTCAGTGGGCTAGTCAAAGAAGAGACATTCTCAATTTTCTTCACTTCTTTTTTTAGTTGTTAGCTACTAAAATGTGCGTGCATGCTAAATCGCTTTAGCCATGTCCAACTCTTTGCAGTCTCATGGACTGTAGCCTGCCAGGCTCCTCTGTCCATGGGATGGGATTCTCCAGGCAAGAATACTGGAATGGGTTGCCATGCCCTTCTCCAGGGGATCTTCCTGACCCAGGGACTGAACCTAAGTCTCCTGCATTTCAGGCAGATTCTTTACCACTGAGCCACATGAGAAGCCCTGCTCCTAAGCTAACCTGTCATAAATAAATCCCACACATTTTTTGAGTGTAAAATACATACCAAAATGTATAATGGAAATAAAACTTCAACAGAATAGATGTCTATTTTTGCTCATATAAAAGTAGCATGCAGATGAACAGCGGGAGCTGGGTAGGGGTGCCCCCAGAGAAGGCTGACAGGGCACTGCCCTCTCAATGTATCTTTCTTCCTAAATATGAACAGAGTATCTTTCTTCCTAAACCTGAATGCTGTATCATCCTTCCTTAGAGGACATGACCCAACACCACTCTTACCTAACTGTTTGGGGCTCCTGGGTGAAGATGCATGTAGATGTGGTTCATTGTGCTCAAGAAAACAAACTACCCTTGTAGTTTCTAGTTTTCTGGAATTAGAAATTTCACGCATATCTTGTGAACCACGCACAGTGATGTTACATAGTTTTTAAAATACTGTTCCACTTACCTAGGGTCCTATACTTGCTGTATTAACACATGGGAAAGACCAATATTCCTTCAAACTCTCTCCAAGAAAGTTTGATTCACTTTCCAGGTGCACACACACACACACATACATGCACAGAGTATAAAAATATTAATAAGAACAGGATAAGCCCATTTTAAAAACCATACATTTAAAGTATAGCATCTACATATAATAGACAAAAGTCAATCTCATATTTGATATAAGATGTTTCTCAATTTTCATCTGGATGAGTTACATTTGTAGGGTCAGAATATGGCTATGGTAATTGTCTTTCTTTCCTTCCCATAAGGTAATTGGCTTCCTACCATCAACGTGCAGGGTTTTGTGATTTAGACACGGAACCTGAGCTCTGGGCCTTTCGTTCTTTGTCGATTCCTGTGAACCAGCTCTTCCCTTCCCTGTAATTATCCTCCCCCATGTCTTCCAGCTCCTTCTTGCCATTCAGTTCTCTAAATTTAAATGTCACCTTCTCTGGGCACCCAATCCAAGGTCATCAGGCATTAACTATATAACACAGCATCAAATTTACTTTGAAAGAATGCATCAGCATCTAAAACGATCGTTTTTTTATGTATTTGTTGTCTGTCTCCCTCTGGCTAAAGCCAGCCCCGTGATAGGAAGGCTTTGTCTGTCTGACTCCTTGCTTTCACTTCCATTACCAGGAATAGTATCTCATGTATAGTTGTCACTCTGTAAATATTTAATTAATCGATTAACTAATGAATAAGTCATTCCTTTATTTTGAGCCTCAGCAGCTTCATTCAGGTGCATATGCAACCTGGCCATCAGCAGACTGTAAAGTCCGTAAGCTTGGTTCTCAGAAGCGGCACAGAGGAGTGGTTAAGGGATGAGTTTTATCACCAGTTATCCTTGGGTTATATCGCCAGCTATCATTTACTATGATTGGCCACGGGACAGTTATTTCATCTTTTTAACCCTAATTTTCCTTATTTGTAAAACTGGAATAATTAAACATATTACCCACAGTAAGTTGCTACATGAAATAAATGTTATAATACCCATAGAACACACAGTTGTTCAGTAAAGGTTAGCTTTGACACTATTCATATTTTTAATTCCAGTATCTCTTGGTCTCTAGGCTTTTTACAGAAAACAGGATGAGTGGAATCTGGAAACAATAAGGTAGCTGGTCAAGGCAGGGCTAGACGTTAATGTGTCAGGAACTTTAGTACCCATTAGTCTTTTCTCCTGAGGTCAGTGGCTGTTCATGAAGACCTGCGTTTGTAATGACTTTGGGGATACTTTCATCCCCAGAAGGCAGCCAGATGCTCCTCTAACTTTGGGTACCATAGATGTCTTTAGATTATAAATAGAGGGTGTTCTGTCTCATTAATTATGGGTTTAATAATCACTTCCTATTGAAGTAATAGACAACTAATTGTGCTAATAAGTTTAAATTGGATGTGTGCTTACCAGCTTCAGTGTTTTACTGTTGGCATGGTTTCAAGCAGCAATTTAGCTCCTGGGGAGAATGAAAGCAGCTGGTTTTGTTTTTGTTTGTTTTTCTATTTTCTTCTTTTCGATATGGTAGTGGCCAGCAGCCTATTAGCCCTAGCTCTGAACTTACTGTAAAGACTAGGATCTCAGGCTATTACACTTCCTCTTTGAGGTTCAGTTTCTCTATCTTTCAAATGGAATTAACTAGTAATACTGCAAAATGCTTGTATTTGCTACTTGCCAGGCACTGCCCTAAGCATGCTGGCATGAACACTGGAGTGGGTTGCCATTTCCTCCACCAGGGGATCTTCTTGACCCAGAGAGTGAACCCACTTCTCTTAAGTCTCCAGCATTGGCAGGCGGGTTCTTTACCATGGGTGCCACCTGGGAAATGCCTTACTCATTTAAACCACATAGCAGTTCCATTAGGTAGGTTACTATCATCACCGCATTTCACAGATGACAAAACTGAATCACAGAAAGGGTTAGAAAATTGTCTAAGGTTGCACAGCACACCAAGGTAGGCTCTCTGCTGTGACATCTGTGTTCTTGACCGCTGTGACAAGGCACCTCTAAAACGATGCATCCATTGAGAGGAGACATGGATCCTTGAACCTCTGATTAAAAACAAATATCATATACTAACACACCTATCATATACTAACACACTGTGAAGAAGGCTGAGCACTGAAGAATTGATGGTTTGAACTGTGGTGTTGGAGAAGACTCTTGAGAGTCCCTTGGACTGCAAGGAGATCCAACCAGTTCATTCTGAAGGAGATCAGCCCTGGGATTTCTTTGGAAGGAATGATGCTGAAGCTGAAACTCCAGTACTTTGGCCACCTCATGCGAAGAGCTGACTCACTGGAAAAGACTGATGCTGGGAGGGATTGGGGGCAGGAGGAGAAGGGGACGACAGAGGATGAGATGGCTGGATGGCATCACTGACTTGATGGATGTGAGTCTGAGTGAACTCCGGGAGTTGGTGATGGACAGGGAGGCCTGGCATGCTGTGATTCATGCGGTCGCAAAGAGTTGGACACGACTGAGCAACTGAACTGAACTGAACTGAACACACCTATGTGTAATCTAAAAAAATGATGAACATATTTGCAGGGCAGGAGTGGAGATGCAGGCATAGGGAACGGACCTGTGGACATGGCAAGGGAAGCAGAGGGTGGGGGACACCCTGAGAGAGGAGCATTGACATACACACACCACCGTGTGTGAGACAGATGGCCAGGGCTACTGCACACAACCCAGGGAGTGCAGCCTGGTGCTTTGCGAGGACTGAGAGGGATGGGACGGGGGCGGGCAGGAGGGAGGCTCAAGGAGGAAGCGATAAATACATATATGTGTGTGTAAACATATTTATGCACTCACAGCTGATTCAAGTTGTTGTCCGACAGAAGCCAACACAATTGTAAAGCAATTATCCTCCAATTAAAAACAAAATAAAAGTATACTTTGAAGCCTGAAAAAAAAATTCTCTACTATATCAACTTAAGTAATGTTCTTGCAAGTTAATTACAAGGCTTTAGGTAAGAAGTCATATATTGAAAAAAAAAATGGGTAGCGCCTTATTTACCACAGACCCTTGATATATTTTGTTTCCCTCCCCTCTGTTTGCCCTGAAGGTGAGATGATGGACTAGAAAACAGAGGACTCTGAAAAGCATTTGATTCCAGCCCAGCACCTAAGCTAGAGTGCAGTAGTGAACCCAGACAGCTCCTCAGATGCATCAGAGAGAATCAGGAGGGCGCTCATCTATTCTGTACTTCCAGGAAGACATCATCCTTTGCAGAGGTCTCCTCTCCTGTGCTGTTTTTGGGTTGTGGACAGGGGACTAGTTCTCACACCAGAGAGGTAAAGGGTGGGCAACATCAAAGTCCAGCTGCACACACTATGCCACCTGGAGATTCTCACTGGAAAGGATCTTGTCAACACATCCCTTGTGTCACTGGAACCAAGAACGTCTAATGCGAGGGGCGTGGGGCCACTGCATCTGCGATACATCATGTGGGTGTTTTCTGTAAACTTCCACATGGTTCCTTTGATGTACAGCCCACTCTTCCTCCGGGGTCTCTTCGTCACCAGCACACTTGGGGAAACCTTCCAGAACATGCCAATACTCTCACTTGGGGGCTCTCTATCTCAGATTTCTAGCAGTCATTTAAATTTCACCTCTCCTTTTCTGGCACAAAATGGAAACGTCCCAAACACCCCCAAAAATAGAGACTAAAGAGAAGGCATGGATCGAGAAATGAGGTGAGAGGACTGGGGTCTGCCGTGGGACACTTTCTTAGTGACAGACCGACAGCAAATTCCCCAGGAGTTGTCATGGCGAGGCCCCAGTGAGAGAGACCCCAGCTGGAAGATGCTAGCTTACAAGAGGAAGGCACAACCAAGCGATTTTTCTGTCATATCTGCTGAAATGTATTATGATGGGACTCTCAGGGTCCCAGCACTGCTATATGGGATTAAGAAAAACTGAGCCACGGGTTCAAAAACTGGACTCAACTATTTTCCCTTTTATTTTGCCTACCTCTGTGTTGCTTCTCATCATGGGCAGCTGGAAGCCACACATGTTTTAATCTTCATAAACTCTTATAGGTCCTCCTCTTTAAAACTTAAAAATCTCCTTTTCTCTAACTCCACTGACAATTTCTTCAGAACTTTATCTTTCAGTCATAAATTAGCAAGTGATTAAAATAATGATATACCCATATGCTCAGAAGCTTCAGAAAGAACACTGCTCTACTACCCAGTACCCCACAGGGGCCAGCAAAGAGGGATCTGGATCAAAAGAGGAGACTCCCCCACAGAAGCTGAGCCTCAAGGGCACGGCTGATGATGCAGTCTGCAGCTGCCCAAACTGGAGATGGTTTTCTCTCCATTGACAACCCTGGATTCTTGAATCTTTTGAAAGTCATTTAGTGGAAGTGTAGAACAAGTGGAAGTTTATTGCCAACTGTCAGGTTGATATTGATTGATATCAAATCAATATCAAAATATGATATGGATAGAACAAAGAGACTTTTTTTTGCTACTTCTATGTATTCTTGACACCTCTTCTTAATATCTTCTGCTTCTCTTAGGTCTATAACATTTCTGTCCTTTATCGAGCCCATCTTTGCATGAAATGTCCCCTTGGTATCTCTAATTTTCTTTAAGAGATCTCTAGTCTTTCCCATTCTGTTGTTTTCCTCTATTTCTTTGCACTGATCATTGAGGAAGGCTTTCTTATCTCTCCTTGCTATTCTTTGGAACTCTGCATTCAGATGCTTATAACTTTCCTTTTCTCCTTTGTTTTTGGCTTCTCTTTTTTTCACAGCTATTTGTAAGGCCTCCTCAGACAGCCATTTTGCTGTTTTGCATTTCTTTTTCTTGGTGATCATCTTGCTCCCTGTCTCCTGTACAATGTCACGAACCTACATCCATAGTTCATCAGGCACTCTATCAGATCTAGTCCCTTGAATCTATTTGCACTTGCACTGTATAATCATTAGAAATTTGATTTAGGTCATACCTGAATGGTCTAGTGGTTTTTTCCCCACTTTCTTCAATTTCAGTCTGAATTTGGCAACAAGGGGTTCATGATCTGAGCCACAGTCAGCTCCCGATCTTGTTTTTGCTGACTGTATAGAACTTCTCCATCTTTGGCTGCAAAGAATATAATCAATCTGATTTCGGTGTTGACCATCTGGTGATGTCCATGTGTAGAGTCTCCTCTTGTGTTGTTGAAAGAGGGTGTTTGCTATGACCAGTGCATTTTCTTGGCAAAACTCTATTAGCCTTTGCCCTACTTCATTCTGTACTCCAAGGTCAAATTTTCCTGTTACTCCAGGTGTTTCTTGACTTCCTACTTTTGCATTCCAGTCCCCTATAATGAAAAAGACATCTTTTTTGGGTGTTAATTCTAAAAGGTCTTACACATATTCCTAGAATTGTTCAACTTCAGCTTCTTCAGGATTATTGGTAGGGTGCTGCACTCAATATGCCATCAAATTTGGAAAACTCAGCAGTGCCTACAGGACTGGAAAAGGTCAGTTTTCATTCCAATCCCAAAGAAAGGCAATGCCAAAGAATGCTCAAACTACCACACAATTGTACTCATCTCACATACTAGCAAAGTAATGCTCAAAATTCTCCAAGCCAGGCTTCAATAATACATGAACTGTAGACTTCCAGATGTTCAAGCTGGTTTTAGAAAAGGCAGAGGAACCAGAGATCAAATTGCCAGCATCCACTGGATCATTGAAAAAGCAAGAGAGTTCCAGAAAAACATCTATTTCTGCTTTATTGACAATGTCAAAGCCTTGGACTGTGTGGATCACAATAAAACTGTGGAAAATTCTGAAAGAGATGGGAACACCAGACCACCTCACCCACCTCTTGAGAAATCTGTATGCAGGTCAAGAAGCAACAGTTAGAATTGGACATGGAACAACAGACTGGTACCAATAGGAAAAGGAGTATGTCAAGGCTGTATATTGTCACCCTGCTTATTTAACTTATATGCAGAGTACATCATGAGAAATGCTGGGCTGGATGAAGCACAAGCTGGAATCAAGATTGCTGGGAGAAATATCAATAACCTCAGATATGCAGATGACACCACCCTTATGGCAGCAAGTGAAGAAGAACTAAAGAGCCTCTTGATGAAAGTGAAAGAAGAGAGTGAAAAAGTTAGCTCAAAGTTCCACATTCAGAAAACAAAGATCATGGCATCTGGTCCCATCACTTCATGGCAAATAGATGGGGAAACAGTGGAAACAGTGGCAGACTTTATTTTGGGGAGCTCCAAAATCACTGCAGATGGTGACTGCAGCCACAAAATTAAAAGATGCTTACTCCTTGGAAGAAAAGTTATGACCAACCTAGACAGCATATTAAAAAGCAGAGACATTACTTTGTCAACAAAGGTCCATCTCATCAAGGCTATGGTTTTTCCAGTAGTCATGTATGGATGTGAGAGTTGGACTATAAAGAAAGCTAAGCGCCAAAGAATTGATGCTTTTGAACTGTGGTGTTGGAGAAGACTCTTGAGAGTCCCTTGGACTGCAAGGAGATTCAACCAGTCAATCCTAAAGGAAATCAGTCCTGAATGTTCATTGGAAGGACTGATGTTGAAGTTGAAACTCCAATCCTTTGGCCACCTGATGTGAAGAGCTAACTCATTTGAAAAGACCCTGATGCTTGGAAAGATTGAAGGTGAGAAGAGAAGGGGACAACAGAGGATGAGATAGTTGGATGGCATCACCAACTCAATGGACATGAGTTTGAGTAGTCTCCAGGATTTGGTGATGGACACAGAGGCCTGGGGTGTGCTGCAGTCCTTGGGTTCACAAAGAGTCGGACAGGACTGAGTGACTGAACTGAACTGAACTGAACAGTCTCTTTACAGCTCATTAACAATGTCCAAGGGATTTCCAAAGAGAAAATAGAGATGCTTTCTTTAATAGTCTCCAAAAGTACTTTTGAAAGAAAACCTTATTTTATATATTAAAAAACACACAACTATTGATAACTTCACCCAATACAGAGGAAAAAAAAAAAAAAAAGACTCATGCAGGACTCTTTGAGAAACCTCTTGGGGAATGCTGTTCTAGTGTAATATATTCACTTGATAGATGAGGGACCTGAGGAGGATGGGATGACTTGCCTGTGGCTCCCAATTATTTAGCAGCAGATCCATGACCCAAACCCAGAACTTTGTCAGAATAGGTCAGTGTGAATTTCTATAGCACAAAGTTGCCTCTCTGGGCAGCATTTAATCATCTTCACTTTTGTCCTACAAGGTATAAGAAAGCAGGGTTTGATCATGAGAATATTCATGAAGATCCAGAGGATCCTGCATTTCTAAAGGTTCCAGGGCGGTCAGGTACAAGCCATCAACTGCCGGACCCAGCAGGGGGAAGATCAAACAAACTTCTTAAGCACATACTATGCACACCATATATCTGGCTAACTGTTTATACATGCTATTTCAGATAACTTACAAATTAAGTCTCTAACATACATGTAGTTAGCCTTAATTTACATGTGAGGATGCTACGTTTCCAATAGGTTAAATAATCATCATCTCTCCCTGCAGGGAAGTTGTGAATCTGGTTCTCAACTCTTGGTCTATATGGAGACATCTGGAGATGAAAAGACTGAATCAACCTGCCTTTGAATTTCACCAAGAGTTAGGGGAACCCCAGTGGAGAAGAGAGAAGCCAAAGTTCTTTAGAAGTTGATTTTTCTATCCTTTTTTGTTTCTTAGGTGTTCTTTTGTTTTTCTCTAATCAACTTCCCTCTCCGGTTCTCTTACCAGGACCCCTGCATATGGCTGGCATATGTTTCATTCTCAGTTCTTCGAGGAAACAGTATCACCCTCACTACTGTGAAGAAGCAACATGAGGTGGCTCTCTGCATGTCACCTCACCTGTGTGAAGATGTGCATGTGATGGGGAACCCAGCTGCCTCGTGCAACTGCATGACTCCTGGGAAGAAAAGACAAGGTGAGCCCTTGGGCTCTTCCAGAATCTGCAAAATGCCATGGGATACAAATGCATCAGCCTTATGATGTTTTCCCCAATACCCTGTGGCAGTGAGTACTGAGCTCCCATTGCAAAACACAGAGATGATGGTGGGAAGTGTAGTCGGTCATCTGAAAGACTTGTTTCAAGAGGCAAGGAGAGCCTCTCCCTGCTTTTACTAACTTTGTATTGCTAGCCATATTCACTATAGTCCTTGAAGTTATTTTTTTGCTGAGTACCTTATGACAATGACTTGCCACTTCCCTTCATTTATCCTCTGCTCCATTCACATGATGCTACTTGCAGACACTGATACACACCAGCCATTCCTCTTATATCTCTGTGCCATTCCATATACTGGCTCTCATCCTCTCTCTTCTGCCTAGTGAACTCTAAAAAGCAATATCAGCTTTTTCATTCATTGCCCACACTGAGCTGATCCCTTCATGGTCTGAGTTTCCCTGGCACCTGTAGAGATCTCATACCATCTGCCTAGGTTTATACTAAGTTTGGGTTTGTGGATGACCAGCTTGCCATATGCTTTTTGTCCAGGTAGAGTTATTCATAATGCTCCCATTTACATACTCAAAAGTACATGGTTAGGATGAAAATTATATGATCCCCTGCACTTATCCTGCTGTAGATATTGGTCTATTTCCTCTCCTAGACTGTGAGTCCCTGACGGGTCATGAATCACATTTTATATGGCGGAACATCCCCTGTGGCTACCAGTACATTTGCAGAGTGAATGCAAACAACTACTTCCCAAGGTCACCCAGGTCTGTCTTAATCCATGCTTTCTGTTCTCTGCAAGATGCCGCACTGGAAATGAGATCAGTTCCTACGGAGACACTGGCTGGCACCTTCCTCTTCCTTTGATGGCCATTTGCAGTGTCACTTTCACTGAGGCCTCTCCAGTCCTCCACTCAGAATCATCACTTCCCTCATGCACCATACCACCGTGCCATGTGTGTGGGATACCCCCCGTCACACTGTGTGACACGTGTGACGATCTGCCCTCCCACCCCAGACTGCAGTTTCCTTGAAGGTCAAGGATAACATTTTCATCACCAGTGGACATGATACCACAAACACTCCCACTACCAATAATTGCTAACTGTGACTTTGGGCTTCCTGTAAGTTAGGTGTGATGCCAGGCAATTCGTGTGTGTCATCTCATGTAATCCCCTCAGCAAACCTGTGAGTGGCTCATACAGTTTCAGCCAGTTTTACACTCAAGGAAACTGTGATTCAAAAAGTTAAAAATAATTTATCCAAAGTCATAGCGCTTATAAGTGGTAGACTTGAGATTCAAACTTAGGGTTTTCTAACTCTAGATCTAGAGTTACTCTAACTCATAACTCTAACTCATATCATATATGTATATATGTATGTAAACATATACATATATAACCTGATGAGCATTCTTAACTTATATAAATATATGTGTACATATATATATATAATTTGATGAGAATACTTAATTTCTTCATTTATGTTAGACTCTTTTTCTATACCTTCATTGATATCTTGCTAGATAATTTTTTTTTTCTCCCAGAAATCTAAACCCTGTTTCAGATGTCTTCTGAAAAAAAAAAGTCAGAATCCACAGTCTTTCTAGCTGACATTTCTGAAAGAGAAGCATCTGGACAGAATTGGCAGTTATTGAATGGCATGTGATTTCTTCACTGTTCTCTATAGAGATACTCATTATCCCTTGATCCAAACAAAAGGGGAGTCTGATATCAACTTCTGCCTCGCCTTCAGCCCCAGTGGAAGGAATTTAATTCTTGGCTTCTTTCACAAAATCCACCAACACATCTTTCAATACTTTAAGCCAGAGACATTGCTAAAGAAATTGTTCACCATGGGTGTCTGGTCCACGTGGGAAGTGAGATTCTGTATCCACTTATAAGCCGTGTTTCACATCGCATTCTATTAATGATGCTGTCTAACTGCAAAGAACGGTTCAACGCAGAGTCCCAACAGGCATCTGTTAACTTTGGACACACACCGAACAGTTGACAGTTGACAATTTTTGTGCATTATCTCGACTGATTCTGATGAAATAGGCAGGGTGGAGATTAATGAGCCTGTTTTCCAGAAAAGAAAATGTAGACTAAGAAAGTTAAATGAAGCAATAATAAACTAATAAAAAGCAGAAATGAGTCTCTAGCTTTAGTTTTCTAACACCAGCTCCAGTTTTCTGTCTACTCCTTTTATTCTGTCATGCTCTGTTACAGAAATCTGAAAGTGAGGCTCTTTTACAATCACATCATGGGTTATCTTGAAAAACTTAAATTCAGGAGCCATTTATTTAAAAAGTGTAAGTTGAGGTTGCATACTGAAATAACTCCAGAGACCAGACCATAATTGGAATAAGTGAAAAGTGTGACGTTAAACCACCAACTGTTGTGAGAGCCATCAGTATCTATATGAAGCAAGCCAGTGAAAAAACATCTGTGCAAAATAAGACTGATATGTCAGCTGGTAAACTGTTTTAAAATTCAAGATAGTCTCATATTCAAACAAGACTTTCTCAAACTTTTAAAATAAGTGTTCTACAAAAATAATGTTCTAGAGTCAAATACATTTTATAAAATCTGGAATCTATACTTTGCTCATGAAAATTCAGTGTTATTAAAATATTAAAACTTCTGAGAAGGCTTTCACTTAAAAACTACATTTTAAAATGTTTATCTTTGCTACAGAGTTTAGTATTGAACAATTTAACATTATACTTTTTAATTCATTTTGATAAATATTACTTACTATTGTTGGGCTTCCCTGGTGGCTCAGTTAGTAAAGAATCAGCCTGTAACGTGGGAGACCTGCGTTTGATCCCTGGGTTGGGAAGATCCCCTGGAGGAGGGCATGGCAACCCACTTCAGCGTTTTTGCCTGGAGAAGCCCCATGGACAGAGGAGCCTGGCGTGCTACAGTCCATGGAGTTGCAGAGTCAGACATGACTGAGTGACTAAGCACAGCACAGCACTTACTATTGTTGGTGTGCATTTTAAGATCGTTGCCTCATATAGGACATCAGTTACTAAAGGACACTACAGGTTTGAGTTTATATCTCTCTTCATATTGCTTTGTTGTTTTTGTTTAGTCGCTAAGTCATGTCCAACTCTTTTGTGACCCCATGGACTGTAGCGTGCCATGCTCCTCTGTCCATGGGACTTCTCAGGCAGGAATAATGGAGTGTATTGCCATTTCCTTCTCCAGCAGATCTTCCTTACCCAGGGATCAAACCCATGTCTCCTGCACTGGCAGGTGGATTCCTTATCATTGAGCCACCTGGGAAGCCCTCATATTATTTTAGCTTCCCTTAAATTCCAATGATAGAATCTGGAGTAGTAAATCTAGGACGTATAAACACAAAGTTACAAAGAAAACAGCAATAGATTTCTTTCTGGCATATAAGCCATTAGGGTAAATGGAAGGTTTCTGTGAACCCTTGACAGGCACTTTTCAATTAGTTCTACTATTTGTTCCTCACAGCACACTAAAACCAAGGTAAATCCACACAGTAAGAGGCAGAGCATCTCCTAGTGATGCTCTTCTCTGCAGTAGAGACACCTGGACTACAAATAGAGATATCTGAAGCATCACTTTAGGTTTTACACTCTAGTGTGTGTGATGGTCAAGATTCCTTTTTGGAGCTTTAATTTTTTTAATTTTAAAAATGTATCATTTTAAAGTATAGTTGATTTACAATTGTGTTAATTTCTGTTGTACAGAAAAGTGATTCAGTTATACATACATGCATACTCTTTCATTTTCTTTTCCATTATGGTTTATCCAGGATATTGATGATAGTTCCCCATGCTCTACAGTAGGACCTTGTTGTTCATCCATCCTGGATATAATAGTTTGCACCTGTGAATCACAAACTCCCAATCCTTCCCTCCCCCACTCCCCTTATCCCTTGGCAACAACAAGTCTGTTCTCTGTCTGAGTCTGTTTTTGTTTACTAAACAAGTTCATTCATGTCATATTTTAGATTCCACATATAAGTGGATATCATATGGTATTTGTCTTTCTCTTTCTGACTTTCTTCACTTAGTATGATAATCTTTAGTCCACCCATGTAGAGTCAAGATTCTTAACCACTTTACTATTCTCCTTTCCCAAGGATTCTCTTCTCAGGCAGCAGATAATGAAAACTTCATTCAATGAGAAATGCTGTTCAAATGCAATAGATTCTTTCTCCTAACTACATTTCTTATATGCAATCTTTGTAGCCATTTAAAACAGTATATCATAGTCATTAGGGTATAGACACTAATATTGCTGCTTGGGTTTAAATCTTAGCTCTATCAATTACTAACTGTGTGATTCTGGACAAGTTATTCAATACCACATGTTCCAATTTTCTTATCTATAAAATGTGACATAATAATAGAACCTACTTCATATGACTGACGGGAAGATTAAATGAGCTCATACATGTCAAGTGCTCACTGCAACATATGCATGAGATGTTACTACTCTCAGGGTTAGAGATTGAAGGACTGGGGTTTGAGTCTTGCCAGTCATAGGCAGAAATGATATAGCAGGAAGCCATGTATGGAGAAACAGTAGCTCTTTGAGCCGTGGGGCAGGATAACCCAGAGAACACATGCAAAGGATAGACTTGATAAATGCAGATGTGAAATGAATTTGTGGTCTCAATCTGGGATGAGAAACTCCACCCCCCCCTCACCGCCCCGGTTCTAACAGTCTATAAGAGCCATCACTTTTCTCTGAAATGAAATCAAACAAATAAGAAAGATAATTGCTCCTTACTGGAAGAATTTCTCAAAGGTGAGTAGAACATTTTCTTTTGAGATTTCAGTGACTAAAGTCACATGTATATACATAATCTGGATTCAGTCCCCAGCAGTGACAGAAATGAGGCTATTTTATGATAAAAATGTGAAATGGCTAAACTTGAAGGGAAATTGTACAATTTTGTTCTCTTTTCAGCTTGGACAACTGGTGTGTGCAAGCACAGAAGTATATTAAGGAAGCAAAACCAGGCTCTTCTTGCTAAACATGAGATTTCCTTAAGTTTCAGATATCCTATGAAATCCTTTAGACAAATAATGATAAAGATGCCTAGAGAAATGGCAAGGTGTAATTAAATGACTCTGAAGACATAAACTGTGGTCTATATTCAGCCACTGACCAGAGCTGAGAGTTTGAACAAGCCCAGTTACGTCCCTGCTCATCAGCAGAGAGTTGATGTAAATGCCTCGTGTTACTTTCGGGCTAACATTTTTTTAACATCTGTGAGGTACCTTCTTGTTATGTTCTTACTGCTTTGGTTGTTATTTTTATTTTGTTTCTTTGTTTTTAAAACCAGGGGCTTATAATAATCTCAGATTTTTTTTCCTTAGGGGTATTGCACCAACTCTTCCCCTCCAACAACTAGATTTTCAACTAACTGATTGACTCCTCAACCTCATTGTCGGGGTGGACACATAATCTAAACTAGTAAGAAAATGATTTTTTTTTTTTCTGGCCACAGAGCCCTAGATAGGCTAATCACAAGACGCTCTGGAAATTTTGATGGCACTATGAAAACAAACCACTCTTTTTCTTCTCCTCTGAATTTTTATTGTAAGAAGAATTTTATTCCCAGAGCCTTGTGTGGCTTCATCTGCCATCAATTTGGAAAGAGCTTGCCTAATAATGAAGATACAATCTCTGAATTCCACTCTTTGAACTCATGGATTAAGCCATCCCTAAAGCCAGTGGTCATTTATGGATGTTAGAGTTGGACTGTGAAGAAGGCTGAGAGCCAAAGAATAGATGCTTTTGAACTGTGGTGTTGGAGAAGACTCTTGAGAGTCCCTTGGACTGCAAGGAGATCCAACCAGTCCATTCTGAAAGAGATCAGCCCTGGGATTTCTTTGGAGGGAATGATGCTGAAGCTCTGTCCATCACCATCTCCCGAAGTTCATGCAAACTCATGTCCATTGAGTCAGTGATGCCATCCAAGGCATCTCATCCTCTGTCGTCCCCTTTTCCTCCTGCCCCCAATCCCTCCCAGCATCAGGGTCTTTCCCAATGAGTCAACTCTTCGCATGAGGTGGCCAAACTATTGAAGTTTCAGCTTTAGCATCAGTCCTTCCAATGAACACCCAGGACTTATCCCCTTTAGGATGGACTGGTTAGATCTCCTTGCAGCCCAAGGGACTCTCAAGAGTCTTCTCCAACACCACAGTTCAAAAGCATCAATTCTTTGGCGCTCAGCTTTCTTCACAGTCCAAATCTCACATCCATATATGACCACTGGAAAAACCATAGCTTTGACTAGATGGACCTTTGCTGGCAAAGTAATATCTCTGCTTTTTAATATGCTATCTAGGTTGGTCATAACTTTCCTTCCAAGGAGTAAGCATCTTTTAATTTCATGGCTGCAGTCACCATCTGAAGTGATTTTGGAGCCCAAAAAAACAAAGTCAGACACTGTTTCCACTGTTTCCCCATCTATTTCCCATGAAGTGATGGGTCAACAAAAGAGTCTGAGATGCAGTACTTGGATGCAATCTCAGAAATGACAGAATGATCTCTGTTGGTTTCCAAGGCAAACCAATTAATATCACGGTAATCCAAGCCTATGCCCCAACCAGTAACACTGAAGAAGCTGAAGTTGAATGGTTCTATGAAGACTTACAAGACCTTTTAGAACTAACACCCAAAAAAGATGTCCTTTTCATTATAGAGGACTAGAATGCAAAAGTAGGAAGTCAAGAAACACCTGGAGTAACAGGAAAATTTGGCCTTTGAGTACGGAATGAAGCAGGGCAAAAGCTAAGAGAGTTTTGCCAAGAGAACGCACAGGTCATAGCAAACACTTTCTTCCAACAACACAAGAGAATACTCTACACATGGACATCACCAGATGGCCAACACCGAAATCAGATTGACTATATTCTTTGCAGCTAAAGATGGAGAAGCTCTATACAGTCAGCAAAAACAAGACCAGGAGCTGACTGTGGCTCAGATCATGAACCCCTTGTTGCCAAATTCAGACTGAAATTGAAGAAAGTGGGGAAAACCACTAGACCATTCAGGTACGACCTAAATCAAATCCCTTATGATTATACAGTGGAAGTGAGAAATAGATTTAAGGGACTAGATCTGATAGACAGAGTGCCTGATGAACTATGGATGGAGGTTCGTGACATTGTACAGGGGACAGTGATCAAGATCATCCCCATGGAAAAGAACTGCAAAACAGCAAAATGGCTGTCTGAGGAGGCCTTACAAATAGCTGCGAAAAGAAGAGAAGCCAAAAGCAAAGGAGAAAAGGAAAGATATACGCATCTGAATGCAGAGTTCCAAAGAATAGCAAGGAGAGATAATAAAACCTTCCTTAGCGATCAATGCAAAGAAATAGAGGAAAACAACAGAATGGGAAAGACTAGAGATCTCTTCAAGAAATTAGAGATACCATTTCAGGTTACCTTTGTTTAACTTGACTCTCTGATACCTGCTGGCAAAAGCTCTCTGGCTAATGTAGCTGAATAACAGAAGAATGTATCTTTGAAAGTTGAAATACAGCCTTCTGACAACACCATTAATGCACAAATGATCTGTAATATCTTGGACAAAGCAGTCAAATATAGTGAGATTTGGCTTCTGTATGTACAAAATGATCCCCTATATCTCACTGAGTTATTTAAAAATGGTGACTCTACATTTTATTAAATTTCTATTACTTGTGTTTATACGTTAAATACTTTATGGAACTGTAATTTTTTAATGATGTGAGTTTATTCAACTTTTGATCTCTATAATGCCTACTATCTAGCAGACAGTATATGTAGAATGAATCAAATCACTGAAAATCAACCTACGTTAGATTTTTAGGAATTTTTTCATAGGCTCTCTTATTTGGTGAGATGGCAACTGCCTGAATTAAAGCCATTTTACCATTTTCCCTTTTGTTTCCTGAGTCTTTCACGGCCAGACACTAAAGTGATAGCTGTCCTCCACTGCAGCACAAAACATCCATGCAACAGCTGTATATTATTTGGTCAAAATTTATTGTCAGTGCAGAAAACATCACATAATAATTCTCAACATCCCTCCCATTCAAAATTTTAATTCATTCAATTAATTAAAAAAAGAATTACTCTCTCAGCCCTACCACCTGATGGACATCCTAGACAAGATGGAGCCTTCCGGAGATTTTTGATATGAGCCAGGTAAGCAGCCTAGAGTCATGAAGAATCACATACCTCACACTCTCCAGCTGCTCAGATCTGAATGAATACTGTTGAACTCATCTGTAGATGAAGGTTGCCATTTAGTATGCATGTATGAGTGCTCAGTTGCTTCAGTCATGTCTGACTGTTTGTGACCCCATGGACTGTAGCCCTCCAGGCTCCTCTGTCCATGTGATTCTCCAAGCAAGAATACTGGAATGGGTTTCCATGCCCTCCCCCAGGGGATCTTCCCGACCCAGGGATTGAACCCACGTCTTCTGCATTGCAGGCAAGTTCGTTACCCACTGAACCACCTGGGAAGCCCTGACATTTGATATGACTTCTTCCTAAATCTTCACTGAATCAGAGCCATATGTGTCACTCATTGACATGTTCTTGACTATGAACCATGAGTGTGTGCTCAATCATGTCTGACTTTTATGACCCCGTAGCCCACCAGGCTCCTCTGTCCATGGGATTTCCCAGACAAAAATACTGGAGTGGGTTGCCGTTTCCTTCTCCAGAGGATCTTCATGATGCAGGGATAGAACCTGTATCTCCTAATGTCTCCTGCATTGGCAGGTGTATTCTTTACCACTGAGCCACCAGGGAAGCCCATGTTCTTGACTATGGTGGTGGTGGTTTAGTTGCTAAGTCGTGTCCGACTCTTGCAACCCCATGGCCTGTAGCCTGCCAGGCTCCTCTGTTCATGGGATTCTCTAGGCAAGAATACTGGAGTAGGTTGCCATTTCCTTCTCCAGGAGATCTTCCTGACCCAAGAATCAAACCCGGGTCTCCTGCAATGCAGACAGATTCTTTACCAACTGACCTACGAGGGAAGCCTCGTTCTTCACTATAAGAACCATCAAATAAGCCAGTTGGCAACTTGATGAAGCTTTTTACAGTGGTAAGTGGCCAGGGAAAAGAGTAGAACTCCCACATGCAATGCCAACTCCCAGTTCAGAAAATCAACAGTGCAATCACCTTTTATGCACTTGACTATATTAGTCCTTGAAATCATGCAGGCAGAATGTTCCTGAGAGCTGGGGAAGCATGAGGAACAAGCAGAGATCAGAGGATGCTGAAATTGTAGGGAGAAGCAGTCCAGATGTAGAATGTCTAAATCTTATACTGAGTTTTTTTCCACAGAACTAGCCACAAGTTTTTGCTGCTAAAAATTCTTAAGCTGGGTAAATCAATAACAAAGTGGTTAACAAAAGATTGCTGTTGGATTCCTCCTGGTGGTTCTAAAATTCTACTCCTTGGAAAGGCAAGATTTCATGATGAGCTCTCATGGAAAGAATATGATGAGTTGAAGGAAGAGAGCTGTCACTCTAGCAGGAGTCAAAGAGAATACAGCAGATGTCAGGCTTCATTTCCCCATTTCAACAAAAGAATCTAAATATTTTACACATTGAGTTTTTTTTTTTTTTTGGTCAATTTCATTTGATAAAAAAGATAAGGATGATGCAGAAAAATGAGAATCACTCTACCAGGTCAGGTCAGGGGCCAGGGAGAACTTACCTTCTGATCATGATACTGCACAGGCAAAAGGAGAGGTATCAAAAGCACCTATTAAGGGAGATTTTCACATCCATGAGCACAGGAGGATGTGTGTGCTGTTGAGGGAAAGTTCTGTAAGATGATGTCAAAGACTGTGACAACTGAGAAATGGGTGGTGGGGTGCAGACTGCAGCGCTTGAGGGCGATGGGCTGAGGACGTGTTCCTTCTACAGGGAGATGTAGGAGCTGTTTGCCCATCTCCCTTGGTTGCATATAGGGCCCCCAATTTTTTTTCTAAACAGTTCTCTATGGTTGTTTCTGAGACTCAGGTATCATTGGTCCATGTCTTTTGGGTTCATTTGACCATGTTAAGCCAAAATGTGTGTGGAAAATTGCTGAGGCAGCCGATGGACAGATTTCCATCTGGTCTTATTCCTGGGAAACTTTCTGGCTCATCACCCTTTTCTGAAAAACATTAAAATCACAGAATTTTGTTTGGGTGTTCTTTTTTATTGTTTCCCTCCTCTTTTCGCTCCTCTCTCTTTTTTTTAACCCTACATTGTCCACTGATTAAGAAATGTACCCTTACCATAGAGCAGAGGCTTAAGGCACCATCCCTTACCTTAAGAAGCTTGGAGTTTGGTGGAAAAGACAAGCATGTGGGACACTAACTGCAAAGCACTATGGCATATTGCCAACTTTCCCATCTTTGGTAAAAGAGACAGTCAACGGGAGGCCAGCAGATGAACAGCCCTGCTAAAGGCAGTAAGTGCATGCCAGCCTTGCTGGGGCTGTGAAGGAATGTGGGCACTGGGAGGAGATGTACCAAGATATCAGATTTTCTGGTCCAATTAAATAGTTTGGACTTTTAAAAGTCATTTATTTAAGCATGCTAATCAAAGATATGATGTGATCCATTCTGTCCTTACAATTACCTTTGGCTTTTGTGGGGGGCAAATTCAAGGAGGCGAGGCAGGAAGAAGGGAGGGCTGTTTGAGGGCACGGTGATACAGACATGGTGCCCGTGGTGGGGGGAGCTGTGAGATGGATGGAGCAGACAGGCCTGAAGGCTCTCCAAGAGGGAACAGTCACTAAGATTTATTGACTGAATGCAAGGAACTGAGGGGGAGACAGGGAAGTCAGAAATGCCATTCATCAAGAAAGTGAACTGGAGAGGAGAGACTTTTATGAGTTCACTTAGTGGAGCTTTAACTGTCCTGTGAATGTCCATGTGGAGACATTACTAAACCTGGTGGACATGAGGAGAGGATTTTGACTAGAGTCAGAGCTAGAGGTCAATTGTAACTTCAAGGTGGGAGTTGTGGTAAAGAACCTGCCTGTCAATGCAGGAGACATAGAAATGTGAGTTTGATCCCTGGGTCCAGATGATTCCCTGGAGGAGGGCATGGCAACCCTCTGCAGTATTCTGGCCTGGAGAATCCCATGGACAGAGGTGGGCTACCGTTCATAGGGTCACAAAGAGTCGAACACAACTGAAGCGACTTGGCTCCCATGCAAGAATAAAAAGTTCTCTGAATTAATGAAAGATATATAAATAGAATTCAAAATTATCAATATTAGAGGCAAAAGAACCCCAGGAAGGTTCTAAGAGTATCTGGAGATGTGGAAGGACATCCAGAAGAAAAGACAGACAGACAGACACAGAAAGAGAGAGGTTCAAAAAAGAACTAATAGGTAACAACAGTCACTAATTAGTATCACAAATGATATGATGAATGAATATTTAAACTATCCTTAATTTAAGGATATTTTAATTTAAGATAATGATTTTATTTGCTCTTCTCTCTCCCCTTTCTCCACATGCACACATTTACTAGAAGACAATTCTTTAAGGATAGAAATTTTGTGTTACCCATCTCTGTGTATTCAGTAGAGGAAACAATGTCCAGCATGGGTGATGCTCAATAAATGTTGTTATTAGATTCGTGGAAAACAAATAAGAACAGAACTCTAGAGAATAATTTCCTAGAAATCTTGATTTCCAATGCAGAGGAAGCCTGAAGGCACGGTTGTCTAAATTAATTTTAAAACAACATTAATTTTGAAAAAGTACAGGGATAAACAGAAAATAGTACACTCTTAAATACAGAAGTTTCCATTCAGCCTAGATTTGACAAGTGGGGAACGAAATTGAATGAGATAAAGCATTCTTAACCCTCAGCCAATATACGCTAAAATCCATCTCTGAAACAGGTCTTAATCACAGTCAAATTTCTCCTCAAAATGCATTAAGGTTATATAAGCCTCTGGGCTCCATTCAATTGAGCAAGAACTCTTTCTGTCTCTTTTGAGTTTTTTTCCCCAATTATCATCATCGAGTTATTAAGGCAACAGATCATACTTAAGTATGTTCTTGACAAGTTCTCTCCAATTTAAAATATAAAGCTTCTGTGTGCTCAGTTGCTCAGTCATGTCCAACTCTTTGCGACCCCACAGACTGCAGCCCACCAGGCTCCTCTTTCCACGGGGATTCTCCAGGTAAGAATACTGGAGTGGGTTGCCATGACCTCCTCCAGGGGATTTTCCCAACCCAAAGATCAAACCCAGGTCTCCTGCATTGCAGGCGGATTCTTTACCAACTGAGCCACCAGGGAATACAAAGCTGAGAAATGAGTATTTAAGGAGAACCACCACATAAACTGCACTAAGGAAGAAAGAAAGATCTTCCATTGCAGGAGACCACCCGGAAACTGTGTGTCCTGGGAATATCAGAGCTTTGCTTCCTCTTCTTTGTTTTTTTCATTTGACTTTTTGTTCTCCCATGAAATTTATGTGCAAACCCAGCAATATGAATATGAATATGGCAGGTCAGGGGACTATCAACCACTATTATCAATATTGCTTTATTGTTTCTTAGAAGAAAAGAGAATTCTTCAAACTTTGGTTTTCCTTTCAGTCTATTCATAGTACCCATGCTGTTACACCCTGCTTTACCACTGATGTGGTCCTCTTTCTTAAATATTTGCCTTGCCTATTGGGTCGGTGGTAGACAATTTTCTTATCCAGCACCCTTTGTACCACGTGACAGGTTTCCCACAGAGACAGATAGATAGATAATATAGTATCATGAACTAAGAATTATTTTCCTAACCTCCCTTGCACTAGAGGTAGTTCCATGAAGCATATTTCTCCAACGAGTCACAAGCAGAAGGTCACAGAGGTGCTTTGGGTAAACTGTTTCTTTTCCGGTAAGAGTGAGACACTCTCCTGGTGTCATCCCTTCCTCTCATTCCTGCCTTGCTCTGCCTGAGATGTAACATGAGATCTTTGTTGAGTCAAGAGAATCTCATGGTTGCTAACATCATTGAACTGCAGCAAAAAAAATAAAAAGGAAAAAATCAGAGAAATTTGTTTTTCTCCAGTTTCTCATTAAAAACGTAAGCCGTTATCTACTGACCCACTGTTGTTTCTTTGTCACTTGCTAATAAAAATCACTCTTGAAAGAGCATTATCTTCCAATTTGGGTTTACAGCCCCTCCTTTCTGCACAGACTGCAACTCCTCACACATTTCAAGATCCAGCTAAATACAGCTTCTTTCATCAAATGTTTCCCTATGCCTTCAACTGACACTAGTCTTTCCCTAATGTTCGTCATGCTACCGTTTGGTCATTCAGTCGTGTCCGATTCTTTGCGAACCCATGGACCATAGCCCACCAGGCTCCTGCATCCTTGGGATTTCCTTGGCAAGAATACTTGAGTGGGTTGCCATTTCCCACACAGGGATTGAACCCTTGTCTCCTGGTTGGCAGGAAGATTCTTTACCATTGAACCACCTAGGAAGCCCAATCTTTGTCATATCCCTCTATAATTTCACTTCTGTATGTCTGTTTACATGTCTATACAGTTATTTGCATGGCTGTCTCTTGAACGTGGAAGAATGCCATCAATGTTGGCATCTTTAATAGCAGGGGTCAGCAAACATTCTGTGCAAAGGACTAGGGAATAATATTTTAGGACTGTAGACCATATGGTATCTGTTGCAACTACTCAGTCTGCCATTGTAGCAAATTGAAAGCAATCATAGACAATATGTAAATGGATGGGGATGGCTAAGTCCCTTAAAACTTTATCTACAAAAACAGACGGCAGGCAGGATTTGACCTATGGACCATAATTTGCTAACCTCTGTAACAGAGAATAATAAAAAAACATATGAATGAACTACAACAAACAATTCCTTTTTGTTTTCCTCGACTTTAAGCCACAAATTAATCCTGGAGTAAGTAAGCATTAGACAACAAAAGGCAATATTGTGAATTATAGTATTTCCCAAAATGTGGGACAGAAATTATTTCTGTCTACAAATGGATATTTGTAGTTCACAAGATAAATCTAGGTGGTAAGAAACTTTCCATTAGATAGTATAATCTACACAGTTTTAATTAAGGTCTCAGTTCAGTGCTAATCTTTTAAACACTACAGTTTTCCTGTTCAAAAGAAAGAAACCCCCAGCAAATAGACAGACAAACAACAATGGAGCAAGTCTTTAAGCAAAGCATATAACATTAATCCTGTTTTGAATTTATATTTAAAATTCTTATTTTATGTATTAACCCACACTATATATCTACATATTTCTTTTAAAAACATTTATTTAGCTCAATAGAAATAACTTCAAGCCAGGAAGAGATTATGAAAGAAATTTAAATGCATACTACTAAGTCAAAGAGGCTGATCTAAAAAAGTTACATATTGTATGTGTACGACGGAGAGGGCAATGGCACCCAACTCCAGTACTCTTGCCTGGAGAATCCCATGGAAGGAGGAGCCTGGTAGGCTGCAGTCCATGGGGTCGCTAAGAGTTGGACACTACTGAGCGACTTCACTTTCACTTTTCACTTTCATGCATTGGAGACGGAAATGGCAACCCACTCCAGTGTTCTTGCCTGGAGAATCCCAGGGACGGGGGAGCCTGGTGGGCTGCCGTCTATGGGGTCGCACAGAGTTGGACACGACTGAAGCGACATAGCAGCAGCAGCAGCAGCAGCAACTATAAGACATTCTGAAAACAGCAGAATTATGGAGAAAATAAAAAGGTACTGTTACCATGGATTGGTGGGGGGATGATATAAGTAAGTAGAGCACAGAGGATTTCCAGGGCACTGTAACTGCTCTGTATGACATCATAATAGTTGATAGATGCCATTAAGCATTTATCCAAAACCATAAAAAATACATCAAGAGTGCATCTTTGGATAAGAAAATGGCAACCTGCTCCAGTATTCTTGCCTGGGAAATCCCATGGACAGAGGAGCCTGGTAGTCCATGGGGGTGGCAAAAGAATTGGACACGACTTAGTGACTAAACAAATTACTTTACCACAATTTTAAAAATCATACTTCACATTAAATTAACCATTTAATTTAAAAAAAGAGTGTACCCTAACATAAACTATGAACTCTGGTGAGTGTGATGAATGTACCACTTCAGTGGGGGATGTTGATGTTGAAGAAGGTTATGCATATGTGGGAGCTGGGGACATTAAAAAAGTCTCCATAATTTAGGAATTTTTTCATGAATCAAAAACTGCCCTGAAAGAGTCTTAATATATTTAGTAAGCACAGACTATGTGACAGGTGATAAGAATAACAGGGTTGAGTACGTAGGCGAGGTTCTTCTCTGTGGGTACTTCAGATCTGCTGGGAGTCTGACAATTAAGTACAACAGAATAAAATTAGATGGTGTTATGATCAAGGTGTTAATAGGTGCCCTAGGAACACTGTAGCCAGCCAAGCCAATTCAAAAACAGAATTAATGGATTTATTTTTTTTTTTATCATAATTAAGTAGCATGCAGGCAAGGTGAAAAATTCCAAAGGTGACATGTGAATGACTGAAGTTAGAGAAACATTGCAGCTTAAGGGCACTTGGATTACTCTCTGATCAAAATAACTCTCTTCATATCATGGCCTTGCCATTGACAAGCTCTATGACTTGAGAAAACTCTTAAGATTACATACAGCTAAACTTCTTCTGAAGAAAAGATTGTAGAGGGTCAACTTACATAATGCATATAAATGTTCTTTATAAACCTCTATACAATTTTCATTTATTAGTGACAAATCTAGTTCACTCTGAATCTGAGAAGCTTTCAGCATGTTTTTCTAAATCATTAATATCTCTTTGCAGGCAGTGTCTGAGACAAAAACAATCAAGTGTTTTATTAAACATGAAGATATCAATATTCTGTTTTAGAATCAATGTACAGACATACTTGACTACGTATTAGTTGAATGAAAAATGTAGGCATTAGTAACTCATTTTGGTTGTAAGATTAGTTATTTAACATATAACCACATTCTAATTTGTAACATGTTTATCAAAATTTAGTGTCTTGTCGAGAATTGCCTTCCTTTATGAAATTTATTGCTCAGTTTTACTCTAGCCTTTTAATATTAGCAATAAATCCAAGAGTAATATTATGGCTTTTTTCAATTGATTAAACTGAAATTATGGGTACAAATTAAATGTTAGTGATTACATTTCATTGCTGATCTATACTATATAATTTACATAAGATACATTTTAAATGGTCATGGTGTCAGAATTTTCAGACAATTCATCAAATATACACCTCAGGATACAATTTCCTATTTATACTCAAGATAGTTTCTATCTGAAATATCCCCAAAAGTAAATAAAAAAACTTTATAAGCCAAATGATCTTCATAAGAACAGAAATTAATCATATTAGTGGTATCTGGCACATGGTGGGAATTCAATAATTGGTAAAGGTCTTACCTTACTTCCCTACTGCTGCAGTAAGAAATGACAAACTGAGTGGCTTGGAGCAACACAAGTCGATTATCTTAGAGTTCCAGGGGTCAGATGTCCAAAATGGGTCTCATTTGGCTAGAAACATGGGCTTCTCTGGTAGCTCAGAGGTAAAGAATCCACCTGCAATGCAAGAGACTAGAGTTTAATCCCTGGGTAGGGAAGACCCCTGGAGAAGGAAATGGCAACCGACTCCAGTATCCTTGCTTGGAAAATCCCATGTACAGAGGAGCCTGGCAAGCTACAGTCCATGGGGTCTCAAAGAGCTGGAGACGACTGAGCGTGCATGCATGCAGAGGCTGTCTACATTATTTGGCAAGCTCACGGTCCCTTCCATCTTCAAAGCAGCAGCACACTTCTTCATGTCTCAGACCTCTGTTTCCATCACCGCATCTGCTCTCATTTCAAACATCTTGCCTCCTTCTTATCAGGACCTTTGTGATAACCTCAGGCCCACTCTGACATCTGGAATAATATTCCAAACTCAAGACCTTCAATGCTATCTATCTTTGAGAATCTTCAAAATCCTTTATGCTACATAAAGAATACATTTCCTCACCTGAGGTCCCAGGGATTAGGACATTGACATCTCTGGTGAGCAAGGGGGTCATTATTCTACTTATCACAGGTCTGCAAGAACAATTTTTTAATTGTCAAAGACCAATTTTTTAATTTCATTATTTCAATTCACTACTACTCTTTCTAGATTAGGACAATCAAATAACTGTTAAATACTGTCAAAATAGTATTTTTGTCCCATAAAAATATTAGTGTCTAATGACAACAGCCAGCTTTTAGAAAGCACTGCTTTGAGTGCTTTCCATGCATTATTTCACTTAATTCAAGAAACTGAAAAGATGCCAGATGGAATCACTGATATCTAGAATATTATAGGATGCATGGATATGCTTTTATCTTATTCAAGAAGAAAGCTCATTCAAAGATAAAGTATTGCCATGTACATGTACACAGCCCGCGTGTGTGCTCAATTGTGTCTGACTCTTTACCACTCCATGGACTGTAGCCCACTAGGCTCCTTTGTCCAGTGTATTAAAAAGCAGAGACATCACTTTGTAGACAAAGGTCTGTATAGTCAAAGCTATGATTTTTCCAGTAGTCATGTACAGATGTGAAGGTTGGACCATGAAGAAGGCTGAGCACCGAAGAATTGATGCTTTCAAACTGTAGTGGGAGAGAAGACTCCTGAGAGTCCCGTGGAGAGCAAGGAGGTCAAGCCAGTCCTTCCTAAAGAAAATTAACCCTGGATATTCATTGGAAGGACTGAGGTTGAAGCTCCAATACTTTGGCCACCTGATACAAAGCCCGACTCATTCGAAAATACACTGATGCTGGGAAAGATTGAGGGCAGTTGAGAAGGGGGCGACAGAGGGTAAATTGGTTGGATGGCATCATAGACCCAATGGACATGAGTATGAGTAAACTCTGGGAGATAGTGAAGGACAGGGAAGCCTGGTGTGCTGCAGTCCATGGGGTCACAAAGAGTTAGACACGACTGAGTGACTGAACAACAACAATCCAAAACATCGGTGCCAAAGAAAAAACTGGAAGATAAAGAATTAGAGGGGTGCGAAAGGTCAGCAGTAGAGGTCCAGGCAAAGGCAGGACTATATCAGCATCTGTGACGAAACAGTTATGTAATTCTGTCTTTGGTTAGAATCTAGGGACAGAATATCCCTAAGATTAAATATTTATCTTGCCTCTTCTAGTGTAATCAACCTGACTCTAGAAAATGTATTTAAAAATTGATTTAATGACATTGTTGTCAGAGACTTTGGTTTTTGAGTTAGGTCCTAAGGCATAGCGATTTTTTTATAGTGGTAAAAGTCACATAATATAAAATATACTCTATTTAACCATATTTAACTGTACAACTTAGTGGTACTAGGCACATTATTCACATTGCGTTACAACTCTCACCATCACCCATCTCCCAAATTTTTCACCTTTCTAAACTGAAACTCTGTCCCCACTAAACACTAAGTCCTCATCGCCTCTCCTTTAAGCCATAGTAATTTTATTAAATCTTCAAGGTTAAATCAGAAATTAAAAGAGTATCATTCTCTTCCCTTATCTCTATAGCAGTATCTTAATTACATGTTAATTTAACATGATCATGACTATTTCCAACCACCTCAACATACATACGGAGAAGGCAATGGCACCCCACTCCAGTACTCTTGCCTGGAGAATCCCATGGATGGAGGAGCCTGGTAGGCTGCAGTCCATGGGGTCGCTGGGAGTCGGGCACGACTGAGCGACTTCACTTTCACTTTTCACTTTCATGCATTGGAGAAGGAAATGGCAGCCCACTTCAGTGTTCTTGCCTGGAGAATCCCAGGGAAGGGGGAGCCTGGTGGGTTGCCGTCTATGGGGTCGCACAGAGTCGGACACGACTGAAGCGACTTAGCAGCAGCAGCAGCAACACACATATTGGAGAAGGCAATGGCAACCCACTCCAGTGTTCTTGCCTGGAGAATCCCAGGGATGCGGGAGCCTGGTGGGCTGCCGTCTATGGGGTCGCACAGAGTCGGACACGACTGAAGTGACTTAGCAGCAGCAACACACATATACATGACCACAGGGGACAATTATGCTGATCTTTCCACCACTTCAAAACACAGTGCATCTTTTCTCCTCCATCCAGTGATACTTTTCTTGCTGCCCTTCAAGCCCTCACCAAGAGTGTCCTCAAGCCCAGCTCTGATTCAGAATACTAACTGCACCCAAAGCCAACACCTTATTTACGGCAGCATTCTGATTCAGGAGAACAAATTATATTTCAGTGTCTAACTCTGTTGCATTTTTTAAAAATCTCAAAACTTACTGGCTTAAAAAAAAAATTTAAATTTTCCTCATTCCTCATGTGGTAGTTCAGGTATTCAAAAAGAGATCAGCCAGGCTGATTACCTCTGATTCACAAAGGATCAGTTAGGATATGGGATCACACAGGGCTTCTGAAGTAAAGGATCTTCTCCCAGGATGTGGCCTCATCTAGTGCCTTAATGATCCTGTCCAAACTCTTAATTTTTTTTTTTTTTTTTAAGATGAGAGGATTTTTCATTCACATTGTACAACGAATGTATGGGGCAATATATCTCCTAATGACCAGCCCTCTGTAGTCAGTTTCCATGGTTATGTGCTGTGTTTAGTCACTCAGTCGTGTCTGACTCTTTGTGATGCCATGACGGTAACCTGCCAGGCTCTTCTGTCCATGGGGATTCTCCAGGCAAGAATACTGGAGTGGGTTGCATGCCCTCCTCTAGGGGATCTTCCCAAACCAGGGATCTAACCCAGGTCTCCTGCATTACAGGCGGATTCTTTACCATCTGAGCCACCAGGTATGACATCTTTTAATTCTGCACATACCTACGGTGTGAAAGATGGGAAATTCTATCTCTGTTTTGTCATCTGACTCCTTGATACAAGGAAGAAGGTCAGAAGTGAATACAGATGAGCAGAATTAGTTTTGACTGTAGGTACCTAAGTGTGAGTCTTGTCTGTCATCCTCATCAACTGCATGACCCATGGAAAACATTCAAAACCCGCTTTATTTTTTTTACTTTTTATTTTGTATTGGGAGATTGCCAATTAGCAATGTTGTGGCAATTTCAGGTGAACAGTGAAGGGACTCAGCCGTACATATGCATGTATCCATTCTCCTCCACTGTCCAAGCTCTCTCTCCTCCTGTTTTCCATCCTCCAGGACTTCTCATGGCTTGACTTTGTCACAACAGGATTGATCTCAGGATAGACAATCTAGTGCTGCCTTTCCCAACAGCAAGTTATCCAAGAGTGAGTATTCTAAGAGGCAAGTCTCTAAGAGACAGAAAATGAAAACCATCAGTCTCTAAAATACCTAGGCAATGATCTGGCAGCATCACATCCTCTGTATTTCCTTATTCAAAACATACACTCACATTCAAGGGAAGAAACCATGCACCCCAACCCTTCAAAGGAAGAGGACCAAAAAATTTAATCTATCACACTTTGTGCTCCATGGCTCATGCACAAATTATTTAACCCTCTCTGAATCTGTTTTCTCTTCTGTTACGTGTAAACAAGATAAATCATAATTATATCATACTGCTAAAGCTATGAGAATTAAATGAAATAACAAGGGTGCAGTGCCTATTATAGTATACCTGGTATAGAATAATCAATAAATACTATCTGTGATGAAAAGGATTATATTAGAAAGAAAAAACATTTCTACGTGTTTGTGTCATCATGGGAGCAGTTCACTTCACAGTATCCACTACTGACAACTTAGACAGTTATTTTCTGATATGTGTCCTCAGCAGACAAGGAAATTCCATTTCAAATAGGAGAAATGTCTATGGAACCATGGGTGGGCCACAAATCTCTTTGGGGTTGTACGTGTATACTTTATATCCATTATCTGTTTCTATTCATTTAATATTATCATTGCTTGTTAAGTCTTGCTGCTGCCACTGAGTCACTTCAGTTGTGTCCAACTCTGTGCGACCCCATAGATGGTAGCCCACAAGGATGCCCCGTCCCTGGGATTCTCCAGGCAAGAACACCGGAGTGGGTTGCCATTTCCTTCTCCAATGCATGAAAGTGAAAAGTGAAAGTGAAGTAGCTCAGTCATGTCCGACCCTCAGGGACCCCATGGACTTCAGCCTTCCAGGCTCCTCCATCCATGGGATTTTCCAGGCAAGAGTACTGGAGTGGAGTGCCATTACTAGCTGGAGTTTATTAAGGTATTATTCATAGAGATGTGATGAATAAATGGGCTTCCCTGGTGGCTCAGATGGTAAAGCATCTGCCTGCAATGCGGGAGACCTGGGTTCAATCCTTGGGTTGGGAAGATCCCCTGGAAGAGAACATGGCAACCCACTCCAGTATTCTTGCCTGGAGAATCCCCATGGACAGAAGAGCCATCCATGGGGTCACAAAGACTCAGATACAATTGAGTGACTAAGCACAGACGAATAGATACACCCCAAATTCTTGACGAAAAGCAACTCAAGACACCAGTTTCCAAAGGTATAAACAAATCTGCCAAGCATCTTTGGAAATACAGGCACGCACAGACACACGCACACCTCCCACAAATTTATTAGAGTAACACAGTAAGAAATCACCCACAATGGCCATTTAAAACATGTGTCCATGATGGCTCACTTCTGGGAGGAGGGTGGACCCTTGGCCCTGGTGTTAAACTACATTATGCCCAAGCCTCTCAAATTCCTGTCTTTCCTCTTCATCTTGAGAACACATCCTACATCTCTGGACAATGAAAAACACTTTCTTAGGATCTTTGCTTGTACTGACATGAAAAGCTTTCTCTGCTCTTTCTAGCTATAATTATGGGACCAGATACTGTATAATGGAATCAATAATGAATGCATTGTAAGAAGAGGTACAATCAAAATCACAAAATCTTATCCAAGCAATTTGCTTACTGCTGCTGCTGCTAAGTCGCTTCAGTCATGTCCGACTCTGTGCGACCCCATAGACGGCAGCCCACCAGGCTCCCCCGTCCCTGGGATTCTCCAGGCAAGAACACTGGAGTGGGTTGCCAGTTCCTTCTCCAATGCATGAAAGTGAAAAGTGAAAGTGAAGTCGCTCAGTCGTGTCTGACTCCTGGCGACCCCATGGACTGCAGCCCACCAGGCTCCTCGGTCCATGGGATTCTCCAGGCAAGAGTACTGGAGTGGGTGCCATTGCTTTCTCCAAATTTGCTTACTGTTTGTCCTTAATGGCACTGCAATAGTGTATTAGTCATTGCAATCATGGTGGTTCACTAGATCACACCACTGTCTACAGGGGTTATGTGGGCATCCAGACATCTGATTCAGTATCTCACTGAATATAACTGAGTCTTGTCTCTTTCTCTCTTTAGGATTATCTTTATCCTAAGGCTGGTTCTCCTGGCAATGGAATACCAGTAGCAAATGAGGCTATTGTTCAGAGCCAGGAAAAAAAAGTGTATTTTTGTTACAGCACTGGAAGTGAGAGTTCTCATATTTACCTTGAGTTGACCACACAGCACACAAATCAACCCCTAATAGCAATAATCGTAGCTATATTTTAATGAGCACGTTCTATGTGTCAGGAACTATTCTAAACACTGAACTAATAAGATTTCATTTATTCTTCTCTATAAATATGTAAGAACATTCCCATTTCATAAATAAAGAAAATGGAGCATAAGATTATTAAAGATGCTAGGCTACATTAATACATTTAGGCTGTGAAGCAGCGCAGCCCTAATCCACGCTGCAGATTAACTCCAGATGACTTTTGTTTAACCCTGTGAAACCCTCCTGGCTGAGCCAATAGTTTACATAAATACAAAAAGCACTGTTTGCCTTTAAGATAATCAAGGGCCTCTTCCCAGAAAGCATGGCCCACATGCAGGAGGAGTGCTCAGATGAATGAAAATATTGGTTTAGTAGGAGAACAAGACCACTAGGCATAGAAGCACTTTTAATTAGCAGATTTTCCCAAACACTCTCTGTGACTTAGCTTTTTAGCATTTGAAGGGCACTCATATAAAAGAGGAAAGATTCAGGCCAATAGATAAGGCTTAAGGCAACCGTAGGCAGATATCAGGTCAGTATAAGGAAGTTTCATTTTATAAACACAGAATGAAGTTCCAGTAAACATGTGTACCCAAAACCGACCATAGATAAAGCAATGTGGTGTCTGTTCCCTAGTTCAACAAAAATTATTTCCCTGGAGTGATGGCTGTAGCACCAGACTTGAGTGAGTTTAAAGGGAATTAAATATAAAGAGAGGAGCCAGGTTGAACAAAAAGCTCTTCTGAGTTTTACTGTAAAGGAGAGCAGAGAATAGAAGCAAAGATTGAGATGAAACAAATTATTTTTTACTTGTTTTATTTTGTATAAAGTGGGAGACATTTCAGCCTATTTATCTTCTGATTTTAAGAAGATGCATTCATAAAGTTGGTGGAGAACCTAATTTTAGTTTATGAAAAAAGTTAAGTACAAATAAATCATGGTCATCAGTAGCATGGGTGGAAAGGAAGGACATTTGGAAGTTATTGGCTCAAGTAGAAAATAACTTGGGTAAATACAAAGAATAGGACACTCCTCAGGGTCCTTGGAAAAGCTGTGAACTGGAATGAAATGAGATGCCATCAAACCTAGCTGCATCTCTCTTCTTTAACCAAGTTGAGCATGTGGGAAAAATACAATACAGGATCAACGCAGTGTTTCTGTTTTTCCAGGGACAAAGGGCCAAGCAGTTGTCAGTGACTGCAAGGGAGAGGTTATAAAGATGGCCTAAATTGTTTTTATAAGAGGAGAGCCCCCGACAGTGTGAAGGCCTGTGGAGAGTAGCACTGCCGGTGGGCCCCATGTCCCCGGGTAGCCCTCCCATTCTTGAGTATGGGGTGTGGCAGGGAAGCCTCGGAAGCTTTGCGTCGGGTACACTGTTACCTTCTTGTTTAGTTGGTGTTTTATGTGGTCCTCTCAAAGTTGTTCTAAATACCTCTCCCTTCAACTTTTTTAAGTTGGACGTATAATTTAAATATTCAGTGTGCTCTCCTAGGTCTAAGAGCCCCAGTTTGGTGAAAGAATACTGCCCAAATTAACAGGACACACAATTTATGGCACAGACTTATTTTTGCACCACTGCAATTCCAACACAATAAAGGAAAGCAATAATTTTGTGCTTCAGGCAAGACATCATGTGTGTCTCAGTGAGTGTATGGTGTGTGTGCATGCATGTGAGCGAGGGAGAGATTTTTTTCTTAATGGAAAAACCTTCACATTAAGCCAGTCTCCCTTTTAATCACAGCAATTCAGTGAAACAGGCCACAGTAATAAGCAGTTTGTTCCAGGTTTTCAAGATTCAATGCAGACTCCATCTTCAATAATTCACATTTTCCCAGGTGTGCTGGACATTTATTGGAGCTTAATCATTTTCTCTCTTTTACGAAATTAATTTTCTAATACATTTTTAGTATAAATGAGACTGTGAGAAAGAAGTGGCCATTATTCCCTGTCAGAATAAAAGGGGAGTTTTAAAGACGCATGACTGCAAAGAAGTTAAAACCAGGCATTTCCTACCACAGCTTATTTCAGTAACTATCTTAAAGAGAAAAATAACTATAGTTGAATGTAAACAAATATTTTTAACATCTATTTTTTCAAATTTTTGTTCTAGACATTAGTGAATCCAAAGTGGGTAGAAAAAAAGTGATGCTTTACAAAATAATAGTAATAAAAGTAACAAGTTCTTTAACAATAAATATTAATACCCACCTTACTTTTATAATAATGATGATAAGGTTTTGGATTAGTATTACTGTAATTATTATTGTCTTTCTTTTAGTGCACATTGTCAGATAAAAGGACCCAAGGGTTGAATTTTGAGGAACATCAATTGGAATGAAGTTATACCCATAAAAGTGAAAACAAAGAATTATTATATAAATTCTCCCCTCCCACACACATGTCAGATCATGTCTTCTGTAATCCTGTGGATGGATTGAGAATGGGGGAAAGAGTTTGTTGATCTTAAGTAAGTTTCATTACAATACTCCTTCTAAATCTCCATCATCTAATTGTAAAACAGCATCTTTCTCTGCAGATGTACCATGTCATCACTACTGCTCAAAAAGCTGTGTGTGGTATGACTGCACCGTTCTACCACCGTGGCCTAGAGGGAGTAAGTTCATCAATTTGGGGCTAAATGGCAGAGAAAGTGATAAATGGCATAAGAGAATTACATAGTCTCATATAGAACTGGTCAGAGGAGTAATCTTAGAGTCAAGATACCTTTATGTGGAGTGAGACAGTCATAATCACATATTCTTATGAAAGCTCTCTGAGAAATTCTCAAATAATAATGGAAGCACATTTTGTTTTTGTCTTAGATGATAGCTCCAATACATATTAGCTCCAATATATATCTGTTCAGGGAAGATCATAAAATTACATACATGGCTCTTAAAATAAAGCAGAGACTTTTTTCCCCCTGAAACTTCCTTACTTTCTCTAGTATTCTTAGTGGATAACTCAAGCAAAAAAAGGAACAATGGCTAGAAAGATTTAATTCTCAGTGGCGTTTGTCATTTAACTATAATGACTCATTACTGGCACACCTGAGCAGAAGCCTGGTGTGTTAATTCAGTAGCCAGTCAGCATCTCAGCAGCCCCAGCTAGAGTGTTCAGATTGCAGGCAGGTGTGCCAATTACAACAAAACACTTTAAAATAAGCTCAGTCAAGAGTGTTAAGCTGCTTCATGTGTCAAGCTAAGACTGCTTGTCCTTTATTCTTAAAAAGTCAGGAAGACAGCTTACAGGAAACAAATTGCTCAGATCTAGGAAGTACATGTTGAGATATTTCTCCATATGGGATCTCTGGGAGGGGCCATAGTAAAGACACCACTTACATGAATTCATAGCCACATGCTGGATCCTGAGAAACACTGAACCCACATCAATTCCTTTTGTTAGTTTGAGACTCCTTGGGTCATTCCAGTTCTGTCAGAAGAAAAGAAAAATAATAATAATGATTGGATTAAAAAGAAAAGGTTTGGGAAAAATAACCATCATTTACTGAGGATTACATATGTGCTAGGGTTAACAATTAAGGATAAATCAGGATTACCTCATTTTACAACAATCCTACATGGTGGCATTTTATTATATTCAACCTCTTCAATCTTTCTCAGATATTTTACATCAAATGAAGAATCTGTGGTTAAATCATTTTGTATGAAATATATGGGATCTAAAATATTTTAGGGACTTTCCTGGCAGTCCAGTGGTAAAGACTTCCCCTTCCAGTGCTGAGGGCGTGGGTTCTATTCCTGGTTGAGGAGCTGAGAAACCACATGCCTCATGGCCAAAAGGCCAAAACATAAAACAAGAGCAATATTGTAACAAATTCAATAAAGCCTTTACAAATGTTCCACATCAAAAGACATTTAAAATAAAGAAGATATTTTAAATCAATAACCACTCTGGTGCTTTTTCAGTGACAAACTGTATTAAAAGTTTGTGGTTTTGAAATATAGAGGTTAAATTTGAGGGAATGAAGATTGGCAGTTGGGGGACCAGTTATGTGGCTATTGAAAAGTGTAGGGAGGAACTGGTGACAGATTAAACTAGAATGAACAAGAGAAGGGATAAGAAACAAATTTGCAAGGAAAAGCCAGAAGTTGGAGACTGGATGGAAAACAGAGAGAGAAGCAGTGTGGGTGAAAGGTTAAATGACGACATCATTGGCTGACACCTGAACTGGGAAGGAAAAGCATATTTGAGAGAAAGTCAGAAAGTTTCTTGTATTAAACTTACTGGTTCTGAGATGCTGATAAGGCAACTAAATTATTTTACACTGTGCCCTAAAGTCATCCCAGCAGATGGCAGACGTCATCACTAGAGCCACTGGATCACAAAGCTGTGCCTTCAGAGCATTCCTCTGTTCTGGGAGCCAGACCTTGTATTTGACTGCCCGCTCAATTATTTTCCTCAGAAAATATTTAGTGTCTTGTGAATTAAGAAAGCTTTAATTCAAAATTAAACTTCTGAACCAAGTTAAAGTCGCTGTGGTCAAGTTTTCCGGTAGAATCACATCTGTGCCTAAACCCTCTGCCTGCTGTGCAGCATGGTTACTCGCCACTGTGACTCCCTGCATCTCGTTCAGAGTGGCCAGCTTTGCTCACTTTGGCTGCTTGTCTTTCCTTAAACAAATCAACTGGAATGTGTTCACCTGCCCCAACCTTCTTCCCTCCACTTCTCTTTTAGCTCATTCTCTCCAAAATGTTCTTCGTCTTAGGTTCAGTAAAATTTTGTGGAGATTTGGCTTCATTGCCTAGGCGTGGTTACTATTTCTAATACTAATATCGTCAAGAGGGCACTACAGTTTTAGCAATTGCAATCCTGTGCTGTTGCAATTCAACAGCATTTGAATCCTATGTGTTGAACTGTAAACTCCATGACGACAGAGAAAATGTATGTTTTGTTTTCCTTTGAATTCCCAATATTTAGCAAAATACCTAACACTTAACGTGTTTTCAATAGATATTTACTGAATGAGAAAATAAGAGCAAGCCCAAGACCCATTTTACTTATTATCTTCAGTTCAGTTCTGTCGCTCAGTCATATCCGACTCCTTGCGACCCCATGAATCGCAGCACGCCAGGCCTCCCTGTCCATCACCAATTCCCATACTACACTTAAACTCATGTCCATCAAGTTGATGATGCCATCCAGCCATCTCATCCTCTGTCGTCCCCTTTTCCTCCTGCCCCCAATCCCTCCCAGCATCATAGTCTTTTCCAATGAGTCAACTCTTCGCATGAGGTGGCCAAAGTATTGGAGTTTCAGCTTTAGCATCAGTCCTTCCAATGCATACCCAGGACTGATCTCCTCTAGGATGGACTGGTTGGATCTCCTTGCAGTCCAAGGGACTCTCAAGAGTCTTCTCCAACACCACAGTTCAAAAGCATCAATTCTTCAGCACTCAGCTTTCTTCACAGTCCAACTCTCACATCCATACATGACCACTGGAAAAACCATAGCCTTGACTAGACGGACCTTTGTTGGCAAAGTAGTGTCTCTGCTTTTGAATATGCTACCTAGGTTGGTCATAACTTTCCTTCCAAGGAGTAAGCATCTTTTAATTTCATGGCTGCAATCACCATCTGCAGTGATTTTGGCGCCCCAAAAATAAAGTCTGACACTGTTTCCACTGTTTCCCCATCTATTTCCCATGAAGTGATGGGACCAGATGCCATGATTGTAGTTTTCTGAATGTTGAGCTTTAAGCCAACTTTTTCACTCTCTGCTTTCACTTTCATCGAGGCTTTTTAGTTCCTCTTCACTTTCTGCCATAAGGGTGTTGTTATCTGCACATCTGAGGTTATTGATATTTCTCCCGGCAACCTTGATTCCAGCTTGTGCTTCTTCCAGCCCACCATTTCTCATGATGTACTCTGTATAGAAGATAAATAAGCAGGGTGACAAAATGCAGCCTTGACGTATTCCTTTTCCTATTTGGAAGCAGTCAGTTGTTCCATGTCCAGTTCTAACTGTTGCTTCTTCACCTGCATATAGGTTTCTCAAGAGGTAGGTCAGGTGGTCTGGTATTCCCATCTCTTGAAGAATTTTCCACAGTTTACTGTGATCCATATAGCAGAAACAAATGTTTTTCTGGAACTCTCTTGCTTTTTCCATGATCCAGCAGATGGCAATTTGATTCTCTGCCTTTTCTAAAACCAGCTTGAACATCTGGAAGTTCACGGTTCATGTACTGCTGGAGAATTCTCCAAGCCTGGCTTGGAGAATTTTGAGCATTACTTTACTAGCGTGTGAGATGAGTACAATTGTGTGGTAGTTTGACCATTCTTTCGCATTGCCTTTCTTTGGGATTGGAATGAAAAGTGACCTTTTCCAGTCCTGTGGCCACGGCTGAGTTTTCCAAATTTGCTGGCATATTGAGTGCAGCACTTTCACAGTGTCATCTTTTAGGATTTGAAATAGTTCAACTGGAATTCCATCACCTCCACTAGCTTTGTGCATAGTGATCCTTCCTAAGGCCTACTTGACTTCACATTCCAGAATGTCTGGCTCTAGGTGAGTGATCACACCATCGTGATTATCTGGGTCATGAAGATCTTTTTTGTACAGTTCTTCTGTGTATTCTTGCCACCTTTTCTTAATATCTTCTGCTTCTGTTAGGTCTATACCATTTCTGTCCTTTATTGGGCCCATCTTTGCATGAAATGTTCCCTTGGTATGTCTAATTTTCATGAAGAGATCTCTAGTCTTTCCCATTCTGTTGTTTTTCTCTATTTCTTTGCATTGATCGCTGAGGAAGGCTTTCTTAAATCTCCTTGCTATTCTTTGGAACTCTGCATTCAGATGTTTATATCTTTCCTTTTCTCCTTTGCTTTTCACTTCTCTTCTTTTCTCAGCTATTTGTAAGTCCTCCCCAGACAGCCATTTTGCTTTTTTGCATTCCTTTGCCATGGGGATGGTCTTAATCCCTGTCCCTGTACAACGTCACGAACCTCCATCCATAGTTCATCAGGCACTCTGTCTATCAGATCTAGTCCCTTAAATCTATTTCTCACTTCCACTGTATAATAATAAGGGATTTGATTCAGGTCATACCTGAATGGTCTAGTGGTTTTCCCTACTTTCTTCAATTTAAGTCTGAATTTGGCAATAAGGAGTTCATGATCTGAGCCACAGTCAGCTCCCGTTCTTGTTTTTGCTGACTGTATAGAGATTCTCTGTCTTTGGCTGAAAAGAAAATAATCAGTCTGATTTTGGTGTTGACCATCTGATGATGTCCATGTGTAGAGTCTTCTCTTGTGTTGTTGGAAGAAGGTGTTTGCTATGACCAGTGCGTTCTCTTGGCAAAACTCTATTAGCCTTTACCCTGCTTCATTCTGTACTCCAAGGCCAAATTTGCCTGTTACTCCAGATGTTTTTTGACTTCCTACTTTTGCATATCAGTCCCCTATAATGAAAAGGACATCTTTTTTGGGTGTTAGTTCTAAAAGGTCTTGTAGGTCTTCATAGAACCCTTCAACTTCAGCTTCTTCAGCGTTACTGGTTGGGGCATAGGCTTGGATCATCATGATATTGAATGGTTTGGCTTGGAAACAAACAGAGATCATTCTGTCGTTCTTGAGATTGCATCCAAGTACTGCATTTCGGACTCTTCTGTTGACCATGATGGCTACTCCATTTCTTCTAAGGGATTTCTGCCTGCCGTAGTAGATACAATGGTCATCTGAGTTAAATTCACCCATTCCAGTCCATTTTAGTTCGCTGATTCCTAGAATGTCGATGTTCACACTTGCCATCTCCTGTTTGACCACTTCCAATTTGCCTTGATTCATGGACCTGACATTCCAGGTTCTTATGCAATATTGCTCTTTACAGCATTGGATCTTGCTTCTATCACCAGTCACATCCCCAACTGGGTATTGTTTTTGCTTTGGCTCCATCCCTTCATTCTTTCTGGAGTTATTTCTCCACTGATCTCCAGTAGCATATTGGGCACCTACTGACCTGGGGAGTTCCTCTTTCAGTATCGTATCATTTTATGTTTTGATACTGTTCATGGGGTTCTCAAGGCAAGAATACTGAAGTGGTTTGCCATTCCCTTCTCCAGTGGACCACATTCTGTCAGACCTCTCCACCATGACCCGCCTGTCTTGGGTGGCCCCACACGGCATGGCTTAGTTTCACTGAGTTAGACAAGGCTGTGGTCCATGTGATCAGATTGACTAGTTTTCTGTGATTATGGTTTCAGTGTGTCTGCCCTCTGACTCCCTCTAGCCACACCTATCGTCTTACTTAGGTTTCTCTTACCTTGGACGTGGGGTATCTCTTCATGGCTGCTCCAGCAAAGTGCAGCTGCTGCTCCTTACCTTGGATGAGGGGTATCTCCTCAGGGCTGCCCCTCCTGACCTTGAACGTGGAGTAGCTCTTCTAGGCCCTCCTGAGCCCACGCAGCTGCCGCTCCTTGGTCCAAATCCATCTGCACTCCCCGAGGAGGCAGATGAGTACAAGGGGCTGCTGCTGGTACTAAAGCTCCAGTTCCTCCTGGAGTGCAGTTGAAGGAAGGAAGTCCACTCTGGGGTGCTTCGTCGGTCGCCTTAACTGTCAACTAAAAAAAGATGTACAATTTGAGAGTTGTGAGTTAAGTTTTATTTGGGGCAAAATGAGGACTGCAGCCCGGGAGGCAGCATCTCAGAGAGCTCTGAGAGACTGCTCCACTTATTATCTTAGATGTAAAAAATTAATAATGGAATATTATCAAATCATGTCCAGTAGTATAGTAAAATAATTATTCAACATAATCAAAGAAAATGTATATGAATATTGATGCCTACCTTCAGTTTAAAAGTTTTATAAACTATGTAAATAATAGGAAGGTAAGTGTATCTAAGTGCGATAGTTATTTACAAAAAGTAACAGTAAACAGAGCTACCCAGGAGGCTCACTGGTAAAGAATCTGCCTGCAATGCAGGAGACGCAGGTTCTATCCCTGGGTCAGGAAGATTCCCTAGAGAAGGAAATGGCAACCCATTCTCGTACTCTCGCCTAGGAAATCCCATGGACAGAGGAGCCTGGTGAGCTGTAGGCCATCTGTCGCAAAAGCGTCAAACAGGACTTAGCGACTAAACAACAAACAACAACAGTCAACAGGATTAAACGGTGAAATGTTAATGCTTTCAATTTCTGTGAGAAGTCAAGAAAATGTGTACTATCACCACTTTATTCAACACTGTCTTGGAAGGTCTAGCTAACACCATGAGATAAGAAAACAAAATTTCTATTATAAATATAAAAGAAGGGACAAATGTATCTTCATTTGCATTTGATATGATTGTAAGCATCTAAAGTTCAGGAACCTTAATGAAAATAAATTAAAGGAGAAATTGATAAGATGAATAGATATAAAAAATTGAAAAATATATCAAAAATAGTCTAAATTATAATTATAAATGTACTAAACCTATATCCTGCCTGAGTGTGTTGGAAAAGCCACTCATATGATTTGAAATGAGGGTACAATTTCAAGGTTGTAGGAAATGAGATTAAATAAATCATTATCATGAATATCACTTACTGAGTGTTGACTATGAGTCACATACACTGCTAATTGCTTTAAAGCTATTAACTTGTTCAATCAACATAAGATTTTTGACAGGAATTTTCTACCTTTTCAAATTAAGATACCAAGTCCTAGAATGTTTAAGCAACTCAACTGCAATCAGAAAAGCTGTAAGGCAGAGAAGAGGGGTGTCAATTCAAGACCTCCTGAATTAAACCCACAGAAATGAATGAGATCCTGGAGGCTGGGGAGGCCGCCAGGTTCCCAGGATTTAGCATGAGGTTCCTGACTCGGATGGGGGCCAGTGACTGCCACTAGACATGTATTTCACCCAACTGACCTCCCCTGGGGCTCATCAGTGTTTGACAGGAAAGCATCAGGGCAGCGGTGAACAGACAGTGTCTCGTAGAGGCAGGTTAAGCACACTAATGTTCTGGCGAGGCTGCAGCCTGCTAAATAGACAAGCAGCCTCAGGAGCTGCCTGCCTCCCTGGGGGAAAAAGGGAAGAGAGAAAAATAGCAGTGATGTATTTTTCTTGTTTGTTTTCTTTTTGCTTGTTTTCTTCTTTTCCCCGAAGCTCCTTGTATCTGAGGAAGTGTCCTCGAGCAATCCACGTGTCAGTGGTTCAGCTGCTCTGGGCTGGTCTTTCCTGGCTGGGGCTACCAGGCTAAAGTCAACACTTTGACTGAGGGCCACATGAGCACCACAGAGCTTCATCACTCCAGGAATATCAGAAACATATCTCGCACTCTTCTCATGGTAGAGAGGCCCACATGCAAGGAGCCCAAGCCAGACACTGGTGAACATTCCGTCAGTAAAAGCAAGCCACTTGAATAAGCCCAAAACCAATGAGAGGAGAGCTTACATCCCACTTGGAGGCACCATGAGGTCACATAACAGCACAAAGGATAAAAGGACTGAGAAGAGCAATCCAGTCTATACTCCTGATTCACATAAATATTGTAGAAATGGAAGAGCATTCTATAGTTCTGTCCTTCCCCAAATTCAGCCATATTAATTTTAGCTACAAGGTATTTTTCCATATTTATATACCACCCATTTGATTACTTGCTTTTTGGTTTCATTTTCATTGATTGTTTTGCAAACTTACAGAAATATATGTTTAAAAAGGACTTTGCATTGCAACTGTGCTTAGCAAGACTGTATTGCATATTTGAAAGTTGCTAATAGAGTAATGCAGAGACATTACTTTGCCAACAAAGGTCCGTTTAGTCAAGGCTATGGTTTTTCCAGTGGTCATGTATGGATGTGAGAGGTGGACTGTGAAGAAAGCTGAGCATCAAAGAATTGATGCTTTTGAACTGTGGTGTTGGAGAAGACTCTTGAGAGTCCCTTGGACTGCAAGGAGATCCAACCAGTCCATTCTAAAGGCGATCAGCCCTGGGTGTTCTTTGGAAGGAATGATGCTAAAGCTGAAACTCCAGTACTTTGGCCACCTCATGAGAAGAGCTGACTCATTGGAAAAGACTCTGATGCTGGGAGGGGTTGGGGGCAGGATGAAAAGGGGACGACAGAGGATAAGATGGCTGGATGGCATCACCAACTCGATGGACGAGAGTTTGAGTGAACTCCGGGAGTTGGTGATGGACAGGGAAGGCCTGATGTGCTGCGCGATTCATGGGGTCACAAAGAGTCGGACATGGCTGAGCAACTGAACTGAACTGAACTGAACTGAAGAGAGTAATTATAAGTTCTCCCTCACCAGAAAAAAGGGAAAAAAAGTCTGTAACTATGCATGGTGATGGGTGTTAGCTAGACTTACTGTGGTGATCATTTTACAATATATACTGGAGTTGGTAGTCACTCTCTTCTCCAGGGAGTCTTCCCAACCCAGGGATTGAATACAGGTCTCCTGCATTTCAGGTAGATTCTTTACTGTCTGAGCCACCAGAGAAGCCCTTCACAATATATACAAATATCAAATCATTATGTTGTACACTTGATAGTAATATAATAATGTAGGTCAATTACACCTCAGTAAAAATATTTTTAAAAGTTTTGTTTCATCATATTAAATGAAAAAAACAAACAAAAACTTGTTTTACTCATCATAAATGCAAGATATGGGCTTCCCAGGTGGCACTAATGGTAAATAACCTGCTTTCTTTTAAATTATCTCAAGACACCTGACTACCAGAAATGCTAAAGCTCTCTTTCTGAAATATGTAATTAGCGAGTGCTCTAAGAGTATAATGTAAACCTTTCTCCTTGAAGCCATCAGCAGAATTTAGAAGAAATGAATGGTGATACTGTCATGATTTATTTAATGCTCTATCTTAGCACCACCTAAAATCAACTCCTGTACTGATAAAATTATCCTACGTGTCAAGTTCAGAAAACACTCTCAGAGTAAAATCCCTTATTTCCCATTATGCACATGGGGAAAATCATACTCAAACACTGAGAGACCAGACCAAGTTCCCACAAATGATATCAGAGACAAGACTAAGCATCATTCTTGTCCCAGTGTCCCAGAACACAGCCTACGGTGGCAGATTGCCTCAAAGTACTTCAGGGATGAGTTAACACTACTTAATGAGGCAAGGTTTAGAAAGAAAAGGAGAAACATGACCAGAGTTGATATGGGGGAAGTCGATGAGAACAAGGTTTTGTTTATGGCTCTGGCACTCATTCATTGTTTATCCTTGAGTAGCTCGATTAATCTTCCTGCGTCTCTTTTTCCCATTTGTAAACGAGAGGTAATGAATGGGCCTTACAGAAATGATAGGAGGGATTAATAATAAGGTATTGCATGTTCAGTGACTCTGAGCTCATCAAGGAAACGGCTCTACGTATAAATGCAGCATGCCGCTGTAGTCAGAAAGGCAACATTGGGAGAAATGAAAAAAGGAAGCAGGCAGAGAGGAAAAGAAGAGGGCTGACAAAAGAGCAAGTAAAAGAAAATGAAACAGAAATGGATTACAAACGATGAAAGGGGGAAGAAACAAATGAAAAAAATATGTAATAATGAAACAAAGATAGATGCAGAAAAAGTAAGACTAAATTTATACAAATCTTAGAGTCTTGGCTCTAATTACCAGCTGGAGGAAATAACAAAGTCAGAACATAAAAGAGTAAAAAATATGACAGAGATGACCTGAGTTGTGGGTTTAGCAGATTTTGTTTCCATCGGCTCCACAGCTATGGGAAAGCCATCGCGTGGCCTCTACTTTCCTTGTCTGGAAATTGAGGCTGCTAGAAAGCTTTATGCTATCTTTCAGAGAGATTATTTGAGTCTAGGATGTTAAGAAAAGCTGAAAGCTGTCTTTTGGATGAGTCTTCTGGATTTTCCTCACCATGACCATCTCCCCTGTTCGTCATCATGGACAGAAGACTCATCCAGAATGTGCTGAGTCACTGGAAACTGCAGGCCAGAGCTAATGGTGGGAAGGATAGTCACAAGCTGGGTTCATTGATAAAAATGAGGATGATGGTGCCATGTAACAACACAGGTCAGGTGGGAAGTAGCAAACCAGAAGTCCAGGGGAGGCGAGAGTGACAGTCCAGTGGGCTGGGTCTGCAGAGAACTGTGGAGATTATTAATAATATATGGCATCCTTAGGAGCAAAACAGAGGCAAAACAGACAGATAATGAGGATGATGCTTATTATATATATACTAATAAACTTTAAAAAAAAAAAAAAAAAAACAGGAGAGCAAGAGGACAAAGGAAATCAGCCTGAGAGAAAGTAAAGGTTGACTGCCCAAATCCTAGACCTGAAAAAGTACAAAGAGACAATTAAAAACTCAAAATTTGTACATTGACAAATCTAATAATTTGGCTATACCTAGAAAGACTCAGCAAAAGAAAAAGAGTATCAATATCCAGAATGCAAAATGATAGATCAATACAGATTTGACACATATTAAATGCAATAAGAATATTGTTTAATAATAACTGCATGGCAATAAGCTGAAGTTTAAAAAAATACAAATTCCTATATAAAAGAACTTAAAATTGACACAAGAACTAAGAGAATACCTGGTCTTAAATCTATTAACAATAGTAAATCTTAACTACTCTTCCCCTGACTACTTCTGTCAGGAATAAATTATCTTCAAACATTCAAAAAAAATAAAGAAATACAATCTCACACAAACTCTTTGAGAAAAGTGGAACAGAATCAAAATCACTTTATGATGCAATGTAACATTGATACCCAAATATGACAAAGACACTGTAATGAGGAAACTTAAAAGACCAATCTTTGCTATGACTATAGATGACACACACTTTAATAAAACAGAAGCATGCTGAATTCAGAGATATACATAGGTAATAAAACATAAGCTGCACTTATTCCAGTAATTAAGTTCAGTTACCAAAGGGAATCATCAGGTAATTTGCCACATTAATAAAAATGAGAAAATTATATGATACTCTCAATATAAGTACAAGAAATCTGTTAAAATTCAACACTCATTCTTAGCAGAGCTATCTGACCAGATATCCCTATTGTTTCTTTAGCGAATAACAGACATTTATTGAGTTATAAGTCTATTTATTGAAACTATATAGAAAAGTCATGATAATCAAGGTATTGAAAATGCTATTCTGTGTTCATTTGTGGTATTGTTTATTCAACTTAAGACATCAGAGTGGACTTGCAGGCCACCACAACAACAATTTATCCCAGTGGATGTGTCTGTTTGACACTCAGTTTCCCATGGCCCTTAATCCAGAAGAGCATCTAAAGTCAGGAAATGGATCATTCCTGTAAATCTTTACCCAATATTAATTAAAAAGTTTATTTACTCCTAAGTACTTGAACACATTGCTTATTTTTGTAATCTGTAACCTAGATATTATATCTGTCTCTTATCCTAACTTTACACATCAGAGAACAGAACAGTGATTTTTTTTTTCTTAATCTTTAGTGGATTGGAAGCAAGCAAACAACCACATTATTAAAAAGTGAATTATTGTTCTATATAGGAATTTCTGGCAAAGAGAATTGGTAATCTAGTTTTTGAATCACTTCATTTCAATTGTGGGCTATTTCTTAGAGATTTTCTAGTGAAACCTTCTTACTTTACAGATGAGGAAATTGAAGTTAGGTGATAATATCAAGCAAGATTAATTAAGCCTGGGGAAGGACTTAGAAACTCTTGGCTTTTTCTAATGACGTTTTCTCTATGCAACAGATGATCTTTATTTTTCACTGAATTAGCAGAAAAGGTAATTATAAGATAAAGCATACCTTTAAAACCTCAAATAAAATAAAAGTAAATTAAAACACATGAAACATTTTACAACTTCTCCTATTTTCTTAGTTTTTAATAATTCTCTAATAAATGGACACAAAATAATTGCTTAATGCTAAAAGGTGGAATGACTAAAGGGCACTCTAGGGATTAAAACACACACACACACACACACACACACTAAAGTTGGAGATAGGCCACCTAGGATGTACAAAATGTGGCTACTCTAGAAGAGAAATAGTACTTTAGGATGAAATAAAACATATAGTCCTTCTGACTGAGATCATATTTTGATTTCATCTGAGAGTTAAAACGAGAGAACCAGTAAAAAGAAGGAAGACTGGTTTATGAAAATATAATCTTTTCTTTCACCTTTTCAAAAGTGTATCTTGGCAAAAGCAGAGGAAGAGTATAAGCAAGTTCATATTGGAATGAGAGAGAATGAAAAGTTCAGCAAATACAAAGATAACTGGAGTTTGGAAGCAGCATTTAGTGAAGTGAGAAGGAATGAGGTTACAGGCACCTTTGGGCATCTGTTGAGGTAAGTGTCTGGGGCTGCTAGTTCTCTCTTCTGACTACATACTAGGATTGTGTTTTCTGACTAGTACTGATGAACAGAAGTGGTATTTGAGGACTCATGGCCAGAGTATTTGATTTTGGGTTTGAGAGCCTTTGGAACCCTCTTTCCCTCTGGTAACCAAAAACATTCAAAATGGTGGCCATCCTTTTAGCCACATTTCCAAGTAAATATATTAAGATCCCCTGATGACACATGATGGCAAGTTACATTAGTAAAAAATAAAACTTTGCTGTTTCAGGGTTTTAACTTTGGGAGTGATTATTATCAAGTGTAACCTCCTTTGCCTATTATAGTCTCAAACAAAATCTTAGAATTTGGGTTTGTAAACTGTCTATGGGGAAACAGTGGAAATAGTGTCAGACTTTACTTTGGGGGGGCTCCAAAATCACTGCAGATGGTGACTGTAGCCATTAAATTAAAAGGTGCTTACTCCTTGGAAGGAAAGTTATGACCAACCTAGATAGCATATTCAAAAGCAGAGACATTACTTTGCCAACAAAGGTCCGTCTAGTCAAGGCTATGGTTTTTCCAGTGGTCATGTATGGATGTGAGAGTTGGACTGTGAAGAAAGTTGTGCACCAAAGAATTGATGCTTTTGAACTGTGGTGTTGGAGAAGACTCTTGAGAGTCCCTTGGGGTGCAAGGAGGTCCAACCAGTCCATCCTAAAGGAGATCAGTCCTGGGTGTTCATTGGAAAGACTGATGCTAAAGCTGAAACTCCAGTACTTTGGCCACCTCATGTGAAGAGTTGACTCATTGGAAAAGACAATGATGCTGGGAGGGATTGGGGGCAGGAGAAGAAGGGGACGACAGTGGATGAGATGGCTGGATGGCATCACCAACTCGATGGACGTGAGTTTGAGTGAACTCCGGGAGTTAGTGATGGACAGGGAGGCCTGGCGTGCTGGGATTCATGGGGTCGCAAAGAGTCAGACATAACTGAGCGACTGAACTGAACTGAACTGAAACTGTCTATGGACGAGTTTAGTTATCCTTGAACCGTGATGGGGCAGGCAGTTATGTGTCCATCAGGTATCCCTTTAGGGACAAACGTGTTGTCATAACAACAGGTTGCAACCTATCAGCTGCTTCAAGAGACTGTTTTCAGTTCAGTTCAGTTCAGTTGCTCAGTCGTGTCTGATTCTTTGGGACCCCATGAATCGCAGCATGCCAGGCCTCCCTGTCCATCACCTACTCCCGGAGTTTACCCAAACTCACGTCTATCGAGTTGGTGATGCCATCCAGCCATCTCATCCTCTGTCGTCCCCTTCTCCTTCTGCCACCTAATCCCTCCCAGCATCAGGGTCTTTTCCAATGAGTCAACTCTTCACATGAGGTGGCCAAAGTACTGGAGTTTCAGCTTTAGCATCAGTCCTTCCAATGAACACCCAGGACTGATCTCCTTTAGGATGGACTGGTTGGATCTCCTTGTAGTCCACGGGACGTTCAAGAGTCTTCTCCAACACCACAGTTCAAAAGCATCAATTCTTCAGTGCTCCGCTTTCTTCACAGTCCAACTCTCACATCAATACATGACCACTGGAAAAACCAGAGCCTTGACTAGACAACTGTTTTGGCTGCAGATAAATACCTCATACATGTTCACCTCTGTGGCAACTCACAACTAAGGGCTCATTGCAACGGGGCTTAAGATTTGGACATTTCAGGTTCATTCTTCACAACTGTACTGAATCAGTTTTGCTCCACTAACCCGTGGGGGGTCCAGGGGAGCTTCCCTGGTGGTTCAGAAGGTAAAGAATCTGCCTGCAATGTGGGAGACCGAGGTTCGATCCCTGGGTCGGGAAGATCTCCTGGAGAATGGCATAGCAACCCACTCCAGTATTCTTGCCTAGAGAATTCCAGTGACAGAGGAGCCTGGTGGGCTACAGTCCATGGGGTCTCAAGAGTCAGACACGACTGAGCGACCAACGCTTTCAGTTTCACCCCGTGGAGTTGGCTGAGGCTGTTCTCAGGCTTAAATCATAGCTCAACTTCTCCCCCTGCCCAAACTGTTTCCTTTTTCTTCCTTCCACAGGTGGACACCAAAATGAGCAATGGACTTCTCCAGAATGCCACTGCAATGCCAGCCCCCTACCACACCCCGCCCCATGCCAGGAGGACTCCGCTGCCCCGAACTCTGACAGACCTGCGCCACTCAAGCTCTCCCCAGGCCCCTGGACGATTTGGAAATCAAGTGGCATCTCCAGGGCAAAGTCTGGTCGACTTGATCAAGACCTGGAGGACAACGTTAATTCTCATTCCTTCTAGAAAAGACCCTCATGGGAGGACTGCCCAAAACACAGGCCTATTTACAGCCAGGAGGAGCCCTGGGAAACCCCTGGCCGGCCCAGGACTCTTCTGGTCCCGACTCCTGCGCCCCCTGGCATGGCCTTCGGAGGGCTGAGGTCGCTGAAGGCGCAAGCCTGGGAGCCGGGGGGCCGGCGGTGAGGGCCCCAGGCCAGGGTTTCCTTCCCCGTCGGCTGAGGGAACCAACAGGGGCGGAGAGGGCCCGAACCTCCCTGGTGGAGACGGAGGCGGGCCGGAAAGGCCGCGCGGAGGCGAACGAGGCTGATCCCCGACCCAGGGTGTGACCACGCGGGAGAGACGAGCTAATGACCGATCGCTGAGCCGCGCTGGTGGCGGGCGGCCACGCGGGCCTCACTCACCGCTGAGCGGCGGGGCCGCCTCCTTCACCGAGACGCTGCGCCCCCCACCCACCCCCGACCCCGGGCTGAGGGAGCTTTGGGCGGGGCCGCGGGGACCGTGCAGGCAGCCTCGACGCCAGGGTTTCTCACAAAGGGCTCTTCAGCTCAGGCTGTCTCTGCTCCCTGGACGGCGGCGGGAGGACGCGCCCCTCAGCCTCAGGAAGCCGCCTGAGGCGACGTCCAGGTGCGGTTCCCGGAGCTGCCGGCGGCGCTGCCCGGCCGGTCCCCTTCGCCTGTCCTGGGCCTGGGCCGCCGGGGTGAACCGCAAGGCCGCCCCACGGTCGACGCGGCGCGAAAGGAGACCCTGTGTCTCAAGAGCCGCCTGTCTTCGTCTCCATTTTACAGATGAAAGCTTTTTGTTGTTTTTTTTCCCCCAGAATATGAGTTGTTCAAGACTGACTAATAAATTATACAGTTAAGTCTCCTACTTCCATTGTAGAAGCTTTTCCTGCCACGCTGTTCTCCGTATAAGGATTTCGTCCCACAGAGATCTTCAGAAACCTACTGGTTACACCAAGTTTCAGAGAGATGCGAGTCAGGAGAATAAGGCTTAGGGATACCCATCAGGCTTAAACCGAAGTAAAACCACTTTTATCCATTTTTAACACTGACTCAAATAAGATTTTGTCCAAAAGAGATGCTACTTGCTACCAATCAATAAATAAGTAAATGGAAATCACTTCCTTGTTATGACAAAATATAATTCACTGAGCCTAGCAGGAACTTCAAATTTTAAAATGAATTATTTTCAATGTTTTACACACACACACACACAACCCCACTGTGACTGTTAGGGCAATTAGAATTTCAAATCACAAAATGACATTTCCTAACACCTTTCTTTATCTCTGCTTTACTTAATTTTGTCATGGTTAATTTTACAAACATTATTGTACCATATGATCTTGGTAATTACAATGTATATAATAATAAAATAACTAAATTTACTATAATATTTATGGGTATAAACATACTGTGAGAAAACAAATAATTTTGAAATTCAAAAACACTTAAGGATATAAATATTGACCTGGAATATAAAATATCTAAAATCATTTCACTTTTGGGGGGTGCATTTAAGGACAATGTCACAAAGATAATTATGTACACAGTGGATTTATAGGCTGTCTGGTCATCATTTATTTTATGATGAATGATAATCGTACCTTAAAATATATTGTGACACTTAAAATATTCCAAATTTTATTTTCAGTAATATTGATTTCCACTTTATCAATAGATAATACTTTCAGATGTTTAAATTTATGTATCATTAAATTTATATTTATATCTCACTGTTTTTGTATATTACTCAGTATTTTAATATCATAGTCCAAAATAAAATCAACCAAAATGGAACAAAACAACAAAACAGAGAGAGCTAGGTCAACTCAGTGATCAACGATGATATTTAAACACATTTGACAGCCAGATGCTCATATGAACAATTTTTATTTTCTTCACAAAATAGAAATCTTTAGTGTGACAACTGAAGTACTGTGTGCATGAGAAAGAAATTTCATTCTCAATATTTAAAAAATGCAATTCATTTATCTTTATATATTTTGAAAAGCTTCTTGTGAAAAAACAGGGTATCATAAAAAGAGATATTGACAATAAAGTACAAAAACTTCAATTTTAGCAAACTTCAAGACTTCATGTTTCTTACAGATAATCTTGAAGGTTCAACTTGAAAGAGGTATCCACATCCAGTAACTGACCACCAAGATTATATTACAAGTATAGCTGCTGCTGTTTAGTCGCTAAGTCGTGTCCAACCCTTAGCTACCCCATGGACTGTAGCCCACCAGCTTCCTCTGTCCATGGCATTTCCCAGGCAAGAATACTGGAGTGGGTAGTCATTTCCTTCTCTAACAAGTATAGCTAGTAGTCATCCAATATATGAGCAGTGTTGAAAATACATTCTACAAACAAAGAGAGTCAGTGTGAGTTTGGAAAATAGTTTATAAGAGATTATGTGCTGGGCAAGGAAGACAAAGATAAGGAGATGGAGAGAGAGAGAGCTCAGCAATTTTTCCTTAAGATCTAGAGAAATCTAGAATTCATGCTAAATGATGACCATTACCTATGATTGCGGCCTTCTCTTCTGTATCTCTATTCTTAAATACTTCAGTAACTTCCAAACTTTTCCTAGGACCTACTCTTAATTCTCTTCAATTAATTCTTAACATCAGAGGCAGAGTGATTTTTTAAAACTGAAAACATAGTTGTGACGTTTATTTCCTTAAAACCTTGGAAGGGCTCGCCACTGCTCTTTACAGCAATGGCCAAAATCCTTAGCTTGGTCTTTTGTGTAATGTGGACTTTCCCAGACTCATCTGCTTATATGCTGATACATACATTGCTCACTTTATGTTGTCAGGCCAAATTTCCTCAGTGTTTACAAGCTGGCCATGTGATTCCTTCTACCCATCTCAACTCCCACTGATCATATCTGAACTCAATTCTTAAATTCTTCTGGAAGGCCTTCCATGATGCCTACAGACCAGATCTGATTTCTGATCTATACTGTCAACTTTCATTTAAAAAAAAAAATCATAATATGTACTTTAGTATTACAAAGTTTTGTATGCCTGATTAATATCAGACTCTACTAGTAAACTATGGGCTCTGCAAAGGCAGACTTTATATCTATTTTGTTCCCTTTCTGATTTCTATATCAAGCACTGCACATCTCAATAAATGCTTAAGTGATTGTGTGAATGATTAAACAAATTAAATAACTGATTTTTATTAGATATCTGTTGAGTCCAATCCAATCCTGATTCATATAGAAATGTTAGGTTAATCTAATTATGAACTTATTAATACATTCTGTTCCCAAGAATAAAGTTCATAGTAGAGGCTCTCAAAAAAGAAAAATCAAAACAGGGAGAGGAAAAATCCAAAACCACACCATGTATGATTCCATGGTAGAACATACGTGTGTGTGTGTGTGTTTGTTGCTCAGTCATGTCCAACTCTTCAGGACTCCATGGACTATAGGGCTCCTCTATCCTCAGAACTTTCAAGGCAAGAATACTGGAGTGGGTTGCCATTCCCTTCTCCAGGGAATCTTCCCAGCCCCAGATCGATCCCAGGTCTCTTGCATTGCAGTCAGATTCTTTACCATCTCAGGCACCAGGGAAACCCAGATTTTGCATGGTCTATGTACAATATATGGTACCCCCCTAGAATGGAGGAGCCATACACAAAGCTCCTGGACAACACAGCCCTGACTCTATGAGCTAGTAAAATGCTACTAATCTTCTTATGCTACTTTTTACTTTCTCTGGGTCCTATTTAAAAGAAAAAGTAAAAGCAGAGCTGGAGGAAATTAGAGAAGACTTAGCTAAAGAGGAAGGGTTAAATTTGACAGCATATTTCAATACAGATGAATGTAGCATAGCTAGAAAAGGTGGAGTATTTTTCTAACTTGCCTACAGGTCCTTGAGGAATCATCTGCTTATAGTTTAAACATAAATTCAATCTGCGTGGTTATAATTACATTTTGTCAACTGGATTTATAGTTAAGACACTCAGGCTGCAACTAAATTAGGAGGTTGTTGAGTGGCCAAAGAAATAAAATTTTATTCTAAATTGGTATTTTCTTTGGGAGCCCCAGCCCACAAATGGAGTTTTAGGGACTTCTACAAGGCTAAGAAACTTCTCAGGAGGCTCTAGTGGTAAACTACTTGCCTGGCTATGCAGGAGACACAACAGACATGGGTTCAATCCCCAGCTCGGGGAGATTCCCTGGAGGAGGACACTGCAACCTCCAGTATTCTCGCCTGGAGAATCTGGCGGACAGAGGAGCCTAATGGGCTACAATCCATAGGGTCACAAACAGTCGGACATGACTGAGCAACTGAGCACACACGCATCAGGCCAACGGTGGTACCTGTTACTATGTATACCAATAAAAGGGTAGCAGCTTTAGGTTTAGAAAAGATTCATGTGGGTCAAGGTATTTGATTTTTATGCATACTTCACAGTGTACATGTTAGTAAGACATTAGATGGATAGCCTAGCATTTTAAAATGACAACAAGCTCTGTATTACTGTTTATCATCATCACCATCACCATTATCATCTTTATTATCATTATAATAAAACATATTTCTTCTACTTATACCAGAATGTACTACAATTTACTACCATTTAGCGGTTTGTACAGGGGGTGGGTGGGATGCAATTGTGTTGATAAAAGAAAACACGACAAACCTGATTAAAAGATTTGGGAGCACATTTCAGTTTTCCTAGCCCCTGCCAGAAACAGGTGCAGGCAACTCAGCATATTGAACCACATGCCAAAGATAACAATCCCAAGAAGATCAGTGTAGGAACTGAGGCATCCCCAGTTTAAATCTTGCCTTCCTACCTTTCCCTCCCACACCTGGAAAAAAATTTTTTTAAAAACCCTGAATTCCAAAACAATTCTCAGGGCTGTTAGTTACAGTTTTTGAAATGGTACCTTTCTGAGAAAAAAGAAAAAGATACAAAGATCTTATTATAACTTTAAAAACAGTAGTTAAAACTCACAAATGGTTTTATTCATCTTTATTTTTTCCCTATATGGGAAGGAAGAAAGTAATTAACTATGTGGTAAGTGTTAGGGAGGCTTTAAGGTAATAATGGGGCATTTGAATTGGGTCTCCTGAAATAGCTCTACAGTGTAATATTGCATTTTGTCCTCCTAAGTGTCCCATATGGTAGATTATACTCTGTCTCCATCCTGTAGATAAAAAAATTCACCTGTGCTCACTCACTAAGTGGAGTAGTTGGGATTCAAAAACAAGTATTCACATTCTTAGACACTATTTCAAGAATAATCTCTCCTATTATAAATTTGTAATCTCCTAATACAAATTAAATGTTATGCTAGTAACAAGGACAGGCCTCTAGGATAAACAAATAGAAGAGAAATGATTGCAACTACAAGAATGAGTTAAAAGAAGGACAGATTTGGACCCCAAACCAGTGGGGCTAAGACTACTTACGACTAGACTATGAAGGCTCTAGAGGCCTCCCAGGGGGCACTAGTGGTAAAGAACCTGCCTGCCAGTGCAGAAGAGACAAGAGATGCAGGTTTGATTCCTGGATTGGGAGGATCCCCTGAAGGAGGGCACAGCAACCCACTCCAGTATTCTTGCCTGGAGAATCCCATGGACAGAAGAGACCGGTGGGCCACAGTCCATGTGGTCACAGAGTCAGACACTGAAGCGACCTGCCACACATGCACACTCGCACACATGAAGGCTACACTCACGGGAATCCCAGTGTACAAAGCCTCCATCTCTGGTTAAGTTTACTGTAAGTAGAGAAGCCACATGTAAATTTGGAGGATAGGAAATAAAGAGCAAAGAGTGGAAGAAGAAGGACATTGGAGTTTGGGAGAGGTTGTGTTTAGGGTGTTCTAGAGCATGAGTAATAATTAAGAGGCAAGACATGGACTTGAGAAAAAAAGACAGTGGATGGAGGTTGACTGCTGAGAAGTTCATGGGGACTACAGGATTTAAACTCCTCCTTATGCTTGTATTAGCATTTCTTCACTGTTGTATTAATTCATGAGTGAAAACTGCATTGTAGGGAGACAATGAGGCAAAGATAGTTTATGCATCTCAAGAGATTGAAATGAATAATATCCGCAGTTACTAGTCCTTACAACAGTGTTTAGGATCATCTGTAAACTCATCAGCTGGTATTTTTAATGCCTCAATTAAAATTTCTCATGTCTCTTTACTATAGAATTAGATTTACTTGATATGTGGAATTTATTTAATTTATTGAGCATTTATAAAATCTTGTCACTCTGCTAAGTATTTTTACAGAAATCATTCTTGCCTTCATTTATTCATAAAAATATTTTGATTATCACCAGCACTGTAGGCATTGTAAATGATCCTAAAGATGCAGAAAAGAGTGGCCAGGTGTTTTATCCTTTGATGTTTTTGTTCCTGCTGATCTTTCTATTAGGACCATTTATCTTAGATAAGCAAACATCTACTTGTCTATTAAAACTCAGCCCCAAAATCACTGTGTTATTATGTGACTGGACCTTTCTAATTAATATATCTACACAAAAGCAATGTCCTTGTCTGATTTATTTTCTGTTTCCAACACTAAGAAAACTATCTGAAGTGCTTCCCTGGTGGTCCAGGGGTTAAGTCTCCAGACTCCCATGGCAGGGGGCCCCTGGGTTACACCACTGATCAGGGAACTAAGATCCTGCATGTTGCACAGTGCAGGCAAAAAATAAATAAATAAAAGACACCAATTTCTTTTGAAAAACAGAGAACTATCTGAACCCAAGTTATAAGGAAATATTAATTGAATTACATATAGAATGAATGTATTAATGAATAAGAGAGGCAGGTGCTGTTTAGGTGGGTTGGTCCTGGCAGGGAGAAGAATGAGTCCATCATACTGCAGTGTGAGCACAGATCAGTAAGAAAGAACAAAGAAATAAGGACAATCAGTATAATACAATGGAAGGACATGCGCCTCAAATGGAGTGGTAAGAGAAAACTTTTCAGAGGATGTCATTTTGGCTGTGAGATGTGAGAGAAAGCACCGGTTAACTGGGGAAGTAAGGGTGAAGGAGTAACCAAGCAGAGAAATAGCTTTTAGAGGTTTTCCTTGCTAATATATTGGGTACTCCAGGACTTCTGTGACTGAAGTCTGCTTTTTTAATGTTGTTACTCTGCCCTACCTTCAAATCAATCATCCTAAGTTAGATGAAAAATGGCTACATTTATTGAGACCCCCAACAATATCCCAGATAAAACATATGTATATAAAGATTTATGGATACATAACTGAAAGATGACAGATGATTAGATAAATGTATATATGTAAAGGATAGATCAGATGGATAGATAAATACATATATTCTAGATGCATAGAAAGATTATTTTAATTCATATGCCAGTTCACATATAGTAGTCAGAGGCTCAGAAAGGATAATGTCTTTGACTTAACTCCTAGTGTTATGAAGGGTTATGATTTTGTATTAATTACAACAAATCTTCTTGGAAACAGATATACTTACATATTTAAAATGTATTTTAAAATCCAAATTGAATTCATACTCTAAAAAACACATTTTATTAACTGCCAAACCTGACAGCTTATAAAAATAAATAACTTTATTTCAACCTCACCAGTCTTTTATCTGCAGCATTAAAAAGCATGAGTTAGTCTTAAAATATTTCTTAGATATTATAATAAACTTTTAAGTTATTTGTTATTGAGACCCAGAGTAAATATTTTCTAACATCCCACTGTACGGTTATCTGAACTGACTACAAATGGCATGTAAATGCCACACAACTTCTTTAGCCTCTTACATGTTGTGGACGCAAATAAAAGCAAGAACACATCAAGAGGATATTCTTTTGGGCCTATATGAAGAATTATTATAATAAAAAATAAGCTTAATTGGTCCATGCAAAATCTACAGACTTGTATGCATCTCTTTAGTGCTTTGGAAAATGAAAACAATAAGTTGCTCAGTCGTGTTTGACTCTTTATGACAGACACCATGGACTATATACAGTCCATGGAATTCTCCAGGCCAGAATACTAGAGTGGGTAGCTTTTCCCTTCTCCAGGGAATCTTCCCAACCCAGGAATCAAACCCAGGTTTCTTGCATTGCAGGCAGATTCTTTACCAGCTGAGTCACAAGAGAAGCCCAAGAATACTGGAGTGGGTAGCCCAGCCCTTCTCCAGCAGATCTTCCTGACCCAGGAATTGAACTGGAGTTTCCTGCATTGCAGACGAATTCTTTACCAACTGAGCTATCAGGGAAGCCCTGAAAAGAATAAATTAACTCCCAATAAGATTGATATTAATGATGAGGAACAATAAGAAATGACATTTAATAAGAACACCAAGTCCCTAAGATGAAAAGCAATATGAAAACAACAAATTCAATTTTGATTAGGCTACAATTTCTGGTTTTTAGATTAAAAGTTTAAAGAAAATGATCTATAATAAGAGTTTTCAGAAATATGCAAAGAAAACAATGGCACTAGATTTTTAAAAAAAAAAAGCCTCAGAGACGATTCAGCTATGCATTTAGAAGGGATAATTCTGGAGGATGAGTAGAAGTCAAGAAAAATGTTTAAGTAGACATACTATTGGAGGAGGCAATGGCACCCCACTCCAGTACTCTTGCCTGGAAAATCTCATGGACAGAGGAGCCCAGTGGGCTGCAGTCCATGGGGTCGCTGGGAGTCGGACACGACTGAGTGACCTCACTTTCACTTTTCACTTTCATGCATTGGAGAAAGAAATGGCAACCGACTCCAGTGTTCTTGCCTGGAGAATCCCAGGGATGGGAGACCCTGGTGGGCTGCCATCTATGGGGTCTCACAGAGTCAGACACTACTGAAGTGACTTAGCAGCAGCAGCAGCAGCAGACATACTATAGTAGAACAAACTGATGGGCTATTGACCTTATCAGAGAGTACTGAACTTATCAAATAGCATAAATTAGGAATTAAGAAAACAGATTTACTGCTGAGGCCATTGCACTTCACCAGAAAATAGATTTTCTCATATTTAGGTATATTGTCGTGAGACAACTCAATTTCTCTTGGGAAAATAGTTGAAGAAAATACAAAGGAGAAATTTTCTTTTTCTATATACTGGATAAGTCAATGGAAAATGATCAAGTTTCCAAGCAATAATGAGATCATGACTTGGCTATGAATCATAATTATGTAAAGTTATAACTGGGATTTAAGCCCACTGGTGAGAGTTAAAGAAGAATTATAATCTATAGTCTACTCTATGACTTTTTTTAATCTATTTTATTCTTTTTTTGCTTTTAGTTAACTTTATTTATAATAGCCCAAATGCAAAATAGCTCAGATGTCCATCACCAGGAGAATGGCAATCAACTGTGATAGATATGTATATTAGAATATTATTAAAATCTTTTAGCCACCAGGCTGAGCTGAAATAAAATGTGGGTTTATTTACTCTACTTCTTATCTCTCAACAGTCCCACAAGATGATCTTTTCAAATCTCATCTAAATCTCTAAATACTTTTTAGTAAAGACAACCCTATGACCAAGACAAGGGAGCTCCAAGACTCTCTCTTTTAAAACTCCTCTTTTCCTTCTCTCAAGGGCAAGTCTACACCATTTTATGCACTATACCCTCTAAGAATCTGCCACCTTCTATTAATGTCTGTTTCATGACATTTGGATCCAACCATTGCCAGAGCTGATGGCAGAACCAGCTCTGCTCCCAGCAGTAGAGGATCTGAGTATCCAAGGGCCCTGGTATTCCTGGGCCCTGGCTTCACCTAAAAACCTTTTTCCTTTTCTTCTTCTTCTTTTTTTTGTGTGTGCATTATAAATGGTATTTTTTTTAATTTCACACACAGTGCTAGTCATTAGCAATATGTGAGAATAGAATCTACGTTTGTTATAATAATCTTGAATCCTATAATCTTTCTATATGTTCTTATTAGTTCCAGGACTTTTATTGTTGTCGTTAATGACTGGGATTTTCTACATAGACAATCATATTATCTGGGAAAAAACACAGCTTTCTTTCATTCTTCTCAACATGTATACCTTTTATTTCCTTCTACTGTCTGATTTCCCTAGCTGGGCCTTCCTTTGTGATATTAAATGGGAGTGGTGAGAAGGGACATCCTTGACTTGATCCCAGTTTGAAGGGAAGAGCATCTAGTTGCTCACTATTGACAATGCTGTTACATTGGTTCATCCAACTGGACCCGTACCCAGAGGGCAAGGAGAGACCAACAAAAGAGGTGGCCACTACAGATTGGTAGGTGGCAGGTTTAAAAATAAGAGAACTTACTTTCTAGGCTTGTCTTGGGTGACTATAAGCTGAGTAAATCTCTGTGCCTGCCCCCAAGAATCTTCAGTTTATATAGAGGCCTTAACAGGGTTCAGTCTCACACACCATCCCAATTGTCTCAAAAACACATTGCTCTCTCAAGACTGTGTCCTTAAAAGTGGTTCCCATGGTGGGCAGAGTGTACTTTCCCTGCACGGGGGAGAGGGTAAGGAGCCTCAAGTTGCCAGGGTCCAGGTCTTGATCAACCAATGGTCACATCCTCTCAATGACCTCTTCTAATAGTTAGCTTTTTTTTTTTTTTTTTAATGTATGTGACTGAATGTGAGTGAAGTCGCTCAGTCCTGTCTGACTTTTTGCGACCCCATGGACTGTAGCCTATCAGGCTCCTCGGTCCATGGAATTCTCCAGGCAAGAATATTGAAGTGGGTTGCCATTTCCTTCTCCAGGGGATCTTCCCTACCCAGGGATCGAACCCGGGTCTCCTGCATTGTAGGCAGATGCTTTACCATCTGAGCTACCAGGGAAGCCCTGTTTCCTATCAAATTGAGGAAATGTCTATTGCTAGCTTGCTGAGAGTTTTTATTATGACTAGCAATTAAATTATGTCAAATGCTCTTTCTGAATTTTTTGTGTGATCATTAGATTTTTTTTTGTTGATGTGATGGATTACATTAATTAGTTTCTAAATATTGAACTATTCTTGCCTACCTAGAACAAATCCCAGGTGGTCTTAGTACATAATTCTTTTTGTACAGTGTTGAATTCAATTTGCTATTATTTTTTGAGGTTTTTAATCTATTTCATGAGTGATATCAGTCTGTAACTTTCATTTCTTATATTGTCTTTACTTCTAATAGTACAGCAATCTTGGCTTCATAGAATAAGTTGGGAAGTGTTCCTAATTCTTCTGTTTTCTGGAAGAGGTTATGGAAAATTGGCATCATTTCTTCTTCAAACTCTTCCCAAAATGAAATTTGCAAAAGTTCATAGTGTTCTTAACTCTGATGACACAGGAAGAGGACTAACAGTCTGTCTCTAACAGCCTGAAGCCAAGTGCCCAATCATTTTGCCCTGGGGCTGCTGGGAAGATAAGCTGGACGAAAGCAGCACTCCAACTGGGAGCCATTGGGCGAGTCTGTGTTTTCAGTCCTTGTGTCTGATATTTCCAACCTTGGAAGAAAATGATATCTGCTTTATTTCTTTCTTCCAAAACATGAGAACATTCATCTTTTAGTGGCATCTAAACTAGACCTCTGTTATATCTACAGAGAAGGAGAATCAGGGAAATACAGTTCCCAGTCTTACACAAGTTGGATTATTGTGGGATAACCCATCCCATGAAGTGAAACAACTTGCTAAGCTTTCCTGACTTAACATTCCACCTTTTCTCTTAGCTTATCCTAAATGATAGGATTTGCCCTCAGTGTTCAAGATCCCACCATCCACTCACTCAGAGGAGGAGGAGTACTGTTATGGATCAAGATCAAAATCAGTACAATATTTGTCCACATATTAGATGGTATAAACGTCAGTTTAGATGAATAGCTGGTGGGCTACAGTCCACGGGGTCACAAAGAGTCGGACATGACTGAGCGACTTAACTTTAGATGAATATTGTATTTAATTTTCTTCTCTTGTGTCACCTTGTCATACTTGTTCGTAATACTTAATGTCCACGTATCTGGTGTCGTAAAATTGACCTAAGAGCATAAACAGGGCAGAGGATGGTAAAAAAGGACAATGTTCAATAAAACATTTCGTTACATCAAGTGTTTACCTTAAAGAATCTCTAAGATTTAAGAGAAAGTAAGCTTTTTATTTACCTTGTTGCACTTCTTAGATTTGATCTGCCTTCTTTATTTTTTTTCTTGAATCATATGAATGACAATAACTCTAGGACAAATTAGGTTTTAAACTCCGGAGAATTCCAACATTTGTACTAACTTCTTTCTGTTTAGTCTGCTTAAGGCCTTTGGCCACTTGGCAGAGGAGATCTACTGAATGAGCAGTGCCCAAATTTTACCCCTTCTCTAATATTTCACAAGAGGTAGCCAAAATATCAAACCTCCACCTCAAGTTCAAAGAGACACAAGGGGCACTTTTTGTAGAGATAAATGTTTAAAAGGAATGCATATCAGAGCACCCAGTGGGAAGGTCCTTCCCCTGTCTTTTCCTTGCAGCAGTCAGAGTGATAAGGGCCAGAGAATGAATGAGTCCCTAACAGAAGAGACCAGATGTTTTCGCTTTGAGCTCACACAGACACCCCACCACACCTCACTCCCCCACCCCCCAGGCCACAAGGCAGTTGTCCTGGCCTTATAAGATCTCACAAGTCTGGCAACTTCCTGCCTTTCCCAAACCTCTGATTTCTGACGTATGCGTGGATGTGCTTCCTTTCACTGGCGTGAAAAGTTTACTCTGAACCTGGCTGTAAGAAACCTACGAGCAAGACTTCAGCTGTTTTTATTCCAAGCCAGTCATGCTCATCAAGCTTAGGATGACATAGAGAGCTTCTGTTATTAGACCTCTCAAAGGAATCTGGGGTCAGTTCAGTTCAGTTCAGTTCAGTCGCTCAGTCGTGTCCGACTCTTTGCAACCCCATGAATCGCAGCACACCAGGCCTCCCTGTCCATCACCAACTCCCGGAGTTCACTCAGACTCATGTCCATCGAGTCAGTGATGCCATCCAGCCATCTCATCCTCTATCATCCCCTTCTCCTCCTACCCCCAATCCCTCCCAGCATCAGAGTCTTTTCCAATGAGTCAACTCTTCGCATGAGGTGGCCAAAGTACTGGAGTTTCAGCTTTAGCATCATTCCTTCCAAAGAAATCCCAGGGCTGATCTCCTTCAGAATGGACTGGTTGCATTTCCTTGCAGTCCAAGGGACTCTCCAGAGTCTTCTCCAACACCACAGTTCAAAAGCATCAATTCTTCGGCGCTCAGCTTTCTTCACAGTCCAACTCTCACATCCATACATGACCACAGGAAAAACCATAGCCTTGACCAATCTGGGGTCACAGACTTACAGATAATAGCTATTAATATGGTGTGTGTTTTTTGCTTTTTTGCTTTCTACCTCTTTTCTTCAGAGATTACTTTGGATAGGATTCTGATATTTTGTGGTCTTTCAATAAAAATTTTCACTAGTAGTTATTTCAGGATCCCACATGAGGTCAAATCTTGTGGTAGTCTAAAGTATCATTATTTTTCCCAAAGTCTTGTTTCTTCACATAAACTGTCTAAAGAACTTGCCGAAGTAGTGCACTAGGTTCAAAATCTGGTCATCTTCTCACAGCTCTTAGTAGAAATTTTTCCCACTTTAGAAATTAGAAGCCTGAGTCTGCAAAAGAAAATCAAGTCCCTCTTTTCCCATAGGTGTGACTAGGGTTCAAGTGCAGGTCTCTCATTCTGTAGTAGCTAAGAGCTTTTTTTTTTTATTTAAAAAAAATTAATTAAAAAAAATTTTTTAATTTTAAATTTAAAAAATTTAATTTTAAAAAAAAATTTTAATAATGCCTTCTATAGTTTGAGTGATGTCTCAGGAACCTCAAATTCCTCTACTCAAAATGGAGTTGTATAAGGATGCTCTTCTTCACAAAGTGGAGATCTTAATATAATTATGGAGCTTAATTTAGTCATAGTTCTCAGAACTTATTTTTGTATAAGATGTATAATTTAAACAAAGCCATCCTGTAAATTGAAATATGTTTTTTGCTTTTGTTTTTAAATCAGGCATTTCTATTCTCTTATTTTTCCTCTGTGAGGATAGTAAAGATGGAAAAGTTGCATAAATATGGGTTTTAGGAAATATTCTTTCTTTTAAACCTTGTTTTTAATCTCTTCTCCATGTTTTGCTTTTAGAAAGTTTTTGGTATTTTGGAGACATTTTCTAAGTTTATTTGGAATCTGCACAAGGGCCCTAAAGCTCAAAGGCATGTAACGATGAAAGGTAGAATGCTTTGATTTGAATTATAATTTTTGGTGACACAGCACCTTTCATCTGAGAATTCAAAGCCATCTTCAAGAAAATGCATTCATTATTCCAACACCCCTCTGAGGCAGCTAGAACCTACTTAGAGCTGGAGAAACCGAAACATAAATGTGGAAAGAGAAAAACTGAAGATATATTTTAAAAACAGAGACCCAGTCCCAGTGAATACCCCCCACTTCTCATTCTGCTCTTCTGCAATTGGAACTCACTCTGCCTAGAATGAGAAGGTTATGGAGGAAGGTGTTATTTCTCTGGGAGCTCATATTTAAAGCCTCAGTTTCTGCACATGCCAAACCCTGTTAGTGAGTGATGCTAGAAGGAATTCGAGGAGAGAGGGTGGGAGAAAAAGAGGCAGACTTTGTAGAAAAATGGCACAATGGTTGGTCAGAAAACAGGAAATACATTAGCAAGAAGGAATACCTTTGCAGTGAACCCAACCCCTCATATGCAATATTTAAGTGAAATCCGTTGATTCTAGGCTCTTTAAGCTCTACTCTGGGAACCCTTTCTTTCCTCCCCAGTGTCAATGAGCTGCTTGAGTGTTTCCCCTGGGATCTCAGCAGTTTCCTAGCTACTTGCCCTGCTTTAGTCTCTGTTCTCTCCAACTGAACTCTCACCTACAGTCAAAGAGATTTTTCTTAAATTTCTTTTTACTTAAAATCATCAATTTTTTAAAATAAAATTTATTTTGCCAAAATTTTTTTGAAAGTGCATTGCAGATACCATGGCATTTCACTCCTAAATAACTCGAAATATATCTCCTAGGAGTCAGGACATTTTCCTGTATACCCACAATAAGTTTTCACATCTAAGATAATGAACAATAATTCCATAATAGTTAGTACCCATCCCATACTCCGGAGAAGGCAATGGCACCCCACTCCAGTACTCTTGCCTGGAAAATCCCACGGATGGAGGAATCTGGTGGGCTGCGGTCCATGGGGTTGCTAAGAGTCAGACACGACTGAGTGACTTCACTTTCACTTTTCACTTTCATGCACTGGAGAAGGAAATGGCAACCCACTCCAGTGTTCTTGCCTGGAGAATCCCAGGGACGGGGGAGCCTGGTGGACTGACGTCTATGGGGTCGCACAGAGTCGGACACGACTGAAGTGACTTAGCAGTAGTAGCGGTAGCAGCATCCCATACTCCAGTGTCCTCAATTGCTCACATTGTGTCTGGCTTCCCCAGCTTTCAGTTCAGTTGCTCAGTCGTGTCCAACTTTTTGCGACCCCATGAATCGCAGCACGCCAGGCCTCCCTGTCCATCACCAACTCCCGGAGTTCACTCAGACTCACGTCCATCAAGTCAGTGATGCCATCCAGCCTTCTCATCCTCTGTCGTCCCCTTCTCCTCTTGCCCCCAATCCCTCCCAGCATCAGAGTCTTTTCCAGTGAGTCAACTCTTCGCATCAGGTGGCCAAAGTACTGGAGTTTCAGCTTTAGCATCATTCCTTCCAAAGAAATCCCAGGGCTGATCTCCTTCAGAATGGACTGGTTGCATCTCCTTGCAGTCCAAGGGACTCTCAAGAGTCTTCTCCAACACCACAGTTCAAAAGCATCAATTCTTCAGCACTCAGCCTTCTTCACAGTCCAACTCTCACATCCATACATGACCACAGGAAAAACCATAGCCTTGACTAGACGGACCTTTGTTGGCAAAGTAATGTCTCTGCTTTTGAATATGCTCTCTAGGTTGGTCATAACTTTCCTTCCAAGGAGTAAGCATCTTTTAATTTCATGGCTGCAGTCATTGAAGTATAATTGACATACAAAAAATTCCACATAATTAATGTGTATAATTTGGTGAGTTCGGACATATGCTCACAGTCCCACTTATCATCACCACAATCATTTCTCAACCTCTGTACAGAGCCAGTAGATGGTGAGCACTGTTGCTTGGGACACCCTAGTTAATGCGTCCTTAGCACATGTTTCTGTCCATGTCAGTTGATGTTCCTTCCCCCATGCTTGCTGTGCTGTGCTTAGTTGCTCTGTCATGTCTGAACTCTAGCCTACCAGGCTCCTCTGGCCACGGGGATTCTCCAAGCAAGAATACTGCAGTGGGTTGCCATGCCCTCCTCCAGGGGATCTTCCTGACCCAGGGATGGAATCCAAGTCTACTGCATTGCAGGCAAATTCTTTACCATCTGAACTACCAGAGAAGCCCTCTCCACACTTATGCCAGTGTTATTACTGTTGCTTGTTATAAACACTGCTTCAGATATAAAAGCAAGACCTTTATATATGCTGTCTACAAGAGATCCACTTCATACTTAGGGACACAGACAGACTGAAAGTGAGGGCTAGAAAAAGATATTCCATGTAAATGGAAATCAGAAGAAAGCAGAAGTAGTCATATCAGATAAAATGGATTTTAAAATAGATCATTACAAGATACATGGACATGCTTACACATAGCAAATGGTAACAACTGTACAAGGGGAAATCAAAAGTAACTCAGTGATAGTGGGGGACTTTAACACCCCACACATACCAATGAACAGATTGTGCTTGTGTAACAGACACTGTTCCCAGTTGTATCGGTGTTCCTGCGCATAGCTTCAGCTTCCTACTGCAAGTACTTGCAAATCTCTGCTGGCTGTCTTTCTTGGTCAGAACTACATGCTTAGAATGTATTTAGAGTCACCATGGTAAGAAGATGAGCCCTGCAGAAGTAACTCTAAGTAAACATGAGTGGGGGTTGCTGTGTAAATCTTCCAGCCTCCTCTCCCTTTAGTGGGGAAGTGCTGAAGAACATTCCATGCTGTCTCCCAGAGGCTGCCGGAGGGATTGAGCCCCGGTTGCCCAAAACAGTAACCTGCTCATGAACACATTTTAACTTACACCCCTTCTCTGTCTCACTCCCCACTTCCCCAGCAGAACTTTCTCCTTCCACCTAATAACCACTTTTGCCAAAATCCTTGCCTGAGGACCTGCTTTTGGAAGGACCCTCCCAAAGACAGCTTATTATCTTTAGCCCACAAAGCCCTCACTATGGAATGATAAATATCAGTTACATGAACCTGACTTTTCAGGATCTTTCTAATGGAGTGAAGTAGAAAGACTGTCCACTCCAGTATTCTTCCCTGGAGAGTCCTATGGACAGAGGGGGCTGGCAGGCTACAGTCCATGGGCTTACAAATAGTTGGACATGACTGAGAAACTGGCCACTTTCACTTGCAGGGAGGTGTCATAATGCCATACAGCAGGGGATCTAAGTTTGTACTCCAAACAGGAAATCATTCTTCTGATCAAGATTTTAAAATACCCCTCATAATACAGAGCAAATGAGTATACTACCCAAAGCAATCTATAGATTCAATGCAATCCTTATCAAGCTACCAATGGTATTTTTCACAGAGCTAGAACAAATAATTTCACAATTTGTTTGGAAATACAAAAAAGAATAGCCAAAGCAATCTTGAGAAAGAAGAATGGAACTGGAGGAATCAACCTGCCTGACTTCAGGCTCTACTACAAAGCCACAGTCATCAAGACAGTATGGTACTGGCACAAAGACAGAAATATAGATCGATGAAACAAAATAGAAAGCCCAGAGATAAATCCACACACCTATGGACACCTTATCTTTGACAAAGGAGGCAAGAATATACAGTGGAGAAAAGACAATCTCTTTAACAAGTGGTGCTGGGAAAACAGGTCAACCACTTGTAAAAGAATGAAACTAGAATACTTTCTAACACTATACACAAAAATAAACTCAAAATGGATTAAAGATCTAAACATAAGACCAGAAACTATACAACTCCTAGAGGAGAACATAGGCAAAACACTCTCCGACATACATCACAGCAGGATCCTTTATGACCCACCTCCCAGAATATTGGAAATAAAAGCAAAAATAGACAAATGGGAGCTAATTAAAATTAAAAGCTTCTTCACAACAAAGGAAACTCTAAGCAAGATGAAAAGACAGCCTTCAGAATGGGAGAAAATAATAGCAAATGAAGCAACTGACAAAGAATTAATCTCAAAAATATACAAGCAACTCCTGCAGCTCAATTCCAGAAAAATAAACGACCCAATCAAAAAATGGGCCAAAGAACTAAACAGACATTTCTCCATAGAAGACATATAGATGGCTAACAAACACATGAAAAGATGATTACCATCACTCATTATCAGAGAAATGCAAATCAAAACCACTATGAGGTACCATTTCATGCCAGTCAGAATGGCTGCTATCCGAAAGTCTACAAGCAATAAATGCTGGAGAGGGTGTGGAGAAAAGGGAACCCTCTTACACTGTTGGTGGGAATGCAAACTAGTACAGCCACTATGGAGAACAGTGTGGAGATTCCTTAAAAAACTGGAAATAGAACTGCCATACGACCCAGCAATCCCACTGCTGGGCATACACACTGAGGAAACCAGAATTGAAAGAGACACGTGTACCCCAATGTTCATCACAGCACTGTTTACAATAGCCAGGACATGGAAGCAACCTAGATGTCCATCAGCAGACGAATGGATAAGAAAACTGTGGTACATATACACAATGGAGTATTACTCAGACATTAAAAAGAATACATTTGAATCAGTTCTTATGAGGTGGATGAAACTGGAGCCTATTAGACAGAGTGAAGTAAGCCAGAAAGAAAAACACAAATACAGTATACTAATGCATATATATGGAATTTAGAAAGATAGTAACGATAACCCTATATGTGAGACAGCAAAAGAGACACGGATGTATAGAACAGTCTTTTGGACTCTGTGGGAGAGGGTTGAGGGTGGGATGATTTGGGAGAATGACATTGAAACATGTATAATATCATATGTGAAATGAATTGCCAGTCCAGGTTCGATGCAGGATACAGGATGCTTGGGGCTGGTGCACTGGGATGACCCAGAGGGATGGGATGGGGAGGGAGGTGGGAGGGTGGTTCAGGATGGGGAACACGTGTACACTTTGGCGGATTCATGTTGATGTATGGCAAAACCAATACAATATTGTAAAGTAATTAGCCTCCAGTTACAATAAATAAATTTATATTAAAAAAAGAAAAAAAATACCCCTCATATAGTCACAATGTGCAGCATGTCATCCAGAAAGGCATCCAGTGATCCAAGAGAACATAGACAGGGTGGAGCAACTGCTCAGCTTAAAGAGAGATGCGATGCACGGAATCAACCTGAAGGTATTTCTTGATAAGGAAAGCAGGTAGCTGGCACTTTGCGGAGCAAATTGGAAGAAAGCAAAATCAACAGACATCAATAGAGCATGTTCTTTGTACAAGATCTTCAGTTAAGATTGAGAGTAGGAATTCTGAGGCAAAGAAGCACCAACTTCAGTCTTGGAAAATTCAGGACAAGCTACTGAGTTGCATCTCATAAACACACAGGCACACAAAGACAGATTCAAGAACAGATATACCCCAGAGACTGACAAGGTACCTAGCATGTAATCAAAATGCAATAAATGCAAGAAATGAATGAAGTTTATGCGGCGCCAGGACAGAGCCCCTTGAATTGGCTCTGCTAACTGATAGTAAGTAATGGTGGTAGACTCCTCTGTCCATGGGATTTTCCAGGCAAGAATACTGGAGTAGATTGCTACTTCCTTCTCCAGAGCATCTTCTCCATGTGTTGCAGGTGGATTGTTTACCAACTGAGCCACCAGGGAAGGCCTGATAACTAACGTTTATCTGTCAAAATGCAAACTAAGTGACACCTGCAACAGAATCAACAGGAAAAAAAAAAAGATTGCTTGTAATGCTGATTACTGAACATCACCCAGAATTACTGAGTCTAAATTTCTCAGCAGCGGTCTTGACAAAATAATGGCTTAATCATTACATCAAATGAATAGCTAATATTAGTGTGTGAATTAATTGTTGGGTACTGTACTAATCACTTTACCTGTATTTTTTTTAAATCCATAAAACCTTGATGAAATAAGTGGTACTATTAACCCCATTTTACCAGTGAGGTGCCTAATGCAAGGAGAGGTTAAAGATCATTTCCAAGGCCATGCAGTTAATAGTGACAAAGCTGGGATTTGAACCCAAGATGCCAGATTCCATAATACTCTAAACCAAAATATGATGTTGATTCACCTTTAACATTATTCATTACAATATCTAGTTCATTTTTGTCTCAGGGTGACTGTGAGGAAGCTCAGGAAACAACTGTTAAAATGCAGACTTAAGGAAAAGGTATTTCCCGAGGCATGAATGACTATTAACTCTGTGATGAGATGTCTTCATCGTGGCATGAGAAACAAAAGTCAAGTAAGAGGGAAAGGGGCTGAGGATGAGACTGATAATGATCTGGAACCTACTCTCCTATTTATTTTTATGACCATAAAAGACACTGTTCTCTTAATCTCTGACACAGCCTTGAAAACCACAGATCAGATACATTTACCGGGTCTGAGATGTGAACATTGAGTCTCAGTAAAATCATGTGACCCCTCAAACTACACAGCTACTCTACAGGGGATCCAGAATTTAAGTTCAGCTCTGACATCTGGCTATATTCGCCCACCGTGTGGTAAAAGGAGGACATGAGCAGGTCAGAGAATGGGAAAGAATGAGAGTGTTAAAAAACAGTAATTTGAACTCAGTTTGCATATCTCAGTTTGGTTCAGTTCAGTGGCGCATTCATGTCTGACTTTTTGAGACCCCATAAACTGCAGCACACCAGGCCTCTGTGTCCATCACCAACTCCCGGAGCTTGCTCAAACTCATGATCATTGAGTTGGTGATGCCATCCAACCATCTCATCTTCTGCTGTCCCCTTCTCTTCCCACCTTCAATCTTTCCCAGCATCAGGGTCTTTTCCAATGAGTCAGTTCTTCGCATCAGGTGGCTATTACCAGCAAAAAGGAAACTCATCAATGGGTCCTTAGAGATGCGTACAAAGTGCAAGATAGATAAACAACATCTCTTGAACGATTTGCTGGTCTTTTATAAAACTGGATTCTGCCTATAGTTTTATTCAGTTTACCAACATCCATTCTTTAGGATCTGATCACAATGTTTTCAAAGTTGAACATTTTAAACACGTAGACATTGTGCTTTGGCATACTCAAAGTATTAATTTTTAAGTTAAAGCTAAAACAAGGCTTGACACTCTCAATAAAATTCAGCTCTGACTACAGTATTTAAAGATGGTAAATGAATTTTAACCTTTCATAGAAAGATGGGAAAACCAACATATATTGTGTTAAAACACCCCAGTGTTTTTTTCCTCTGTGCATTTTTCAAATGTAATATCCTCCTCCTTCTTCTTGTGTCAGCCATCCATACAGTCATTGTTTAAATCCTTCTGGCTCCCAAACTTACCATCTACAGTAAAAGTGAAAGTGTTAGTCACTCAGTCCTGTCTGACTCTTTGCTACCCTATAGACTGTAACCCACCCGGCTCCTCTATCCTTGGGATTCTCCAAACAAGGATACTGGAGTGGGTAAGCCATTCCATTCCTTCTTCTGCATCTGCTCCTCCTATTTCTTTAGCCAAGAGGACTCTCCCTCCTCCTCAGCTCTGTCAATCTCAACCTGCCCTTCAGCTATTTGCTCTTACATCACCTGCAAAAGATCATTCTATCCTCTCTTCTCTTCCTCTCCACTGACCAGTTCCATGAAGAAGTTGAATCAGCTTCTAGACCAAATGATTGCATTCTCTGGGATCACGGGGCACTAGTTCACCAGCCTCTGTTGGTACTTCCCTCACAGAAGTACAGCTGTAAGTGAGCACGCGCCCTCAGTTCGTCGTGAGATCTGTGAGGGCGGGAGTGAAGCTTGTTCACTTCCTGTAGAGCCCCCGGGGAGTTGATAGATGCCCTGGTGTCAGGTCTCGGCTGTTGTACATGCCTTGAGTAATGATCCGGTGTTTTCACCCTCCTCTTTAATGGAACCGTTTGAGCCATGGTAATGAGGAGTTAGAAGTAGCTGTCAGTTCCCCTCTTCGATGACAGGGATCAGGCCAATACGTGATTTCCTCAGAGAATATTGTCCAAATGTGACTAATAGGCAGCAAATTGCTGTCTAGGAAACCTTGCCCCAGTTTCCATTATGAATTCTATAATGTGTTTGCAGGGGGCTCTGCCAACCCTGAGAGATGTGGGCACACAGAAACCGCTCAGACTCTCGCCTCATTGCTAATTCCAGACAGGAGCCCAAAGGCCTTACTCCCATTCCCTGAATCTGGCGTGTCTGCCCGCGTTCCTGCCCCTCAGCTGGCTTGGTGCACCTCTTCCCTTCAGACGCCCCTGCCGGATGTCGGTGACCTCAAGAGGAAGTGAAAGGCACGCTGAGCTCTCAGAATCATGCTTGTGGAAGGTGTAGGTGACAAGTAGGTGAGGACCATTAAAAACTGGGCACAGCGCGTAAGTCCTGCAAGTGCGGGGCAAACTAAGTTGAAGCCCCTCATTTTACTTTGGGGCAAGGGGTCTTATCCTCCTACAGCCCTGAGCCGCTGCCTCCCAACCGCGTGTTCGGTTTTAGTCAAGTCACAGTCACACGGGTCGGTAATCGCCAGTACAGTCATTGAGGGAAGCTGACTGGAGCAAGACGACGGAGTATGTGAGGGCACCTGGCAAACAGTGTGGGTGTCCATCCCGATGGTACTCTTTTCAGTGGTCAGACATCATGTGGGCTAAACCAAGCGTGTTAATTGGCAAGTGCATTCACTGGATCAGCATTTTGCAACCAAATACTGCAGGAGACACAGGTTTGATCCCCAGGTTGGGAAAATTCCCTAGAGAAGGGAAATGGCTACCCACTCCGATATTCTTACCCGGGAAATCCCATGGGGTTGCAAAGAGTTGGACACAACTTAGTAACTGAGCAACAACTGTTCAGTCTACTTAAAGTATTCCATAAACCCTAAAATCATAAAGAAAAACAATACATTGCAGGGGTATAAAGTCCTAAAAATAAGTTTAAGAGGGTTATATAAATAATCAGATGCATAGTAGGTCAAAGAAGACAGATAAACAGGACAATAACATACAAGCATAAGTGTAAAACCTGTAGTTTGTACTACTAATTTTGCACTTAAAAATGTTTTTATTAATTACCAGACAGATAAGGAAAATGTGCAAAATGCATTTAAGATTTGGAAAATTATTATAAAACAAGCTATTCCATTTAAAACCAATATAACCATCAACTTTCAGGTCTTGTTTCAACCCCTCTAAAATTCAATTATCTTTTCCTCATCTGAAATAACCATCATCCTGAGATTTGTGTTTGTCACATCCTTGTTTTGTATTCATAAGCAATGTTTTATTTGGCTTTTAATTTTTTTTAAACTTCTCGTAAATGACAGAATATTCTGTGCATTACTTTACAACATTCTATGTTTGCTTAACCTTATGCTCCTGATAATCATCCATGCTTTTAGTGTGCCTATATTCATCCTTTTTTTTTTTAATTGCTTTATAGGCCACTATTTCTCCATCACCTTTCATCCCTGAGGAAAATACAGCTTACAGCATCTTGTATCTAGCTCCTGGAGCATTTACACAAGAGTTTCTCTGTGGTTGCTTAGGGGGTACTGGTGGGATCACAGGTTCACAGGACACTTTGTGCAGCGCTGCACAAACTCTTGGTCTCACCTGTGACTTGGAAAACAGCCCTGATAAACCATCTCTTGAGAGTTGACCAGCTTTGTTTTGGCAACACCATATCTTAAACGTGCATCATGCATCTCTCATTTACTGCCTCTTGGTTTTTCTGCAGAATCAGTGGGAGACCCCTGCAGGACTCCACTCAGCGTTCACTTTTCCTTCCTGCACATAGGCCCTTGTTTTAGGCCAACACACACCTGGTAGGCATAACCCTGACACTACCAGAGGAGGGCAAATTGCTTCCGGAAGTTCTTGTTATCAATTTTCACTCTCACTGGCAGGGCTTCAGATGTTCTGCCCTTGACAAAACATAATACTGTCAGAGTTTGTGCTTTTTAACTTCACCAGTCTGGAATCTGTGACATGGTATCTGAGTGACTTTAATCATTCATTTCCTTGAACATCAGTGAGATTGACCGTCTTTTTTACACATTTGGTAACTATGTCTATGTTACGTAGGTACACATCCTATGTGAAAGACCTGTTGAAGGTATTGGTCTGTTAATTCACTTGGTTGACTTTTTTCTAATGGAATTGAAGTCATTCTTTAGAAATTTTAGGTATATATATTTTCAGATTTAAATTTTACAAAGCTATCCTCCCACAATTTGCAACTATGTTTTCTCTTTTGATGTTTTTTGATGAGCAAGTATATTTGCTTTATTGTCATGGGGATTGCTAATATTTCCTTTGAGTATATTCTTGGTTTTGATTTAAGTCTTTTCTAGCCTGAGGTTAAAGAATGAAGTTTTTATATTACTTTCTACAAACTGCATAATTTTGCTCTCACTTTAGTTAATCCACATAAAATTAATAACTTTGCTTTATGAAAAGTAAGGTTCTGATTTTACTTTATATGGAAAGTCAGCTTTCCCTGAACCATTTATACAGGATTCTTATTTCCACTACTCTAATATGCCAGGTATTCCATAGTGAAGCTTATAGAGCATCAGGGATCTCTACCTCCACTTTTATTTCTTCCTATGAATCTTCACCTCTATTTTATGTTCCTGATTTAATGTCTCAATTAATCTGCATTTATATGAATATTTATTATTTGGTAAGGCAATTCCTCATATTCTTCATCTCCTACAAAAATATCTTTATTATTCTTGACTCTTTTCATTTTTATAAAATTTTGTAGTCCTCTTGTCAGTTTCTAAAATTATCCTGCCATGAATAGTTTGCAACATTTTTGAAATTATGACTTGATTTGAAAAATATTAATTATGATATTAAAATTACCAATCCAGGAATATTATCATTTATTTCTGCATTAAGGTTTCCTTTTAGTTAATAATGTTTTTTACAATTTTCTTGATAACTGTGCAAACCTTTTGTTACATTTATACTAAAATTCTGTATTTTTTAATGTTATATAAAAGAAATCATTTAAAATTAAATATTAAAATATTTTTGCTAGTGAGATGTGATTAACTTTTATATATTAATTTTAATCCAGTAAGTAGATAATATATTAAGTCTAGTTTTATATATCTGTGGATTATATTGTTTTAAGAAATCATACCATTATTTAGGAACAAGAGATTTTTTCATATTCATTATATTTCTTTTTTATTTCCATATAAAAATTAATATGATATCCAATGCAGTGATAAATTCATGTGGGAATGATGTTCATCCATGCCTGTTTTATAACCTTACAGGGAATGTGTTCTACACTTTATTATTAAGTATAATGCTTATGCAGTATTTATTTTTTCTTTCTAAATTATTTTTTTATTGAAGGATAATTGCTTTAGAGAATTTTGTTGCTTTCTTTCAAACCTCAACATGAATCAGCCATAGGTATACATATATCCCCTCCATTTTGAACCTCCCTCTGTACAGTATTTACTTTTTCAGGTAATTTTCATTAGATTAATGAAATGGCACTCTATTCCTAAACTAGCCAAATTTGTATTTTGCCTTTTATATTGTTTTATTTTGTTTGCAATTAGTGGTTGTTGAATTGTATCAAATGCTTTTACTTTACCCGTTAAGTTAATCATATGCTTTTTTTTTTTTTTCCTGTTAGTAGGTGAATTGGAGAAACTTCTGTCTTTATATGAAAATATAAACTTCATCCTGGACAAAGCCAAACTCCACTTTCCCACCTCTCTTTCAGTTACATAAGGCCAGGTATTTGGGTTTTAACTAACAATATATAAGAAGAAATGATCTGCATCACTATCCAGCCTTGCCTTATAAATCCTCCCTTATCTCTCTTCCATTACCTTTCTCATTCCTACTTGGTGGGGATGAAAGTACCCATAGCATACTTGAAACAAGGGCTTCCCAGTTGGCACTAGTGGTAAAGAACCCGCCTGCTAATGCAGGAGACAGAAGAGACAAGGGTTCGATCCCTAGACGAGGAAGATCCCCTGGAGGGGGGCAGGGCAACCCACTCCAGTGTTCTTGCCTGGAGAATCCCATGGACAGAGGAGCCTGGTGGGCTACAGTCCATAGGGTTGCAAAGAGTCAGACACAACTGAAGCGACTTAGCACTTACGCACACACTTGAAGGAAAGACAGCAAAGTCTGCCTCAGGTCAGGTACCTGAAAATGATCTACATTTTTAACACTATGAGACTATTCACATGTTATTTTTTCTTTTTGAATCAGTTTTACTAAAATGTGTTCTAAACAATTGTTGATTTTGTATAATTTTTCCAAATTTGGCATACTTTTTGTGTGTGCTCAGTCGCTCAGTCATGTCCAACTCTTTGCTACACTATGGACTATAGCATGCCAGACTCCTTTGTCCATGAGATTTTCTAGTCAAGAATACTGGAGTGGGGTGCCATTTCCTCCTCCAGGGGATCTTCCCAAACCAGGAATCAAACCCACATCTCCTGTGGGTCCTGCATTGGCAGGTGGATTCTTTACACTGAGCCACCTGATTCTCTTATTAAATATGTCATGTTGATAATATCTGCACTTTTATCTCCTTTTAAAATGCTGATATGTATTGCTTATTTTGTCTTTTAAAAGGAACAATTTTTGAATTAGACTACTTTCTCAAATTTTTTTTATTTATATTTTTTAAAATTTGATTTTTATCTTCATTATTTCATTTTATTTATCTATGTTGGGTTTGTTCTACCATCCTTTACATAAATTCCTTAGATCAAATGCATAGATCATTAATTTTAAACTGCCTTCTCTAAAGTAAGTACAAAACTGTATACTTTCTTAAAATACTGCTTTAGCTGCAACTCAAATTTTTAATGTGATATGTTATAGCTGAATTCTCAATATTTTTCAACTTATTTCTTAATTGATTCTTTGATGAGTAGGTTATTCATGTATATACTTTTAAACTTATTTCATGTGTTATGAATTTTTCCAAGATTACTTATGCTCCGAAAAAGTATTCTATAAATTACTAGTTATTTCACTAGTTATTTTTGAGGCTACCTCAATGGCTAATATGTAGTCAGTTTTTGCTCAAGAACTTCATGTACTTAAAAAGGATGTGTATTATGCAATTGTTAGATGTTTTATATGTGGACATTAGATATAGGGTTTCCAGAAAGTACATGATGATACATTTAAGCTGAATTTTAGGTACATATATTTTTATGCTTCAAAATATATGTGGTTTATCTGAATTCAGATTTAAGGAGGCCTTTATTATTTTTTTTTTCCTCCTCTTGCTCAGTCTGGCAACTTTTCTTAGTTTAGTTGTAGTTTAGTTGCTCAGTAGTGTTCGACTCTTGCAACCCCATGGACTGTAGCCCACCAGGCTCCTCTGTCCATGGGATTCTCCAGGCAAGAATACTGGAGTGGATTGCCATTTCCTTCTCCAGGGGATCTTCCCAACCCAGGAATTGAACCCGGGTCTCCTGCACTGCCGGCAGATTTTTTACCAACTGAGCTACGAGATCAGTCCTATTAATTTTGTTGTTTAAATTTTCTATGTTATTATTTTTGCCTGCTTGATCATTTAGTGAGAGAAGAGTGTTAAAACTTCCCTGTGATTTTGGACTTGTCAAAGTCTTCTTGTATTTTTGTCATTTCATTTATACCATTGAAATTATATAGCTGAATAAAAATTCATAAAAGGTATACGGTTCATGTATTAGTTTTTTCTTAAATTATTTATTGATCCTCTTGAGATCTAGTAATGATTTTTGCCTTGCATTCTATTTTCCCTGGTGTCGGTATAGCTATTGCAGCTTTCTATTTGTTTGTATTTTATTCATTCATCAATTCAACACAAATTTATTGAGTGTCTATTATGTGCAATGTATATATCAAAGAAAAAAAATATGAATAAGTCCCTGACCTCACAAATCTTACATTCTAATGGCATGAGATAAAAAATTCTGCATCATTTGATGACATATGCTATAACTAAAACTAATCTGAGAAGAGAGATAAGAGTGCCAAATTGGCCTCACTGTTCTCACAAAAGTACGAAGATTAGATGGAGAGATGAGATACAACCTGAGTTTCCTTAGTTTATTTTAGTGGCTCATGGAACAAGACAACAAGGACTTAAAGAGTTAAGTTCTGATGATCTCAAGGAAAATATGTGCACTTAAGGTAACATCATTGGGTCATGTGCTGAATAAGTTCTTGCTCTGAGTACTAGGGCCTTGTCTTCACTTTCACTAATAGCAATTGGATAACGGCTGATAGGGGCTTCGAGGTGGCACTAGGGGTAAAGAACCCACCTGCTAATGTAGGAGACATAAGAGACATGGGTTCAATCCCTAGGTCAGGAAGATCCCCTGGAGGAGGGGATGGCAACCCACTCCAGTATTCTTTCTGGAGACTCCCGTGGACAGAGGAACCTGGCCAGCTAAGGTCATAGGGTTGGAAAGAGTCAGACATGACTCAAGAGACTTACCTCGCACTCACACAATGGATAATAGGCAAACCTTTTCAGAACACAAGAGATGCCAAGCAAGTGTCATCTTAATTCCTGACTTTGGAGATAAGGGGTGACTAGGATACATACAAAGTAGAAAGGGCAGTGTGAGTAGACCAGAGCAAAACTCTTATAAAGGCAAACATTTCTTTTGTCAATCCAAGTGCCACTGACCTTTACTGTATGCTCTTTGCATTTCAAATATGTATTCAACACTTACAGAGATGAGTGATGTTTAGCACTCTGAAAATGACTGTTTCTTTCTTTTTTTTTAACTTGAACCTCTTCCTTATAAAACTACAAATTTTGAAAGTTCACAGTGTGCAAAGCAATTTAATAAATTTTTAGAGCTGGAGAACTAACATGAAAACGCGTTAGTCGCTCAGTTGTGTCTGACTCCTTGCAACCCCATGGACAGTAGCCTGCTAGACTCCTCTGTCCATGGGATTCTCCAGGCAAGACAACTGGAGTAGGTGGCCATTTTCTTATGCAGGGAATCTTCTTGAACTAGGGATTGAACCCAAGTCTCCCACATTGCAGGCAGATTCTTTACTGTCTGAACTATTAAATCTAGAAATAAAATATTGCTGAAGACTTAGGAGTTCTCATCAGGAGTCCCTCACAGAGTCTTATCCCAGTCCCAACATGCTAAACCTGCAGTATGTCTTATTTTGTGTATTTGACACTGGGTTGACAGCACATGTGTGCTGTGTAACATGTATTCCATTTCCTGAGGTCAAGAAGAGGTTGTTTTAAGGTCACATTGAAAAAGAGTGGTTAAGCCAGTAGAAAATTTGAGTCTGAGGAGTTCCAGAGCCTGACCTTCCCTCACTGCCAGCAAGATGCTGGTCCTATCTGAAAATCCAGCCAAGAAACCCCCAAAACAAGACAAAAGCTTCCACAAGACAAAATTTATGCATTAGAAATGCAGAATGGCTATTATTAGAGTTATACAATATATAGTGTGAGTGAATCATTTGTCATTTCTTATTAATGAGCTGATGAACAGGGAGAAATAAACAAGTTCTTTAGAGCAGCCTGCTTAGCAGAATGGAACAAATTCCGCAGCCTCGGGCACCGGGTAGTATTCAGTAAATTATCTTTGCCCATGAACTAAATGGCACCCCTTAAAGAGTTCATTCACCTCACACGGATGAGCAGTTCACATCAGATAACAGGTTCTTCACCTCCGTGACCCCGCCCGCTGCTATTATCTCAAAGATTTGTCACTGTCCTTTCACTTCCATTCCTGGATCAGGCTGGGGAATTGGACGGCTTTGAAAGCATAGACAGTTTTCCCTTTGCCAGTCTTCCCGACATGAATGTGCATATGCTGAACTACTTCATGGGAGGGAAAAGAGATGCTTTAGAAATATTTCGAAGGATGGAAGGACACATGTTCTTATTTCATGTAGCATATCACCATGCTGTGCTGTGATTTGGGGTTACTGAAAAAACAAACAAAGCACATTTATAATTAGTCTATTAATAGTGCTAAGCTAACTTTCATAACATGTATGTTTGGTATCTTATATGATATATTTTATGTACCAGTATACAATAAGGTACTTTATATGTCAAACACTCACATACCAATATATTAATTTATTTGATTAATATACATATGTTAATTATTTAATTTTCAATTAACAGATGGTAGATATCATTAGCCAAATTTTAAGTATGTGTTATAGAAACTGAGGTTCAGAGAAATTAATCATGCCTGAACTTATACAAATGATAAGTGGTAGAAATGAACTTAAACTTTCAATGATCTAAAGTGCATGCTCTTAAATGCTTTGCCAGGGTCCTGGAACTTGGTCCTTAGTGAGTTTAGACCAGAAATGGGATAGATTAAAAAGATTCAGGGAGTGGAAATTGATCTGATGCTTGGCAAATACAGTGTAAGTAATTAAATTCAAGAGTATCAGTGAAATGAGAACAAATGTCAATAAACCTTTTCAACAAATGAAAAATGGGATACAGCTGAACTGGTCATAGATCAACTCAAAATGAAAAGAGATGAACAGTGAAATAGTTTTCATCTTGGCATAGGACCATTCTTGGCTAATTTCACAATGGCAATGTAAGTGTGTGTGTTTGCTGTGTGTGTGTCTGGTAGCACTTTGTGAATCATGTTGGACTTGGTCTTCACAAAAGAACCAGCAATGGGCTTCCCAGGTGACATCAGTGGTAAAGAGCCTGCCTGCCAATGCAGGAGATGCAAAGAGATGCATGTTTGTTCCCTGTGTTGGGAAGATTCTCCGGAGAAAGAAATGGCAACCCACTCCAGTATCATTGCCTGGAAAATTCCATGGACATAAGAGCCCAATGGGCTACAGTCAATGGGGTCACAGAGAGTCGGACATGACTGAGCAACTGAGCACATAGAACCAGCAAGGTGGTAATTATATTCACTAATTTATGTATGAGCAAACTGAGGCAGAAAGAGACTATATTAATTCTGGAAGGTCCAAAGTCAGCATGCAGTCAAGTCATATTTTTAAAATCAGGCCCCTTTGTGTTAATTTTAGTGCTTTCCCGCCCTCCCTCCTACCTCCACGTGTGTTCCTATGCTTTTGTCAAGTGTAACCCCATGAACAGTATAAAAAGGCAAAAAGGACACTGAAAGATGAACTCCCCAGGTGGGTAGGTGCCCAATATGCTACTGGAGATCAGTGGAGAAACAACTCCAGAAAGAATGAAGGGATGGAGCCAAAGCAAAAACAACTCCCAGCTCTGGATGTGACTGGTGATGGAAGTCAAGTTCAATGCTATAAAGAACAATACTGCATAGGAAGCTGGAATGTTAGGTCTGTGAATCAAGACAAACTGGAAGTGGTCAAACAGGAGATGGCAAGGGTGAACATCAACATTTTAGGAATCAGCAAACTAAAATGAACTAGAATGGGTGAATTTAACTCAGATAACATTATATCCACTATTGTGGGCAAGAATCCCTTAGAAGAAAAGGCATAGCCACCATAGTCAACAAAAGAGTCCTAAATGCAGTACTTGCATGCAGTCTCAAAAATGACAGAATGATCTCTGTTCATTTCCAAGGCACACCATTCAATATCACAGTAATCCAAGTCTATGCCCCGACCAGTAATGCTGAAGAAGCTGAAGTTGAGTGGTTCTCTGAAGACTTACAAGACCTTCTAGAACTAACACCCAAAAAAGATGTCCTTTTCATTATAGGGGACTGGAATGCAAAACTAGGAAGTCAAGAAACACCTGCAGTAACAGGCAAATTTGGCCTTGGAGTACAGAATGAAGCAGGGCAAAGGCTAACAGAGTTTCGCCAAGAGAACACACTGGTCATAGCAAACACCCTCTTCCAACAACACCCTGTTTCAAGAGAAGACTCTACACATGGACATCACCAGATGGTCAATACCAAAATCACATTGATTATATTCTTAGCAGCCAAAGATGGAAAAGTTCTATACAGTCAACAAAAACAAGACCAGGAGTTGACTGTGGCACAGACCATGAACTCCTTATTGCCAAATCCAGACTTCAACTGAAGAAAGTAGGGAAAACACTAGACCATTCAGGTATGACCTAAACCAAATCCCTTATGATTATACAGTGGAAGTAACAAATAGATTCATGGGATTAGATCTGACAGAGTGCCTGAAGAACTAAGTACAGAGGTTCATGACATTGTACAGGAGGCAGGGCTCAAGACCATCCCCAAGGAAAAGAAATGCAAAAAAGCAAAATGGCTGCTGAGGAGGCCTTACAAATAGCTGTGAATAGAAGAGAAGCTAAAGGCAAAGGAGAAAAGGAAAGATATACATATTTGAATGCAGAGTTCCAAAGAATAGCAAGGAGAGATAAGAAAGCCTTCCTCAGGAATCAGTGCAAAGAAATAGAGGAAAACAACAGAATGGGAAAGTCTAGAGATCTCTTCAAGAAAATTAGAGATACCAAGGGAACGTTTCATGCAAGGATGAGCACAATAAAGGACAGGAATGGTATGGACCTAACAGAAGCAGAAGATATTAAGAAGAGGTTGCAAGAGTACACAGAAGGACTATACAAAAAAGATCTTCATGACCCAGATAATCACTATGGTGTGATCACCAACCTAGAGTGAGATATCCTGGAATGCAAAGTCAAGTGGGCCTTAGGAAGCATCACTGTGAACAAAGCTAGTGGAGGTGATGGAATTCCAGTTGAGTTATTTCACATCCTGGAAGATGATGCTGTGAAAGTCCTGCACTCAATATGCCAACAAATTTGGAAAACTCAGCAGTGGCCACAGGATAGGAAAAGGTCAGTTTTCATTCCAATCTCAAAGAAACACAATGTCAAAAAATGCTCAAAATACCGCACAATTGCACTCATCTCACACACTAGTAAAGTAATGCTCAAGATTCTCCAAGCCAGGCTTCAATAGTACGTGAACTTCCAGATGTTCAAGCTGGATTTAGAAAAGGCGGAGGAACCAGAGATCAAATTGCCAACATCTGTTGGATCATTGAAAAAGCAAGAGAGTTTCAGAAAAACATCTATTTCTGCTTTATTGACTATGCCAAAGCCTTTGACCTTTTGCACCACAACAAAGTGGAAAATTCTTAAAGAGATGGGAATAACAGACCACCTGAGCTGCCTCTTGAACAACCTGTATGAAGGTCAGGAAGTAACAGAACTAGACATGGAACAATAGACTGGTTCCAAATAGGGAAAGGAGTACATCAAGGCTGTATATTGTCACCCTGCTTATTTAACTTATATGCAGAGTACATCAAGAGAAACACTGGGCTGGATGAAGCACAAGCTGGAATCAAGATTGCTGGCAGAAATATCAATAACCTCAGAAATGCAGATGACGCCATCCTAATGGCAGAAAGCGAAGAACTAAAGAGCGTCTTGATGAAAGTGAAAGAGGAGAGTGAAAAAGTTGGCTTAAAACTCCAGATTCAGAAAACTAATATCATGGCATCTAGTCCCATCACTTCATGGCAAATAGATGGGAAAACAGTGGAAACTGTGGCAGACTTTATTTTTTTTGGCTCCAAAATCACTGCAGATGGTGATTGCATGAAATCAAAATATGCCTATTCCTTGGAAAAAAAGTTATGACCAACCTAGATAGCATATTAGAAGGCAGAGACATTTCTTTGCCAACAAAGGTCCGTCTAGTCAAGGCTATGGTTTTTCCAGGAGTCATGTATGGATGTGAGAGTTGGACTATAAAGAAAGCCGAGTGCCAAAGAATTGATGCTTTTGAAGTGTAATGTTGGAGAAGACTCTTGAGAGTCCCTTGGACAGCAAGGAGATCCAACCAGTCCATTTTCCTAAAGGAAATCAGTCCTGAATATTCACTGGAAGGACTGATGATGAAATTGAAACTCCAATCCTTTGGCCACCTGATGTGAAAAACTGACTCATTAGAAAAGACCCTGATGCTGGGAAAGAGTAAAGTCAGGAGGAGAAGGGGATGACAGAGGATGAGATGGTTGGATGGCATCACTGGATAGATGGACATGAGTTTAAGTAAACTCTGGGAGTTGGTGATGGACAGGGAGGCCTTGCGTGCTGCAATACATGGGGTTGCAAAGAGTTGAATATGACTGAGCGACTGAACTGAACTGAATTGACTGAAGGATGCTTACCAGTTGTTCTGAGACTCTCAGTGAAACATCTGTTTACTAGTGAAGCTTAGAAGTGAGGATTGTCAGGAAAATCCCTTCTACAAGTTATGCTTTGGCCAGGCAATGCTGAATTTGAAATTACTTTTGTCGACTGAAAAAATGCATGCAACCTGAAAGTAGAGAGTTATTTTATTTGATGAGAATGTTTAGAGACCTGGAGAGAGCATCCCAGGAGCTCTGAGAAAACTTGTTCCAAGGAGGCAGGAGGGGGAATCAGGCTAAGTTTGCAACAAAGAGAGCAGGCAGTCTGAACAGCTAAGATTAGGGGTCAAGTTAAGGCATTTAGCTCTGTATAGGAAGATGCAAGCCTCTGGGCTCACTGAATTCATTCCATTCACATGCACCTCGCCTATCTGGGGCCAATCCTATTTCCTCCTATACCTTGCTTCTCTCATTCCCCCAGCTCCTCTGCAATCACCTTAGGGGGTGGCAGCTTCTGCTGGATCACAGATTTGGGAGCCCTAATTCACATTTGGAGGCCAGAAATCACTGATGACCATGACATTTCTTGTTTATTGGTATGGCCAGAGATATTTTCATTTCACACTTTTATTATTTTAAAGTTAATTAACAGCTGAACAGGAAAAATATGAGGGAATGGTTAAGAAGTCAAGGCTGTAACCTATCAGTTCAGTTCAGTTCAGTTGCTCAGTCGTGTCTGACTCTTTGTGACCCCATGGACTGCAGCACCCCAGGCCTCCCTGTCCATCACTAACTCCTGAAGTTTGCTCAAACTCATGCCCATTGAGTCAGTGATGCCATCCAACCATTTCATCCTCTGTCATCCCCTTCTCCTCCTGCCTTCACTCTTCCCCAGCATCAGGGTCTTTTCCAGTGAGTCAGTTCTTTGCAGCAAGTGGCCGTGAAGGAGGAAAGGAACAGGCCACTCCATCTTACATTCCCACTGAACTTTGGACTATATGCCTGCCTGCACTTTCAATGAACTTTGGACTATGTGCCTGGTAGCCATGGGATCACATACCTAGGGCCCAGCTGGCCTCCCGGACTGATTCCATACCAAGATTTCCCATCGCCAAAAAGAATCCAATCATCCCCTGTGTAGTCAGTCACCTTTGTATTCTTTACGGCACCCATTTGTGTAGGCTACAACGTATAACCAGCTGACCCTTCTGAGTATGAATCATGGCTGTAACCTGATTGTATTGAAGGAGGAAACAGACAGAACAGGCTCCATCTTGAAATCAGGACTCCATCTTGGGCAGGACTGTGGATTTTAAGCTATATGCCCAGTATCTATGGAAACGACATACCAACTGGAAAACCAGACCCCCCAATGGAAGAGCCCCAGGGCTCGTACCTAGACTCTCCGTCGCCTAAAAGAATACCCTAATTATCTGTGTAACTGAATAGAATCATAAATTCTATTATGCTTTCTGGGGTATGACTACAAGCCTAGTGATAATTGTCCACTATTAATTACCTGGGCTTAAGGCATATGAATCACAGGTTAACTTTGATTATATCTTTCTTTCCCTTTGTTCAAACTAGTTTCAGGGAATTTGGGAAGGTGGGTTTGGGCACATACACCTAGGGTATATAAGGTTTTCACAAAAACTGGTCGGGGTCCCAAGAGAAGACTCTGCCTTGGGCCTGCTGGTGTGATAAACTGCTTTCCTCTATCTGCATTGTCCTTTTGAGTGAGTTTGTTTCCTGGAGCGTTTGGCTATAACAGCCAAAGTATTGGCATTTCAGCTTCGGCATCAGTCCTTCCAATGAATATTCAGGACTGATTTCCTTTAGATTGACTGGTTTGATCTTGCAGTCCAAGGGACTCTCAAGAGTCATCCTCACCACCAGAGTTCAAAAGGATCAATTCTTCCGCGCTCAGCTTTCTTGATGGTCCAACTCTCACATCCACACATGACTACTGGAAAAACCATAGCTTTTACTAGACGGACCTTTGTTGGCAAAGTAATGTCTCTGCTTTAACCTTTGCTCTAAATGAACATGAAGAATCACTCTCTGGTCATACAGCTCTCTTGGGTTTCACATCATCTTACTTCCACAAGTGTTTGTCAGTTTTTGTTGATTTTGCACTTCAGTTCGGACTTTCAATGGTAAGTGAACTTTCAAACTTCTTTTAACATAAAACTCGACTTTTTCTTCACCTTTTCTCAGGATGTTTAAATCTTTTCTGGACTCGATAAAACACTCTCCCCTCTGGGAATGGATACCTGCTCATTGTATTTCTGAAGAAAAGTCCTCTCTGACCTTGAAAACTAGGGAAGGAGACCAGCCTTCACATTTGAAATTATTTGCGCTCCAGCTTTTTGCATATAGTGAAAATTCTTCCTGAGCAGGCACCCAGGGCTATTATGGGAGAGAAGAAGAAAATTAGGTTTTTAAAGGTGGGATAATGGGTTTGGTTCTAAAGTTTAAGAGGCAGGGGAGGAGAGGAATAGAGGGAAAGGTGTCAGGAATCTCAGAGCTGGATATCTGCCAGAAAGGTGTGTGTGTCAGCTGGTAGGTGCTTTGTGGTGGGTTTGCAGGAGGGCCCCTGTGAGAAGCATCACTCAGGTGCTTGGGACTATGATGGATTAGAATATCTTTAAAGGATGAGAGCTTCGTGCTCAACTGAACCCAGGTATGTGCTGGTGACTTGCCATTTTTTAAGCTATAGAGAAATCTATGCTACTGATAATGCACATGTCCTCGCCAGCCACAGGCCAGTCCCTTCAGCAATGGGACTGAGGGATCTGAGTGATGCCACAGTGCTTACCTGCTCCGCTCCAGACACTTTCTGAGAATGCCTCCATGCAGCCTGCCCCCACCAAATGCTAAGAACATCTGTAAGAGTGGAAGGAGATCCCCACACCTCTGCCAGGGAAAGAGTGATGCTTTCACTGTACGTGGCATTGAATCAGGCATACAGGGGCACCCAGAGCCAGTACAATGCAGCTAGACTACAGAGATCATGGTAGTGAAAGTCGCTCAGTCATGTTTGACTCTTTGTGACCCCATGATCTATACAGTCCATAGAATTCTCCAGGTCAGAATACTGGAGTGGGTAGCCTTTCCCTTCTCCAGGGGATCTCCCCAACCCAGGGATTGAACCCGGGTCTCCCGCATTGCAGGCAGATTCTTTACCAGCTGAGCCACAAGGGAAGCCCTGGTAAGATCGTGGTAAGCATGCTCTAAATCATCACTGACTGGGCATCCTACGGATGAAATGACAGTAAAACTGCAGTGTGCTATGGGCATTGCTATAGTAACTTTTTCTCTTTTACGTTGTTAATTCCCTCTTATTTTAACTCTCAAGATTACACAGTGAGGTAGATATTTTCCTCTTTTCTTTAAAAATAGAAAGAGTTGAAGCTTAGAAGTTTACAAATTTGCTTGTGATTGCTCTCATTCAATGCAAGGATCAGGATCAGACACTTTGTTGTCCTAACATTAAAGCTTTCCTTTTCTTTCATGATACAACCATGATTCTTTGTGTTAATTCTCTGAGTGGCTTTAGGCAAATCACTTAACTGCTGTGGACCTGAAACCACACAACTAAGGAGGTAGAACAAAACGATTACCCTCTACAATGTCTCGCAGATTGGCATTCCAGGGTAGAGGTAGGGGGCCCTAGGCCACCTCTGCAAATACTTTCCCCTCAAGTAACACACATTAGCATATATTGAAATTACCAAGTATATAAAACCTGTTTAACGTCTCCCTCTCTGTCTCTCATTCCTGCTTTGCTCAATGTGCTTTTCTTGGACATTCTGGGAGAAGGTGGCAGTGCAGCAGACTTCTTAAAGCAGGAGCAGCCTTGCTTTCAGTCTGCTCCTTGGACTAGAAGTTACTTACTCTCATCCTTGACAGGTAATAGAACTGTGGTCATTTCAAACCTATTCTTCTTTCACCATGGTCATCAAGAAACAGACAAGTTCTGAATATATTTAAGGGGTGTCCGATTGCTTCCTCTCTGTTCTGAGTGAGTCCCAGTGAAGGGTCATGGTTGATGTGGGAACAACGACTGGAGGTTGCTTCTCAGTGTTTCTCATGGTGAATCATGCCGGCTCCTCTGTCACCCCCAAGCTGTCTTGTTGGATTGATAGAGGCGTTATGAATTGGAAAAAAGATAACCAAAGATAAATTCCGCAGCATCGGATAATAAGGCAGGAGAAGGTGAAAGACTTACAGACTCTAATGTCATGCCATCATCCTTCCTTGGAGTCAGTTTCTGGAAATGAAGGTCACACAGTCATCAAGGCAAAATAATGGCAGACTTTGCGTAGAAGTGTCGCTTAGATTTAACAAGTGAAGGGGGAAATAAATAAATGAGGGATGAGCAAACATCCTTACAATCCAAAATCCCTCTCCTTTAATGTGTCACTAATCTCTGCCACTGGCCACGTGAGATGAAGGATGTGGTGGACACTTTGAAAGAAGGGTAGTGGTACCCTTGTGGAGTGTGGTGCTTATGGAGACGTCCCCAGAGGACGTGCTTTGTGTAACATTGTCACGTCCCCATCTGATACATCTGACTACTCTCCTCCCCAGTGAGGAGGTCAGACTGGTAAAAAGAGAAATAAGAACAAAGCCAAAACCTTGGCTTCAAAATATATTCAGATGACAGAGAGAGAGAGAATATGGATCTGTCTTCAATTTTAGTCCCTCCACATTTATTTTAAAGTATCCTTGCTCTTGATATGATGTAGTTTATCGGCTGATTGTATGCTGGCATTGCTCTTGTGTTTACTGTCTGAGCCACCAGCCTCCTTCCGTGGATCTGCATGCTCCACAGTGTGTGCTGGGATGGTCAACAGAGACTTACAAAAGGATGGGATAGGAAGAAAGGCTCAAGCCTTAGCACACCATTTGCTAAGAGCGGTTGAAGATCTCCAGCAGGTGGGTGTGCACTGGATGGAATAACATATTTTTCTTGTAGCTGGAGACACATGGAATCCAGGTACCAATGTGAGTTATATTTGAGGACAAAAGGGACACGATGAATCAGTATGTCTGTGGTGCAGCTGTTACGTAACAGATTGGAAATGAGTTCTTGGATCAGGGTACCTGAGGACGGTGGGCAGTAGCAGACAAAGTGAAACAGCTTAAGCTGTAGATTCTAATCGGTCAGAGCCGGGTATGGAGAGTCTGACCCAGTTTGGAGCCCAGGCTTTCTCCCCAAGGAAACCTGTGTTATAGATTAGGTTGATGTCCTGGTGGTGACGTTCAGCCAGTAACTGTAGTACAGCTGTAGAGGAAGTAAGAACACGGAGCAAAGGGTGATAGAAAGTCCTTTTCTGAGAACAGCGACCATACTAGTCATAAAGACTGCCTAAAGTCAAACGTGAAGAGCCAGCTTGTTTGTGTGCATGCTAATTCAGTTCAGTTCAGTTCAGTTCAGTCGCTCAGTCATGTCCGACTCTTTGAAACCCCATAAATCACAGCACACCAGGCCTCACTGTCCATCACCAACTCCTCGAGTTCACTCAAACTCACGTCTGTTGAGTTGGTGATGCCATCCAGCCATCTCATCTTCTGTCGTCCCCTTCTCCTCCTGCCCCCAATACCTCCCAGCATCAGGGTCTTTTCCAATGAGTCAACTCTTCGCATGAGGTGGCCAAAGTATTGGAGTTTCAGCTTCAGCATCAGTCCTTCCAATGAACACCCAGGGCTGATCTCCTTTAGGATGGACTGGTTGGATCACCTTGCAGTCCAAGGGACTCTCAAGAGTCTTCTCCAACACCACAGTTCAAAAGCATCAATTCTTCGGTGCTCAGCTTTCTTCACAGTCCAACTCTCATCCATACTTGACCACTGGAAAAACCATAGCCTTGACTAGATGGACCTTTGTTGGCAAAGTAATATCTCTGCTTTTCAATATGCTACCTAGGTTGGTCATAACTTTCCTTCCAAGGAGTAAGCATCTTTTAATTTCATGGCTGCAGTCACCATCGGTAGTAATTTTGGAGCCCAAAAATATAAAGTCTGACACTGTTTCCACTGTTTCCCCATCTATTTCCCATGAAGTGATGGGACCAGATGCCATGATTTTCGGCACTCTCCTCTTTCACTTTCATCAAGAGGCTCTTTAGTTTCTCTTCATTTTCTGCCATAAGGGTGGTGTCATCTGCATATCTGAGGTTATTGATATTTCTCCCGACAATCTTAATTCCAGCTGTTCCAACCCACCATTTCTCATGATGTACTCTGCATAGAAGTTAAATACGCAGGGTGACAATATACAGCCTTGACGTACTGCTTTTCTTATTTGGAACCAGTCAGTTGTTCCATGTCCAGTTCTACCTGTTGCTTCCTGACCTGCATATAGGTTTCTCAAGAGGCAGGTCAGGTGGTCTGGTATTCCCATGTCTTTCAGAATTTTCCACAGTTTATTGTGATCCACACAGTCAAAGGCTTTGGCATAGTCAATAAAGCAGAAATAGATGTTTTTCTGGAACTCTCTTGCTTTTTCAATGATCCAATGGATGTTGGCAATTTGATCTCTGGTTCCTCTGCCTTTTCTAAAACCAGCTTGAACATCTGAGACGTGTCTAACTCTGTGCAACTCTATGGACTGTAGCCCACCAGGCTCCTCTGTCCATAGGATTCTCCATGCAAGAATACTGGAGAGGGTTGCCATTTCATTCTCCAGGGGATCTTCCCGACCCTGGGATTGAACCTGCATTTCTCATGTCTCCTGCATTGGCAGATATGTTCTTTACCACTAGTGCCACCTGGGAAGAGCCAGTTTAGGGAGAGAGAAGCAAGCTTTAAGTGGAGAATCTAAGCTGGAGTTGGTAGAATCTAAAGCACTGAGCATGTCAGAAAAGGGAGGGACCCAAATAGAGGCAGAGAGTCTCAGACGATGCCTCTGTGAGAAGTGAAATGTAAAGAACTCTGGGCTTGTGTGGATCTTGGATACTTGACCATCGTTCAACTGTTTTGTCCAACTGTTCAAAAGCAAAGAGATAGGATGGACCCCCATTAGGAAGAGGTTCAGTCCTTTGAACCACAGTTTTCTCATCAACCTCCAACCTAATTATATATGAAATAATATAACAGATGTGAGCAATTGTATAAATAATTGAAATATACTTAGAGTTTTACAGTGTGTTTCACACATTTATCTCATTTATTTCTCCGAAAGCAGAGTGCTAGTGTATCCCTGCTATAACCCTGTGAGTTGCACATGCTCTATCCCCAGGAACATAGGCTCAGATGTTGAACATAGGCTCAAATTTGGGTAACACACAGCTAGTAAGTAGCTGAGCCAGTACTTAAATCTAGGAACACTCAAGGCTGTGCCTGCTAAGCCCTGTGCCACTGATGTCCTAACCTGTGGGACAATCTGGCAGGATGTCTGCACAGGAGGGTGGTCCAGATGAGGGGCTGTGAGTATTGAAAGGCCTATTACCAAACAAGGTTAGCAAGACATCTGAACAAAGCTTTCCTTCCTGCCTGACTTACCTCCTGCCCTTTTACTGTTTTCCTTTGAGTCTAAGAGGCATCCTCACTGACACATATTTATGATAGCAGCAAAGACCTGGGTGTTATGACGCTTCTCCATTACTTCCCATTGCATCAAATGAAACATTGGAAGGCCCTTTTTTTCTCTTCCATCATCATGCAACACATATTGAATAGGATAGAATAGCTAATGCTGATAATGATTGACATCAATTTTACCAACTCCTTTAGCTGTTAAACTTCTAAGACCACATCACACACTGAAAATTTATGAACCTATGATTAATTGAGCTATTCCTATCAGGCCTCATTAAGACACACAAAAAAGTGTCTCAAGGTTTGATTCCTCCACATGATTATACACTTAAAATAGTGATGTGAAATGCAGGCAGGCATTTATGATTGCCGCTTAACTAGTGTTTACCTGCCCAGAGTAGATGCTCAAGCATAATACTTCCATTCCCTGTACATTGATAGCGGAAACTAACTAGCATTAACTGTTACATCTTAGCACAGATACAAACACCCAGACACAGTCTGACATGGGAGCTGTCTCACCACACACAGTCTAACACGATGGTTCTACATACAAACACACATCACTGCGTGACTAGAGTCACATCCACACGTAGAGTCAGACACACGTGGTCCTCGACAGAGGATACCACTCTGTCCTCTTTCTTCCTCTGTCTTTCTGCGCCTCCCAGTTTTCTTTAACAGCTTCCTCATCTTCATGCACTGCTTTCTGTGGGTTGGTTGGCTTGTTTCCACTTTCGACAAGGTGCATTCGTGTCCTAGTTGAGCACATATTTATTCAGTACCCACTGCCTGGGAGGTTATGCTGGACATCGAGGCTGAAAGTATGAATAAGTCACATCAGTTTCTCTCCTCCTGGAGGATGCATTCTGTTGTCAGGAGACAGGAACAAACAGAAGCCAGTGAACAAATATCATCTCAGAACATGAAAAATAAAAGCAAATTTTCACCTTCAGGATATGCGTTTTTCATTCTACTCTCTATTCATTCAGCTAGAATCAAGCATCTATTATCTGCCAGGAAGCATATCAGGGACTGAGAACAAGATAGTAAGAAAATGTAACATCCAGCAGGACACCTCACAGTAGTTCAGGAAGAGGAAGGGCCTCAGGAGACACATAGGACTCGTAAGTAAAGCAAGGGGATCCTTTCAAAAACAGAGTTGTGTGTCCCACAGGAGACTGCGTTAAAACACAGTAAACCAGAAGGTGATGCACAGAGCCTGTTATTCCATGGAGATCGAGGGCCTCCGAGGTGGCTCAGTAGGTAAAGAATCTGCCTGCCAATGTGGCAGATGTAGGAGATGCAGGTTTGATCCCTGGGTCAGGAAGGTCCCCTGAAGGAGGAAATGGCAATCCATTCCAGTATTCTTGCCTGGGAAATCCCATGGACGAAGGAATCTGGCCAGCCACAATCCATGGGGTCACAAAAGAGTCAGACACAACTTAGCGCCTGAGCATGGAGACAGTAGATGTTACAGGGTAACATGGAGGACTTGAATAGGGCCCCTCTTATACAGTGTTGATGTAGGATAAGAATTAGATAGACTAGCTGATTTATGGAGAGGCAGTATGCAAGGATGTTTTTTGAGGTGAGAAAAATCTTAACATTTGTAAAGCAATGGATGTCACCAGAGGAGGAAAGAGAAAGCAAGCAGAGTCAAAGGAGTAGGAAGCTCCGGATGTGAACAGTTACGTGTTACGTGTTTCCCCTTCTAGACGCTGGAGGAAAGGAAATAGAGATGTGCTTTGTTGTCATGTACTTCAAGCCAAGGGGGAAGAAACCAGGGAGAATGAGCAACTGGCGTCCTTGTCTTTGTCCTACGCTTTGTGGGACTAGGGTTCAAAGTCTCTCTGTCTCTTGGTCCCTCATCTCTAAAACAAAAAGATTATAATTCATAGAATGACACTTACAAGACTGATGGGAGGGTGTGATGAGGTAATATGTGAACGTGTCATAACAGTGCTTGGCACAGAAGAAGCACAAACTGCTGCTACTATTTTATTATTTATTCTGAAAGTATTTGTTAGTATGACGATGATGTTGACAATGGTTAGAAAACTAACAGTTTTACCCAGTAACTCATGATTACCCTTAGTTCCTTCCTCACCATTTATCCCCAAACTCCAAATCAGGCATCTCTGACATATCACAAGGCAGCTTGCGCTTGCTTTATCATTGGCATGAATTCTAAACTCTGCTCTGCCTCCAAGGCCACTGTCATTGAAACCAAAGCAAGCTGTGCTTCTGGCACTACTAGGGCTCGGCAATATTAAAAGGACATGGGTAACAGATTCACAACACCCTTCTGGTTTGATATGTGGCTACTTGTTATTTCATATGATACACATAATCATAAAATGAAACAACATCCACTTATAATTTTACAGCCATTGCTCACATTGCTTTTGCCAGGTTTCCCATAATAACTTAACATATAATTAGTATATAATCTTCAGGCATAAATAACACCCTAATTAGTCTGTAATCTATAATTATAAGATACTTACAGGCAAGGTGTATATATGTGTAAATGTGTGTATGCGTGAACTGAGGCAGTCTGAAAAAAAAAAACACAGCCTTTTCAATAAAGCAAATAAAAGGGATTATGTAGATTTTATGTGTGAACTATTCTCAGTGCTATTAAAGAACAAGTGAAATGACATAAACCCTGTTTGATGAATTTCTGTCCTCATGACATTCATGGCAACACCTGTATTTGCAAAATGGCAGTAACAGTTATGTGCATTACTAGTCACGACTGAGCAAGCACAGCTGAACAGCAGATACACAAAGAAGACAGGGCTTCTGGCCTCGTTCATGTTCAGTATGAAGGGCAGAAATGACGTCATTATATAATTTAAGTATTGTTGTAGAATCTTTTTTCCATATGAAGAGGTATTCAGAGATTAGTAAGTAAACTAATCATAAAAATTAAGCTTGACTTTGAATCCAAAGTTTTTAGTTTAAAATCATATATTCTTGTGACATCACCATTATAAGATATGAATCAAAGAAAATAATTAAGAGATATCAACCCCCCAAAATCAGCCCAGAAGTTAATCTCTATGTCTGAAGCCCAGTATACAGAAGGGGAAAAGAGCATGGCAGCTTAGCAAGAGGGAAGGGAAGGGGAGGTAAGCGGCGGACAGAATGTTATCTTGTTTTTAAGGTGCTTACCAGAAACATTAATGAAGGAAATAAGGAAAAAACATCTTCCCCTCATTTTATTAAAAAAAATTCTGCTGTCAATTAACAAAATTTGAGATATGAAAGTCTGCAGATAAAAAGAGTTAAGGAGGAATTACATGTGCCTGAGTACAGCTAAGCTTCCCTAAAAGAACCAGAGAATGACATCAAAAGAAGACAATGTGATTAAGGCTGAGACAGTATTAGGTTAATTCTAGACTGAGTTTATTCCCAGCAGGGCTTGGTCATAAAGACATTTCTATTCCAGACCCAGCATCTGTTCAATCTAAAGGATGGTTCTGAGGAAGGACGTGTTTACTTCAGTTTCTTAGTTGTTTGCCTTCCACCTGTTTGTGACCATAATTGGATGGAATCACTTATTTGTTCTCAGTATCCTGGTTGTCATGATCACTGCGACCTTTGAATATGAATCTTGTTTATTTGGAAGCTTAAAGTTCAGCAATAGCTTTAGCTGTGCAAGCCATGAGCAAAAGCGGTGAATAATACGTAATTAATAAAATTCACATTAATAAAATTTAGCACCAAAGACACCTGGTATTCTTCACATAGTATTGTATGAATATGTCAAATGTAAAACAAAATGTTTTCCTCTTTAGGACGGTTGAACTATGCCAGAATATGAGCAAAATTAATCTATGCAATCATTCAGTCACAAAAATATTTTTGAGTATTTTCTACCTATTGGGAAGTTTAAAGCTAATGGTGACACAAGGAAACTCTGTCCTGACCATTGATATGGAGTTCTGCACTTAGGACATGACTGCAGCTGGGTTGGGCTTCTCAGGTGGCTCAGTGGTAAAGAATCTACCTGTTAATGCAGGACACTCAGGAGACGTGGGTTCAGTCCCTGGGTCAGGAAGGTTCCCTAGAGGAGGAAATGGCAACACACTCCAGTGTTCTCACCTGGGAAATCCCCTGGACAGGGAAGACTGGTGGGCTAAAAGGGTCACAGAGTCAGATGCAACTGAGCTAGTGGTCAGTAATACACAGCACGGGGGGTTAAACAAGTTGGAATGTTGACTTTCAGGCACCACCTGTGAGAATTTCTAGGTGGGGTCATAGGACTCAGATAAAAAAAAAAAAAATGGTGTGCCAGGGAGGGCAACCTGAAGCAAGAAATTTAAGAAATCAGCAGGAATGGGAATTATCATCATCTGGGAGCTCTTTTCTGAGGACTCCCAGGATGGGCTTTATAACCAACGAGTAAACCCTTGACAAAGGAAATGGAAAGAGCGACAGGAAGTAGATAGGACCCAGTGAGAAGCCTGGTTTAGACAAATGGTTCTCTCAGAACCAGCTAAGGCTGTGAACAGAAAGCAGGCAGACAGACTCAGATGCAGTATTTGATAGCGAGTGACCGGATTCAGCTCAACTGACACAAATTAGAGTCTCACATGGCCAAAAAGATCACATTTGGGATCAGTTTCAGTCTTAGCAGAATCCGAGACTTCTGATGCTGCCTCTTACTCTGTTTTTATTTTACTCTCCTCAGTGATGGCTTTACTCCCAGGAAAACTTTCCTTGAAGGGGGAAAAAAAAATGCCACCATGAATTCTGAGACTGTGTTTACTGGCTAAGGTGTTCCAGAGAACCTATTTCCCAATAGTTCCTTCCGGGCAGGTCTTCCATAACCCCAGTCTTGACTGTGGTTCACAGGTCTCACCCCATTACTACTGCTAGGAGCATGCAGGGCCCAAGGCTAGTGGCATCCACGGCGCATCGACCTAGTGTGGAAGGATCAGGGCTCTTAAAGGCAGATCAGGTGTTGGAGCAGGAGATGGGGATGGGTGCTGAGCAGTAAATGCATCCTCTGAAGGGGATCATCACGCTTCTCTCTCTCACTTGAGCACATGCACATGTGCATGCACAACTCTTAGACTATAATTGCAAGTTTTCTATAAATAAGCAAGTGGTAAAGGATTGATGCAGGCAAGAAAAATATAAATTCTTAGTTGCACTTGAAAAAAAACATGCTCAAAAGAATGAAAATTAGAAGAAAAAAAATGGGGCAGCATGTTTCAAACTAATCTAGCAATTGTTCTGTGACATGAATGGCTGGTATAAATATAAATTATCACTGGTTAGCTTGGAGCATTTTATTCTTCAACCTGTGTCAGTAAAGTTAAAAAGTACATATATATGCATATATATTGATCTGGTGATATTGATTTTGGAAATGAACTTAAGGAATTAAAACAAAGGAATAAAAAAAGAACCCACTCTATGAAGGTCATTTTGGTGTTATATTTAGTAGCAAAAATGAAGTGCACATGAAAATTAACATTGAGAAAAATTGGTTTCTTTAATAGTACAAAATTGTCAAGTTATCTTGAATAAGTTATTCAATCTCTCTGAAACCTAATGTTCTGATTTGCAAAATAAGAAAAACATTTAATGGTATTTATTAAAAGTGAGTTGACAGTGTGTAAAGCACCTAGCATAGTGAGTATATTTGGTTGGGAAATTATAGATTTACTGAAACCAGAATCATAATTAACATTAAGTTTTGTATAGTACAAAGAAGAAAGTCCATTACATAATGTTAAATAAAAGAAATTAATAGAAAAAAATGCACACACATGAATAAAAATTTAGGGATCCCTCATTACTGGTGACCCACTCCAGCACTCTTGCCTGGAAAATCCCATGGATGGAGGAGCCTGGTAGGCTGCAGTCCATGGGGTTGTGAAGAGTCGGACACAACTGAGCGACATCACCTTCACTTTTCACTTTCATGCTTTGGAGAAGGAAATGGAAACCCACTCCAGTGTTCTTGCCTGGAGAATCCCGGGGATGGGGGAGCCTGGTGGGCTGCCATCTATAGGGTTGCACAGAGTCGGACACGACTGAAGCGACTCAGCAGCAGCAGCAGCAGCATTATTACTACTCTTGTGTTAGGGTAGCTACTTATGAATAGGTTTTTTCCCTCTACTTTCCAAATTTACTGTGGCTCTGTGTCTCATGAGGTGTTTGCAACTCTTAGAATAACTAATGTATGTGAAAGCAGCTTACAAAATGAATAGTGTCATACTAAAAGAGAGTGATGAGAGTGATTATTTCAATGGGGTGAGAGAGACAAGGGACTTGCAATACTAAATTAGCATGTCACAGTAAAACACAGAAGTATTCTGTATAAAAAATGAATATTTAAGAGTTTGGCTATCTCTCCCAGCTCCCTGGAGGAGAAGAGTCTGAAGACTGGGTGGTGAGCCAGCGCCTTCCGCAGGGCAGAGCAGCAGGGTTGCTCATCCTTCCCTAGTCAAAGCCTGTGTGAATGCAGATTACTGAGAGCAAATGACAACCGAGTGAGAGCTCACTGGGTTATAAATCTAAACATGCTAGGGACCCAGTGGAGCCCGTGTGGGAGCAAGTTCCCCACACGGGAACTTGGGGATAGGAGAAAGTGGAGATTTGTGCACAGTCGCTCAAGCTGCTGCTGGTTGTATTTGAAGCGCCTCTAGCCATGGACATGGGGATGGCTTAGGTCATTAGAAGAACAGACCAGAGAATGAGTCCCCAGCAGGTAGAGCCTGGACATTGGAAAAGGCAGCATCCAGGAGACCTGAATTCTGTCCGGGACTGTGAGTGGCCACCAGTGTGGCCTCAGGTGAAAAAGTGCCCTCTGACATGAAATGTGGCCCAGACAGCTGTGTTCCCTGCACCAGTGCTGTGAAGAACAGAGGCGATTAATGGAGAATGCTTGGCTGTCCCTCTGTGCTTTTGCCCAGGGAGATATTCTGGTGAGCAAAACATAATCTGAACAAATAAAGGTAAATTATCAGTAATCTGTGTTCTTTACTATCTATACATACATATCTGTTGTTCAGTCACTAAAGTCATGTCCAACTCTCTGTGACCCCATGGACTATAGCCCCTCAGGCTCCTCTGTCTATGGGATTTCCTAAGGCAAAAATAAAGGAGTGAATTGCCATGCCCTCCTGCATGGGATCTTCCTCACCCAGCGGTCAAACCCACATCTCTAACGTCTCCTGCATTGGGAGGCAGGTTCTTTACCACTAGTGCCACCTGAGAAGCCCTCCTGTATGGGATACCTACCTGAAGAATAGAATGACATTTGGACTAGGAAATCACTGGCTTTTTATTGATCAAGGTCTAAAAAAATGTTTATGTTTTTGCTTTGAGTAGTTAATATTGTTTTCTTTCCTCAGTGTCAATTCATTTTTGTTTGGCTGAGCATATAGGAATGAATCATCTACCATGTACTGAAAAAGAGTGATAGAACTTCAGCATGCATGCACACATGCTAAGTTGCTTCAGTTGTGTCTGACTCATTGAGACCCTATGGACTGTAGCCCTTCACCCTTCTCTGTGCGTAGGATTTTCCAGGCAAGAATACTTGAGTGGATTGCCTTGCCCTCCTCCAGGGCATCTTCCCTTCCCAAGGCTCATACCAGCGTCTCTTATGTCTCCTGCATTGGCAGGTGGATTCTCTACCTCTAGCGCCACTTGAAAAGCCCAAAACCTAGAACATATGGTGCCAAATATGCCATAATTGCTCTCAGTTTTGAATGCTGTGTATGAGGCCTATGGGTAGAAAGCTGATACAAAGGGAATTGATGCTTTTTTCCCATTTAAAAATTCCAGGGACCATGGCACGTGGTGTCTGCCCAGTATTTGAGTTGCTTAGCTGTTGGATACAGTGCTTTATTTCTCCTGCTAGCAAAGGCTTTGGCACAGAGTGAGTGTTTAATAAATGATGTCTTATTGAATTATGTAGATGTATCAGGATGAGCTGAAACTGTCGCTGTTGCTATCAGGGGCTGATAAGTTATGTGAGATTTAAAAACAAACTGTTTGGATGTAATACCAGTAACACCAGATGACTGAGAACAGAAAGGAACATGCCATTAGTCAGGGTTATAATTTTGTGAGTAATAAGGTCAGTCAATTTAATAGGAAGGATATGGATCTCCTATGTAGACTGCAAGGAAACTTATTAGATTAAATTAATTGTTTCTAGTAGAAAATAACTCTAATGGTAGAAAATTGTGTTTTCCTTTACATTTTTAGGGGGAAATGTGCTTCTATGTCACTGGCAGAGAGAAATAGGTTTGTTGCCATGAAATCAGAAAGAGTTTAAACAGAGAAAGGCTCTACTGGACATCCTCCAATGTCTGAGGGGAAGAATTTGCAAGACATAAGAAGGGACTAAATCCAAGTTTCCACTATGCGGTAGAGAGACACTGGCCGGTCCTGCAGAAGGAAAAATAGCTTCTAGGAAACCAAGGGAAGGACTAGGAGCTACTCAGAAACTCTGCAAAATGGTGACATTCAATTAGTCTACATTCCAAATACCTACAAACAAGAAAGCAGATTAATTAAAGTTATCATACTTTTTAAATTAAATAAAATTACTCATACCTCATATTATATTTAAGACTAGAGGATGTAAGCAAGGAACTATTCAGAAAGTGAATGATTCTGTGGCCATCTGATACATGTTACCTGATAAAGTATAAAGCAAGAGACATCCTTCGGCAGTGATTCTAGTCTAAGAGACAGGAAAATTGATTCCCTTAATTCTTGGTCCATTACCCTAGAAGCACACCGGGAGACAAACACTACTGGCCAGAAAAACATGCATTTGTGTCTAAAGGCATCTTCTGTACATGGCACTCACAGCCTTAGCAACAGTAGCATTGAACTGTATTCCTTGTCCAGAAATGTATGACATTATCTAGCAGCTCCATGGATTCTATAAATATAAATAGCATAGTGATAGCAACTAAATAACAAAAATAAGTACAACTTTCATTTATTGATTGTCCCTTGTACCTGACACCATAGTTATTCACTGTATTTTCATTTTTTATGATACTACTGTATATATAAATTCTAGTATTTCCATTTTATAGGTTAATAGTTTATGTCAGAGCCTGTTCTAGAGCTTACTTAAGGCTAATTTTCTTTAAAGTAGTTGCCTGGAAAATCCCATGGACGGAGGAGCCTGGTAGGCTGCAGTCCATGGGGTCGCTAAGAGTTGGACACGACTGAACAACTTCACTTTCACTTTTCACTTTCATGCATTGGAGAAGGAAATGGCAACCCACTCCAGTGTTCTTGCCTGTAGAATCTCAGGGACGGGGGAGCCTGGTGGGCTGCCGTCTATGGGGTTGCACAGAGTCAGATACGACTGAAGCAACTTAGCAGCAGCAGCAGCAGTGGAGTTGATATTTGAATCACAGTCTGTTTATCTCCAAAGTACATAGGTTTTCGTAATAGAGCATTCTTCTAATACTAATTGATTCTCTGCTAATATTTATAAATATATTCATGTAGCCAATAAAGAGAGGAAGTCATTGCTAGAGAGATGAAGGAAGTGAGGAAAGGAAGTGCATTTGTCTGGAGTCATAAAGTAGAAAGGAAGAAAAATGATATAAATAAAAGAAACAGGATAAAGGAAAAGTTTCCAACTAAGAACCCAGGTTTCTCACCAGATGGTTCCTAAGAATAAAAAGGCCTAAAACGACTTAGAGAGGATTTTCTGTGAGGCAAAGTTAGGTCTCCTAAAAATTCTCAGCTTGGTAAGTGCAAATTAAATGTAAAAATAGACATTTTTCATAACATCCCCTATGTAATCTTGTACATTTCAAACTTCAGGAGAAAATTGGATAAAATTGAGTGGAACTGTCAAAATGCATGACCTAATCTGATGCAGCCCTTGCTAAGACAGGGGATTTGCTGGTTGGAGCCCAAACACTTCTTTCAGTCTTTTAAGCACCTTTCATGGCTCTCCTCACACACCTCCCGTGTTCATAGACCCAGAGGGCTTCGTGTCAGGGGCTGGGATGGCTTCTCAGCATCCACCTCCCTAAGCTGGTGCCCAGCACACAGTGGTTTCTCGCTGAGCTTCCCGTTTTCCTTCATATCCTGCCACTGCCATTTACCTTCTGTGTCATCAACAACAGGTTACTCAATCGCTGTAACCCTCTTTGTCTCCATTTCCATATGTGAGTTCAAACAGCAAAGATAGTATCTGTCTCAGAGCTGTTGACGGCAGTGTTTGAAGTAACATGCACGACTCGGGGCTAACTCCATGCTGAAAAATAGACTCAAGGCTAGGGCCTGGAGGATATGCAGAGTGGAGGAAAATACTTCTTCTGACTTCAAAGAATCTGTAATCCAGCCAAAGCAGAAGGTTCATTGTGAACAAGTTCGTACAGTGGAATGAGCTTTAAAATCAGGCATGAGCTTGAAACCTACTTTCTCCCCTTACTGGGTGATAGAAAGTTACCAAAAATCCCTGCACCTCATGATCACCTTAAGTAATGGAGCCCTGATATTTGTATCAGGGAAGTGTGTGAACATTAGAGATATTGTAGGTTACAAACTTGGAAAAAAAGTGTAGATACTCACAAGAGATGTGCATTATCATCATTAATTCAAATAGCATGAACTCATGAAAGCAGTAACCTAAGGAAAAAATATATAACAAATATCACTGGGGGAATATAGTGTATAGGATGCTATGATAACTTAGGAGAAGAGAGGTGCTTTTAGCTGGAGACAGGAGGAAGATGAAGAATAGTATAATAGGATTTCAAGAAAAAGAACATGGGGCAAGTTTTAAGAAGAAAGAACAGCTTGAACTAAATGATTGCCTCAGGAAATTTGGCGTGGTTTATGTAACAATAGTTTGTTCATTTTAAAACACAGTATAGAATGAATGTTGTTCAGTCTCTCAGTCGTGTCCAACCCTTTGGACCCCATGGACAGCACCAGGCTTCCCTGTCCTTCACTATCTCCCAGAGCTTGCTCAAGCTCATGTCCATTGAGTCAGTGATGCCATCCAACCATCTCATCCTCTGTCATCCCCTTCTCCTCCTGCCCTCAATCTTTCCCAGCATCAGGGTCTTTTCCAATGAGTCAGCTCTTCACGTTAGGTGGTCAAAGCACTGGAGCTTCAGCTTCAGCATCAGTCCTTCCAATGAATATTCAGGACTGCTTTCCTTTAGGATTGACTGGTTTGATCTCCTTGAAGTTCAAAGGGATCTCAAGAGTCTTCTCCAACACCACAGTTCAAAAGCATCAATTCTTTGCTGTTCAGCCTTCTTTATGGTCCAACTCTCACATCCATACATGATTCCTGGAAAAACCATAGCTTAGACTATATGGAACTTTGTCATAAAAATGAAGAAGATTGAGGTTTGGATTGTGTATTCTACTGGTAAAGGAGAATCATTGAAATTTTGAGAGCAGGAAATATTAATGCAGATGTTTCAGAAAGACAAGCACAAGAAAGCTATAGAGTTCAAATGTAGGGAAATACAGTAGGGATAAGAGCAACTAGAATAAGAGATCAGTAGTCTAACTAGCAAGAAATGACAGTGGCTAACATGATCATCTACTATGTGCCAGATAGGTACTCAGTGCTTTAAAGGCATTGTTTTTTGATGGTGGTTTAGTTGCTAAGACATGTCTGACTCTTTTGACCCCGCAGACTATAGCTTGCCAGGCTCCTCTGTCCATGGGATTCTCCTGGAAAAATTCTGGAGTGGGTTGCCATTTCCTTCTCCAAGAGATCTTCCCAACCCAGGGATAGAACCTGGGTCTATGCAGGAAACTTTGTTTTGTACATCCTCACAATTATGTTTTATTTTAATCTATGTTTTGCAAATGAAGGAACTAAAGCTTAGAGCTTAGGGCTTCCTGCATAGCTCAGTTGGTCAAGAATCTGCCTGCAATGCAGGAGACGTGGGTTCTATCCCTGTGTCAGAAAGATCCCCTGGAGAAGGAAATGGCAACCCACTCCAGTATTCTTGCCTGGAGAATCCCAAGGACAGAAGAGCCTGACAGGCTACAGTCCACGGGGTCGCAAGAGTTGGACACGACTCACGACTTAGCTACTAAGCCACCACCACAGCTTACAGGGGTGAAGTTAAAGCTCTAAGTCATACCTCAGTTGAGTTATTTTGAGCTTAGGATTCAAGTGAAGCATGTTTCACACCAAAATCCATGTTTTGTATGAAACTCAAAGGTTTCATACACTGGGTTGCATTTTTAAAATTCTAGATGAAGAGACAACATAAAACAAAGGTGTAGCCAGGAGGGTAATGTCTGGGCATTAAGAAAATGTAAACTATTTTGTGCTTGCATTTGTGTACCTGCTTTGGAACATAACTCCAAACAAGTTAAGCACACAAGAATTTACTACAGTGGTAAACACATAATTATAAATATATATGTACATTATTTGTTGAATGACTAAGTGAACTGCTCTGCATATTTTATGCCAGACCTGTTAGACATGTGGTATACTAGCATCAACACTGAGGGCCTTGGGACTTCCTTGGCAATCCAGTGAGTAAGACTCCACACTTCCTCTGCAGAAGGCATGGGTTCGATCCCTGATCTGGGAACTAACATCCCTCATGCTGCGAGGTACAGCCAAAAAGAAAAAAGAAAGTCAAGGTCTCTCCCATGTTAGGCGTTCTCCCTGCCTGTACATGGAAGAAGCATGTTCTTGGAGAGTGATGTGACAAACCTTCCCATGTCCACCTTGTTTTTAAAATCCTGCAGTGGCCTGGCAGTGGTACCTGAAGATGAAGTTCATCCTCAGGAAAACACAGCAGAAGAGGCTCTTGTGGCAGGGACCCTGGTTAGCTTTCAAGTCTTAACTTTGTCTGCTTTTCCCTTATGCCTGCGGCCAGCACACTGAGTTTTTAGACATTACTGAAACATGTCATGCTATTTCATGTTTCCCTAGCTTTTTACTTGTCATGTCTTTGATCTGGGGTGCTTGGACATGTTTTCATGCTGCTTCTTTTCCTGGCAGATAAAGTCCTCTCACTCTGCTGACTCCCATGTGAACTCTCCCTGGGGCCATGCAGCTCAGAACACGTGGCTGGTCGCTCTTCCTTTTCCAGCATGTGGCCCTTTCCTCCATTCTTTGTTTCCCACTGTGCCATGAGTGCCTCTTTTCTGCTTTCTGAGCACCCAGCATCGTGCTCGGCCCATAAAAGTCAGACAAAATATCCACTCAAGTAAGATACTTATATAGCACTGAGCACTAATATTTTCTTAAAGTATTTAGTTGACTGAATGTATTTGTTTTCTCTATCAGAGGACCATAAACTCATTGAAGTTAGGTAAAATGTTACTGAACTTAGTAGCCATAGTCTGTAGGTGTTTAGAGCTGCTTATTCACTGAAGACTCACTAACTGTTCTGGCCTAATTATCATCCTACTCTGAACGTTCTGCTTACTCCATCTCACCAGCACTGTGGTTGTCATCATAACATCTCCATCAGTCTTTCACCATTAACACCACCAAGTCATTGTCACCCAACCACATTCTATGGAAGCCAAATTACAAATGCTTTGCAATAAGATATACATTTAGAATCCTGATTTACCAGTTGCTAGCTACATGAACGGAGAAGGCAATGGCACCCCACTCCAGTACTCTTGCCTGGAAAATCCCATGGACAGAGGAGCCTGGTAGGCTGCAGTCCATGGGGTCGCTAAGAGTCGGACACGGCTGAGCGACTTCACTTTCACTTTTCACTTTCATGCATTGGAGAAGGAAATGGCAACGCACTCCAGTGTTCTTGCCTGGAGAATCCCAGGGATGGTGGATCCTGGTGGGCTTCCGTCTATGGGGTTGCACAGAGTCGGACACAACTGAGGCGATTTAGCAGCAGCAGCAGCAGCTACATGAACCTGCGCGATATCCTTATATTTAAAATATGTTAACAAATCCAAGCTCATACTTCTTGTCAGGACAGGCAAGTAAATTAGAGAGGGGTTGTTGGGGCAAGGAATAGCAGCTTTAGAAAAGTCAGCGGACCACGAGGATGGTGGCCTAGTGTCCCAAAGAATCATCTTCCCTAAGTTAGAAATCGGGCTTCTCTTACACTGCAAGGGGAGAGGGGTGTGGTTGGTTGTTGTAAACTTCTTGGTTCTGGACTTCTTCATTCTTACAATCATCCAGCTAGGTCGGGTCACAGTGTTCCTGTTCAGTTCAGTTCAGTAGCTCAGTCATGTCTGACTCTTTGTGACCCCATGGACTGCAGCACGCCAGGCCTTCCTGTCCATCACTGACTCCAGGAGTCTGCTCAAACTCAGGTCCATCGAGTCGCTGATGCCATCCAACCATCTCACCCTCTGTTGTCCCCTTATCCTCCGGCCATCAATCTTTCCCAGCATCCAGGTCTTTTCCAATGAGTCAGTTCTTTGCATCAGATGCCAAAGTATTGGAGTTTTCAGCTTCAGCATCAGTCCTTCAATAAATATTCAGGACTGATCTCCTTTAGGATGGACTGGTTGAATCTCCTTGCAGTCCAAGGGACTCTCAAGAGTCTTCTCCAACACCACAGTTCAAAAGCATCAATTCTTCAGTGCTCAGCTTTACAGGATTCCTGTAAACCTCCTGTAAACCTACAAAGCAAATCTTATTCTCTGTTCTACAACTTTTTATCTCTGTGTGAATGGAAAAGTACATTTAAAGGTCAGAGTTTTGAGAAGGGGCCATCTTGTATATTTCAGGCTAAAAGACAATGTTCTTGCATGTGTGCTAAGTCACTTCAGTCATGTCTGACTCTTTGTGACCCTGTGGACTGGAGCCTGCCGGGCTTCTCTGTCCAGGGGATTCTCCAGGCAAGAATACTAAAGTGGTTTGCCATGCCCTCCTCCAGAGGCTCTTCCTGACCCAGAGATTGAACCTGTGTCTCTTAGTCTGCATTGGTAGAGGGGTTCTTTACCACTAGTGCCACCTGGGAAGCCCAGTCAATAATTTTAACTTATAACAAAATCAGTAGAATTACAGAGGTTAAAGTAAAAGAAACAGATTCAATATGGAGTCAAATTTGAACTTCTCTTTTACAAATAGACATAACAGTACCAATCTGTAGATATATGATGATGATGAAATTAGAAATGATTGCAAGTGCTTAGTTCAGTGATAAGGGTTAATTGATGGAAAGGATTAGGAGGGGAGTTTCATCATATGTCGCATTTTGGGTAGTGAGGCATGGGTGTATACAGTGGTTGAAGTCAACAAATAGTATAAAATCTGTACATTTCATCTTAAAAGAGTAATGATTGATTAATTGATTAATTAATTAAAGGGCAGGAGTCACTGGTGACCATGGTTTTCTGCATCAGCCAGCCGGTTAATGAAAGGGCTTGCGCTTCAGAAACTCCTATTTCCTCCCCTCTGTTTCTGTCCAAAGTTACTCTTGACTTTGGCCACCTACAAGTCAAAACTTGCCCCCATTTTGGCATGGGGACACATCCAGTGCCCACAGTCTTCCACCACCCGTTCACAGCTTCACATAATTAAAAATCAAATGTCATAATATCTCAGAGAAGGCAATGGCACCCCACTCCAGTACTCTTGCCTGGAGAGTCCCATGGACGGAGGAACCTGGTGGGCTGCAGTCCATGGGGTTGCTAAGGGTCAGACACGACTGAGCGACTTCACTTTCACTTTTCACTTTCATGCATTGGAGAAGGAAATGGCAACCCACTCCAGTGTTCTTGCCTGGAGAATCCCAGGGACGGCGGAGCCTGGTGGGCTGCTGTCTATGGGGTCACACAGAGTTGGACACGACTGAAGCGACTTAGCAGCAGCAGCAGCAGCAACATTTTTGTCCTCCCCTTTTAAACTTTCTTTGCCCACTGATCCATCTAGCTTCTAAACATTAAAATTATGAGTTTAGTTTATGTGTGAATTTGTCACTGAATAAACTGCAGCTCAGAGAAGTTAAGTTTTCAAAGTCCCAGAAATATTTTTAAGTACCAAAATCCAGATCTGTGTGAGTACAAATATGCTTGCTCCACTCTAATGTATGACCTGAGAACAAGAGGGTTTTTAGAGTCATCTTGAACAAAGTTGTGTTCTGGAGGAAATGTTCCAATAGAGCCTACCTGTTTAAAAATAGAGCAGACACTTTTAGCCTTTCAGATTTCTGCATGTGTCAGTATTGAAAAGCTAATTAATCCATGTCAATTAGGGGAAAATTATGTTAATTTGCTGTATATTAAATATGTTTTTGTCTCTGCATCCCAAAGTAGTAGTGAGTTCAGTGTGTCTAATTTTACTTCCCTCTCATTTAATTTGTGTGTTATTACTCAATAAATATTGATCAATTCATTTATCATTCATCAAGCACTTAATATGTGAAAATCTATACAGAAAAACAGAGTGACTATACAGAAAAACATATAAAAGTAAGAGAATTCCATAGTCAGAACATAGTTTGTATAAAGTGCTTTTTTCTTGACTAGATTTATTCAAAATATATCAATACAAAAGATGTATTCAGAGGTCGAGGGGCTAAGGGAAGGTAGATCGACTGAGGAAAGGTAGAATAAAAGGGAAATATTCTACTGTGTCCTCAGTCATGTCTGACTCTTTATGACCCCATGGACTGTAGCCTGCCAGGCTCCTCTGTCCATCAAATTTTCCAGGCAAGAATACTGAGTGGGTAGCCATTCCCTTCCCCAAGGCATCTTCCTGACCCAAGTATTAAAACCGCGTCTACTCCAGTTCCTATATTGGCAGGCTGGTTCTTTACCACTGAGCCACCTGGGAAGCCCAAATGTCCCTTTAGAGAAGGAAAAGCAACAACCTGTGTATCCTTTTAATGGGACTATTCTGCCATGCCTTCCCATTGTCCATCTTACCTTGAGGATGTACAGGCAGATAATGGGAAGTGGAACTCTCAAAACTCAACAACAACAACAAAAAAATCCAGTTAAAATATGGCCACAGGACATGAACAGTAATTTCCCCAAAGAGGATACAGAGATGACAAATAAGGATATAAAAACCCTTTCAAGATCACTAACCATTCAGTTCAGTTCAGTCCCTCAGTCGTGTCCGACTCTTTGCGACTCCATGAATCTCAGCATGCCAGGCCTCCCTGTCCATCACCAACTCCCAGAGTTCACTCAGACTCACATCCATCGAGTCAGTGATGCCATCCAGCCATCTCATCCTCTGTCGTCCCCTTCTCCTCCTGCCCCCAATCCCTCCCAGCATCAGAGTCTTTTCCAATGAGTCAACTCTTCGCATGAGGTGGCCAAAGTACTGGAGTTTCAGCTTTAGCATCATTCCTTCCAAAGAAATCCCAGGGCTGATCTCCCTTAGGATGGACTGGTTGGATCTCCTTGCAGTCCAAGGGACTCTCAGGAGTATTCTCCAGCACCACAGTTCAAAAGCATCAATTATCCAGTGCTCAGGTTTCTTCACAGTCCAACTCTCACATCCATACATGACCACTGGAAAAACCATAGCCTTGACTAGATGGACCTTTGTTGACAAAGTAATGTCTCTGCTTTTCAATATGCTATCTAGGTTGGTCATAACTTTTCTTCCAAGGAGTAAGTGTCTTTTAATTTCATGGCTGCAATCACCATCTGCAGTGATTTTGGAGCCCCCCAAAAAATAAAGTCTGACACTGTTTCCCCATATATTTCCCAAGAAGTGATTGGACCAGATGCCATGATCTTTGTCTTCTGAATGTTGAGCTTTAAGCCAACTTTTTCACTCTCCTCTTTCACTTTCATCAAGAGGCTTTTTAGTTCCTCTTCACTTTCTGCTATAAGGGTGATGTCATCTGCATATCTGAGGTTATTGATATTTCTCCCGGCAATCTTGATTCCAGCTTGTGCTTCTTCCAGCCCAGTGTTTCTCACATACTGTGCATATAAGTTAAGTAACCAAGGTGACAATATACAGCCTTGACGTATTCCTTTTCCTATTTGGAACCAGTCTGCTGTTCCATGTCCAGTTCTAACTGCTGCTTCCTGACCTGCATATAGGTTTCTCAAGAGGCAGGTCAGGCGGTCTGGTATTCCCATCTCTTTCAGAATTTTCCACAGTTTATTGTGATCCACACAGTCAAAGGCTTTGGCATAGTCAATAAAGCAGAAATAGATGTTTTTCTGGAACTCTCTTGCTTTTTCCATGATCCAGCAGACCATTGATTTGACCAACAAATACAAATTAAAACAATTGTTTATCATTACCCTTCCTTCTATCAGAATGACTACAGATATGGTTATAACACTAACTGCTGGCAAGATGTGGAAAAACTTAATTGCTTGTGCATTGGTGGTAGGAATGCAGACTGCTGCAGAAAACCTGAAAAACTGCTTGGCCATTTCTTAGAAAACTAACCATGCAACCACCATACTGTCTAGACGTTTCACTTTGGGGGCATTTATCCCAGAGAAATAAATTTTTATGTCCACAAAAAAAATCTGAATACAAATGTTCATACTAGCTTTGTTCATAAAAGCCTTAAGCTAGAAAGGACTCAGATATCCTTCAGTGAGCATATGATTAAACGAACTTGGTACATCAACATCATGGAATGCTGCTGCTGCTGCTGCCAAGTCGCTTCAGTCGTGTCTTATTCTGTGCGACCCCAGAGACGGCAGCCCACCAGGCTCCCCTGTCCCTGGGATTCTCCAGGCAAGAACACTGGAGTGGGTTGCCATTGCCTTCTCCAATGCAGGAAAGTGAAAAGTGAAAGTGAAGTCACTCAGTCATGTCCGACCCTCAGCGACCCCATGGACTGCAGCCCACCAGGCTCCTCTGTCCATGAGATTCTCCAGGCAAGAGTACTGGAGTGGGGTGCCATTGCCTTCTCCGCATGGAATACTACTCAGCAATTAAAAACAAAACAAAACAAAACAGATTATTGATACTCACAGCACCTGGATAAATCTTCCAAGAATCATGTTGAGTGAAAAAAGACATTCTCAAAATAACACATACTGCATGGTTCCACTTCTATAACATACTTGAAATGAGCAAACACTTCTCAATACTTCTCAATGCTCTTATTCTGATATATAAAATCCATGATTTTATGTATCAGAAACATGCTGTTGACTTGATTTCCAACAAAATGGGATTTTTGTTTGGTGAGCCACAAAGTAGCTTCTTTAAAGAAAGTAATGAAGCTTAAAATGTGAGAAGAAAAATCAAGAGTGTATGTATGGGTGGATATACATGAGGTTGATTTTAATTTATTCTTTTCTATTTAAAAGACACATATATGAATATTTTTATTTAGTTTATTTTTTGTGTAGGTAATGTGTTCACATGGTTCAAAATCCCAGGTGTTAAAAGAGTTCATGGTGCAGTGATTCCAGCACTTGGTGTTTCCTTTCTTCCTAGACAATTTCTTACTTTATTAATTTGTTGTTCTAAAGTGTTTTTGGCTTAGCCTTGAAGCTTCATATAATTTTACTTGCTCTATGTTTATTAAGTAAGTCTCCAGATCTCTGATTTTTTTCACCTGCAGCACATCGTTTGTTTGTTTGTTTGTTTTTAATTTTCCTGCTTATAGTCTTCTTAAAGTTTGACAAACCTAGACAGCATATTAAAAAGCAGAGACACTGCCGACAAAGGTCTGTACAGTCAAATCTATGTGTTTTTTCCAATAATCTTGTATGGATGTGAGAGTTGGACCATAAAGAAGGATGAACACCAAAGAACTGATGCTTTTGAACATCAGTATTGGAGAAGACTCTTGACAGTCCCTTGGCCTTCAAGGAGATCAAACCAGTCAGTCCTAAAGGAAATCAACCCTGAATATTCATTGGAAGGACTGATGTTGAAGCTGAAGTACCAATACTTTGGCCACCTGCTGTGAAGAGCTGACTCATTAGAAAAGACCCTGAAGCTGGGAAAGATTGAGGGCAGGAGGAGAAGGGGACGACAGAAGATGAGATGGTGGGATGGCATCACCGACTCAATGGACATGAGTTTGAGCAGGCTCTGGGAGCGGGTGATGGACGGGGAAGCCTGGCGTGCTGCAGTCCATGGGGTTGCAAAGAGTCGGACACGACTGAGCGACTGAACAAAAACGCCATCTTACAACATCGTTCACATGTCAAATAGGGTGATTTTTAAGTATTAACTACAGTCTATCGCTCACTTCCAGCTTTTTCAGAAAAAAATGAAACCTTAACTCCTAACAGTGGTGCCCTCTGTGTCATGTGGCGGGCCTCCCGCCCTCACCTCTGACATCAGCCTAAACACTCTCCTCTGCTCACCACACGGCGACTGCACTTGCTGTTTCCTTGCTTGGAATGCTCTTCCACCAGACCTTCTCCTCCCGAGGTTCTTCTGGCTTTCAGAGCTCTGTTGAAATATTCCTTTTTCATAAAAGCCTCCTTTATATACACCCTGTCTGAAACTGTCATTCTCCATCCGCATCCTCTCCTTCACTCTGCCAAATTATTCTGCTTCACTTTCTTTGCAGTGTTCCACAATTTACATAATCTCTTTTATGTATTAGTTTACTGTTCTTTTTTCAAACTGACTGATCTCTCAAAAATATGTGTCTAATCAGGATCGGCACAGAGACACCACTCGTCTTGTTGACAACTGCATTTTCCTAGAACAGGGCTTGAACACCAAGGATAACTGAGAACAGTTTTGTTGAATGTATAAATGAATAAATAAGCCACTAGGTAATTACTACACAAGTTAAAAGACCAGTTATGTAACATCTGAGGGATATTTTTCCCATGTCTATCTGGCATAATATTAATTCCATGATATGTTTTAAACAATAGGTATTACACTGGTGATAACTCTTTTCTCCCTAAGATCCTCATAGCTGGGCTCTAGGGAAAGTGAGAAGAAGACAGAGGAGGAGAGGAGAAAGGGGAGGTGAACAAGGGAAGGGGGAGAAGAGAGAAAAGCGGGAGAGAGAGGGACAGGGACGGAGAAAAAGAATTCTAAAACCTCAAGAATAAATATAGTCAGTCCCTGAGCGTGCGCAATTCCGTTCTGTTATTCAACCACACAGTGTTAAATTAGGGATCCTGCAGAGGTAATGTCAGAGTTTTCACAAAATTTGACATATGTAATCTTATAAATTACAGGGTTTATTTAATCAAAAAAGAGACAGCTATTTGAGGGGCAAGTTAGGCATTTTTTTAAATAAAAATAAAGGAATAACCATTTGATTGTCTGGGGATCTTAGTACCCAGGCTGTGTATTTCAGTGTACAAGCTAGCTTGAGTTAGGACAAAATAGTGTATAAAACGATACAGGTGAATCTGATACCTAGCAGCACTACAAATTCTTTGACTCTCAATGAGCTTAGACTACAAACCACACACACTTAGCACACACCCCTTAGCACTGTGATATTTCTTCCTTTTCATTCTGCAAAGTGGCATGGTATAACATGAGTTTATCTCCATCATGTACAAGTTGAACATATATTTCACTTTACTTGGTGTTATCCCGACTTGTACTCCTTGTCTCAACGTTTTTATTAATAGTTCTCCCTGTTACTGTGAAAGAGTCTGAGTTTGGAAGATAAATTATGTTTATATTCCCTTGTCAGACGTTGCCGAATGGATCAAGAAGAAACTATGCACCTCACCATTCTAAACGTTTTCTATGATGTTGCCTAAGAACTCGTCCTTTGTCAGTTCATGGCCTGAGCCTAGAGATAATGCAAACAGTACTTAGGCAAGATGGTTTGATGCTGCTTAACAGTAGTTGTAAGCTCTCCAGACTGCCATGGCTGCACCCTTCTGCCTGCTGTTAAAACCTTTCCACTAAGCTAAGGTCACCTTTTAGATTCTCATAGCAATAGCATTCTATTTTTGATACTAAATTCTGTATCAGCTAGTGATTGACTTTGTTGTGGTTATTGTCATTGTTCAGTTGCTAAATTGTGTTCGACTCTTTGTGACCCCATGGACTGCTACATGATTGACTTTGGCTATGTTTACAATGTACCTAATGAATAGTGGCTTACACAAAAATGCTCATGTATTTTAACAGAAGGAGAATATGTGATCTTACCATCCCATTCTAGGAGGGCAATTTTCAAATTGTGCCTAGGGACACAGAGCTCCCCCAGACCCTTCCAGGGAAGTGATGAAGCCTATACTATTTCCATTATAATTTTAGGAGATCATTTCCCTGTTTTCATTGTGTGAAACATTTGCATTAATGATACAAAAGAAGAGGTGGCTGAAACTATTGGCATCTCAGTACAAATTGAGGCAGCAGAACCATCTATAAGATAAACCACCTGTTTCTTTATTGTCTCATACTTAATGAAAGAAGAATCAAGTCTGTTTTACTTTAAAATGCCTCGATAAAGCTACAGCTATAAGCCAAGAGAAAAGGCTTCAGAATGAAACCTACCTTCCCAGAATCTCAGTCTTGGACTTCTCAGTTCCAGAAGTAAGATAAATGCATTTCTTTTGTTTAAGCCACCCAATCTTTGGGAATTTTGCTATAGCAGCCCAAGCTGTAGGCTTTTGGATTAATACATAGAATGATGATAAAAGACATATGTGACCTTGAGCCTTGTTTCCTGGTCTAAAACAGGAGTACCAAGCAAACTCACATTTAAGAGTGTGAACTATGAAACCAGATTCTCTAAGTCACCAGTCCCCAACATTTTCAGCACCAGAGACTGGTTTCATGGAAAACAGTTTTTCTACCGACTGGGAAGGGAGGAGTGAGATGGTTTGGGGCTGATTCAAGTGCATTACATTTCTTGTGAACTTTATTTCTATTATTATTGCATCAGTTCCACCTCAGATCATTAGACATTAGATCTTGGAGGCTGGGGACTCTGTTCTAGATTGACTCTATTTCATAATTTTATAATTATGAATAGGCAAACTACTTCTCTCATTTGCTTCCCCATCAGAAAATGAGGCATTATAATAAAACCTTCCTTATAACACTGTTTGAGAATTAAAGGAGTTAGCATTTAGTATAATGTTGTGCTGCATAGTATGTGGTCAATAAGTGGTATCTAAGGAGAGTGAAAAAGCTGGCTTAAAACTCAACATTCAAAACACTAAGATCATGGCATCCGGTCCCATCACTTCATGGCAAATAGATGGGGAAACAATGGAAACAGTGACAGACTTTATTTTCTTGGCAAAATCACTGCAGATGGTGACTGCAGCCATGAAATTAAAAGGCACTTACTCCTTGGAAGAAAAGCTAAATGACCAACCTAGACAGCATATTAAAAGCAGAGACATTACTTTGCTGACAAAAGTCCTTCTAGTCAAAGCTATGGTTTTTCCAATAGTCATATATGGATATGAAAGGTGGGAGTTGGACTATAAAGAAAGCTGAGCACCGAAGAATTGATGCTTTTGAACTGTGGTGTTGGAGAAGACTCTTGAGAGTCCCTTGGGCAGCAAGGAGATTAAACCAGTCAATCCTCAAGGAAATCAACCCTGAATATTCATTGGAAGGACTGATCCTGATGCCGGAACTTCAATACTACCTGATGCAAAGAATTGACTCATTGGAAAAATCCCTGATGCTGGGAAAGATTGAAGGCAGGAGGAGAAGGGGACAGTAGAGGATGAGATGGTTGGATGGCATCACCAACTCAATGGACATGAGTTTGAGCAAGTCCCAGGAGTTGGTGATGGACAGGGAGGCCTGGTATGCTGCAGCCCTTGGGGTCGCAAAGAGTCAGACACAACTGAGCAACTGAACGGAACTGAACTGAAGGAGCAGTGCTGAGTTTCCCAGGTGGCACTAGTGGTAAAGAACCCACTTGGCAATGCAGGAGACATAAGATATGGGGGTTCGATCCCTGGGTCAGGAAGAGCCCCTGGAATAGGGCATAGCAACCTACTCCAGTATTCTTGCCTGGAGAATCTCATGGACAGAGGAACCCAGCAGACTGCAGTTTGTGGGGTCACAAAGAGTTGGACGTGACTGACTAAAACTTCACTTTACTTTCAAGGAGTAGTATGTGTTCAAATAATACTAATTTTCTCTATTTCACTGTATCTTTACATGTTCAACGTTTGTGATTTATCCCTCAGCCTCTGACACACCTTCTTTAACTTCCAGCCTGCAGGGTCCTCAGATCTAGCCTGTGTCCCAAAGTCCTAGAGCACCTCCAGTCCCCACAGGACATAACTGGCAGCCGCAGGGTGCAATTAAAATGCAAGAAATAAACGTGGGAAATATTTTTTTAAAGGGAAAAAATGGAGCTGCTTCTAAATTTAGTTTGCCTACTAATTAGCAAAGTAATTAAAAAGCACATGGGCTGAGCTGAAAGATCTCTGCCATGCTGGCGTCCTCAGTGGCGTCTTCCTGTGGTGAGGAGGAAAGATTGATGGACCCGTCCTCCCCTTCTTTTGTTTTGAAAGCTCTGAGCTGCTTTGAGCTTTGGCAAAGACATTGCCTGTGTCTTTTTTTTTTCCCCCATCTCCTATGGCAAGTGCACAAATCTCAATGTCTGGCCCAAGAATTTCAGCTGCAACAGTAGTGCTTCCCTGTTACTTGCAAAATTTGCAACCCAGAAAGACCTTCAAATATGTAAATGGAACTTCCAAGCAGTCTCCTAAGAAGGGCAGGGTGTGTTTTCCCCATTGTACAGATAAGGAAATTGTATTCTATCCCAAATAGACTGTGACCTAGTGGGGAGAGGAGGTCATATTATATTTATATATGGATTCTCAAACATAGGAACCTGTCTGGGGAATGCATGAGTGAATCAGTCAGTGAGTTTGTGTGGGAGGTACACAGATATCTCAGGGCGGGTGAGCGGCAGACGTTTATGTCCAGTAACAGTCTGTATTGTGGGCTCTACAGCTTACCAGCTTGGTGGCCCTCAGCGAAGGACAGACTGTCTGATGAGACCTAATACTTTATTTTCTTGGGCTACAAAATCACTGAGGACTGTGACTGCAGCCATGAAATTAAAGATGCTTGCTCCTTGGAAGGAAAGGTATGACAATCCTGGACAGTGTATTAAAAAGCAGGTATCACTTTGCTGACAAAGGTCCGTATTGTCAAAACCATGGTTTTTCCAGTAGTCATGTATGTATGTGAGAGTTGGACCATAAAGGAGGCTGAACGCTAAAGAATTGACGCTTTCGAACTGTGGTGCTGGAGAAGACTCTTGAGAGTCCCTTGAATAGCAAGGAAATTGGTCCAGTCAATCCTAAAGGGAATAAACTCTGAATATTTATGGAGAGTACTGATAGCTCCAATTGGGAGTGCTGAAGCTGAGCTCCAATACTTTGGCCATCTGATGGGAAGAGCCCACTCATTGGAAAAGACTCTGATGCTGGGAAAGACTGAGCACAGGAGGAGAAGGGGGTGACAGAGGATGAGATGGTTGGATGGCATCACCAACTTGATGGACATGAGTTTGAGAGACATGGGAGAAAGTGAAGAACAGGGAAGCCTGGTGTGCTGCAGTCCATGGGGTCACAAAGAGTCAGACATGACTGAGCAACTGAGCAACAACCAGAAAATGCCTGGGACATAGTAACCACACATTAATCCCAGCAGCCGTTATCTTCTGCTTTCTACTCTACCTACTTTCAGTATTTGCTGACTTTAACCAGCAATGGTGGCAGCTTGCCTGGTTTGGAACATGCACAAATGTGATGTTGAAATGTGGAAATATCTTGTCAGTAAAGAGAGGAACTTGGATTTATTAACTCATCATGATCCAGCACATGGTAGAATATGCAGTGGACCATAATGTATAAACTACATCATTCAAATGCAAAATAAATATGTTAGACCCTATCCTCATTTGGCATAAATAAGAAAGAGTATAAATGAAGTGCCTACTAAAAGCTAGCCATTGAAATAATTCTTTCCACATACATGCTGTCATTTAATCTATTCCAGCCTGGTAAATAGGCATTCAGTTCAGTTCAGTTCAGTCTCTCAGTTGTGTCCGACTCTTTGCAATCCCATGAACCGCAGCACTCCAGGCCTCCCTGTCCATCACCAACTCCCAGAGTTCACTCAAACTCATGTCCATCGAGTCAGTGATGCCATCCAGCCATCTCATCCTCTGTCGTCCCCTTCTCCTCCTGCCCCTAATCCCTCCCAGCATCAGAGTCTTTTCCAATGAGTCAATTCTTCGCATGAGGTGGCCAAAGTATTGGAGTTTCAGCTTCAGCATCTAGTCCTTCCAATGAACACCCAGGACTGATCTCCTAACTATAATTTGACAAACATCTATGTCAAGGGTCAGAGAAGATGAATGTTGGTCCCAAGACAGATAGTTAGAAGATGAGGTTGATATTTAACCAGAAGTATCTTTCTTTTTCGTTGCAACAGGCACATGTACACAAACACGTATACATGTGTACATAGGCCTACTATATGACAGTGTTTATTTTAAATTTTTGTCATCTTGAGCTATTTAAGTTATTATCATAGAAATAATATTAGATGTTTCCTTAATTTTACTCACTGGATTTAAGGCTTTATTTTTTTTCCAGGAATAATATATCCATGCAGCAAGTATATGAAAATATTTTAATATGGTTTTATTTTGTAGACAACATATAAAGAATTAGCCAGTAGGGTTAATAAAAACAACCTTAGGGCTATTTCTCTGCATTCAGGTCCTTCTGAACATTTCTCTCTGTCCTGTGAAGTTCTCATCTACATGACATGATCATATCAGTGAAGGATGGGACCTAGGAGAGGCCACGGGAGTCCAGGAACTTTTGTAGCTGGAAGATAACAAAGGCACCCTGAGATGCTGGCCAGAGGCAGGGCTGTACAGTTCAGTGAGGAAATAGAAGAGGGACCTCTACAGAGGTCCCCTTTACTGTGTGGATGCTGTGTGAAGTGGACATCATTTCAGCTCTGCTTCTTGCTGGCTAGACATCCTCAGGAAAGACACAACTCTTTTTGAGCCACATTTTCTTATCTATGAAAGGTATGAATAAAATTAAATGCATGTCACAGTGTTGTTTTGAGAACTAGATATGCCTGATGTGCAAAAATCAGGGCTCAATAAATATCATCTATTTTTACTGTTGTTATTAACAACAAATTTAAATATTTGCAGTTTACTGCTGAGAAAAATTGGATAAAAAGAAAGGAAGTGACTTGTTCAAATACACAAATTACTTGTTCAATGGTAGAACTCTCATAGTGTGTGAGTGTAACTTTTGGCTGAGATACCATTTACCATCTTGGCTACTTCTAGTTGTCTGATCTTGTCTCCCACATTTTCTTGGTCTTGATCATCAGAAGTCCACTGTCCTTGTCTTACTTTCTTTCTGCAGGTGCTTATCACTATCTGATATGCTACATTTTAACTTTCTCCTTAAGAGAGTGTTAAGCTCCATTAAGTCAGGACGCTTAATCTTTTTTCATTGTCTTACCTTTAGTGGCTGGAAAAGTGTTATGTAAGTGACCCCATAGACTGCAGCCCAGTCCATGGCTCAAGGCTCCTCTGCCCATAGGATTATCCAGGCAAGAATACTGGAGTGGGTTGTCTTGCCTTTCTCCAGGGGATCTTCCCAACCCAGGGATCGAACCCGGGTCTCCTGCATTGGCAGGTGGATTCTTTACTTACTGAGCCACCTGGGAAGCTCGAGTGGTAGATGCCCATTAAATATATACTAATTTAATAATAGACAGATGGATAGCTCATTAATGGTAGAAAGTAAAGGCAAGTTCATCTTATTGCTTAGGATAATCAAGTTGAAATTTTATAGAGAAATGTAGTCCAAGGAACAAAAAGGCATTTATGACAAAGGCTAGGATAAGTACCAAACAGTAAGCCCATGCATGGGCTTGTATGTAGATAAAATGTTTTCATTTGGGAAGACCAGAAAGACCTAAGATTAGCAGACAAAAGATTCTTAATATTTTGATTTTAAAAATATGTATTTCTTGCAAATAATCATAATAGATCTGAAACGAAATGATTTTTCAAAGTCAGTTTCTCCAAAGTTGGTGTGTAATGTTTTCATTTTCTTTTTTAGTGTTAAGCATTTGACCATCCATGAATAATGTTTTATGAAACAAGAGCTGGTGCAGCAGAGTCAGGCCCAGTATGGAGTGAGAGAAGGCGTTTACTTAGGCACAGAACGGGAGCAGAACTGCTCTCTCAACCACACAGCTTTGCATCTGCATCTGGCACCCTTTCTTGCCCTGAAGGAGCCTTCATCTGCTCATTAGACAAGCAACAAAGAGCTAGCCTGTGGAGCATGCATTCATATTCATAACTCAGGTCTGCTGGAATGTTTTCTTATATTTTCTTCTTTCTAGGAGCTCATGGCAACAAGGAACAAATAACCAAGCAAAACAAGCGAGACTGATATGTGGGTCCTTGATTCAACCTTTTCCATCCCTGCCTACACACTGTTGTCCAGAGGTCTTTTCAGCAGTTACAGGACTACGTCGGACTTTCCAGGTTGCACTGGTGGTTAAGAATCTGCCTGCCGATGCAGGGGACATAAGAGACGTGGGTTCGATCCCTAGGTTGGGAAGATCCCCTGGAGGAGGGCATGGCAACCCACTCCAGTATTCTTTCCTGGAGAATCCCATGGACTGAGGAGCCTGGTGGGCTGCAGTCCATGAGGTCACAAAGAGTCAGACATGACGGAAGAGACAGCAGAGTCACATAGGACTATGTCACTTCCCTACATTAGAACCTTTCAAAGGCCCATATCATCTACAAAATAAGGTATAAGCTTTTTTTAAAGAAAATGTTTTCTTATTATGTAACGATCTGAATTATCTAACACTCCACAGTCAGATGATTTTTCTTTATATTTCCATAGCATATTTTTAACAGATTATGGTATAATGTTCAAAAAAACTGCAGATGTATAAAGTATATATTTTGACAAGTTTTCACCTATGTATACGCCTTTGGAAGCATAAGGACAAAAATAATGACCCTGCCTCCATCATTTCCAGCAGTTCACTCATGCCCCTTTGTTTTCACTCATCCTGTCCTCATGAAATGACTAAGGAGCTTTCTTTCACTAACATGCAGTTTATGCTTCCTATAGAGCTTTAATGTGTTTACCATTTCTCCCTTTTTCCCTGGTTCTCTCTTCTTTCATAGCTGACAAACAGAACTGGAAATATAAATATTGTTAGAGCGGCTTACACGGGCTCAGAAGTATCGGATGTGTACATCTCTGCCTCTGTCGAGTTACATCGTGTTGGTAGCCTAGTCACAGGGGTGGTAGAGGTGGCATTTACTTCAACAGGAATCATAAAATGCAACAAGGCATAGCTCTTTTTAATAAAAAGTTACAGTTTGAATTGTGGCCTCACAAAATTTATAGGCTGATGTTTTAACCCAGAGCGTGACTATATAGGGAAATAAGGGCTTCCCTGGTGGCTCAGAAGGTACAGAATCTGCCAGCAATGCAGGAGACATGGGTTCAATCCCTGGGTCGGGAAGATCCCCTGGAGAAGGGCATGGCAACCCACTTCAGTATTCTTGCCTGGAGAATCCCAAGGACAGAGGAGCCTGAGGGGGCTACAGTCCTTGGGGTCACAAAAAACCAGACACAAGTGAGTGACTAACACTTTCACTTTTCAAGGCCTTTATAGAGTTAAGCTAAAATGAGGTCACTAGCACAGACCCCAATCTAATAGGACTGGAGTCCTTATAAGAAGAGTAGGTTAGGACACAGACACACACACACATCATGGGAAGACACAGCAAGAAGACAGCCGTCTGCAAGCCAAGAAGTGAGGCCTCATTAGAAACCCACCCGGCTGATATCTTGATCTCAGAATTCTAGTCTTCGGAATTGTGAGAAACTTAATTTCTGTTTTTTTCACTCACCCAGTCCATGATAGTTTGTTGTGGCAGAAAACAAATACAGACGACAAGTTGTTAAGATTTATCAGCATATCATTGCTAAAAACCCTTCAAAGGGTATCACAGTGGCTCTGATACAAAGAGCTCCTGAAACTTTAAAAACAGTAATATTCAACATTTATGGGGAGACAGTTTATTATATGCCAGGTGCTCTGCTTGAGGGGTGCTGCCACAACCTGACAGCCCTCCCTCTGCAGTGGGGAGGGTGGGGGGATGCAGGGGGGCGGGAGGGCAGGAAGAGTAACAGAGAAACAGGGAGAGTGGGTGCTGGCACTTTCTTTTTTCAATCACCACCTGTGCGGTGTGAGACTATTCACTTTACTCTATAGTCCTCATTTTCCCCATCTGTAAAATGGATTCGTGTGATTCTGACAAGCCCGTTCGTGTTTGTCAGTCTTTAAGTTTCCATGATTTTACAGAAGGGTAAGCTCTTGGTAATCCCTGGTAAGGGGAAAAGGCGTCGTCGCTGCTCTCATGGGGCTTACATATAATTGAAAAATAAATAAAACTATGTAAGGCCACACCTTCGGAAGTAATAGAAACAAAGACATTATCAGTTACAGAGAAAAGGCGGCTGTGGATTCCTTTCCTTGACTCAAAATTCATTTCTTTAATCAGCTCTCCTCCTTCAGTCACCAAATGTAGTACCCATCACAAAAGAGACAAGGCAGCTTCTCTCATTCTCTTGCGAGGTTACTGTCACCTGTGGCCTAGTCGCCCAGGCTGCATGTCGGCAGCAGCCATCTCCCAGAACACGAGTTCTCCATTGCTCCACTGGGATCCAGAGATACAGCACATCCCCAGTCCGTCACAGCCATGACCCCAGCCTCCCGGGGTCACCACAGTGCTGCCTGAGCAAACGTTTCTTTTCCAACTGTAATCACTTCTCTGATTTCACTGAATGAGGCCAGCTCAATTCAACTTTCATTCTAAGTCAATTATTCCAGTAATTCCCTGGTTGGAATACATTCTATAGGTATGCTGCTGCTGCTAAGTCGCTTCGGTCGTGTCTGACTCTGTGCGACCCCATAGACAATAGCCCACCAGGTTCCCCTGTCCCTGGGTATCTGCAGGCAAGAACACTGAAGTGGGTTGCCATTTCCTTCTCCAATGCATGAAAGTGAAAAGTGAAAGTGAAGTCGCTGAGTTGTGTTGGACTCTTCGCAACCCCACAGACTGAAGCCTACCAGGCTCCTCTGCCCATGGGATTTTCCAGGCAATAGTACTGGAGTAGGTAAAAAAAAAAATAATAATAAATAAATATGTATATATATATATACACTTTTAATTTTTAATTTAATTTTAATTTCATGGCTGCAGTCACCATCTGCAATGATTTTTGGAGCCCAAAAACATAAAGTCTGTTACTATTTCCATTGTTTCCCCATTTGACATGAAGTGATGGGACCAGATGCCAAGATTTTAGTTTTCTGAATGTTGAGTTTTAAACCAGCGTTTTCACTCTCCTCTCACTTTCATCAAGAGACTCTTTAGTTCTTCACTTTCTGCCTTAAAGTGTCTGAGGTTATTGATGTTTCTCCTGGCAGTCTTGATTCCAGCTTGTGCTTCATCCAGCCTGGCATTTTGTATGATGATGTACTCTGCATAAAAGTTAAATAAGCTGGATAACAATTTACAGCCTTAATGTACTCCTTTCCCAGTTTGGAACCAGCTTGTTGTTCCATGTCCAGTACTAACTATTGCTTCTTGGCCCGCATACAGGTTTCTCAGAAGCAGGTAAGGTTGCCTGGTATTCCCATCTCTTGAAGAATTTTCCAGTTTGTTGTGATCCACACAGTCAAAGACTTTGGCTTAGTCAGTAAAGCAGAATTAGATGTTTTTCTTGCTCCTTGGAAGAAAAGCTATGACAAACCAAGACAGCATATTAAAAACCATAAACAGTACTTTGCCAACAAAGGTCCATCTAGTCAAAGCTATGGTTTTTCCAGTAGTCATGTAGGGATGTGAGAGTTGAACTATAAAGAAAGCTGAACACTGAAGAATTGATGCTTTTGAACTGTGGTGTTAGAGAAGACTCTTGAGAGTCCTTTGGACTACAAGGAGATCAAACCAGTCAATCCTAAAGGAAATCAGTCCTGAATATTCACTGGAAGGACTGATGCTGAAGCTGAAACTCCAATATATTGGCTACCTGATGTGAACAATTGACTCACTGGAAAAGACTCTGATGCTGAGAAAGATTGAAGGCAAGAGGAGAAGGGGATGACAGAGGATGAGATGGTTGGATGGCATCACTGACTCCATGGACATGAGTTTGAACAAGCTCTGGGTGTTGGTGATGGACAGGGAGGCCTGGCGTGCTGCAGTCCGTGGGGTTGCAAAGAGTCAGACATGACTGTGTGACTGAACTGAACTGATATATATATATATATATATATATATATATATATACACACACACACACACACACACACGTACATTTCTTCTCTTCCTTTTCTTCAGATTTTTTTTATTGGTTAAGCCTAGCTCTGAAATTAGGTTACTTCTGGCAAGCCTCTGGAATTTCATCCAGAGCTTATTTTAGTCTGTTGAGACTATGAAATTGGACTCCAGTCTTGTGAGAACTGCCATTCCACAATAGAATTTTTAGAAGTTTTATTTTGGGTCAGATGCAAAAAAAAAAACAAAATCCAAGGACAGCTTGTCTATTGGCACCAATTCTCATTTAATACTGAAGGAGAATCAAAAACATATATTTTTAATGGCATAGATGGTATAGGTTGATCCTTTACTTTCTAGCCTGTGCTAGATACTGTTCTCCTTCTTCATTATAAAAAACTAATTGTGCCACCATCACTCTTGCCAGTAAATAAAACTCAGAAGTATCAGGTGAATAAATAATCACACAACCATGTGCGTGTGCCCTTATGCACAACAATGAAGGGATTCCTTATCTATAACGTTTGGATGAGTCAAGTAAGACTTCACAGGCATATGTCTTAATGGATGTTTCTATTAGGTTAATAATGTAATATGGAAAATAGGGTATGTAGTATACTGTCCTATTTTAAAGATGATACCCAGAAAATCATCTTGTAAAGGCATAAAAATATCACTGGTGTTAAGAAGACTTGGGTTCAAATCCTAACTCTGTCACTTACTGTTCTGTGAAAGTCACTCAGTAGGACACCACAGTGTCCTATTCTTTGTGACCCCATGGACTATACAGTCCGTGGAATTCTCGAGACCAGAATACTGGCGTGCGTAGCCTTTCCCTTCTCCAGGGGATCTTCCCAACCCAGGGATCGAACCCAGGTCTCCTGCATTGCAGGTGGATTCTTTACCAGCTGAGCCACAAGGGAAGCTCATCTATTGTTATAATACCTTGCAAATTGTGTTGCATTGTTATTAAGATGGTTTTCCCTCCCACAGTACACTGTGTCATTTTACCTCCAGAAAGTAGAAAAACGGGCCCAGCGGGGTGGCAATGTTGTCCAATGATTTGGGATACTATTGATGGCCGCCTCAGCTCTTTTTGGTACTGCAGATGCTGCAAAGTGAATAATTGCCTTTCACCTCTCTGTTCAGTCAGAATGCTTTCCATCTTTGCTTGATTCAATTCACTCCTGTAAGCCACCTCTCCATAGCAACTCATCCTCTCATTCTCCTTGGCAGATAGTTGTTTTTTTTTTTTTTTTTCTCATATTCATTGGTAATACAAAGCATTTTGAGACCCATTCATGCGATCCTGGAAGCATACAACTTGAGACAGCTAATTCTTACTCTTTTTCCCCATGCTACCATACATGTTTTAGTAAATTGCTTTACTGGCACTACAACATATTATTATAACTTTAAGTCTTCAAACCAGATAGAGTCCTCCAACATTTATTAATTCTTTTTCAAACCTGTTTTGCTGTCTATGTTCTTTGCATTTCTACATAAATTTTTATTTTTTATTTTATTTTTTTTTAAACTTTACAGAATTGTATTAGTTTTGCCAAATATCAAAATGAATCCGCCACAGGTATACATGTGTTCCCCATCCTGTATACATAAATTTTTAAATCAGCATGTCTACATAAATTTTTAAATCAGCATGTCAACTTTATAAAACATGTTGATAATCTTGATTTGTATTTACATTGACTCTCTTCCTATATTAGGCCAAGAAGAACTGACACTTTAACCTTAGTCTTCCAGTCCAAAAAGCATGATAGATTTTCCATGTGCTTAGAATTTATTTACTTTTAGCAATGTTTTGTAGTTTTCAGTTTGATGTCTTATGCATATAGATCAGTGGAATGAAATAATAGTTCTAGAAACAGGTCAACATATGCATGTCAATTAATTTTTGATAAAAATGTCATATTAATTCAAAAGGGGAAACAGTCTTTTAAATAAATGTTTATTCAGCAACTGTATATTCACATGAGAAATAACTTTTTCAATTTTTAATTTACAACATATGGAAAAAATTATCTTGAATCATATACCTAAACATAAAAGATGCAATTGTAAAATTTCTACTTGCAAACATAGGAAAAATCTGTAATCTTGCAGGGTCTTGTGACAAGTAACAGTTTCTGAGCCAAAACAATAAAAACTTAAGCCATATAAAAATGGTCAGAACTGGATTTCATCAGAGTTGAAAACTTCAGCTCTTCCTAAGTCATGGTCAGGGAATAAAAGGCAATCTGAAAAATGCAAGAATATATTCTTAGTCCATGTATCTGATAAAGGATTTGTATTCAGAAATAAAGAATTCTTTCAACTCAATTAGAAGATAGTCCAGTTTAAAAGTGGGAAAACTTTCAGATACTTATCTAAAACATACTAATGGCTAATAATCATTGCTCATTAAAGAAAAAGTGCTTAATGTTATTGGTCATCAGTTTAGTTCAGTCCACTTACTCAGTCATGTCCATCTCTTTGCAACCTCATGGACTGCAGCACGCCAGGCTTCCCTGTCCATCACCAACTCCCGAAGCTTACCCAAACTCATGTCCATTGAGTTGGTGATGCCATCCAACCATCTCATCCTCTGTCCTCCCCTTCTCTTCCCACCTTCAATCTTTCCCAGCATCAGGGTCTTTTCAAATGAATCAGCTCTTCGCATCAGGTTACCAGAGTATTGGAGTTTCAGCTTCAAATCACTCCTCTAGGATGGACTGGTTGGATCTCCTTTCAGTCAAAGGGACTCTCAAGAGTCTTCTTCAACACCACAGTTCAAAAGCATCAATTCTTCGGCAGTCACATCCATACATGACTACTGGAAGGGAAATACAAATTGAAACCACAGTGAAAAAACAGTGTGTACCTACTGGAATGGGCTTCCCTGGTGACTCAGAAGGCAAAAAAGCCACCTGCAATAAGAGAGACCTGAGTCCCATCCCTGACTGGGAAAATCCTTTGGAGGAGGGCATGGCAATCCACTCCAGTATTCTTGCCTGGAGAATTCCCAGGGACATAATAGCCTGGCGAGCTACAATCCACAGGGTCACAAAGAGTCAGACAAGACTGAACAACTAAGCATATCTACTGGAGTGGCTAAAATTCTAAAAAGCCTGACCGTACCACTAGTGGTGAAGGAGATGTAGGATAATTGCAACTTCTGTACCCTGGTTTTGTTAAGTAAAATAATAGAACTGCTCTGAAAAACTGTTTAACAGTTAATTATACACTGAGCATATGACCCTTTGATTCCACTCCTCTGTATTAATGAACACCTTCTATAGATCCCTTCTGAGTATCATTCACATTCTTTTGACTCCTTAGAACTAAAGGCAACCCAATGGTAGTGTCAGACTTATTTTCACTTGCTTTCTTTTCTTCTTCTTTTTTTAAACTGCATGTCATAAAAAGAGAAAACAGCTGTTAATGGACAAATTAATGTTAGCAATTAACAAAACTCATTGAAAATGCAAATATTTTAGGAAACGTGAGAAAATAGATTAAAACTGGTCTCATGCCATCAAAAGTGCTATGCATTTCTTAATCTCTTGGCTTTCTTTTAGAACATTTAGACAAAACTTATACATTTGTCCTGAGTTTTTCTTTTCTAACAGAAACTTGTGTTTTCTGCTGAGGTGATTCTTCTTTTTCTTCTTCTTCTCCTCCTCCTACCCCTCCAGCTCCTGCTCCCCACTGCCTTAGCTCAGGCCTCTCTCACTTAACTAGCTTTGGCAAGTGATGGATATGTTTAAGGTCTTAAAGTTGATCATGGTTTCATGGGTGTATACTTATCCTCAAACTCACTGTGCAGTATACATTCATATATACAGCTTTTTTGAAATGTTAATCGTAACTCAATAAAAACAAAACAAAAAATATAAAACCAAAAATTTTATCTTTTATAAATACCTATTAAAATATTTAATGATAAAATTATATATCTTCAGTTCCCTTCAAAGTAATATGGGATGGGAAATGAGTGGAGATAGATATAAAGCATGGTTAGTTACTAGTTGGTAATTAATGAATCTGGGTGTGGTACGTAATAAATCATTCTCTCTACTTTGTGTATGTTTAACATTTTCTATAATAAGAACAAAGCTAGTGGAGGTGATGAAATTCCAGTAGAGCTATTTCAAATTCTGGAAGATGATGCTGTGAAAGTGCTGTACTCAATATGCCAGCAAATTTGGAAAAGTCAGCAGTGGCCACAGGACTGGAAAAGGTCAGTTTTCATTCCAATCTCAAAGAAAGGCAATGCCAAAGAATGCTCAAATTACCGCACAATTGCACTCATCTCACACACTAGTAAAGTAATGCTCAAAATTCTCCAAGCCAGGCTTCAGCAATATGTGAACCGTGAACTTCCAGATGTTCAAGCTGGTTTTAGAAAGGCAGAGGAACCAGAGATCAAATTGCCAACGTCTGCTGGATCATTGAAAAAGCAAGAGAGTTCCAGAAAAACATCTATTTCTGCTTTATGGACTATGCCAAAGCCTTTGACTGTGTGGATCACAATAAACTGTGGAAAATTCTGAAAGACATGGGAATACCAGACCACCTGACCTGCCTCTTGAGAGGTAGAACTATATGCAGGTTAGGAAGCAACAGTTAGAACTGGACATGGCACAACAGACTGGTTCCAAATAGGAAAAGGAATACATCAAGGCTGTATATTGTCACCTTGCTTATTTAACCTATATGCAAAGTACATCATGAGAAACGCTGGGCTGGAAGAAGCACAAGTTGGAATCAAGATTGCCAGGAGAAATATCAATAACCTCAGATATGCAGATGACACCACTCTTATGGCAGAAAGTGAAGAGGAACTAAAGAGCCTCTTGATGAAAGTGAAAGAGGAGAGTGAAAAAGTTGGCTTAAAGCTCAACATTCAGAAAACGAAGATCATGGCATCTGGTCCCATCACTTCATGGCAAATAGATGGGGAAACAGTGTCAGACTTTATTTTTCTGGGCTCCAAAATCACTGCAGATGGTGACTGCAGCAATGAAATTAAAAGATGCTTACTCCTTGGAAGGAAAGTTATGACCAACCTAGATAGCATATTCAAAAGCAGAGACATTACTTTGCATACAAAGGTCTGTCTAGTCAAGGCCATGATTTTTCCTGTGGTCATGTATTGATGTGAGGGTTGGACTGTGAAGAAAGCTTAGTGCTGAAGAATTGATGCTCTTGAAGTGCGATGTTGGAGAAGACTTTTGAGAGTCCCTTGGACTGCAAGGAGATCCAACCAGTCCATTCTAAAGGAGATCAGACCTGAGGGTTCTTTGGAAGGCATGATGCTAAAGCTGAAACTCCAGTACTTTGGCCACCTCATGTGAAGAGTTGACTCATTGGAAAAGACTCTGATGCTAGGAGAGATTGGGGGCAGGATGAGAAGGGGACGACAGAGGATGAGATGGCTGGATGGCATCACTGACTCGATGGACGTGAGTCTGAGTGAACTCCGGGAGTTGGTGATGGACAGGGAGGCCTGGCATGCTGCAGTTCATGGGGTCGGGAGGAGTCAGACACGACTGAGTGACTGACCTGAACTGAACTGATAATAAGTTTACTGAGTTCTTATAAATATATACTTTGAATAGCTTCTAGTATTTAAAAAAAAAAAAAGACAAGAAAAAGTCTTCATAAAGGAGAAGAAACTTGTAAGGTATATTTGAAGGATGTGACCAAAGATAAGAAGAGAGGGAAGATCTGAGGGTCTCTGGGAAGACACTTGGTTTGCAGAACCAATATTTGATAATGGCTTCAAAGCCTCATTTTTCTTACTTGATGGGCTCTTTAAGAGAAGAAATTGTGGAGAGAAAAAGCAAAGAGAAAGGAAATATGGTTAATTAAGGAGTTGTGAGGACCTTGCAAAAATAGCTGCTTCAGAAATTGGATTAAGCAACATGTCCTTGAAAAATGAGATCATATTCAGATGAGTATAGCCAGATGACAAGCCCTCGGTAGAGTAATTAAGAGAATGGGTTAATGAGATTACAGTCATTTAAAGTTACTTAGGAAGTGTGTAGTGTAACTAGACACTGCCAAAAACAGACAAACAGCAAGGATGGGTATGCTGAACACCCACATGTGCATATATGTGCTCAAGCACACACACACACACCCATGCAACTTCTTCTTTAGTTCTCCAGAAGACAATAGATGTCCTCAAGTCATATCTGTATTTTATTTAGTCTCTAGTTTGATGAGATACCTTGAGGATCAAGTTCAGTAACAGTAACAGGCATTTCTTCTCTATTATATACCTTTTCTTAAATTTTTGCTTTTTTTATCAAAACTGGAAATCAATGCACCGTCAACTACTATGTTAAAGAATTTAAGTATTTTAGAAACAAACTTTGGTAAGATGAAATGAGTTTTAAATTCATCTTTTCATTTTTTCAAAGCAGAAGTTATTGATCTCAATATTGAATTTCTTTTCTTTGCATGTATAGAGTGGAATATTTTTCTGAGCTTGAATCCCAGCTTATGTTCAATGTCACTTACCAAAATGTAACATGATTTTGAAGGGCTTGATCTTATTTTATATTCTCATGTATCACACACGACGAGTTTTTGTCAGTGTGGGAAAAGTTGGCAAGTAGGAATCAGGGAGGAAATGAGAAGCGCAGAAGAAAGTGAATGATGGTGAAGAGGACATAGGATCCATCATATGTTAAAAATGCGATTCTAGCCAGGAGTTTTCAACGTATAAGCTAGCTCAGTAAGGTATTTAGGATTTGAATATCATCATTCCCATTTCACAGATGAGTAAAATGATTTCAGAGATGTACATCCATTATCATGTACAGTAATAGTGAGAGTCAAAATTTGAAATCAATCCTGCCACTTTGAATTCACCCTCTCAGCCTGCTTTTATCAAAATTAAACAAGCCCTTTTTATTATAAACATTATTTGCTCAATAATAAAAATGCATAATTAGTCAGCTTAACAACATGAATAATCTACCAAGATTCCATTTTCTCCTGCTACTTCTATGAGATTTCATGTCCTGACTTTTGAAATGAAGTGATTTTTAAAGTCCCTTTAAAAAGTCCCATTTTATAATGCATGCATGTGTGCTAAGTCATTTCAGTCATGTCTTACTCTTTGAGACCCTATGGATGATAACCCATTAGGCTCCTCTGTCCATGGGACTCTCTGGGCAAGAATACTGAAGTGGGGTATCATGCCCTCCTCCAGGAGATTGATCTTCTGGACCCAGGGGTCAAACCTGTGTCTCTTACATCTGCCTGCATTGGCAGGTGCTTTCTTTATAACTAGCGCCACCTGGAAAGCATGATTTTATAATATATGACTCCAAAATTTTGTAGAAAAAAATCTGGATTTATTTTGTGTACCTAGTGCATCTACACGAGTTAATCATAGCTTTTTGCCACCTAAGATATAATCAAGCAAACTTTATGAAGCACTGTAATATTCCAGGCTATCTGCCACTTCCTGTAATATACTGGAATATAAAGATAAACATCATTCCCACTACCTTGTACAAGTTCAAAGAAAGTTACATTGAGAAGAAGAAAAACAAAAGCAAGTAAAGAAACGAGTGCATTGTCATGGAAACTCAGAGAAACAGTGATGACACCTACCTCCAATTACCTTCAGTTCAATTCAGTTCAGTCGCTCAGTCGTGTCCGACTCTTTGCGACCCCATGAAATGCAGCATGTCAGGCCTCCCTGTCCATCACCAACTCCCGGAGTTCACTCAGACTCATGTCTATCGAGTCAGTGATGCCATCCAGCCATCTCATCCTCTGTTGTCCCCTTCTCCTGCCCCCAATCCCTCCCAGCATCAGAGTCTTTTCCAATGAGTCAACTTTTCACATGAGGTGTCCAAAGTACTGGAGTTTCAGCTTTAGCATCTTTCATTCCAAAGAAATCCCAGGGCTGATCTTCAGAATGGACTGGTTGGATCTCCTTGCAGTCCAAGGGACTCTCAAGAGTCTTCTCCAACACCACAGTTCAAAAGCATCAATTTGTCGACGCTCAGCCTTATTCACAGTCCAACTCTCACATCCATACATGACCACAGGAAAAACCATAGCCTTGACTAGACAGACCTTTGTTGGCAAAGTAATGTCTCTGCTTTTTTATATGCCATCTAGGTTGGTCATAACTTTCCTTCCAAGGAGTAAGCATCTTTTAATTTCATGGCTGTAGTCACCATCTGCAGTGATTTTGGAGCCCCCAAAAATAAAGTCTGACATTGTTTCCACTGTTTCCCCATCTATTTCCAATGAAGTGATGGGACCAGATGCCATGATCTTCATTTTCTGAATGTTGAGTTTTAAGCCAACTTTTTCACTCTCTTCTTTTACCTTCATCAAGAGGCGTTTTAGTTTTTCTTCACTTTCTGCCATAAGGGTGGTGCCATCTGCATATCTGAGGTTATTGATATCTCTCCAGGCAATCTTGATTCCAGCTTGTGTTTCTTCCAGTCCAGTGTTTCTCATGATGTACTCTGCATATAAGTTAAATAAGCAGGGTGACAATATACAGCCTTGATGTACTCCTTTTCTTATTTGGAACCAGTCTGTTGTTCCATGTCCAGTTCTAACTGTTGCTTTCAGGTTGCCATTAAAATTAAATGCTTTAAATATTTAAATATTTCATCATAGAACATCTTTGAAATCCAATGTGTGTTTTATATTTACAATAATCTCCATTCAAATTGCCCCCATTTCAAATACTCAGTGTCTATATGGGTCTATCAGACAGGACTGCACTGCAAAACTCTAGAATTTTACAATTTTATTTACCATAATGGAATAGAGCAACTCTATTACGGAAAAGGTGTAATTATTTTTCCATAGTGATAAACAAAACTATGTCACATTCCCATTTGTTTCATGAGTTAAGAGTTAAATTTTTTTCCTATTTTAATAGTAACCAGGTGATTATTAGAACTGTGCTTCTAAACTCATGTATGAACAACAAGAGACTGTATTATGGTCAAATGTTAAAGAAAGTCTAGCTATAGGAGTCACTAATGTATCTTCTGATATGGTTATCTTTGAGTTCTATTCCATTAGGCATAGTGATAAAGAAATTTGACAACCACAATGGTCTAATTAAACAAGTTCAAACTCAATTAAATGAAATATAACACATTTCAGTCATTAGTCAAACATCAAGGATGAACTGTAATAAAGAGTCTGTCTCTGTTAAAAAAAAAAAAAAAAAAAAAAAAAAGAAATTTGATAACCAGATGGTGGAGCAAATTTTTAAAAAATGAATCTCACACATTATTGTCAGCTTGTTTCCTTTATTTCTCCTCATTTGGTGTCTCCAAATGAGGAGAAATGTGTTGAGATATTTTCATAGATCCAACCAAAACTTCCAAGCCAGCAACAGTTCCAACAAGGCTGTAGGGCAGTGCTAACACATAATATACAGCAATAGTCTGGTAACCTTCTCAACATCGCGTATCAAAATCTCACATACCAGTATTTCATTATTACATTATTTGAAAGAATATGGTATTTTTCCATTATTATTGTTATTATAGTAACATGATGACATATATAGTTTAGGACAGTTATCTTTTGCATAAACTGTGCACTGCATATAGGAATAAATTTCCTTCTCTCTGGCTTATTTTCCAAATGCACCCTGCAGATCTTCACTTGTATGCCTGACCCATTCAATTGAATCTCCTGTTGCTAACTGATGAATTTTCAGGGCCAAATATCTATTTTTCTTTCCCTCTTAAATTTAAAACCAACTAGAAAACAAATCAAATGAGGATGGAGCCCTCATGGTGGGGTTGGAGCCCTTATCAGAGGGAGGATCAGAGAGCTTGGCCTTTCTCTTTCTGCCACATGAGGACATAGGAAAAAAGAGCCTTTCTACAAGGAAATTAATCTCCCTGCACCTCAACCTCAGATGTCCCTGCCACCAGAACTGTGAGAAACAAATTCTTGTGGTTTAAACCACCCAATCTATTCTGTTTTGTTATGGCAGCCTGTATTGACTAATGTGTGGAAAACTCTGAAAGAGATGGGAATACCAGACCACCTGACCTGCCTCTTGAGAAATATGTATGCAGGTCAGGAAGCACAGTTAGAACTGGATGTGGAACAACAGACTGGTTCCAAATAGTAAAGCAGTACATCAAGGCTGTATATTGTCACCCTGCTTATTTAACTTATATGCAGAGTCCATCATGAGAAATGCTGGGCTGGATGAAGCACAAGCTGGAATCAAGGTTGCCGGGAGAAATATCAATAACCTCAGATATGCAGGTGACACCACCCTTATGGCAGAAAATGAACAGGAACTAAAGAACCTCTAGATGAAAGTGAAAGAGGAGAGTGAAAAATTTAACTTAAAGCTCAACATTCAGAAAACAAAGATCATGGCATCCAGTCCCATTACTTCATGGCAAATAGATGGAGAAACAGTGGAAACAGTGTCAGACTTTATTTTTGGGGCTCCAAAATCACTGCAGATGGTGATTGCAGCCATGAAATTAAAAGACACTTACTCCTTGGAGGGAAACTTATGACCAACCTAGACAGCATATTAAAAACCAGAGACATTACTTTGTCAACAAAAGTCCATCTAGTCAAGGTTATGGCTTTTCAAGTAATTATATATGGATGTGAGAGTTGGACTATAAAGAAAGCTGAGTGCCGAAGAATTGATGCTTTTGAACTCTGGTGTTGGAGCAGACTCTTGAGAGTCCCTTGGACTGCAAGGAGATCCAACCAGTCCATCCTCAAGGAAATCAGTCCTGAATATTCATTGGAAGAACTGATGTCGAAGCTGAAACTCCAGCACTTTGGCCACCTGATGCAAAGAACTGACTCATTAGAAAAGACCCTGATGCTGGGAAAGATTGAAGGTAGGAGGAGAAGGGGATGACAGAGGATGAGATGGTTGGATGGCATCATTGACTCAATGGGAATGAGTTTGAGTAAACTCTGGGAGCTGGTAATGGACAGGGAGCCCTGGCATGCTGCAGTCCATGGAGTCGCAAAGAGTCAGACACGACTCAGCAACTGAATTGAACTGTTGACTAACATGTCTTCTATCTATCCCCCAACCCTTCATCATATATAAGGTGGGTATCAGACACTCCATCCCAGCTTCCTTGTTGGATTGTATGGAGGGACTGAGAAACAAACAAGATCATGTCCTAAAAATTGCTTTACAGCCTGTGTGTGTGTGTGTGTGTGTGTGCATGCTCAGTTGGTAACTTGTGTCTGACTCTATGACCACATGGACTGTAGCCCACCAGGCTCCTCTGTCCATAGAATTCTCCAGGCAAGAATACTGGAGTGGGTTGCTATTTCCTTCTCCAGGGCATCTTCCTGACCCAGGGATTGGAATCTCATCTGCACTGCAGGCAAATATTTTACTGCTGAACCACCTGGGAAGCTCCTTTGCAACCTGTATAAAAGCTATAAAAGTCAGTAAAAAGACTGACTACCAATAGCGTTTCAGTGTCTCTTGTTTTTCCTCTGTAGAATTTCCATCTTTCCAGGCTTGGCCATCTGCTCAGTCCATGGTCACTTCTTATTAAGGAGTGCTAGTGACATTAAGGTAACATGATCAGCAATCACGGCATAGATTAAAAAGCAGCAGTAGCTCTACTGGGAAGTATTCTTGCCAAGCACTGTTGTTAAACTGAATTAGCATCCCATGAGCAGGAGGAGCACAGCAGAGATTCCACACAGGCCATCCATCAATGGACACTATCAGCGGACCTCGGTTAGAAACACCCCTGAACTGATGGCCCTGTGTAACCTTGGCCAAATCACTTAGCCTCCCTGAACTTGAGTAGTAAAAGCTGCTAAATTGTATTAATAGGAACTCTTATCTTACAAGCCTAGTGTGGAATAAAAATCCTCCAAAGTCCTGAGAATTCCTTTGTTCAAGGTGAGGTCCGGAATAATATGCTGATGGGAGGAAGGGGAGGAGTCAGCAGTGCCTGGGGTGAGCTCTGCATCCAATGTGTGTGGATGCACATCCTTGGCTGCATCATTCGACCACATCATTGAACAGATACTATACATAACCCATGGTGCTGGGGATACGATATACAAAACATACAAAATTCTTATCCTCATGAGAAGCAAACAGAGAATAAATATATCAAATATTCTATACAATCAGATGCAGCAAGTACTATGGAAGGAAATAAAGATATGATGAAAAATACAGAAGTTAGGTGTGAAAAGAAAAGGTGAAAAATTATTCTAAGGAAGGAAATCACTAACTCGACAGACGTGAGTTTGAGCAAGCTCCAGGAGTTGGTGATGGACAGGGAAGCTGGCATGCTGTAGTCCATGGGGTTGCAAAGAATCCGACATGACTGAGTGACTGAACTGAAGAAAGGAAAAGTCAGTGAAGAAGCCCCTGCAGAAAAGAACATGATGTTTATGAAGAAAAACAAGAAAACAGGTGTGGCTGGAGCAGATGTGTGAGAGAGGTTGTGCCAGGAAATAAGAAAGGTAAGGCAATCAACTTCAAGTTCAATTTTGGAAAGCTTATTGTACATTTTAAATTTATTTCTGCAGAATCCAGTATGTTACACCTAATGACTGGAGTTTTGTCAGGATACCATGAAATACTGTATGTGAAAGCACACTGCATCTTGAAACTGTAGGAAATCTTCTAAACGGTGAGAAATCAGCTGAGCATGCTTCCTGGATCCAGTTCCATTCTTTCCTGATGAATAACCCACTAGCTACTCTTCTACTTGCTGTTGCTGTTGTTCAGTAGCTAAGGCATGTCTGACTCTTTGTGATCTCATGGACTATAGCCCACCAGGTTCCTCTGTCCATGGATTTTCCACAAGAATATGGAGTGGGTTGCCACTTCCTTCTACAGACCCTTCTACTACTATGACTTAGAGTCTCAAACATCTTGCAAGAGTGATGCACATTCTCTGAATTAACTCAAAAGTTCAGCTGAATTCTTAAATGAGAAAATAGACACAAAGCTTTTAGAAGAGTTCCAACATTGTCAGTTTTAGCCACTGTTATTATATTCTCAACCCACTCCGGTGTTCTTGCCTGGAGAATCCCAGGGATGGGGGAGCCTGGTGGGCTGCCGTCTATGGGGTCGCATAGAGTTGGACACGACTGAAGTGACTTAACAGCATAATATTCTCATTACTCTTGTAAGATGGTCAGAAAATGTACAAAAGGACTTTGCAAAATCCTTGCTTTGGACTTTCTCCTTAAAGAGATGAGTGGACACTGGCCTCCGTATTTCTTCTTCTCAGTGATACAATCATAAAGGAGATAGACACTCATAAATTAGTTACAATTACATTTCTAATAAAGGATGAGAACTTCAAGAAATTATTTTTTATGGAGCCCCAATATTTTTTAATAAATGTGAGTAAGGTTGATCCTTAAGGTGAGGGTAAAAAGTGAATAAGGATGATGGGGCAGTACTAGAGATATATATATATATATATATATATATATATATATATATATATAATGGAATGGATGAATTTAACTGAAATGACCATTGTATCTGCTACTGTGAGCAAGAATCCCTTAGAAGAAATGGAGTGGCCATCATAGTCACAAAAGAGTCTGAAAAGGAGTACTTGGATGCAATCTCAAAAACAACAGAATGATCTCTGTTCGTTTCCAAGGCAAACCATTCTATATCACAGTAATCTAAGTCTATGCCCCAACCAGTAATGCTGAAGAAGCTGAAGTTGAACAGTTCTATGAAGACATATAAGACCTCCTAGCACTAACACCCAAAAAGGATGCCCTTTTCGTTGTATGGGATTGGAATGCAAAAGTAGGAAGTCATGAGATACATGGAGTAACAGGCAAATTTGGCCTTGGAGTAGAAAATGAAGCAGGACAAAGGCTAACAGAGTTTTGCCAAGAGAATGCCCTGGTCATAGCAAACCCTTTTCCAACAACACAAGAGAAGACTCTACACATGGATATCACCAGATGGTCAATACTGAAATCAGACTGATTATATTCTTTGCAGCCAAAGAAGGAGAAGCTCTATACAGTCAGCAAAACAAGAACGGGAGCTGACTGTGGCTCAGATCATGAACTCCTTATTGCCAAATTCAGACTTAAACTGAAGAAAGTAGGGAAAACCACTAGACCATTCAGGTATGACCTAAATCAAATCCCTTATGATTATACAGTGGAAGTGAGAAATAGATTTAAGGGCCTAGATCTGATAGACAGAATGCATGATGAACTATGGATGGAGGTTTGTGACATTGTACAGGAGACAGGGATCAAGACCATCCCCATGGAAAAGAATGCAAAAAAGCAAAATGGCTGTCTGGGGAGGCCTTACAAATAGCTGTGAAAAGAAGAGAAGCAAAAAGCAAAGGAGAAAAGGAAAGATATAAGCATCTGAATGCAGAGTTCCAAAGAATAGCAAGGAGAGATAAGAAAGCCTTTCTCAGTGATCAAAGCAAAAAAATAAAGAAAATAATAGAATGAGAAAGACTAGAGATCTCTTCAAGAAAATTAGAGATACCAAGGGAACATTTCATGCAAAGATGGGCACTATAAAGGACAGAAATCATATAGACATAACAGAAGCAGAAGATATTAAGAAGAGTGGCAAGAATACACAGAAGAACTATACAAAAAAGATCTTCATGACCTAGATAACCACAACGGTGAGATGACTCACTCACCTAGAGCCAGACATCCTCAAATGCGAAGTCAAGTGGGCCTTAGGAAGGATTATTGTGAACAAAGCTAGTGGAGGTGATGGAATTCCAGTTGAGCTATTTCAAATCCTAAAAGATGATCCTGTGAAAGTGCTGCACTCAGTATGCCAGCAAATTTGGAAAACTCAGCATTGGCACAACACTGGAAAAGATCAGGTTTTATTCTAATCCCAAAGAAAAACAATGTCAAAGACTGCTTAAACTGCCACACAATTGCACTCCTCTCACAAGCTAGCTAGCTTGGAGAAGGAAATGGCAACCCACTCCAGTACTCTTGCCTGGAGAATCCCATGGACGGAGGAGTCTGGTGGGCTACAGTCCGTGGGGTCGCAAAGTATCAGACAAGACTGAACGACTTCACTTCACAAGCTAGCAAACTAATGCTCAAAACTCTCCAAGCCAGGCTTCAGCAGGACATGAACCGTGAACTTCCAGATGTTTAAGCTGGATTTAGAAAAGGCAGAGGAACCAGAGATCAAATTGCCAACATCCATCGGATCATCAAAAAAGCAAGAGAGTTCCAGAAAAACATCTACATTTGCTTTATTGACTACGCCAAAGCCTTTGATTGTGTGGATCAAAACAAACTGGAAAATTCTTAAAAAGATGGGAATACTAGACCACCTGACCTGCCTCTTGAGAAATCTGTATGCAGGTCATGAAGTAACAGTTAGAACTAGACATGGAACAATAGACTGATTCCAAATAGGAAAAGAACTACGTCAAATCTGTATATTGTCACCCTGCTTATTTAACTTATATGCAGAGTACATCATGAGAAACACTGGACTGGAAGAAACACAAGCTGGAATCAAGATTGCCTGGAGAGATATCAATAACCTCAGATATGCAGATACCACCACCCTTATGGCAGAAAGTGAAGAAAAACTAAAGAGTCTCTTGATGAAAGTGAAAGAGGAGAGTGAAAAGTTGGCTTAAAACTCAGCATTCAGAAAACGAAGATCATGGCATCTGGTCCCATCACTTTATGGCAAATAGATTGGGAAAAAATAGAAACAGTGAGAGACTTTATTTTGAGGGGCTCCAAAATAGCTGCAGATGTTGACTGCAGCCATGAAATAAAAGATGCATGTTCCTTGGAAGAAAAGCTATGAGCAACCTAGGCAGCATATTAAAAAGCAGAGACATTACTTTGCCATCAAAGGTCTGGCTAGTCAAAGCTATGGTTTTTCCAGTAGTCACGTATAGATGTGATATTTGGACTCTAAATAAAATTGATCACCAAAGAATTGATGCTTTTGAACTGTGGTGTTGAAGAAGACTCTTGAGAGTCTTTTGGACAGCAAGGAGATCCAACCAGTCCATCCTAAAGGAAATTAGTCCTGACTATTCATTCATGCTGAAGCTGAAACTGTAATACTTTGGCCACCTGATGCAAACAAATGACTCATTTGAAATGACCCTGATGCTGAAAAACATTGAAGGCAGGAGAAGGGAAAGACAGAGCATGAGATCATTAAATGGCATCACCGACTCTACAGACATGAGTTTGAGTAAGTTCCAGGAGCTGCTGATGGACAGGGAAGCCCGGCGTGCTGCAATCCATGAGTTCACAAAGAATCAGATATGACTGAGCGACTAAACTGATCTGACTGATATATATACAGATATATATGCACATATATAACAAAATATATGCACATATAATTATTAGTATTTGTTCACAGTGTTTAATTGAGGTATAGTTGACTTACAATGTTATATTAATTTCAGGTGTATAGCAGAGCAATTCAAGATCTTTATATGTTGCACCCATACAAAAAAGGTATTATAAAATGTTGACTGTATTCCCTGTGTTGTACGTCAAGTCCCTGTGGTATATTTAGTTTAAAAAGGTTAGTTTTCACCTCTTAATCTGCCTCACCCATATCAACTCTCTGGCAACGGATAGTTTATTCTATATCTTTGACTCTGTTTTTGTTTTATTATATTGTTCATTGATTTTGTTTTTTAGATTCCTCATGTAAGTGAAACATATGGTATTTGTCTTCTTTTGTCTGACTTACTTCACTAGGCATAATACCTCCAAGGCAATTCATGCTGGTGCAAATAGCAAGATTTCATTCTTTTTATAGTTGAGAAATATTCCACTTTGCATGTGCACACACCCACACACACACTCACACATTATACCATGCTTCCTTTTTCCATTCATCTGTTGATAGATGCTTAGTTTGCTCTCATATCTTGACTATTGTGAACAACGCTGCTGTGAACATTGGAGTGCATATTCTTTTCAAATTAAAGTTTTTATTTTCTTTATAGAAATACCCAGGAATAGAATTGCTAGATTAAATGGTAGCTCCATTTTAAATTTTTTGAGGAAACTCCTTACGATTTTCCATAGCGACTATGACTCTTTAAGGCCCACTAACAGTATACTAGGGTTTCCGTTTCTCCATATCCTTACCAAGACATTATTTTTTGTCTTTTTGGCAATAGCAATTCTGGAAGGTGTGAGATGAGACTTCATTGTGAGTTCGACTTGTATTTCCCTGATGATTAGTGATGCTGAGCATCTTTTCATGTGCTATTGCACGTCTATATATTGTCTTTGGAAAAATGCCTATTCAGGGCCTTTGTTCATTTTTAAATAAGATTCGATTTTTTAATGTACTGAGTTGTATTAGTCCTTTATGTATTTAAGCCCTTATCAGACATACTGTTTACAGATAACTTCTCCCATTCAGTAGGTTGCCATTTCATGTGTTCAAGTATTGGAAAAAAATAATATTGTTAAAATGCCCATGCTACCCAAAGAAAGAGAAGGAAATGGCAACCCACTCCAGTACGCTTGCCATGGAAACTTCCACGGATGGAAGAGCCTGATGGGAGGGCTACTGTCCATGCAGTCCCAAGAGTCAGACACGACTAAGCAACTTCACTTTCACCCAAAGAAATCTATAGATTCATTTAAATTCCTATCAAAATATTCATCATTTTTTTCCCACAGAACTAGAACAAATAGTCCTAAAATTTTATCAAAACACAAAAGAACCCAAACAGCTAAAGCAATCATGAGGGAAAAAAGAACAAAGGTGTAGATATAATGCTGCTACTGCTGCTAAGTCGCTTGAGTCGTGTCTGACTCTGTGTGACCCCATAGATAGCAGCCCACCAGGCTCCGCCGTCCCTGGAATTCTCCAGGCAAGAACACTGGAGTGGGTTGCCATGTCCTTCTCCAATGCATGAAAGTGAAAAGTGAAAGTGAAGTCGCTATTTGACTTCAAACTATGCAATGCTATAGTAATCAAAAGAGCATGGTACTGGTACAAAAACAGACACATAGAGCAATGGAAGAGCACAGAAAGCACAGAAATAAACCCATGCACAAATGGCCAACTAATCTACAACAAAAAAGGCAAGAATGTGAAATGTGAAAAAGACGATCTCTTCAATAAGTGAGGTTGGGAAAACTGGACAGCTACATGTTAAAAAATGAAAGGTCAACCATTTCTCACATTATATGCAAAAATAAACTCAAAATGGATTGAAGCTTAAACTTAAGACTTGAAATTGTAAAATCTCCTAGGAGAAGGTATAGGCAGTATGCTCTCTGACATCACTCTCAGCAATATTTTGGGGGGATCTGTCTCCTCAGTCAAAAATAACAAAAGCAAAAATAAATGGGACTACAATTGGTTTTTTATCTAAGAATAAACTTTTATAATTTCATCAATATGATTCTCAAAAAAAATGAAAACACATTGTATTGATGTCTTAGTCTTCACCATCGGTATTTCTTTTTCATGTACTTCAAAGTACATTTTATTCATAAAAAGAAATCTGAAAGGTTACTTTGGTTTTAAAAATTAATATTTAAAGTGTTAATATTGTCAAGTTAACTCAGGTTCTTGTGCTTTTGAATTTACAAATTTAATTGACAACTCATTTTATGTTCTACTTATAAATATAGAAAATACTAGCAAAACTTTAAAGTCAGCCTTTACATCTTAATGTTCATTAAACATTTTAAACATTATAAATTTAATGTGCTCATTTTTATTTTTAAGTACTTCAACTCTCTAGTAAGCTAAGCTTCCCAAGCACTTAACCAACTTCTATAAATTTAATAAATCAAAATCATAAGATGTCCTAATACTTTTCACAGATGTAGTAAAATTTTCCTAGACTATTCAACTTAGAATGACAAGCAAAATCAAATTTTCAATTCCACATTTTAAGTTGAAATCGATTTAATCTACTAGGTACTCTACAATGTCAAATTATACTTTAATATGCCAAATTCTCCTGTTATAAGTGATTAAAATGTCAAATAAGCTCAGATTATTTTCAAACTTAACATGAAAATATTAACACCATGAGTTATAATTCACTTCAGCATTTTCCAGAATTAAGCCTATTATTCCCTGCAGTTAAACCAGTCAATCACACTTCAGCTCATTTGTACAACCTTCATTCAGTATGTCTGTAAACTCTGCCCTCTCCAGGCTTGTCTGAAAATGTAAATATTGGGTAGGGGCAGTATTTTAAGATTAATCACACTTTATTTTTTCTTGATCTGACGGAGCTAAGGTAGAGAGAAAATCTTTGGACTTCTCCAAGAGTTAACAAAAGTGTTCCATATGAGTAAGTGGAGTGATCAAAGACCAACTTTGCTTAATCATGGGGCTACTGGCTTTGTTCGAGGGAGAGGTCATCTTTCCAGGCTGTGTGTAACATGGTAGGATCACACATCCTCTCTCTGCGCTTAGCCTCCCATTTATCCAACCACCTCTTCTGTGACCCACGTTGCTGAAAAGAAAAAAAGAAAAATGTTTTCTGAGGGGTCCAAGTGTGTGTGTATGTGTGTGTGCACTCAGTTGTGTACGACTCTTTGTGACCCCATGGATTATAGGCCACCAGGCTCCTCTGTCCATGGGATTTTCCAGGCAAGAATACTGGAGTGGGTTGCCATTTTCTTCTCCAGGGGATCTTCCCCACCCAGGGATTGAACCTGTGTCTGTTATGTCTCCGGGACTGGCAGGTGGGTTCTTTACCAACTGGGAAGCCCTGAAGAGTCCCTTTGGTATTAGATAAATACATTTGTGGAAACCTGTGCATTTTACTTAAAATCCACCCCATCCCAAAGCTCTGTAAGGCTGTTTTTGCACCAGTTTAATCAGTGCTTGAGGCTAGAAGCGGAAGTGTGACTGTTGCAGGAAGGGCTGCTGTGAGTTGGAGGTACAATCTGAGCAAAGGCAGAAAGAGGAAAACTTGAACACTAGATTCCCAGCTAGAATCACAGTCAGGCAGTGTGAATTCCTTAAATTCATTAGGAAGGGTGAACTTGCATTTAATATCGTTTACATAGCAAAGGAGAAACAGGTGCAACCAACGTGCAAGGTTAAAACAAATCTAGTAAAAAATGTCTGAATGAAAAGCTTTAGTCCTAAAATGAGTACATTTCCAACCATTTGGAAAACTATTTTCTGAGTATTTCAAACAGCCAAAGTTTTGCTGTAGAGTAATATATTATTACAGAAAGCTTCAAATCCATTTTCTTTAAATGGAAACAGTTCCAGAAAAGTTAGGTGATTTTTTTTTTCTGATGTCATACAACTTATTAATATCAGAACCTCGATTAAAACGAAGTTTAACAAAAATGTCCGGAATGGAGTTTTACTCTACTGCTTTTTGAGTTAACATCTAACTTTCCATCCTGTGCCACACCATGATTATGGCTATGATTTTTATAAAAACTAAATTAAAATGGAATTTGCTATTTTTCTTATTTGTTTCATGACATGTTTAATTTTCATTTATAAATGATCATCTGAATCAAGTTTTATCTTTCAAGGACCACATGACCTGAGGACAATTTTGGACTTGGCTATTTTTGCCACATCCTTAGTGTTCTCTAATTAGCCAGATTGTTCTCTTTTCTTTCAAGGCCTAATTTTTTAAAAGCATCCTATATGCAGCTTTGTGTTCTTCCCGATTAAGTAAGTCTGTCTTCTTACTTAATGTTGGCTGGTTTTACTGTGTTTGCTCCACTTTCTTTTCTCTCAAGTGAAGAGCTTCAAAAGTTTATTTCTTTTAACGATGCCCTATACATCTTAATGGGTATGCATTTTGTTTCATTTTCTTTCCCACTCTTTTATTCTTAGTATAAACTTTTGTAACCTACAAATAAATGTGGGTATAAAAAAATAAGAACAAACAAAAAATTTAGTAGTATTCTGAGACCGTCTGTTTAATTTCAGCATCAGGGTTCTTTTTTCATGTAGTCATCTTCTTTGCTAGTGAAATATGTAATTACTATAAATCTAACATATTTCCAAACAATTTGTTTCATTTTATTTTGGGAATCTGGGAGGCCTCTTTCTAGAACATTTTCCTGTTCAATCTTACAATAACCTGATCTAATGGACATCATTAGTATTATCAGGGAGTTCAAGAACCACTAAGTGGCGATACTAAAGACATTTCTTGCTTCCTCCTCCAAAATGTTCCAGTGGTCATGTCTATCTCCAGTCTTTTCAGAAGACCATAATTATGATTGAGAGTCAATAGAGAAAGCATTCTTTTTTAATGGATATTATCTAATAAAGGTCAGCTGCTTGAAAAGACAGTTTTTTTTTTCTTTTCTCATTTTGAATATTTGTGATATAAGGATTTCAGAAGCATACCAAGCAATCCTGGGTATTCTTAATAAAATAAACTGCACATATGGTCACCTTTTCATAATGCCTAAAAACCACCATCATGAATAGTAATTACCAAATTACCATGTTTAATCCATGTGTCGTCTCCACTCACTGCCATTTAAGCTCTAGGTAAGATCAGCTGACACTCCATTCAATGCCTTGTGTGAGGTTTAATGTTCTGCCCAAAACTTATGCAGGTTCAGAGCCTCAGTTTCCTCCTCCGGTTAGACTGACATTTCATATGATTGTCTTCTCTATATGTTACCCCTCTTCATTCTTCCTATCACAAATTGAAAAACAAATGCCCAGAGTTGTGTTTGAGTCCAGTTTAAAGTGCTGGAGCTGCAGAGGGCTAGGTTTTCAGCATAAAAAAGTCAGTGCTCTTGCATCAGTTTGTGGGAGGCAGGGGTATAAAAGTGCCTGAGTCATTTCCATCACATCAGCACTCACTAGAGCAGAGGAGCCTCTCCTCTGGTACCATGTGGTCACATTCATGGGTTCTAGTATTTTCCAGTTTAGCGAAGAAAACCTTAAAATTACTAGCTTGTTTTCCTCCTTTTTATTTTCTTATCTAAGAAGTGTGTTTCTTTGCTATACTGATTTTCAGATTTCATGGTGCAGAATTTGGTTTGGGGAGACAAGGGCAAGACCAGATATCTTGTTTTAGTAACATCACTTACACATCCATGTGTCTTGTCTTTCTTTCCTATGAATGTGGAGTCCCATCTGTCTTGTTAATTTTTCTACTTCCTGTGCCTAGAATGTTGCCCAGCATTCAGAAAGCATTTAATAATGAAAAGTATAGTTTGCAAGTCTGTTTTTCATAAGGCAATTACATTTATACCATTTTCTAACCATGAGCATGGACAAAATCGATTAGCCCAGAGAAAGAAAACAGGAGGGCAGAAGGATCTATTATTTATTTTGTGACCCTTAAATTTCAGGCACTCTATTAGGCATATTATATTTACCTGAATGTGTAATTTAATTCTCATAACTTCCCAACAGAGTAATCACATTGAGAAATAAAGAAACATTAGCCTAGCTATGTTAGGCAAGTTCGCCAAAGTCTCATAGATAGTAAATAGCAGAGTAGAATACAAATTCAAAAATCATTTTTCCTGACTTTTATGGTTTTTCACACTGATTTGCTAATTTGATCAACACAATACAATAGCAATATTTGATCAACCCTACAATAGCATGTGGGCTTCCCTGTTGGCTCAGTGGTAAGAATCTGCCTGCTAATGTAGGAGACACGGGTTGGATCTCTGAGTCAGGAAGATCCCCCGGAGGAGGAACCAGCAACCTGCTCCAGTGTTCTTGCCTGGGACATCCTGTGGACAGAGGAGCCTGGCAGGCTACAGTCCATAGGGTCACAGAGAGTCAGACTCGACAACAGCAACAAAAATAGCATGTATCCATTTGCTGACAAAGAAGCTGAGACCAGGAGAGGAGAAATAACGACTCCATAGTGGTGTGGCTGTGCACCCTTGAACACAGTTTCTTTGGTGGTATGTTAGAGCCCTCTTCCTCAGATTGTGGCAGAGATTCAACATCAGCAACGCATGGTAGCTGATGCAGATACCATGTCTGAGGGTCCACTCCAGGAAGACTGGGAATTGTACTAGTAGTTTGTCACCCAAGAGCCAAATGAGGCCTCTGGATGGTGTGAATCCAGTGAAGACGACACGGAACCCAGATCACACATGACAAGAATTTCAAGTCAACACACCAGCCTAAAACCTGTTCACTATAATCATTGGTACTGATCTCCTTAGAATATTACTAATATAAACTTCAGAGGCCCCGGGAAGAGATGACACAGTAGAATTTAAGGTTTAGAAAATCTTGGCACATGGTTTCAGGACAGGACACAATTTATCACAGAAATTATAATTTCCCTGTGCTTCTTCTCCATCTAAAATGAAACAAAGGCTGATGGAAGATGCTCTTGGCACTCTATTAATGGATGCTAATTAAAGTCTTGCTTTGGACAAAATAAAACAGATGAAGAAGGCAGAACACAATAGAACCTCACAGATGGACTCTGGGAATAAGCAAGGTGGGCTGGAGAGGGCTTTGGTGATTAAGACACAACACTGTGGAACTTTTAGCAGCTGAAGCTCTTCTGTTCTTCATCTTGACACAGTATGAAAGTAATTATTCATATGCAAATTGAATGGTTTTTTTCTCTATCCTTAAAAATATGGGCTTATTCACTGTAAATACAAACCCTTAACAAATGAATCCAACTGAACGTTACTCTGCAGCTTTTTTTTTTTTTTTTTTAATTTTCTCCTCTCTTTTTTGTTTTCTGTGTTTAATGGCGCTCTCCTTTTAGATGTGACTTTGCAAATAAGAAAGCATGTAACATCTGGAACTGCTTAAAATCAATTTCTTTTCTCCTTTATTTTTTTCTGTTCTATAACTAAAAATGGACTTTCCAATTCACATCATGCTTTTCTCCCTCTCTCTCCTTTATAAAATAAATAAATAAATAAATGCCATCTGGTCTAACAGCTCAGTTGCCAATTACAAGCCTGAGGCAATCCAAAACTGCCAGATAGTCAACGCAGAAAATATGGTTTCAAGAAGAAATGCTAACAGAGCCCTTGCTGCAGTATGGCTCGGCGCTCTGCCAAATTACCACCCCGTGCAGACACTGTCTTATCTCCTAGGGACTTGCAGGAAATCCTGGCAATCTACATTATGGTATATCAGCACCTTGACTTATGTTAATGAAGATGTCTTGAAAACTCAGTTGTTTCATAGCTAGTGAAACATACTGACATCTCAGAAAATCAGATCAGCATTCTTTGGATGGAGCTCTGAAATTTGCAAGTGACAACATTTTCTAGTGTTTCATTTTCCTGGGATCACAGCTCCTTTTTGGTCGTGGCCAGAGGGGAATAGCAGCACCTCCCTGTTGCGTCCAGCTGAACCAAGGTCACTGGGTCCACTGATAATAGGTATTCACTTAAAGCGAGTCCCACAGAAAATGGTCACTTAGTCTACCTAACCTGAGTATTAGTTTGGTTGCTTATTCAAACACATCAATGAAAGGTTTAGAGACACCATAGAGTCCTTATCTCCCTTTTTTTTCTCCATGTATAAATGAAGACAAAAAATCCTAAAAATTCTACCCCCAGTATTGACCCCACTCTTTTCCATCTTCATTTCCACTCTCAGAAAGTGAAAGTGTTAATCACTCAGTTGTGTCCAGCTCTTTGCGACCCCATGGACTGTAGCCCACCAATCTCCTCTATACGTGAGATTTCCCAGGCAAGAATACTGGAGCAGGTTGTCAGTCCCCTTCTCAGGGGATATTTCCGACCCAGAGATGGAACATGGGTCTCCTGTATTGCAGGCAGATTCTTTACTGTCTGAGCCATCAGGAAAGCCCACCACTCTCTAGATTCAAGCTATTAAAAATCCTTTTCTGGCTGCCATTCAAAACCTTGCATATCTTGTGTATGCTCTTATTAAGTCTCTTTTCTCTACATGGTCAATGTAATCTTCTGAAAATATCATTCACCTGCTTAAAATGTGACAGTGTCTTTCCACTGTACTTAAGAATAAAATCCAAGATCCTTAAATTGGCTGTAAGTTCCCTATGAACTGATTTTCCCTCTTGGACTATCTTTATCCTTTTACTATTTCTCTCCCCAAACTGGTCTGTTGGATCCAAAACAGCAACCACCACATCTAATTTTGTTCAACATTCAGCACCTCACAGTGTCAACATACAATAGTCTCTCAACATATCTCCTTTGAGTTAATTCAGATTGAATGTTAGTTCTTCAATTAACATTGAGTTGAATGTTAATTGAACTTGGCAATTGACCAAATTCTTAGCCAAAATTACCTTATCTAAAAGATGAGACAACCAATCACTTACCAGAGTTCTGGTGGGAAGATTAAATGAGAGTATGCTTGTGAAGTTCAGTTGGCTTCACATACACAGAATGCCTCTACAATGTCCCTTCAAATTACATCTTCTCACTTCATTTTGGTAACTGATGTTTCTTAATCTACATTAAGTATCTTATATGTGCTCTATCTTTCTTCTACCCTAGCAAGTATTATGATCCTTTTGAAGATAAAGAAACCATCTACCTTGTCCATCCAGCCTAGTACCAGTTTGCTGTATGATTCCTAAATAAATATGGGTTAAGAAATAAAACCAAAATTCTAGGTGTCCCAACTTCGTGTCCCCAAATGCCTATGTGGAATATTCCAGTCCTGTCTGAGCCAGTCATTCTTTCACCTGAGAAGAAATACATTTGGATGCTGGGGGAAAACAAAACAAAATCACCTTTTACATGAAAAGGTTAGTATTGTATCTACTTTTCTTGCAACTTATTAAAACAGGAAGTAAAGGAACTTAGGTAACTTCTCAAGGCATCATGTCTTCATCTGAGAAATAGAAATAAAAGTAGCCACCACATAAAATTAGGTAGATTAAAATACTCATACAGTACTTATCAGAGAAATGTCCATTAATTTTGTTCTCCTCTCTTCTTATATTAGAATGTAGACAGAATATAGTACACAGCATTGCAAAATATGCCAAAAACAAAATTTTGAAGTAGACTCATACATAGCCACTTGCTCATTTTATTACAGAATGAGGCTTGAGTTCCCTTCTTCCTTGAAATGCGGCAAACCTTCAAGTTCTACTGTACATCTAGGTGGATATGAAGCATGGAAGAATGTCCTTCCTACCACCCACAGGGAAGTGCTTTGAGCCTTCAGGTACAAGGCCTAATTATCATTTTCTTACCTTGCCTGGATAAAAATGTTGTGAGAGCACATGGAATTAAATATCATCATTTTCAATCTGTTGACATCGATTGGCTTCATGACTTAAAATAATATAAAGGATAAATGGAAATATGAGAGAGCTGAAAGAAATTCCAGGCAGTGGTCTTCATAGCCAAGAGTTGCATTTTCACACTCCAGGTGTTTAGATGAGCATTTTTGTATACGATGAAGCAGTAGAATGGTAATTATACTTGGAGGAGTCGTATTATGTTTGTTAAATTCTTCAGTTATCATAAATATTATTTTTTTCATTTAATAACTAACCAAACCTAAATTATTTGTTTATTCAGGCAATGATATATCACTCTCCATTATTTACTGGGACATCACTGACTTCATGAATACAGTGTCTTCCTATGAGGCAACTACACAAAGCACACAATTATCTTGTTCATTAAGATGTAAGTGAAGAGAACATCTGTTAGAATTGTGGAAACTTGAATGAAAAAAAAATAGACAATGCATTACTTGTCACCATGGTTTTCATGTGCATATTGCAATTCAACTAGCAAGCTATCATTACTGGGATGAATTTCATGGAACTTCTTTACTGATGTGTGTGTGTGTGTGTGTGTGTGTGTGTACATGTGCACGTAGAGTCATGTGTGTCCACCTCTTTGTGACCCCTGGACCAAGCTCGCCAGGCTCCTCTGTCCAGGGAATTTTCTTGGCAAGAATACTGGAGTGAGTTGCCATTTCCTTCTCCAAGGGATCTTCCAGACTCAGGGATCAAACCCACATCTCTTGCATCTCCTGCATTGGCAGGCAGATTCTTTATCACTGAGCCACTGGGGAAGTCCTTCTTTACTGAGGTGAACTTAAATTCAAGAATTTATTTATCCAAAACATTTCTATGTACTTACTATGTTCCAAACACAGGTCAACTGATCAAAGATACAGAGATGAGTAAGTCATTTTCTTAGCAAAATTTGTGAAGTTTTCTTTAGGGCCAACATACCACCCTGTGGTAACTTCTGTGGGAGAAGTATTAAGAGCACTGAAATGTCATGGACTTTTAAGAGGTGCTCAGAAACTGTTCAGTAGAGGAATGAAGGAAGTAGAAGTTTCAAAAAGAAGAAAATATTTGGGGTTGAATCTAGATCAATAAGAAACACCAGGGATGATCATGGGAAGGTAAGAGAGGAGAAAGCAACCATATTTTAGGCAAAAGGAAGGATTATTTACAAGGCATGGATGTATGGTTATGCTATTTTCAGGGAATTTTAAGTCACTTCTTCTTGGTGAAATGTTAGGTGTGAGGCAGAGTGTGGCACAAGACGTAAGTTGATGTGAGGCAGACCAAATAATCTGAATTACAAAGGGCTCCCCATATTAGGATATGGAGTTGGAATGTTTTTCCCAGAAAGCTAAAGGGAGTCATCAAAGGATTTTCAACAGAGATGAGATGCCATTGGATGCTGGTTTAAAATTAGTGTGAAAAATGTGTGGAGGGAGAAGCGGACAGATCCAGGTGAGAGGCCGAGACCAGGTGGAGATGATGGTATAGCAACTCAGTGAGGAATGATCAGTCTCCTAACACAGGCATATATGCATGGAGGAAATAGACTCTTCATGGTTTGAACATTAATCACATGTGGTGGTATTTGGCAAGGCTTGGAATTGGACAACAAGATGGATGGTGCTACCATTGTGAAATATAATAAGAGCGGTAGATTTGGATCACTGCGACGAGGAGACTGAATATTTTATCTGAAGACATGCTTTATGGTATTAATTATAGTTGCAGTATGAATTTTTTAAAGTGAAGCATACCATATCTTGTCTACTCATGAAATCATAGGGTTCTAAATTATTGAGATTTTGCCTTTGTTATAGAAAGGAATTAGTGATTTAAAGGGAAGTGGGTCATCATGTGCTCCAGTAGCCTTACTCTGCAGAAAGTAAAGTAAGGCTCAAGAGGAGAAAAGTATGTCACCAGAGATTAAGAGTCAAGGCTTCTACCAAACTGAACACTGACCAGATTATCTGCAAATCCAGGATCATTTTGAGATCAAGGAAACCTGTTCCTGATTCTTTAATGTGTTTCTTCACCTCTTCCTCCACACTCTGAAACCAAAACTGCTCATGTAGCTTTCTGAAGCCGTTATCTCAAGCCTTGAATCAATCTTAAAGAAAGCTGGAAAAACAAAACAAACGTAATGTGATTTCCCAGCTTGAAGTCTGTCAATGGACAGAAGGCGAAACTTCCAAGTGTGCCTGAAAGCACCACTAGACATGCCTTCTGCTGTGTGACCTGCAGTGTGGTCTTTTCAGAGACATCCCTTGCTTCTCCGGATCTCAACTACAAGGAGCTGCTGGCAGAGTGTTAAAGGCACTGGCTGTGAGGTTCAAAGAGGCTGGAGTTCACCTCCCCAGGGGTGACCCTGGTAAGATACTTCTCTAAGTCTCAGTCTTCTTCTCCATAGAACAGGGATAAGCAAGGTACACACCTCTGGGGAAGTACAATTGAGAAAGTGTATGTGATACAGCATGGACTTGAAAGCAGGTAAATTTCTCATCCTATCATATTATCACTTATTGAATACTAGTTAATAACTTCATGAGATTAGGTTGTTCTTACTAAACTTCAAAATCCTTCAAGCTAGTCTTCAACAGTATGTGAACAGAGAACTTCCAGATGTACAAGCTAGATTTAGAAAAAGCAGAGGAACCAGAGCATCTTCTGGATCATAGAAAAAGCAAGAAAATTTCAGAAAAACAACCATTTCTACTTCACTGACTCTGCTAAAGCCTTTGACTATGTGGATCACAACAAACTGTGGAGAATTCTACAAGAGATGCAAATACCAGACCACCTGATCTGCCTCCTGAGAAATCTGTATGCAGGCCAAGAAGCAACAGTTAAAACCAGACATGAAACAATGGACTGTTTCCATATTGGGAAAAGAGTACATCAAGGCTGTATACTGTCACCCTGCTTTCTTAACTTATGCATAGAGTACATCATGTGAAATGCTGGGCTGGATGAAGCCCAAGTTGGAATCAAGATTGGTGGGAGAAATATCAATAACCTCAGATATACAGATGACACCACCCTTATGGCAGAAAGTGAAGAACTAAACAGCTTATGGATGAAAGTGAAAAAGGAGAGTGAAAAAGCCGGTTTTAAACTCAACATTCAAAAAACTTAGATTATGGCATCCAGTCCCATCACTTCATGGCAAATAGATGGGGAAACAATGGAAACAGTGACAGGCTTTATTTTTTTGGGCTCCAAAATCACTGCAGATGGTGACTGTGGCCATGAAATTAAAAGATGCTTGCTCCTTGGAAGAAAAGCTATGACCAACCTAGACAGCATATTAAAAAGCAGAGACATCACTTTGCTGACAAAAGTCTGTCTAGTTAAAGCTATGGTTTTTCCAGTACTCATGTATGGATGTGAGAGTTGGACCATAAAGAAAGCTGAGCACAGAAGAATTGATGCTTTCCAACTGTGGTGCTGGAGAAAACTCTTGAAAGTCCCTTGAATTGCAAGGAGGTCCAACCAGTCAATCTTAAAGAAAATCAACCCTGAATATTCACTGGAAGGACTAATGCTGAAGCTAAAGCTCCAATACTTTGGCCACCTGATGTGAACAGTTGACTCATTGGAAAAGACTCTGATGCTGGAAAAGATTGAAGGCAAGAGGAGGAGGGAGTGACAGAGGATGAGATGGTTGGATGTCATCACCCACTTGATGGACATGAGTTTGAGCAAACTCCGGGAGATAGTGAAGGATAGGGAAGCCTGGCGTGCTGCAGTCCATGAGGTCGCAAAGAGTCGGACACAACTTAGCGACTGAACAAAGCAAACAAGGCTTGTCTCATTTATTTACTTGTTTATTTATATCACTTATTTCTCTTTCCCTCACATGTATGTCAGTTTAATGGGAAAAGGAACTTAGACCAGCTCCAGGAAAACAGAGTTGTTAAGAACACAGAGAGTAGATGCAGATTTCCCAGGATTCATTCCTGGTTTCATCTCTGAGTAGTTGTGTGACTCAGTAATTTGTTTAACCTATTTCTCATCTGTAAAAATTCAACTAATTATAAAGTGCCTAATTTAGAACAGCATGCTTAGCACATAGTAAATTATCTGTAAATGATATTATTAAAAGTATTAGTCTCATCCTCTCACCTATAATAGTGATTTTGTTGTTGTTCAGTAGCTAAGTCGTGTGCACCCCATGGACCACAGCATGCCAGTCTCTCCTGTCCTTCACAATTTCCTGGAGTTTGTTTCAATTCATGTCCATTGAATCTGTGATGATATCTAACCACCTCATCCTCTGCTGCCCTCTTTTGCCTTCAGTCTTTCTCAGCACCAGGGTCTTTTCCAATGAGTGACAGGCATACAGAAAATAGTGAACGAAGATGTACTAGTGTAGTGCTTGAACAGCAATCAGTGTTCAACTAATAGAGTTTGCACATGTTACTGTTAATAATATTGCTGCTGCTTCTGCTGCTGCTGCTAAGTCACTTCAGTCATGTCCAACTCTGTGCGACCCCAGACGGCAGCCCACCAGGCTCCCCTGTCCCTGGGATTCTCCAGGCAAGAACACTGGAGTGGGTTGCCATTTCCTTCTCCAATGCTTGAAAGTGAAAAGTGAAAGTGAAGTCGCTCAGTTGTGTCTGACTCTTAGCAACCCCATGGACTGCAGCGCACCAGGCTCCTCCGTCCATGGGGTTTTCCAGGCAAGAGTACTAGAGTGGGGTGCCATTGCCTTCTCCGGTTAATAATATTAGTGCTGGTAACAAAGATAATGATAATACCATTGCTCATCAACAGCAACATTAACAACTCTGAGTGTCAGGATTTTGTGAAGATCTACAGAAACTATGAACTATCCTACTCTTGCTTTACTTTTCTTATTTTCTTTTCCTTCACACACAGATGTCAATGTCTATAAGATGTTTCCAGAAAGCCTGGAAATGCAGAAGTTAATAAACTAGAGTCCTTGTTCACAAAGCTCACACTCCAGTGCAGATATAGGCATTTAGAACAATCACTCTGCTCTTGTAGAAGTAGGGATGTAGTGCTTTGAAATCTTAAAGGAAGCAATTCCCCATTCTTCCTAAGGGGGGCAGAATGTTTTCACAGAGTAGGCACCAAATGAATTGCAGTTGGAATAAAAATTAGGAATTCTTCAAGTAAAGAAGACAGGAAGGCGATTCCAGGAAGATAGAAAAGATCATGATGGTTTAAAAAAAAATCACTATTCAGGGAAGCATGAGCTATTAGGAGGAATTGCCGCAGTGCACAGAGAGCAGGAAATAGACTGGGGATTCAATTGCTATTGAGGTCAGATCACCAACTGTAACAATTTGGGGATTGAGTTTTGTAATACAGTCAATGGGGGAATATCAAAGGTTTTTAAAATATGAAAGTCAACTGATCGTATTTGAGTTAAATTAATTACCTTAAATTAAATTATTAATTTTAATTAATTCATTATAATTAATTAAACAAGAATAGTAGGGATTTTTTTTTTGGATGAGCAGGAAAATAATAGATAGAAGTAAGAATATCACTTGTGAAAGCTTTTGTGATATTCATAATTAGAACTGGGCTCAAGCTGCATCAGTGCAGAAGATAAAAGGGAAGCAGACTTTAAGAGTATTTAGGACAGAGGGTCAAATAAGCTTGGCACCCCTGGGGATACAGCTATTAAGAGAGGGAGAAAGCCAAAGATGTACTGTTATATCCGTTCTGGAAGGTAATTTCTGTATGCCAGTCGTGTATGTAGGGAATGTGAGACCAGAAATAGGTTAGCGGCACACAAGTCTGAATTTGGAAATGCTACTTGTGATTTGTGAGCCATTGATCTACAAATTTTTAATTTTAATTTCACTACTGAAGCGACTTAGCAGCAGCAGTAGCAGTGGTAATTTATTAGCTGTTTCCTATGTGAATATGTTTGTGGAAGGGTTTATATATAGGGTAACGATATCAGTTTAGTTAGGACAGTGCTAAGTTTTGACATCATCCTGGAGTAATTATTAAATCACCCCCTTTTCTTCACTAAAGTATCCTAGTTTGCATCATAGTTATATGGTTCCTCAGTTGCTTGGAAATCCAAAGCTAAATAATTGAGAATTATAAACCTCAATTGAAATTTATAATCTACTGTAAGATGTAGACATGTTCAAATATTTTTTTCATATGTTACCAGAATGAGGAAAAACAGGAATAAAAAGTGTCAAGATCGCAAAGGTAAGAACCACTATTAATTTCCATTCCAGCTTCATGGGCAATGCTATTGTGATGTTGAATCAATAAATTACAGTTTTTACAAAGGATTGTTATTAAATGTCTTTCCAGGAGGATGGCCTCTGGTAGGGACTAGCATGATATGCTGGGCTTCCCTGGTGGCTCAGTAGTAAAGAATCCTCCTGTCAATGGAGGAGATGTGGGTTTGATCCCTGGGTTAGGAATATCTCCTAGAGGAGGAAAGGACAACCCACTACTGTATTCTTACCTGGAGAATCCCATGGACAGAGAAGCCTGGTGGGCTAAAGTCTATGGGGTCGCAAAGAGTCAGACACAACTGAGCGCGTGCACACACACACACACAGTGTGATGTACTAGATACCCCGAGAAGCCAGATGTAGTAAAATGTAGGCATAATTGTCTCCACTTAGAGGTGAGGATCCTAGGACACTGAGAGGTAAAGTATTAATAACTATTCACACAGAGTCAGCACTTGAATTCCTCAAGCCTGATGTCAAAGATGGCTTTCTTTGCGTGCCACCAAATTTCTTCCACTTTAGAGAATTAAGCCTCGCCCGGAAGTCTGAGAGGAGAGATGCACAAAGCCAGGTCTCGACTGAGGGCCCAGGTACCACGTCTGTGCAGAAGGAAAGAGCCTCTCTTTGGGAGAGGTGATTGCTGTCAAGCACACATGAGTGAAACCCACTCAAAACTGATTCAGCTAAGCTGCCATAACATCCAAAGTGATCTAGGAGGATGCTGTAATCAACAGTGTCAAAAGCAGCATTCAGATCAAGCAAAATTAAAATACTCAAACTGTCAGACATGGCTGCATCAATAAACCATTCATCACAAGGAAAATCTCAGGCAAGGGCTGCCTCTGCCCTGAGTGAAGCGATGAAAAGCTGGATTCAACTTTCTCAGAGAGACTATGTCCCTTTCTTAAAAAGAATGTGTTCCTTCTGGCTGTGAGCGTTCATCTGATCCAAAGGAGCCCATTCAGTCCCTGACTACACATAGCACAGCCGTTCATTTCCTGGGATTTTATTGTCCCCTCAAAAAGACTGAAGAGCCGAATTCATTCACTGAACAACCATTTATCGAGTTTTGACCCAGACAAGCACAATAACAAGCACTGCGTAGACAGAGCTGACTACAATACAACCCCTGGCCTCAAGGTGCTATGACCGTGTAGACTCTATACCTCTTTATTAAACTTAGTAAACGAGGTAAGGACTTCCCTGTAGCTCAAACAGTAAAGAATCTGCCTGTGATGCAGGAGACCAGGGTTCAAGCCCTGGGTTGGGAAGATCCTCTGGAGAAGGGAATGGCAACTCACTCCAGTATTCTTGCCTGGAGAATTCCATGGACAGAGAAGCCTGGTGGGCTACAGTTCGTGGGGTTGCAAAGAGTTGGACACAACTGAGCGACTAACACACATACATGCACAGAGAAGGGAATCATTAATAACAAAAGAATCAGGATATTTGAGAAACGCAAAGAAGAATTAGATACAGTCCTTACAAATCCCTTTGAGAAGAAAAGGAAAGAACCCTGTCAAAATTTAAAAATACAATTCTAGGGGTCATACTCAGTGAGATGATCATAACATTCATGGTCTGTTTTAGTCAGCTTGGGCTGTTACAACAAAATGCCTTGGACTGGGGGTGGAGGACTATCTGGAGGCTGGAAGCCAGGGGTCCTGGTGCCAGCCTGGGTGGATTTGGGTGAAGGTCCACTTCCTGGTTTGCAGATGCCACATTGCCTTGTACCCTCACATGGCAGACAGCAAGGACAGGAAGGAAGCTCTCTCCTGTCTCCTCCTATAAAGGCACTAATCTCCATCTTCTAACAACCCCACTTTGAGGGTTCAGATTTCAGTGCCTGGCTTTTGGGAGGAAGAGCAACATTCAGTCCACTGTCATCAAAGTGGATTTTAAGATAGAAATGAGGTATTACTGACCACAGGAGGACAACAGATACACATGGGCACTGCCCAGGTAGGTCTACAAGACCACTGTGGAGTCACTGAATTCAGTAAGAGAGACCATCACTGTCTGTGACCAGGAGAGATTTCTTTACGTTTGGCAGGTAGACAATGTAGCCGCTGCACACCTGACTCAAACTGTCTTTTTCTTTGTCTCAGCCCTACTGTTACACTTAGATGAAGTTGAGTACTGAAAACTACTCCCCTCTCAGGCTAATGTTCTTACTTATCCACTTCTCACTTTGATAGGTTATAGGAGGGAACTTGAGTGGCTGTCTGCATTAAAGCCTTCACCCTGAGGTACCCTCATTTAATCTATCACTGGTCTTCCCAAGAGGACTTTGGAGCCTCATTCAAAGAGATCACCAACAGATTCTTTGGCTGGACCACAGATGTACTAAGAAATTCACTGTAGTTGCTTCATACCATACCCACTCAGGACATTTTACAATCTGGATTCCATTTTCTTAGGTTCCTTCTGCATCAATGACTAGTAAAACCTGCAGCGGTAATAAACTTATGCTTGCATATTATGGTTATTATATCATTTCTATTATCAATGTCACAATGATATGTGAAATTGACACAATAACATTATGTGAAATTATGGCTTTCCTTTTCTGTTAGAGCTGTTAGGGAAATCTCTGAGTATGAGGAACTTGGGCTGAAATGGATGACATGGAGGGCACTTTCTATAGAATCACTGGTCCACAGCTTGAAATCAGATGTGGTCTGGCTTCATTAAAATCACATATTAACCCTGTGTGTAACCCATGTAACCTCTGGGGACATGGGTATCTTTAAGAGTGCTACTCTGAGAGGATCAGTCAAGCCTTGATTTATGTGCTACCTAGTTCAACAAAAAGTTTTAATTCTGTATCATTTATAAAATCCATTCTTTTATTTTGGAGATGAAAAAATCCTTTCCTGAGATATAAATATTTAATAGCCCCTTTAAATATTAAATGATTCTGCTTTGTAGAACATATTCCAAAAATGGAAATACTTCGGTGAAAATGGCCTGAAATTTTTTTGCCTATTTTGTGAATCCTGTTCTCAATGAATATTGTCTCATATTTAGCTACATTTTTGCCATAACTAAGAGCTGTTGTACAGAAATACCTTCCATAATGATATAATGATCCACGTAACATCCACATCACTTCAACCGTACACTTCTGTTCCTTGAAACATGGAGTTTCTCATCCGGATGTGTTCCCTGCGTGCGTGCGTGCATGCTAAATTGCTTCAGGCATATCCAACTCTTTGCGACCCTACGGACTGTAGCCCGCCAGGTGCCTCTGTCTATGGGTCCTCCAGGCAAGAATACTAGAGTGGGGTTGCCATGCCCTCCTCCAGGGGATCTTCCCAACCCAGGGATCAAACCTGCATCTCTTATGTCTCCTGTTAGCAGGCAGATTCTTTACCACTAGCGCCACCTATGTTCCCTGGGGTGATCTGAAATACAGTCCTAAAGGCTTTTGATAATCAGTGCCTGAAGAGCTTCATCTTGTCTCAACCTTCAAAAAGGCGTTCTCTACTGGCTTTGACTCCTACTCCAGGCCTTTATTTTCCATTCGATAATGTGGTGGGTGAAATAATATGTTGTTTAATAATCTGACTGTGAAAATCCAAACTATTGAAACACATCATCTTATTTTCTGTTTTAGCCAATCACAGCTGTTGCTCATACTGTAAATAACTGAGAATCTGAGTTGAATAAATGAAAGAACAAGTGAATGTGTGATCTGAGCAATAAATTTGCGTAAACCCATTGTAAGAGTAATGCAATGTAACATTTAGACATTCTCTTCAATAGTCCCACCATTGTATTAACACAGTGTTTGAAATAAATAACCTTTATACTAAAGGCATTCTTCCGGCTTTCATACCAGATGAAAGCAAGGGCAGAAGGTGATATGGAACTTACCTGACTTGGGCACACTCTCTGTGAGTAGATAAACCTCAGTGATACAGATAGGGGGTGAGTAGGACTGCAGGCCAAAGATGGAGCAGACAAAAAGGAGTCAATGTGGTTCAGTCACATGGTATCACAGCTGAGTTATCGACATCAATAGAGTTAAGATACAGAACATTTCCATCACTACAACGATTTCTCATGATGTCATGTTTCAGCCGTGCCTGCTTATTGCCCTCCATCCCCACCGTCTTCTTAACCCTTGACAACCATTGGTCTGTTTTCCATTTCTGTGATTCTTTCATTTCAGTAATGCTCTACAGATCGAATCATAAAGTGTGTAACCTTTTAAGACTGGGTTTTTCCACTCGGCATCCTTCTGTGGAGCTTCATGCGGTTTGTTGCATTTCACTTATTAATGTGTTATTGCTTTTTATTGTTGAATAGTACACTGTGGTGTAGATGTACTACAGTTTAACTGTATAAGGACACCTGGGTTGTCCCCAGTATCTGTCTGTTGCAAATTAAGTTGCTAAAAGCAGCTGTATACAAGTTTTAACATGAATGTGAATTTTTAAGGAGACTGCCAAAGTGTTTTCCAGAGAGGCTGTGCTCTGTCACAGTCTCACAGTCTGATTTTCACAGTCAGATTATTATTCTCATGGATGAGTGTGATCCAGCTTTTCCACAATCTGTGAGTGTAAAAGCATTGGCTATAGTCATTCATTTTTATTTTAGCCTTTCTGATAGGTGTGTTGTGATATCTGATAATGGTTTTAATTTGCAGTCCCTAATGGCTAATTGGCAACCCACTCCAGTATTCTTGCCTGGAGAATCCCAGGGACAGAGGAGCCTGGTGGGCTGCCGTCTACGGGGTCGCACAGAGTTGGACAAGACTGAAGCGACTTAGCATGCATGCATGCAACGGCTAATGATATTGAAAATCTTTCATGTGCTTATTTATCCTCTGTATATCCACTTTGGTGAAATTTTTGTTCATGTTTTGTACCTGTTGTTTATTTGGATTAATGCATTCTTTTTTCATGTATCTTAAAAAATATTCTAGACACTAGCTTCTTCAAATATGAGATTTTCAAACATTTTCTCCCACTCTGTAGCTCATCTGTCTCTGCTCTTTTCAGGGTCTTTCTTAGAGCAAACATTTCTAATGTTGATGAGTCCAGTTTATCTATTTCTGTCAGTGATTTGTAACATCATTGTTATTTTTCATAAATATTTGATAAAATTTGCCAGTGAAATTACCTAGCCCTGAAAGTTCATTTTGAGGGATTTTGTAATCACAACTGTGATATCCTTAATAACTATGTGCATGCTCAGTCACTCACTCATGTCTGACTCTTTGTGACCCCATGGACTGTAACCTGCTGGGCTCCACTGTCCATGGGATTCTCCAGGCAAGAATACTGGAGTGAGTTGCCGTTCCCTCCTCCAGAGGATCTTCCCAACCCAGGAATCATATTTGTGTCTCCTTCACCTCCTGCATTGCATGCACATTCTTTACCCCCTGAGCCACCAAGGAAATCCTGATGTCTGGTTTGTTTGATATTTATATTTATTCGATTCTTAACAGTAGATATTTAGTTTCTACTCCTACTTTCCTTAAAGTCATATTTTCATACTATATCCTTCCCTGTTGTTTTTTTTTTTTTACTTTCAGCCTTCCTATATGTTTATATTTGAAGTAAATTTCTTATAGACAACATACTATTGATTCATATGCTTTATTCTACCCTGTTTTATTCTCTGTCTATAAATATAAAAGAGCAACAGCACAATGAGAGTCAAAGAAATACTTGATTAATATCTTAAGTAAATAAATTCCAACACAGAGAGCTCTGATATGAACTGGAGTGGAGTACATCTTTAAGTTAGTTTGAAGATCTAATCTAAGTCTCCTATTCCTACTGTAGCTAAATCTCCGGCGTACTCAGGCACATCAGTGGAATGATGGATGGACAGACTCTGGTCTGATACGCCCCTCAAGTTATAGGTATGCAGAAACATGCGGAAAAAGGGAACTGGCTGTCTCTACTCCTACAGATCTTGCCTCAGTCCCTTCAGAAGGACTGTGATTTCCAATGAACCAAAACTCTGCTCACTGATAAGCTTGGTCTTGCAAATGTCCTCTCCCTAAGCAATGAGATAATTATGTAGTAGATAGGTAAGCAAGCAGTGTAGGAGACCAATGAAGGGATTTAAGAATCTTCTTTTCTGACAAGAGATATTTTTTATTATGGCTGACTCTTTTTCTTCAGGCTAAACTTCAAAACTTTATATTTATTCCTATTTCTTTTCATCATTTTTTTCCCCCACTTCAGACAGACACATTTTCCAATAGATTTCTGTATTTCATCATTTTCCTTCTCCATGTCTCCCTTTCACACGTGGTATTCCAGAGCTTTCCTGAGAAGATCAGGTGCCCGTGGTTGCTGCCCATGGCAGAGAGTGGCCTTATTAGAAACCTTCCTTATGATCTCCTTCAAGGCTGCGTTACAATTTTATTGTGCCTGAGAAGTGAGCAAGGCTCTTCCCTCTCTTCTAATTAGCTATCTGGACATTGCAGCAGTTCAACAATGGTAGAGACTGAAGTAGGTGGTTTATCACAAAATGATTCCCTGGGTGATCCAGGCCTGTCTGTCCAAGTTGGGACGAAGACCAGTGGTAACCAGTATAGTCACTCAGACAAGTTTTTGATGATTCTGCAAAACCAATTAAATCAAGAGTAATTTACACCAAGGGCCAAATAATTGTGTTAGGATATTTTCCAGGAAATTTAAAGTGGGAATGCACAAGAGAAGACAATTGAGAGGCCCCCTGTACCATTTGTAACAAATCAGTGATTGATTGATCAAAAGATTTCCAATTTGGAAATGCATTCTTTCAATAGATATGGTTATTTCTCACAGCAATACTCCCCAAAAGTAATAGGGTCACCACCCTCTCTCCTTAGGCAGAAAAACATTACTCCATGGCAAGTACATTCTTACTTAAAGATTTTTAAATTACTTTTATTTAGAACACCAAACTTGCACCTTAGAATGGCAACACGAGATGGACGGAATGTGGAGTATCACTATCTAGTGAAATTAAAACACAACAGTTTAAATACGTTACTAAAGGCAGTGCTGTTCAGAATTAATGACTGAATTTGAATCCATGATAATTTAACTTCAAGTTCCGTGATCCTCAAATGTCTCTTAAAGACGTGTTAAAAGGGACAGCGGAATTAGAAAGAGAGAAGCCCTTCTTGCTAAAGACTGGTCTGTAACAATCCCATGGGAAGATATCAAACTCAACATCAAATTAAAAAGCAGAAGAAGGTAAAAGAAAATGTGGGAGTGGTAGAAATAATGAATCAAACACAAAGATAATGCATAAAATATGAGTAAAAATTATTTTGTTAAGCTTTTAAAATACCTCAAGTACCATACAAACTCTATGACTTTGGGGCCCCAAAGATAGGAACCAAGGTATATGTAGTAGTCGAATGACCAAATTACACTAGTGTTACTGGGAGTGTTCCAGGTTTAGCATTAAATTTCACTTCCTAGGAAACTGCAGCCCTGTGCAAGCCGGTGCGTCTGGTCAGCCTGTGTATTAATAGTAGAGAAGGACCAAAGGTTAAAGGGGGTGCCCGGATCCATTACGAGTTCCAGGCCAAGACGCCCATGCTTGTTGTCAGCTTAACTCACTGTGAGTTTCCCTATCTGTCAAATGTAGATCTCTTTACCTGGTTTAGGGGACTTCCCTGGTGGCTCAAACGGTAAAGCGTCTGTCTACAACGTGGGAGACCCGGGTTCGATCCCTGGGTTGGGAAGATCCCCTGGAAAAGGAAATGGCAATCCACTCCAGTATTATTGCCTAGAAAATCCCATGTACAGAGGAGCCTGGTAGGCTACAGTCCATGGGGTCGCAAAGAGTCGGACACGACTGAGCGATTTCACTTTCACTTACCTGGTTCAAGTGCTGTGAAAATTAAATACAACGTTATCTTTGTCAAAAAGCTATCATTTGGCAGGTCAATGCTTTTGTGTTTCAAGGCTGTAAAGAAATGTTGCAGGGCCAAAAATCAAGGGAGGAGAAGAGATGCTCATTGAAGAGTCCCTTCCCAAGACAGAGAGAGGGGAGGTCATGGAAATAATGGCAGATCAGAGGTACAGAAGTTGTAGAGGTCTGTGCCATGCTTGCCTGCTGCCCCTGCATTATGGGTGACTCCTGAATATCAGCAAAGACTAGACGTGAAGACCAGAGCCCTCCAAGAGCTGTGCTGAGGGTCTCTGCACCGGCACTCTGAGAGCTAAGGACTGAAGCACAATGACCTCAACTCTACAGTGACAACCACTGTGGTGGATGGAGCCAAGGCAAGGGTGGCGGCCACAGTGACTCATGACCACACCCTTTTCCTACTTTAGATACATGCACTTATCGTCTTAGGAAAGACAGGTGGTCCCCACAATATGATAGATTGAATTAGCCACTACCTTGGTCAGTAGGGGCTCAGTTTGATTTGATTTAAAATAAATAGAGTAAGCGTCTATTAATCTAAATGTTATAAGGCAACATTTTGTCATTTACTGCAAGAAAAAATGAGACATTTTTCTGGACCATAAATATTCTCAGAGAATAGTTTAGGAGAAAGACACGTGTATAGGTAACTGACAGATAGGAAGGTTAAATAAGATTTGTCAACAGGTGAGGGTTTGGGGAGAGCTTAGGGAGAAACGCTCTGCTTGTAAATTTCCAGACAGACAGGTGGGCAGAGCAGTTCTGAAATTCTCTCTCCCTTGGTAATCCCTGGGACAAGGGTGTCCTCTGAGATCAGTTACACAGGCTAAATGAGAGAGATGAAGATGGTCCAAATGTCATTTTTATGCATAATAAAATAAACGCAAGCACATAGAAACAGTATTCAACTCTTGTTGATCTTTCCATTCCCAGCAGAAGTGCCCTGCTGCGGTAGGAATGCAAGGGAACAGCTCCCTTGCAGAACACTTGAACATGTAGCTAACACTTTGGAAGGTACTAACCCTCCTGATTCAACAGAGAAGTTAAAAACAGCAACAGCCATCAAATGTCAAAAAAGTCACTTTGTTCCAAATGGGCTACTTTTAACCACATGTGTTATAATCTATTGCTAATTCCACTGAGAGTATGAGATTTAGCTTCCCCTTAATTGGCAATTGCAAAGAAGTCTCCCCAGGAAGCTTCCTTCTAAGGGAAAATTTTAAATTCCATTAGTGACAATGGGAGCACTATAGCTGAGAGGAGGTAAGGCTGGTCTAATCTTCAGTTTCAAATATTCAGAGCAGTTGACATCAGAGAAGAGGAGGGAGGGAGGAAGAAATAGAGACACAGATTGAGCAAGCAGGAGAGCACATTAGTTGAATGATTGATAATGGAACGTTTCTAATTACATCAGCCCTTTCCAGAGGAGACAGGTCATGAGGAACTTATAGATCCATAGCTACAAGTTTAAGTGTTTTTGACAAATAGCTATAATTTAAAATACAATAATTAAAAGATAAGACAGATGTGAACAGCTTGTTTCTTTTTTTGATGTAGAAGTCAGACAGGGGCAGAGAAATTTTGCTACCATAATGGAACTAAGAGTTACAACTTCAGTGAATGGTTGGAGCTTGGTAAAGTTAGATTATAAAGTACCAAAACAGTGAAACTGAAGTTATCTTTAACTTCAGTCAAAGAGAGAGAAAAATGCATGTCCTCTCATTTTTCATTCTCTAGAGATTTAAAAATAGTATTTTATTTTTTGGTTGTAAATGGCATATACCCTCCTTGTAGAAGTTAAAATAAAATGAAATAAAGTAAAATAATAAAACAAAATAAGATAAATAAAATAAAATACCTGCCAAAACCAATTCTCAGAGCTAACTACTGCCATGACTTTTTCCTGAGTACCTTTACATGGTTGAGATTTTATATAATTCATGTAGAAGCCTTATTTTTGTACTTACTTAAAATAAAAACATTTTGCAATGTCATTAAACTTTTTTCTACGTTTAATTTTAATATCTACAGAGTATCTTGACACTTCTGAATTTGTAATTTCAATTTAATAAAATGAGAAAAATAAGCTAACAAAATGTACTTCCTAAGATTGCTAGGAGGCATTTAATTTGTTTACGATTGTAAATAATTCTCTGAGAAATTGATTTTGTTAGGGAACGTTAGTTTTGCCAAATTGCTTTCTAAAACCTCTGTGCATGTTCTGTACCTTCCCCACATCCCACCAAGAAAAATTAATTTATATGTTTTAAGTTCCTGGATAAGTTCGTTGACAAGGTGAATTACTAATTAGCAACAGCATATTCAGGTTTGGAAAAAGTCTGTCTTCCAATTCAGTTGAGTTCATCAGGTTTCCTGTTTTAATTCCATCACTCTTTTTCTTTCTCTTAAAGGTTTTTCCACATCAACTGTAGGGAAAACAAGAGCTTGGCTTTACCTTAAGCCATCGGTTTGGACCATCAGTCTTCTAACCTCAGAGGACTTTCTTTTTTCCCTGGGTTTGCTGTTGCTTGTTTTGGTTTTGGTAGTTGTTTACTGTTGGAAACATGATGATGGCTGATTTATACAATAGAAATCTTCACTGCTAGATATCATTTTTTGCTAATATTAATACAGATAGTAGCTGATTTGTACAGTTTTTCCTATATGCAGGGGCCATGCTAAGGAATATATACATTTTTTCCCTCCAATTTAGTTGTCACAGGAAGTAGTGTTATTTCTGATTTGTAAATGAAGAAACTGTAACTCAGAGAGGTTGGGTGTCTTTGCAAAGTTACACAGCCATAGAACAAGATGGGATTTAAGCCAGGATTTAAGCATTGTGACATCAGAATTCATGATCTTTCAGCATGTAGAATTTGAAACATAAATTAAGCAATTCCTATTTCAATAATGTTCTGGATGTATAAAGGGCCAAATATTGGATTTCTTAGGCTTTTATGTCTAAAATTGCCCTTGGTCGTGACTTGAAACATGGATGGAAAATAGTGTCTGTTTTACTTGAATCAGGAAAGTGACTATTTCAAGTTGTTAAAGCTGCTTATCAAATCCTATGTTCTTCTCCCCACCCGTATCAACTCTTTAAATGGTAAATACTTGTGAATCTGGTTGTTTCCTCAGTAAGCAACTAGAAAGTGAGATCTGAATATATTAATTTTAGGAAAATAATCATTGTTAATGGTGATATGGTATAAAGAGCTGTAAAGCTGGTTTTATCAAGCTATGGCTTGATAAATTTGGATAAATCCCTATACCTTTCTGTCCTTCAATTTTATAGTCTGAAAAATAAGGACCATAGTAGGTTTCTCATAAATTATAAGGATTTTATGAGATAATTGATCTGAGCATGCTTTATTAAAGCATGGTGGTGGTGGTTTAGTCCCTAAGTTGCGTCCGACTCTTGCGACCCCATGGACTGTAGCCTGCCAAGCTTCTCTGTCCATAGCGTTCTCCAGCAAGAATACTGGAGTGAATGGCCATTTCTTTCCCCAGGGGATCTTCCTGACCCAGGTATGAATCCTGGGTCTCCTGCATTACAGGTAGATTCTTTACCAACTGAGCTATGAGGGAAGCCCTTATATAGTAACATGATAAATACCTGTCCAAAGAAGAGAGATTGTCCAGCTTTCTTATTTTGCTGAAGAGAAGGAAAATAAGCCCTAACATTTGTTCTTATATAGGGCAAGTTCTCTGCACATGCTGTGTCAGTAAGCCTCACACTGCTATCTGAAATGCATCCTTGATAGATGGAGAATCTGAGGCCCAGAGAGATTAAGTCAGTGCCCCTTCCCTGTTTATACATGTGCTACATAACCTGGCCAGTATTTGAAGCCATTCCTCTTTCTAGAAAAGCCATACTCTACCCCAGTGTCCCACTCTTCACTTTCTTCATCTTAAAGACACTATCTCCTGCATTTGACCACCTTCTGATTCTGACCAGGCCATTTCCTTGGGATATATTGGAAGGCAATGCAACCACCACATTCAAGACTCATTTTCTCCTCAGCATGCATCTCTCTCCCTGGAGCTGGGTCTTCATCCCTTTCCCAGTTGTAGAAAACATTATCCTTGCTCAGTTCTCTTCTCTCTCCTGCACAAAAGCTCCCTGCCTAATGGAAAACCACAGGAGTTTAAGTTCCCATGATGTATGGGGTCTGCCTCCAACCACAAATCACCAAGTATAATTAAAGCATAATAAAACACAAGAGTCAGTCAGGGCCTAAAGGGACCTTTTCTACAATCATCACCTCCAACATTAATTCTCGAATTATGCAACCACACTTCATCTTTCTATAAGCCCAGTTCCGTATCTTAAAAGAAATTAATTGTATATATGGCTTATATTTGGAATATAAATAGCTGCTGTGGGTGACAGGGCTCAAGAAAGGAGAACAGAGAAGAAATCCTTACTTTGCAAAATAACACTACATATTTGGAATATGTAGTCCAGACCCCTAGACAGTCACTGTATTCCTGTCATCATCTTTCAACAACAGCAATATTAATAACAACTTGCCATCTATTCATTCATTTGTTTAACTAAAGTAAAAGTGTCCTTCACTCAGTAGTGTCTGACTCTTTGTGACCCCGTGGACTGTAGCCCACCAGGCTCCTCTGTCCTTGGAATTCTCCAAGCAAGAATACTGGAGTGGGTAGCCTTTCTCTCCTCTGGGGGATTCTCCTGACCCAGGAATTGAACCTCGGTCTCCTGCATTGCAGACAGATTCTTTACTACCTGATCTATCATGTAGTCAGAGATAAATCCTGACCACCTCCTGTGCCAGGCACTGTTCTAAGTGATCAGTGAGCCAAACAGACATGATCCTTCCCTTTCAGGATTTATGTTCTAGCAGGGGAGGTAGAGTTGGACCATAAAGAAAGCTGAGCACTAAAGAATTGATGTTTTTGAACTGTGGTGTTGGAGAAGACTCTTGAGAGTCCCTTGGACAGCAAGGAGATCCATGCAGTTCATCCTAAAGGAAATCAGTCCTGAATATTCATTGGAAGGACTGATACTGAAGCTGAAACTCCAATCCTTTGGCCACCTCATGCGAAGAACTGACTCATTTGAAAAGACCCCGATGCTGGGAAAGATTGAAGGTAGGAGGAGAAGGGGATGACAGAGGATGAGATGGTTGGATGACATTACTGACTTGATGGACATGAGTTTGAGTAAGCTCCAGGAGTTGGTGATGGATAGGGAAGCCTGGAGTGCTGCAGTCCATGGGGTCACAAAGAGTCAGACACGACTGAGTGACTGAACTGAAACTTAAATCAACATGTTGAACTTGGATTTCCCAGCCTCTGAAACTGTGAGAAAGAAATTGCTATGTTTAAGCCACCTGGGCTATGATATTTTTGTTATAGAAACCTGAACTAAGACACAGACAGTACAATAAGTCATTTATATTTAACTCTCAACAATTCTGCATGTTAACACTAGCAGCTTCATTTTACAAATGAGCACAAAAAGGTTCTGAGACATGAAATGCCACAGGAGAGATGGTCAAGAAGAGACAGAAGTAATAGCCAGCCCATAGCAGAAACCCACTGCACACACACCACACCTCACTGATTCTCATCCAGCAACTTTCCCATGCAGGTCCCCAGATACCCCCAACTCCTCACTTTCAGATTCCTCTGGATTCTGCTCTTTCAGAGCTAAGCTTAAACAGAATGTCTTGGATAGAGCCAATCATGAACACCCTAGTTAGTATTGCCGCTTGCAACCCCTTCTTGGTTCTTTCATAGACTCTTTCATCCAATCTTTATCTATTTATTTACTGATTCATATTCTATCTGCTACACTGAATATAAGCTAAATTACTGTAAGTGATTTGTGAATATTGCCAACCTAGCACAATGCCTGGTATTTAGTGGGTGTTAAATAAATATTTATGGAAAGAGAGAGTAATGAACACCTAAAACAATATAAAAATAAACAAAAACTCATTTTTTGCTATTTTTTACAAATGAAGCAAGCATGGTTCGTCACTGCCTACAGAACCAAAAGCTGAAGCCCTCTGTGTACCGTCCTTCACAGCTTGGCCAGAGTGTGTTTTTATGGGATATTCTGCCTTGTTCTCCCCACTAGAAGGAATCTCCATTATATCCAGGTCATCATTGATCATCAGCTACCCCCCAGGAGGCATATAATTCCTGATATGTTACTTTTCTCACTAGAATTAATCTTCTCAGGAATAGACTTTCTGGTTTACTTCATAAATTATAAATTCACTGTAGCAAATTATGGTTTAAGTTACTAACTCAGTGAACATTAAAAAATACTTAATACATAAAAATACATAAAGAATATTACACTGAAATTTTAGATTTATGAAGAGGAGGTTAATATTGGTTATTCATAGTATTATTCCATGAACTCACCTTTTAGTCAAGCCTTTATGTATTATTTAAGTCACCCCTGTTTCACTCCAGAGTCCTCTGCAGTAGACACTACGATCGTTATCTTGTTTCAGAATCAGGAAAGCTGAAGTGCTGGGGTGAAGGGGAGAGGTAGAGTCACTTGTCTAAAAAGACTTACCTGGTAAGAGTTTGAGCCAAGGCCTCTGTCATAAGAGCCTGTGCATTTGAATCCAACAGGTTAGTACACGTAATAGAAGGCAGCAGAGCCCCTGTTTTCCAGATGGGGAATCTGCTTGTAAGTCGTAGACAGACTACCACAGCTCACTCTTTCCATGATATAAACTTGCTTGCCCAAGGCTTAATTTGTTCTCGGGTATCTGTGAGAATTGAGGGTTCTAGAGTTCCCAATGTTACACTGAAATTTTCTCAACAAGCAAAAGAACAGCTGCAATAACTCCATGCAGGTGTGTATGAGAGCAAAATGCCATTGAAATGCATCCCCCTGGAAGATCCCAGTAGAACTGAGAATTGTTCAGCTAAATGGGACCATATTTTCAAAAATGAGAACACTGAAGGCCCAAAGAAAGTCAGACACTCGTTACATACCACAAAGAATGGACCTTCCTCTGCCAGTCCTGGAACCCCACTTCCCTTCACTTAGTCCTCAGTTGCCTCTTCCACTCCTTGAAAGATCCAGGTTGATTGTAAATCATTAATTTGGTGCCGGGACAGACTGAGTCATCTTCTCTAAAGTGACATTAAAGAGATAGACACGTCCAAAATGGTAAGTGACCCAGCTGAAGCAGAGACCTCACTTATTTGATTATTATGATAATACTGACAGTTGTAATAATCCTTGCCACAGAACAGATGCTGGCTATTCAATAAAAATTGAATAATGTGGCATGGTTTTCTGACATTGCTGCCCTGCTTAATGGAAACAGCACGTAGGAACACAAACATACATCATTATGTAGGTCTGGCAGAGAAATTACTGCAAATGTGGAAAATTGAACAACACATTAATATCAATGTTAGGCCTTAAAGGATCTAAGAAGTAGGAGGCAGCAGGGGGTCTGGAATGCCCCCTACCATTCCTAGTGTGAGAACTCTCATATGAATAGATCAAAATCAGTGAAAGAATACTGGGCATGCTCCTTCTGACCATAGCTCTTGGCCACTCCAGGAGACATCTCCTGTATCATAACAGTTCATCCACCAGAGCCTCAGAGGGGAAGGCAGGTCTGCAGGAAAGAATGAGTCTAAGTGGACACAGTCAAAAGTCAATGGACCACAGGTATGGCCCATAATGGAACACTAGGAGGAGTGCTAAGAATGAGGTTGCTCAAGGAACCTTATGTGACATCTAAGAGTAGAATGGGGTAGAGATTCAGAACTAGAAAATATAATTTCTCAATCATTTTTTAAATAGCAGAGCCCAGCATCAACTATCCATAAGACTTTTCCTAAGGGAAAGATTGAATAAGGAAAAAAATAAGGTCTCTGTCTTTAAGGATATTGCTGTGTGTAACTGGTAGGAAGAAAGATGAAGAAACACTTGCAGTGTAATATATTTTCTTGCAATACAAAGAGACTATTCTTTGTATTAAGAAGGATCCTCTATTCTGCCTAAGGGAAGCAGAAAAATGTGAATAGTGGAGAAAATATGCCACTAAATTAAATATAAGTCTAAGTCAGAGGAAGGGGCATCATTTTGAGTGTGATAAAACATACTGATGGAGGTAGGAGGTCATGACGAGTTGCATGCTACAGGAGCATAAACTGAGGAGGTTATGGCTGGGGTGGAGAGTGGATTGTGAAAGTCACTCAATTGATGTTTTGCGAGTCCATGGAGGTATAGAATTCTGCAGGCCAGGACACTGGAGTGGGGGACCTTTCCCTTCTCCAGGGGATCTTCCCAACCCAGGGATTGAACCCAGAACCCAGGAATTGAACCCAGGTTTCCTCCATTGCAGGCAGATTCTTTACCAGCTGAACCACAAGGGAAACCCAAGAATACTGGAGTGGGTAGCCTTTCCCTTTCCAGGGGGTCTTCCCAACCCAGGAATCAAACCGGGGTCGCCTGCATTGCAGGAGGATTCTTTACCAACTGAGCTATCATATAGTCACAAAAGGGAGACTTAATGACTCAGGAGAAAGCGAGGATCCAGGAAGCACCAGAGAGACTAGGCAAGTTTTAAAGAGGAAGTCAAAGGACAGAGAACACTTTTAATATATGCAATTTCATTTTATAGAACAAATAGCTTAAATGGGTTAAAGTGTGAAGATATGAGATTTTTTAACAGATGACACAGTTTTCATTATTTTTGGCAATAAAATCATACCATGATGGAAATATTTCAAAACATTGCTTACCATATGCTCCTTTTGTCAAATTATTTTCTTTATGGAAAAGAGATATTAATTGCTAAGATGCCTTCTTTTCCCTAAAAGAAGATGGATATGAATATAGATGGCAAAGAGGTAGAGATACAAACATATAGGTTCATACTGATATAGATCTGTAGATTTATTTAGCCATCTATCTACTTACACAGATATCCATATACCTATAAATTCCTATACATGTATGATGATAGGTGTAGAGACAAAGAGGTATAGATAAGATAGATAGATAGATAGATAGATAGAGATAGACAAGTTTCTACAGAGAAATGGGACCAATGATAAGAGCTTTTGTGCTCTGTGTCTGTCTGGCTTTGCGTTTTGTAAAACTGCACTGTTCATAAAGTGCATGCAGTAGGCTTGCGGGTTGGGGATGGGTACAGCAGATTATTGAGATGACCCAGGCAAAACAGGCAGGAGAATCTGGAGTGAGGCTAAGGCAGGTGGTCCAGCAGCCGTTGGAAGCTTTACATGAGCAAGCGTATGGTGGCTGGTTTTGACTAGGGTTTAATGAGCTCCATTGCTGCTACAAATAATACGGTAACGGACCCACACTACCTATGGCTTATGCTGACCGTGACACAGCTCAATCTCCAAAGCTTCTCAGCATTTGAGAACTTCTCCGAAGTGCCCCTCCTCTGGGGGATACTGGAACCATGCCCAGCAGGAGACCCCAGGACTCGGGAAAGCACTGTGTTGAGGCTTCACTAGGACGTCCCTTACCTGGAAGGACCCCTGGTACAGTGTGGGGCTCTGGGATGTAATAGACCAGCCCCAGCTCTGAATCTGCCATCTGTTAGCTACACTGTGATGACCAGGGCTCTTCTGCTCTGATTCTGTCTCCCCCTCTGGCGTGCCCTGCGTACTGCTGCAGGGTTTACATGGACTGATGTATCGTGAACACGTGAAGCACTCAGGATGCGCGGGCCATACCTGGCTCCCTGTGCACCTCCCTCCCTGAGTGTTACTGATAGAAGCGTGTCCATAGCCTCATCCTATGTGATTACCGAACAGAAACATCGGAGTTGCACGCTCTGCATGTGGAGCAGAGATTTGCTAGGCAGTCTCTAAGACTGCAAATATCCATCTTAATTAAAATAACACATTCCTGTTTATGCGAACCTAGCACTGGACTTAACCTGAACCCCATCGTCTCAGCCCAGAGAGGCCAAGTAAGCAGATACCTCTTGTCAGTCGTTCTGTAATTGCAACAAAGCTTTGATGTCAGCTTCTCAGGGTCACCTACAGTCTGCATATTAAATATGTGTAGCCCAGCCATATCTTGTTTTATTGAGCCTCGCAGATAATGCATTTTTTACAAATTGAAGGTTCATGGCAACCCTGTGTCGAGCAAGTCTGTTAGCACCGTTTTACCAACAGCACTTGCCCGCTTTGTGTCTCGGTGTCACACTTTGGTAATTCTCATATTTCAAAGCCTCCACAAGCGAAAAGATTACGACTCGCTGAAGGCTCAGACGATAGTTAGCATGTTTTTAGCAATAAAGTATTCTTATGTCAAGTACATTGATTTCTTTTTTTTAGACATATTATGCTATCTCACATTTTAAAGACTACAGTATAAGGTAAATATGATTTATATGCACTGGGAAAACAAAAGATAAGTGTAATCCCCTTTATGACAACACTCTCTTGTTTGGGGTGATCTGACAGCAGACCCACAAGTGTCTCCAATGTCTGTCTGTAGTTGAACCATATAAATTGCCATTTGTGTAGGTCAAAATAGTCAAATATTGGCAGCAGCATCTGGTTAAACCTGATGCTATCTTTGTGGTGGATTAGCAGACCATTAAAATAGAAACATTTTTAAATTAAACTAAAAATGCCCTTCCTTATTCCTGACAGTCAGTTTAGTTTGATAGATATTCAGTGCTATGAGCCAGGCATTGGCTCTTTATTGCAAACAGGAAAAAAAAAAAAAAAAAAGCTTGCTTCCAAGGAATGTACAGCTTAGTGGTAGAAATGGAGTTAGACAGATGGTCTGTGGACCCTTTAAGTAGCTGGAGGTTGAATGCAGGTGACAGTGAGGGGCCTGGGAGCAGTTTATCAAGAAAGACCCCACAAAAGGCCAGCAATGAGGCAGATTATCACGACGGTGACCATCAGCATCTCTGTGCAGTGGAAATTTGCTTTTATTTTCGGTGGGTCAGCAAACATATTTCAGAGTTTTAGTGAAATCTCTCATCATTTAAGTCTTGTTGGGAGAAAAAAAGTGTGAGCCTCACAGCAGAAGGCAAATAGGAGAAAGCACTTCCCTCCTCTCCTCAAAGCAAGCACATGGCCACCAGATCTGAACTTGACAATCAGCTGCTTCACGCTCAGTTCTGACTATTGAGCAGTTGGCGCAAGGACAGAGGGGCAAACCGCAGTCCAAGGGCGAGAGCAGAGGTAGGGGAGGGTCCAGCAGCCAGTCTGGCAGCGACTGCGTTTTGGAGAAACAGTGACGATGGTGTCCTTGTCAGCTTCCTAAACAAACACTTCTTGGCTGTGCCCTCCCGCGCTGTCCTTCATGACCCCACGCCCATCTGGTTCCTGCTTGATTGAGCAGCCTGGTTTTCAGCCTTCCCCTAATTCTATCAGTCACCAGAAAGCCATCTGCTAAAGAGCTTTTCTGCTCCTCCAGGGCTCTTTCTGTCGCTCGCAACCCGGAAGCGTAATGATATAAGCCTTTTCGTTAAAGGTAATCAGAATGCGGCAAACAGTGCACCAGGGCCCTTTTTCTTTTTTTTTTTTTAGCATTTAGTCCTCACAAACAAATCCTATAGGGCCTTTAACCCCATTGCACAGGTAGAAAATTGAAGTTGAGAAGTTGTGTTGCTTACAAGTTAGGTTTAAGGTCTCTGGAGCTGGAATACCTCAAAGCACAGTGAGTTACCATAACTACCTAAGAAATGGAAATAAAAATAGTATTTCTCTGAGACAGCTTTGTGAAAGTTAATTGTTTATATGTACAAACCACTTAGCAGTGTCTGGCAATAAGAACTTTTCAGTAAGTGTCAACTATCAGTTCAGTTCAGCTCAGTCGTGTCCAACTCTTTGCGACTCCATGGACTGCAGTGGGCCAGGCTTCCCTGTCCATCATCTACTTCTGAAGCCTGCTCAAACTCATGTCCATCGAGTCAGTGATGCCATCCAACCATCTCATCCTCTGTCGTCTCTTCTCCTCCCGCTTTCAGTCTTTCCCGGCATCAGGGTCTGTTCCAAGGAGTTGGTTCTTCACATTCAGGTGGCCAAAGTATTGGAATTTCAACTGTCAGTACTGCTAGGTAATTTAGCTCAAGTATTTGAGCTGATAAATGTCAGAACTGAGGTCAGAATGGAGTTAGGATCTTCCTGACAGTGAACGCTTGGTCTCTTTCTGGGAAAATGTGCAAGAATGAATGTCTCACATCCCAAAGATCGTTTTTACAAACAAATCCTTTTCCTCTGGAGTTAAAATTTAACTCCATGAGTGAATGACTCATGCTTCTGTTTTCCTGATTCATACACATAGATAAAAAGAACAGGAAGAATTTGATAAACCATCAAAGTTGGTAATAAAAGCACTGAAAGAAGCATCTCACATTTATCCACTCCTTCTGTGCATCAAGATACATTAAAGAGGTGACCATTTAATATTCATAATAACACGATGAGGAAAAGATGCTCTCTTAGCAGGTTTGAATGAGTTGGTGACTGGTATGCTTCCAGTTTGCCAAATTTTGATGAGCTGAGGTATACAAAAAAGTGAGACTATGGAGATCAAGATATACCTTTATGCTAATAAATGAGGTGCTGAAAAAATGCTTATTTCTGCATGAATGTGGACTTTCTTATACTGAACTACAGGATTAGACAAATGTACATACCAAGCGGCAGTGGACCACTGAGGGAGACTTGAACTTGGGCCCATATGGGTTTTTGGACCTGGGTTCTAACCACCATGGCACACTTCCTAACACTTGCAGCTGCGTGGAGCCTCACTTGGAGCCCAAAGTCTCAGACTGAAGACCCTGCCCGAGGTGTAGCACTTCCCTATCCAGTTCCTGGCCAAGCTTCACATCAGTGTACCCCTATGGTTTTCTGTCCAGCATCTCCCCTGTCTCCACCTGAATTCTGTGTGTCCAGAATTCACAGAGCCCTGAGCAGATAGACTCTCACCTCAACCAAAGGTGCTTCTCTGGAGACCCCAGGATCTGTCTGATATTTACCTCTGCAGTGATGGTTAAAATGGGGAATCCCTTCCATTTCACATGCAGCACACATTTATTGAGTGCCCCTGACTGGCAAGTACTGACAAAGGCTCACAGTCAGAAGCTTTGGTAGGAGTGGAGCGGGACCTCCACGTAGGTTCACAGAGCATGCAGGGTAAACCAAGGGAGTGCTACAGCAAAAAAAAACTCAAAATAGAGCCTGCATCTTATTAGGCTGTTTTCCTTATAAAAATTAACTCAAGAATCTGCTTGCCTGAAGCCAGAGGCAAGGAACACTGTGTCTCTATCTGAGAACAACTTGGAAGGTCATGGTTGACAGGTCTTCACATTGTCTTTACCTGTTGTTCTTGCCTTTAGCCTCAGATGGGAAAAAAGTAGAGCTCTCTAAGCCTAATTAGGTTAACATGTATCTCATGGAAGGTGCAGAGAAGGCAATGGCACCCCACTCCAGTACTCTTGCCTGGAAAATCCCATGGATGGAGGAGCCTGGTGGGCTACAGTCCATGGGGTCGCTAAGAGTCAGGCACGACTGAGCGACTTCCCTTTCACTTTTCACTTTCACGCATTGGAGAAGGAAATGGCAACCCACTCCAGTGTTCTTGCCTGGAGAATCCCAGGGACAGCAGAGCCTGGTGGGTTGCTGTCTATGGGATCACACAGAGTCGGACATGACTGAAGCGACTTAGAAGCAGCAGCAGCATGGCAGGTGAAAAACCCTTCAACCCTGATCCTCTTATTTACAGGCAGAGATGATAGTTATCAGGATAAGTGAATGCTTTAAAAAGGTCAGAAGAAAACGGACTCTGGACAGAAAGTTCTCCATCAGCCAAGCTATGCCCATTCTGTCATTTCCAGTAATACATATTGAAACATGGAAACCATTTCCCCATGGTGTTCTCAATCATTGACCTTCCTCAAAGAGTTAAAAGCACAAGCATTCATTGGACACTTAATAAATTTTTCTAATGAGAAAACGGAATTTTTATTTAAAGCCAAGAAAAGTAAAGGGCTATAAGAAAGATATCTTTATGTATTGAAAAGGCTTCTTGCAAATAAGAGAATAATTTTGTCATCTGATCAGTCCAGATAGATTTCTGACAGCAGCTTAGAGGTTATAAGTGATGCAAATTTCATGTCACTGTATAATTTTACTGCCCTTTGATTACAAAATAAATTGTTTTTCTTGTTATTCTCATTTTATTAGGATGCACACACTCTTTGGGGGCACTTGATCATAATTAGTTGTCATTCAGTGCACTGGAATATGTCCTCCTCTTCCTAAGAGTTTCTGGGCACACTACCTTAAGTCTTCTGGGAGAAAGAATACAGTCTTCTGGATGCATGTATCTTATCCCGCTGCTCTGCTGCGGAAGTTAAATGCCCTCATGGCTTGTGGCTCTGATGAGCACAGCTGTCTCCACTGATAAGTGCAGCGACCCCCCTCCCCCACCCACTCCGGCTTGAGGGATGGGTCACTTACTTCCTACTTGGAGGATAAAGCCAGTCTGCAATCATCATTTGCTAGTGAGAACAGAATTCAAGGATGGCTTGTGTCATAGGACTCTCAGATTGCTCTCTAAGGTGTGGGCACGTCTAATAAGTGGATGTGTTTATGTTTTGTTTTGTTAATTCTTCCATGGCAGCTGCCAGTAGGAGAGAGAGGAAGAGAAGGGGAAGGGGGAAAGGGAGAAGAAGAAAGAAGAGGAGGAGAAAAAGAAGAGAAGAAAGATAAGGAGTGGGCTACAAGGAGGTGAAGGGGAAGGAAGGAGACAGGGCGGTATTGGGGTTACACTTCTTTGTGTTGCAGCCCAAAATTCTTTAATTTCCATCTTGCTGCCACTGCTTGTGTCCATAACTCCCTCAGGAAGCCTGAAAGAGGGGGGTTATCAGTAAGTTGTCGCCACAATGATGTTCTATAACACGACAGATGAAATTCAGTGGCATAGAACAAAAACGATATATTTTTGATCATGTGTTTGCTGGTCAGCTTGGTCCCCAGTTTCAGATTCAGCCCAAGTCTATCCCACATCTTCTATCCTCCCTGAGCCAGTAGCTACCCTAGGCAAATGTTCTCACATCAAGAGGAGAAGTGAAAGAAAGGTGGACAAAGCCACTAGATGCTTCTTCAGGCGTAGTCTTGGAAACGATGACCCAAATCTCATGCAAGCCAACATCAATGAGGTGGCCTCTAGTAAAAGGAGTTGCAAAGTCATAAGGCACAAAGTTAGGAGAAGTGAAGTATTGGAAACAATAAGATAATCCACCGTAGGTGAGGTTCAGGTATTACTAATTGTCAATGACTTTATCACTTGAAAGTCTCTAAACTTTACCCTTTCCTAAGATTGACATCATATAAATTTAAACGCTGTTATTTTTAACCTGATAGAAAAATGGGTAGATTAATAAATTATGCTAAAACTAGTTAACTTCCTAATTAGAATTTCATGAAGGGTAGAAACTGAGCCTTTATCTACTAGTGCAGTCCTATTGTGTGACATATCTATTTATTGAGAAAATGAATCAAAAATCAATTTGCTAAAGACTTCCAATCCTTTCCTAAGCAGCTTTTCTTTTAAAGTGGCTAATGAGCAACAACACTGGATAAAACTGAACAATATAATTTTTCCAACTGATATAGGTCCTAATTGATAATAAAATAAAACCACCTGTGAGTTTGACTCGTCTAAGAAGGGATCAGAATAATGGATTAGCTGGATAATCAGCAGCATCAGAAGTAGATTGTGTAATATTAAATGAAAACTTCACTAAGGAAAATTATACCTCTTTCGATTGGTTGGCAAGGGATCCCAAAATATTAAAGGGAAATTCCTGCCTTCAGAAATCGAACTGTTTACAACATGCATAATGTGTTGTGTCTCCTTTTTAATGATCACTGTTAAAACTTTTGTGGAATATGGAAGATAAACACCCTTTCCCAGGAAATGCAGACTTGATGGGCATGTGAAGAACGGACTCATTGAGAAAGACCCTGATGCTGGGGAAGATTGAAGGCAAAAGGAGAAGAGAGAAGCAGAGGATGAGATGGTTGGATGGCATCATTGACTCAATGGATGTGAATTTGAGCAAACTCTAGGAGACACTGAAGGACAGGGAAGCCTGGCGTGCTGCAGTCCATGGGGTCGTAAAGAGTTGGACATGACTTAGCAACTAAACAGCAAAGGCTATACCCTCAAGAAACAGTTAAAGAAGAGAAAGGGGGCTGTTGTGTCATTAACAACATCAGTGTAGGAGAAAAGTTGAGAACTTGGAGAAAGGAGAAGGACCATAACAAGACTTTAACTGTAATTACATCATGAAGTAGGATATAACAAGAAATATTTGTCTGGTCAGAGAAAAAAAAAGTAAAAATGTACAGTTTGAGAACTCAGATGCATCTTGCTGTGAATGAACGTCTATGTACATTATTTAAAACTCACCTCCTTTCCTGTGTCCTTTAACTCATGGTAATATGCTAGATGGAGGAGTAGTTAGTCTCCTAAAAGGAAACCTGGGAATTCTGCTTGGCATTTCCTCTCCCCTCAACCAAGAAGCTCCATGATGTTTAAAAAATGTCCTTGACTACATATTTTTACATATATTCTCTTTGTTCAATTTTGAGAGATTGCACCTGGGGGTTTGACCTGGGGGCTATGCCTGCATGTGGGGATCAGAAGTGTCTATCAAGGGAAGCAGGAGGACGCTTGTCAGGAATTACGGAATTTCGGGGCAGAAAGGATGAAAAAATAGTATGTCATGAGGAGGGGTTGTTGTTGTTCAGTTGCTAAGTCTTGTCCAACTCTTTGTGACCCGATGGATAGCAGCACGCCAGGCTTCCCTGTGCTTCACTGTCTCCTGGAGTTTGCTAAAACTCATGTCCACTGAGTCAGTGATGCCATCCAACCATCTCATCCTGTTTCCCCTTCTCCTCCTGATCTCAATCTTTCCCAGCATCAGCCATGGAATGAATTGGCCCCACCAGGGAAGCCCATAAAGAGTGGTAAGAATCCAGTAAGGGAAAATCAGAGTTATCATAGCCATTTGGCTTTACCATGTGTATTTGCATTTTCAATTCTGTTCAGTAGACTCTGTGCTGGGTCAAAGACCTGGGAAGGCTCAGGGCTCCTGAGTGTACCTGTGGGCCACTCATGTGGGCAGCTTCCTGCTTGGCAAGGGGGGAAGATCTCCCCAGTGTTCAAGTTCTTAGCTTGATTGAACTTCACCAGTCTTCTTCCTGATTCTAGTGTTTTTACTTTCCTTTTCCTGGAGCATTTATTTTAGGTAGCTTTCCACTGTAAATTCCTCCCTGATCCTTTGGATGTAAATCTTCTCCCCACCTCTTGCCAGTTTTACTGCTCAGGAACGTCTTTTGTAAGGTTCTGGGGGCCATCTCTTTGAAATGTAATCATTACAGGGAACGTGCTTGCTCAGTGACTCAGTTGTGTCAGACTCATTTGCGACCCTGTGGGCTGTAGCCCACAAGGCTCCTCTGTCCATGGGCTTTTCCAGGCAAGAATACTGGAGTGGGTTGCGGTTTCTTCTTCCAAAAGATCTTCCCCACCCAGAGATCGAACACTAGTCTCCTGCGTTGGCAGGCGTATTATTTTACCACTGTGTCACCTGAATAGTGCCCACCTCTTTCAGATCTCTGTGGGAAGATAGGAACCTGAATTTGATGGTCCCAATTAACAAACACAGATGACCTAATCACATAGACCAACCTTTTTCTAAAGTTCTCCAGTACTTTTCCACTAGCTCACACCAGTGCTTAAAAACCCTTTTCCTTCAATTTCAGTGGAAGTGAAGTAAAGTGAAGTTGCTCAGTCGTGTCCGACTCTTTGCGACCCCATGGACTGTAGCCTGCCAGGCTCTTCTGTCCATGGGATTTTCCAGGCAAGAGTACTGGAGTGGGTTGCCATTTCCTTCTCCAGGGGACCTTCCGACCCAGGTATCCGCCATTCCAGGCAGACGCTTTAACCTCTGAGCCACCAGGGAAGCCCTCAATTTCAGTGGAGTCAAGTCCAATCCCTCTTCCCTACTGCAGTAGACTTGAATAAAGTGTCCCTTGTCTAATAGTCTGATGCATTTTTTTTCCTTTATGGGGGCTGCTGCTGCTGCTGCTGCTAAGTCGTTTCAGTCGTGTCCAACTCTGTGCGACCCCATAGATGGCAGCCCACCAGGCTCCCCCATCCCTGGGATTCTCCAGGCAAGAATACTGGAGTGGGTTGCCATTTCCTTCTCTAATGCATGAAAGTGAAAAGTGAAGGTGAAGTCGCTCAGTTTTGTCCGACTCTTAGTGACCCCATGGGCTGCAGCCTACCAGGCTCCTCCATCCATGGGATTTTCCAGGTAAGAGTGCTGGAGTGGGGTGCCATTGCCTTCTCCAATGGGGGATACTATTGGTTAGCAAACTTGTTCTTGGATAATCCACTGAGAAAATGTGCCCAACACAGCAAAGGATTGACTCTGGAATGAAGGAAAGAGAGTCAACTCAGGGATGAGATATCTTCCCTGGTGGCTCAGATGGTAAAGCGTCTGCCTACAATGCAGGAGACCTGGGTTCAATCCCTGGATTGAGAAGATCTCTTGGAGAAGGAAATGGCAACCCACTCCAGTACTCTTGCCTGGAAAAACCCATGGATGGAGGAGCCTGATAGGCTACAGTCCATGGGGTCACAAAGGGTTGGATACGACTGAGTGACTTCACTTTCACTTTCAGGGATGAGACAAATGATCACCAACTGGGAGGACAAGTAGACAGTCGTCTGAAAAAGTAAGGGGATGTGCAAGAGGGGCACGAAGTCTGACGCTGCGTTGTGGGCCCACCACGTGGCAGCTGAGGAGCTGCTTTCATAAACAAGCTATGTGTGCTACTTTGCTACAGCCAGGAATGACCTTGACAGTGGAGAAAAGGCGCCAGATAAAGCTGACACTCCAAAGACATGAGTTAAGCAGGGTGGGTGCTCAACCTGACTGAACTGAAACTCACTGACCTTCAACGAACCTCGCTTCTCCCCTAGGTGTCCAGTGGCTAAGGGCATCAGCCTGCAGGGCTCCCCAGGCAGACCCCTCCAGCACCTGAAGCTTTTCCTCTTGCTCCTCTCCCACCTCAATAGTTCCCTCTCATTCCCCAGCAGAGCTTCAGGGAAAAGCCAAGCCTAGGAAATCAGAATCTTTCTCCTGGCATTATGCTCTTTGCAGCCAAGTGACTCATGCACAGAAGGAACAAGGTTCAAGTTCATGAATCAGCAGGCTTTCCATTCACTTCTGTGTTAATGGTTCCCTCCTTGTCCAAAAGCAAGGCTGGAGCCAATGGATGTATTGCTCCCATTTCCTTCTAGCTTCTTTTCTAACTCTGAGAAAAGGGAGGGAATTGGAACTTTGTGAACTTGTAGGAAAGTATTGTGGCCAGGCTCTAGGCATAACAGCTTGTGTATATCATATAATTTGTCCCTCCAGGGAAGAAAAATTATCTTATATTCAAAAAAGATGAAATTCAGACTCAGAGGAATTTAGCAACTTGTTAAGGATCACAGAGATTGTAAGAAACTGAGTCAAGATTTAAAACCAAGTCCTCTAGGCACCAGGGCTTCCCTGGTGGCTCAGTTGGTAAAGAATCCACCTGCAATGCAGGAGACCCCTGTTCAATTCCTGGGTTGGGAAGATAGGCTACCCATTACAGTATTCATGGGCTTCTCTGGTGGCTCAGATGGTAAAAAATCTGCCTGCAATGCAGGAGACCTGGGTTCGGTCCCTGGGTTGGGAAGATCCCCTGGAGAAGGGATAGGCTACCCATTACAGTATTTATGGACTTCCCTGGTGGCTCAGATGGTAAAGAATCTGCCTGCAATGAAGGAGACCTGGATTCAGTCCCTGGGTTGGGAAGATCCCATGGAGGAGGGCATGCCATCCCATCCATTATTCTTGCCTGGAGAATTCCACGGACAGAGGAGCCTGGCGGGCTACAGTCCTTGGGGTCACAAAGAGTCAAACATGACTGAGTGACTAAGAACACACACACACACTCTCAACACCAAAGCCAGTTTGTGGATGAAGACTCTGCAGGGTGAAGCCTTTTCCTGGGTAACTGCTTCTTCTAAGACACACTGTGTTTTCCTTGCCCTCCGTTCTGGCCTCACCCGGAATACTTGGTTTCATTAGGATGCCAGATCTTTATCTCAGGTGACTCGTTAGGCATTTGAGTGCTGTGCATTTGTCAGCAGTCCAGGTTAACTCGCTCTTTTTAGTAAAACCCTTTCTAGCAAAATTCATTCCGCTTGAAAAAATTCAATAAATACGGAGAGATGGGGGAGCAAGATTAGAAGATTGAAAAGGAAACTAGATAACTAAGGAAGAAGAGTCCCAATAAGCCCATATTTCTCTCTGATCGGAGAGTATGTGAAAGGGCTGGATTGGCAGGAGTGAAAAAGAAAATCTCCTTTTTTATTAAGCTCACCTGTGTAGTATTATCTCTTCAGAGGTGTTTATGAAAACATTCACACAGTAAAACTTGCCTCCCTAGACCCACATTTATTGAATTTCTGCAGCTGTCCATCAAATTTTAAAATCCCTGCCTATTACTCCATCTCTACATAAATCATACCCCGTGTCCATCAGACTTGAGCTTGGAGGCAATTCTCTCCAGCTCCTGGTAATTTGATGTACAAGGGTATATCACGCTGAGGAGGCACTGATATCTTGGGACTCTGAACCACCCAAGGAGGCATAGTGAGTGATTGCTTTGTCTCATTTCTTGTTGGGGAGTGGGGTGGGGAATGAACCATGATCCAGAGGAAGAAATTTTAAAAGGCCACCTGCAATTTTATCACTACAGACCTTCAATTATTCAGGTACCGATGACCCATCCTCCATCTTAAGTGCCATCTCCAACCTGCTGTATCCATGCTCAGGGCTTCTGTAGGACTTCTGTGTCACTGACCAGTCCACATTCCTCAGGGATGGAGAGCCGGGTAATGCTAGAGAGGGTGGAGGGGTAACAATATTATTGACCTATTGAGTGAAGGAGTCGTGCACAGTGGCTGAAAGGAGGCACTGCTGCGGATTCCAGGAGTGAGAGATGAGAGCAGCCCTGGCTTCCATAAGCTAGGACTAAGTCATATTTTGTTTTGATTGGCTTTGATGACAGACAATGGGCTACTGGTCTTCAAATTTTTACAATTGAAAAAAAAAGCTAGAATATTCCTCTCCCAGACCTACTATTCTTCTATGCTCATTGATTCATTCATCATTCATTGATTCCTTCATTATTCATTCATTCAGGAAGCCTATCTTTCAGCTGTTTAGCCAATATAAGACAGTTAAACATCACTAATGTGCCAATGGAGTATAGGTGTTGGATATAATGGCAGAAACGATAGACATAATGGTTCTTCTCCTTATTTACTTATGTTCCAGTGAAGAATGCATCTAAGAGAAGAACTTGATGTAAACTCATGAAGTCCAGCACATGCATGTTATACAGATAAAGCCAATATAAGAAAAACTTTCCAAGTTTTTAAGTTATAATGGTGCATTTCCCTTCTGTGGATAGGCTACAAGTCCCAAATGAGACTGACTATTGGCCTATGGATTTCTTATTCCCACCAAATGTGACCATCCTAACATTAATTTGCTGGCACCAAAGTATCTCAGAGTCTGAACACTGCAATGACTCAGGTCATCAGCCCCACATGTTGAGCCACCAGGGAGAAGAGCTGGCCCTGTGGGGAGAGATGGGGAAATCATTAAAAATTGAGAACATGTGTTTCCATTACTGGAAAGCTTCTAGAGGTTTTGTTCTCCCTCCTTTTCTGAATATTCTGTTCTATTGTAGCCACCGTCTGCAGGAATAGGAGCATACTCGTCTGTGGTGAATCCTTTCAACATAATAGCAGTTCAGGCTCTATGACCCTTGCATCTCCTGAAGCTCATTTCCATAGGAATGAGTCTCTCTCTGGCCACAAGGCCTTACTTCTGCTTTCCTACATTTTCCCTATCACTGTGGTCTCTCCTGCTGCGCTCTCTTCTGCACTCAGCCCTCACCATGGGCTCTGAGATCGTCAATGGCTTGCCCATTGCTTCCCTCCTCCATCACTGCCCTGGACTGTGGTCTTTTCTGCTCCTTTTCTTCTTTCTACCCACTGGAAAATCCCTCTTCATAAAGCGAAAGTTGCACAGGACCCTGAAGTGGAGGAGCGCTCCGGCTCTCACAGCCATCTCCACCACAATGGCAAGACTGCTACAGACTCCCAGGAGGGGCAGCCTCAATGCCCAGCATTGATTTAGTGGAAGATGTTCAAAGGAGAAAAGAGATCGGCTGCAACACAGGAGAACCTCAGGCACCGATTAACTCAAAGAAGTAATAGCTGAGCTCAGGAAACGAGGTTTAAAGACAGATACTTGGCCAGGTAGAATGAGGCTTTGCTCAGTTGGATAAATGTTGATGCAGAGGTCATGAGCAACATGGTAAGACACCAGATATTTTCTGTCATAAGATAGGAGCCACTCTTAACAACTTCCAGGGAACCTGGAAGAAAAGTATGACTCCATAATTGTTACTGAATTGGTCAACTGGACCCATGCTGGAGTCCCAACCCAGCACAAGATCCCCTATCCCAACCAGGGAGGTTCTTTTTTCAACTGGATTCTCACAGCCAATAAGGAAACCTATGCTGAGACTGAAATAGCACAAACTTCATTCAGTGGCCAAAGAATGGAGAAGTGGTAACCTAGTTCCTGAATCAACTTCTCAACCCAAATCAGGCAGAGACAGTAAGTATATAGGATGTGCCGAAGTGAAAGGGAGGGAAGTGGAAGATGAGGAAATATTGATGCTGGCACCTAGTATGCCCTAAGGAGTTTAGATATAACATCTGATTCACTCTTTAATTTTATTTCCAAAATAAAAATATGCAGGAAATATTAAAACTTTCCATTTTATAGGGATGGGGAATACATTTTCAAGAATTCAATGAATATATCCAGGTCATAGAATTAACAGATGTCAGAACTAAAATTTGAGTTTACCTCATAGGGTTTTAGTGGAGAAGGCAATGGCACCCCACTCCAGTACTCTTGCCTGGAAAATCCCATGGATGGAGGAGCCTGGTGGGCTGCAGTCCATGGGGTCACTGAGGGTTGGACATGACTGAGCAACTTCACTTTCACTATTCACTTTCATGCATTGTAGAAGGAAATGGCAAGCCACTCCAGTGTTCTTGCCTGGAAAATCCCAGGGACGGGGGAGCCTAGTGGGCTGCCGTCTATGGAGTCCCACAGAGTTGGACACGACTGAAGTGACTTAGCAGCAGCATAGGGTTTTAGAGAAGATTAACTGAGGCAGTGCATCCAGACACATTTTGTTAGCTAGACACCGTAGTAGGAACTCGATGGGTGGTTTAGTCACTAAGTCATGTCTGACTCTTGTGATCCCATGGACTGGTACCTGCCAGGGTTCTCTGTCCATAGAATTCTCCAGGCAAGAATACTGGAGTAGGTTGCCATTTTCTTCTCTAGGAACTCAATAACTGACCACTATTATTCTTATAGGCATGCTTATTTAAGCTACTTTAATTAATTCTTCTAAAGTTGTTGTCGTATCCCTCTTACCTGGTTATTTCCTATACTTTCTTTCTGGACCCAACCTCCAGGCATCTCCAGCTAAAAGGACTGGTTTATTAAACGCAGTGCGGACATCTCCAAGTGGAGCAGGTGCCCCAGGTGGTGAAGAGGCTGCGGGCTGTGGGCCAGGCTATTCTCAGTGAGCCTCTTGACTCCGTGCTCCAGCTGTCTGATCTTAGGAGGAACTTTGGACCTCTCAGCCGTAGCAGACTTAAAGTGAGAAATCATACCTATCCCATCATATTTTTGAGAATTTCAAATGCTAAAGTACCTGCCCCAAATTTGGTGGGTTGCTGCTGCTGCTGCTAAGTCGCTTCAGTTATGTCCGACTCTGTGCGACCCCAGAGACGGCAGCCCACTAGGCTCCCCCATCCCTGGGATTCTCCAGGCAAGAACACTGGAGTGGGTTGCCATTTCCTTCTCCAATGCATGAAAGTGAAAAGTCAAAGTGAAGTCACTCAGTCCTGTCTGACTCTTAGCGACCCCATGGACTGCAGCCTACCAGGCTCCTCTGTCCATGGGATTTTCCAGGCAAGAGTACTGGAGTGGGGTGCCATCACCTTCTTCGATTTGGTGGGTAGTGGGCAGTTAATATGTGTTCCTTCTACTCTCAGCCTCGTCCCAACCAGGATATCGTGAACAGAGATTTTTAAAAGGCCATGGGAGAGGCCTTGGAGCTACTGGTGATTATGTCTTCTTGTTTCCAGTTTTCTTCCCGGGCGTACTGCTCTTCTCTGTCTTTGGATGTTCACGTTGGCCATGTGGCTGTTGGTGGCCTATCAATTCTATGGATTCCTAGTGGAAGCGCTACACCATTTTCACCATATCCCCTTTCCTAGGAGGCAGTGACTTTGCAGTGTGTATCAAACTGGAGGCTCTGACATGAATGTTTGAATAACTGTAGTGGGCAGGACCCTTTGATGAGCTGGACTGACATGAGCTATGAGCAAGAATAATGCTTTTGTTGTGATAAGCCACTGAGATTTTATTCAACCACAGTATAACTTAAATATCCTGACTAATACAGGCAAAGTACCTTGACCTTCCCTTCCGTTTTATTTTCCACCCAAGAGGCTGATTGTAACTTTTTTTTTTCTGTTTACTGAGAGGCCCAGAGGAGCTTGGAAGCAATCTGATCATGTAAGTGAATGATTTATCACTCCCGTTTGGCCCTAAGCAAGGATTTGCCCTGTACCATTCATCTCTCAAGATATAATTGGACTTAAAATTAAAACTGCATTACCTTCCAATTCATTGAGAGGAAACCAGTGGTTTTGACTTAAACAGCGGTTTCAAGCAAGGTATCTATTAGGAGGCTATGAAAGATTGTTCCAGTCTGTTATCCTCAGAGCCAGCAGGAGAAATGAATTGTTTTGCACAGAGAACCTGATTGAGCTTGAGGTGCTGAAGACACAGTTGGGAGGGCCACAGACCCCAAACTGCTCAACCCCCTAATCAGGTACTTCAGGATGGGGTGTATGAGCATGTTGGGGTCTGTGACCCTACCCACTTTAGCCCAAGCTGTTTCATATGAATTTATGCATTTATTGTGTTTCATCCTGAGATTTTGTTTGTGAAAATCTTTAATTGCTAGTGTGAATCCACTGCAAAAGGCACAAACAAAGAGGTTGGGGTCTAGGAATGTGCAAACAGACCGAGGTCAGAGCAGACTTCAAAGGCCCTGTCGGATGAGGGTGGTGGTGTAGACAGGGTCTGTGTCTCAAGATCACTGTGGTCTGTCTCTTGAGTTCAGGAAGATGGTCCAAGTAGACACCTGACGGGGGCTGCTTCAGTGTTTGAAAGCATACGCATGCCGCATCTTTTCAGGGAAAAGGTGTGGTGTATATATATATCATTGTTGTTCAGTCCCTAAGTCGTGTCCAGCTCTCTGCAACCATAGACTGCAGCATGCCTGGCTCCCCTGTCCATCACCCTCTCCTGGAGCTTGCTCAAACTCATGCCCATCAAAGCAGTGATGCCATCCAACCACCTCATCCTCTGTCATCCCTTTCTCCTCCTGCCTTCAGTCTTTTCCAACATCAGGGTCTTTTCCAATGAGTTGGCTCTTCGCACGAGGAGGCCAAAAGTCCTGTTAGAGAATAAAATAAAGATCTAAAAACAAAGCTGAATTTATTTGTCCCATCAAGGGAGAAAGGGTCACTCAAGAGACAAGTTTTGTCAGGCCTCTGCAGTTGAAAGCAGAACACTAGATCTAGAAGTAAACGAGGGAGCAAGGAGGACTCCAGGCATGAAGCTCCGATTGGGTAAGGGGAGAGGATTGTGAGGGATGATCCTGGAACTGGCCATTGTTCTAAGTCACAAAAGTGCTGGCGAGCGTCACAAGGGGGTCTAAGAAGTTTAGACAAGCTACACAGGCAGGGGTGCTCAGAGTTGTGAGACACTTAGTTGCAGCTGCTTGGTCTTGACAATGTTTTCTTTCAGTGGTCTCAATGCAAACTCCTGTGAACACTGGTGTCAAGCCTAGTGGTGTGTACCAATAGTGTCATAGGTGCAGCTGAGCCCTTGCTCCCAGGAGCTTGAGCTTGAGAAGTGATGGGTGGGGGTCCGTGCAGACTGCTGGGAGAGTGAGGAGTCATTGCGGAGCAGAGGCACAGAGCGCAGCCTCTGAGTCATGCTCTTGGCCCTGAAAGATGGCTCAGATTCTTCTTGCTAAGTGTCCATAGGCGAGTGGCTTTACTTCTTTGTCGAAGCATCCTCACTTGAAATATAGGAATAAAAAGCAAGCCTATTTCATAGGACCTCTTCTGAATATTAAAGAAGCACATTTACATAAATCACTTAGAATAGTCCCTGGCAGAGGGTGAGCACTTAATACATAGTTGTTATGCTAACAAGCATCCATTGATTCAGTGGAACATAATTCAGCCATGCCGGGTACCTCAGCAATATTACAGGTTAAAGGAACTCACAAATGCAATTCCAAGTTAAGCATAGGACAAGTCTAGGTACAAAACTGCAAATATTAAGTGGTCAGAAAGTGCTAACTATTATTTCTACGTAAATCAGACGAGGGAAGTTGTCTCTGACACAGACATAATAGGAGCTGCTTAGATGCCAATTTCCCTTCTTTAGTTTTAAGCATTAACTTTCCTGACTGTCTATACCTTGTGTTAATGCACTTTGTATTCCCATCATACATCCCGTAGTGCTTCTTCCTTCCATGTCTTTACTCAAGCTCTTCTGTCCCCTTCAGAGCTTCTCACGTTCCCTGATCTAGAGGCAAATCCCTTCTGGCTCTTAAGACTCAATGAGAACATCACCCAGCAAACCTTTAGGTGGTCCTCTTTTAATGGCTTCATGGGCTTCCCTGGTGGCTCAGTGGTAAAGAACCTGCCTGCCAATGCAGAAGTCACAGTAGACTCGAGTTCCATCTCTGGGTGAGGAAGTTCCCCTGGAGGAGGAAACGGCAGCCCACTCCAGTATTCTTGTCTGGAGAATCCCATGGACAGAGGATCCTGGCGAGCTACAGCCCACGGGGTCCCAAAGTCGCACACGACTGAGCAGGAGCTTGAGTGCCAGCACTTGTGAACTTTTGCTTTTGGAACATTCACCATGCAGAATTGTAATGGGATCCCTGAGAGTCCTTGTCCACCCATGGACTGTAATCTCTTCAAGGTCAGAAATACAGTTTTACCACTTTCGCAACCTCAGAAACTAGCACTGGACTGGTATGAAGCAGTCTGTCATCTGTGAATGCTGACGTGATGCCTGGATCTTACTTCAGAGCAGGCTGACCTCTCACTCCTCCAAGCTTATTAATTTTATTTGTATCTTTTCCTCAGCTGATTTTTCAGCCTAGAGTGCAATATTCTTTTGCACCTCCCCTTTTCCTTTCAAAACCTAGCCTTTCTGTAGAAATTCAGTCCATAGTCAATCTCATTATGAAGACAGACCAGCAGATCGTAATTAAAATCTGGTCTGGTCTGTTCTTGCTGAGTAGCCTTAGACAAAACTTCTCAACCTCCTCTCTCTTTCCTCAGTTTTTCTAAATGGGGAAAAATCGGAAGGAAAGAAAGGAAAAGATAATGTATATACACACATATATATATATATATATATATATATCATCTTTTTTCAAATTCTTTTCTAAGATGGGTTATTGCAAGACATTGAGTATAGTTCCCTGGACTATACAGAAGGAAGGTCCTCATTGTTTACATGTTTTATATATAGTAATACAGTAGAGTATATCTGTTAATACCACACTCTTAACTTACCTTTCCCCTCCACCCCTCCTTCCCCTTTGGTAACCAGAGGTTTGTTTTCTATGTCTGTGAGCAGGTTTCTGTCTTATAAATAAGCTCATTTGTATACACAGTTTGCTGTACACTTGAAACTGGCACATTATAAATTAACTATTACTTAAATTTTAATTAAAAAAGGAAAATAAATTTTTTAAAAAGGAAAAGGTATGTCTATATCATGTAAGGAATACAAATATTTATAAGTATGAAATTAGCAGCAGTACCATGTCCATCACAGAGCAGGTATTCAAGCAACAATTGAAATCTGCTGCTGAAACCACTCATCTACCAATGGCTTCCCATGGCAGTGGTACAACACTAAGGTTCAGCACTCAGTTCAGTTCAGTCACTCAGTCGTGTCTGACTCTTTGCGATCCCTTGGACTGCAGCACGCCAGGCTTCCCAGTCCATCACCAACTCCTGGAGCTTTCTCAAACTCAAGTCCATCGAGTCAACCATCTCGTCCATCCACCCATCTCGTCCTCTGTCGTCCCCTTCACCTCCTGCCTTGAATTGTTCCCAGCATCAGGGTGTTTTCCAGTGAGTCAGTTCTTTGCATCAGGTGGCCAAAGGATTGGAGTTTCAGCTTCAGCATCAGTCCTTCCAGTGAATATTCAGGACTGATTCCCCTTAGGATGGACTACTTGGATCTCCTTGCAGTCCAAGGGAATCTCAAGAGTCTTCTCCAACACCGCAGTTCAAAAGCATCAATTCTTTGGCGTTTAGCTTTCTTTATAGTCCAACTCTCACATCCATACATGACTACTTGCTTAAAACATAGCTTTGACTAGATGGACCTTTGTTGGCAACGTAATGTTTGTGCTTTTTAATATGCTGTCTAGATTGGTCATAGTTTTCCTTCCAAGGAACAAGCATCTTTTAATTTCATTGCTGCAGTCACCATCTGCAGTGATTTTGGAGCCCCAAAAAATAAAGTCTGTCACTGTTTCCACTGTTTCCCCATCTATTTGCCATGAAGTGATTGGACCGGATGCCATGATCTTAGTTTTCGGAGTGTTGAATTTTAAGCCAACTTTTTCACTCTCCTCTTTCACTTTCATCAAACAGGCTCTTTATTGTACAGGACATTGTACAGTGACATTGTATAGGACATAGTAGAGAAGACATTTATTGTACAGGAGACATTATATAAATGAGACATTGTACAGGAGACATTTATTGTACAGGACATTGTATAATGACATTGTACGGAGGAAGTGATCAAGACCATCCCCAAGAAAAAGAAATGCAGAAGAACAAAATGGTTTTCTGAGGAGGCCTTACAAATAGCTGAGAAAAGAAGAGAAGCTAAAGGAAAAGGAGAAAAGGACAGATACCTCCATCTGAATGCAGAGTTCCAAAGAATAGCAAGGAGAGATAAGAAAGCCTTCCTCAGTGATCACTCTCCTAGAGCCAGACATCCTGGAATGTGAAGTCAAGTGGGCCTTAGGAAGCATCACTACAAACAAAGCTAGTGGAGGTGATGGAATTCCAGTTGAGCTATTTTAAATCCTAAAAGATGATGCTGTGAAAGTGCTGCACTCAATCTGCCAGCAAATTTTGAAAACTCAGCAGTGGCCACAGGACTGGAAAAGGTCAATTTTCATTCCAATCCCAAAGAAAGGCAATGCCAAATAATGCTCAAACTACCACACAATTGCACTCATCTCACACACTAGCAAAGTAATGCTCAAAATTCTCCAGGCCAGCCTTCAACAATACATAAACCATGAACTTCCAGATGTTCAAGCTGGATTTAGAAAGTCAGAGGAACCAGAGATCAAATTGGCAACATCCGCTGGATCATAGAAAAAGTGAGAGAGTCCAGAAAAAATCTACTTCTGCTTTACTGACAGTGCCAGAGCCTTTGACTGTGTGGCTCACAACAAACTGTGGAAAATTCTTAAAGAGTTGGGAATACCAGACCACCTGACCTGCCTCTTGAGAAATCTGTATGCAGGTCAGGAAGCAACAGTTAGAACTGAACATGAAACAACAAATTGGTTCCAAATCGGGAAAGGAGTATGTCAAGGCTGTATATTGTCACCTGCTTATTTAACTTCTATGCAGAGTACATCATGAGAAACGCTGGGCTGAATGAAGCACAAGCTGGATTCAAGATTGCCAGGAGAAATATCAATAACTTCAGACTTGCAGATGACACCACCCTTATGGCAGAAAGTGAAGAAGAACTAAGCTCTCTCTTAATCTCTACATCCTCATTTCTCTGCATAACTCACAAGCACCTCATTTAACATGTCCAAAACTACACTCATCACCTTTATTCTAAGTCAGCCTTTTCCAACTAGCTAATGCTGTAATCATTTTCCCTGCTGCTCAGACTTGACAGCTAAGGTTTCTTAACACCCCTTCTCTCTCTTGGTCAAAGTCCATGGTTGTAGATAATGTGACATAATATGGCTGAGAGTCTTGTGGGAATAGTCTGTTCCAGAGAGGAGGAGTGTGTTATCACCAAGATGATTTAGAATTACTGGCCCATGGTGATAATAAGAAGCAGAGTTACTTCGTGTTATTCTTATTATTGAATCTTAAGTTATCTGCACATAATGCACCTCCTTATTATCTATACCTGGTGAAGTCCGCTCCCATCTCTCCACCCATGGTAGTGCTCTCCCGTGGCCTCAGCCTGCAATGGCCTGGGGCGGGGCTTGGGTTCCCAGCTGGAGATTGAGGCTGGGTCTCAGCAGTGAAAGCACTGGACCAGTGGTCAATGACAAGGGCCCTGGCCCTTTGGTTTTGTAGAAGAGAAACCCCACAAAGACAGAAAATAGTGAAGCAAGTATTTATTAAGAGGAAAAGAGTACAGTACGAGTGGATAGGCACACGGGCAGACTCAGAGGGAGACACATTGAGTTGTGCCTTCGTGGCAGTTTGAATTACTTTCCTGAGGCCTTTCTTTCAATTTTCCTTTGTCCAATCATTCTGATTTGCCTGGCTCATAGTCCATATTTGGCATATCTCAGGATCCTGCTATGAGTGCCCACGCATCACTTAGCCAAGATGGTTTCTACTGACAAGGAGTCTGGGTAGGGCATCCCTTGGCATTACTTCCCTTTGGCCTCCAAGGAGCTTTTTCTGCATATGTGTGGTCAGGGAGGTCTCCTGACTTAGCAGGAAAAAAATATGTGGTCTGGGCAGTGCCCAGCCTCTTTCCTTAATTGCCCTGCTGTTCTTATCTTGGAGTTCTGATTCACAGAGAATAAATCTCCAATCGCTTTACCCTGGGTTGGGGGGAGCAGGAATCTACCTCCTGCCTCAGTAGGTCTGCTGTTATTAAGAGATATTTGATGGTTCACAGAATGCCTGAGATGGCCTTAGGGATATATCTAACCTGGGCTTCCAAGCACAACACCTGCCATGATGCGATCTGTGTGGGGCTTATTACTGCCAAAACTCCAGTATACAAGGAACATGAGCAATGTCACCCACCACCTCTGGTCCCAGAGACCCTCAGCTTCATGTCAGGATTGCTGCAATGTCAGAGGAATCAAGGGCCTATGCCCAGGCTACATCCTCATATGGCTCACTTCCAAGTCAAAGACACATGGAAAAGATTAAACTAGGACAACCTGAGTCTCGTGGCTGCAGCCAAGCAGCACGTGAAGCTGAGGAATATAACACACACACACACACACACACCCCCACACACAGAAGAAATTCTGGCTTTGCATGCCTCTGTGTAAATAGAAACTTGTACATATGGAACTGTGTCCTGTTACAGAATTCCCTGTCACTGCTTGAAAGGTGCAAATCAAGGATACAGCTCCCCTAGGCGTGAGTTTCTAATAATACAGAATCCTGCTAACATGAGAGCTGACTGTATGTATGCATGCAGTGGGAGGATTCACAAGACGGGCATGCACAGGAAGAGAGTTCATAATATTAAGCATCTACTGAAGATGGGTTCTATCAGATCTTCCCACCGTCTTCTACCTAGTCATCACAGTCTGTTGATTCCACCTCCAGCACATTCCTTCCTTTCTGTCCTTAACCTAATGCCTCAGGGCAAGCCCTCATCACTGCCTTGCTGACAGCTGCTAGACTCTTCTAGAAGTCTTATTTCCTTGGCTCCAGTCTCTGCATCCCTGCTTCCAGAGTAAATTTCCTAGCACATGACTGTGGCTATGTTGTACTCTCAGTGAAGTGATTGCATGTCCTAATCACCATTACTCGTTCCTAACCACCCCACTCTACTATTTCTCAAGGGAATTGATTGGCCAGATTGAGGTTGTATGCAATCCTATCAATGCCTCCTAAACCAATCAAAGGTATAGTGACTGTTATTATTGAGAAGTGGTCAGCTCTTACTGGACTGCACATGGGGAGAGTACAAGGAAACACTTCGTAAATGAAGAGAGAATTATTCCTGAAAGAAAAGAAGCCTCCTGGGACTCCCCTGGTGATCCAGTGGTTAAGAATATGCCTGCCAATGCAGGGAACATGGGTTTGATCCCTGGTCCGGGAAAATATCACTTGCTCAGGGCAGATAAGCTGCTGTACACAGCTACTGTGAGCTGTGACTACTGAGCCCATGTGCTCCAGAGGTCATGCTCTGCAACAAGAGAAGCCACTGCAATGAGAAACTCAGGTACCACAATCAGAGAGTAGCCCCCATTTGCCATAATTAGAGAACTGTGTCCATGCATAGCCAAAAAGAAATTAATTAATTAATAAAAAAGAAAAGTTTCCTAAGCCAAAATGCAGCAAGTATCCATTACAAGTTTCATACAATGCATGTATTTGACAAGGCTCAACTCTCTTTCATCTCAATTTCCCCCCCATTCACCTTCCTGCACCCTTTTTTATGGTTTTCTCACACTTTGAAGCCTGGGCCCTGGCTCAGGACATGGTTCTTCCACTTCCCTGAATGCCATCCTCACACCTTTCTGGTTGTGATATCCCTGTCCTCTTCTTTGGTAACTGCATTTAACTGGCCCTTCACCGTTAAGTTTCTTGTGGCTTCATGATTGGACTAAGTAAGGATGGGAACATGTCCCTTTTGCATTGTTGCTGTTCAGTCACTAATTTTTGTCTTAGTTTTGCAACCCCATAGACTGAAGCACTCCAGGCTTCCCTGTTTTTCACTATCTCCTGGAGTTTGCTCAAACTCAAGTCGTTGAGTAAGTAATACCATCCAAGCATCTCATCCTCTGTTGTCCCCTTCTCCTCCTGCCCTAAGTCTTTCCCAACATCAGGGTCTTTTCCGGTGAGTTGGCTCTTCGCATCAGGTAGCCAAATAATGTGGAGCTTCAGCTTTACCATCAGTCCTTCCAGTGAGTATTCAGGGTTGATTTATTTTAAGATTGACTGGTTTGATCTCCTTGTAGCCCAAGGGACTCTTTAGAGTCTTCTCCAACACCACAGTTCAAAAGCATCAATTCTTCGGTGCTCAGCCTTTACTGCTGTTTACTGTTAAATTTCTGGTGGCTCCATGAGTGGACTAAGCAAGATTGTTACCATATTCCTTGTGCATATTATACACCTAATCCCAAGGCACTGTAATTGTCTGATTCTTCCACTGGACTGTGTCCCCTGCTCAGGATTACTCATCTCTCTACCTCCAACTATCTTACCTCATTAGATAGTTAAAGGGGTGAGAAAGGAATCAAATTGTATAGCAGTTGTTCAATAAAGTCCACTGTAATCATAGTTTATTCTTTATATATCAGGGATACTGGAAAGATAGCTGTTGTGCATAGACTAGATTCTATCCAACTGTGTAAACTTTATCTAAATAAGTTTGTTTTATTGAGTCTTCTTCTATAATCAGCAATTTACAAATGTGGAAAAAATGAAGCTTAATGAAACTAAGAAAGTTTCCCATAGATTTATCCCTGTAAGTAATAGATATATGCATTTAGAATCTGGGTCTAGACTCCAAAGTGTGATTTCTTTTCATAATGCGGCATTTTACATTAGAAGAACGATAGCTCCTTTAAAGAAAAGTGAAACTTAAGAACTGAAAATCTATCGCAGGCATTTTAAGCATACCCAACAGAGATAAAATATGACCATCTACTTTAGCAATTGTATTGATTAACCAGTTAATAGTCAAGAAACCACCCAGCAAACCCATTAACTTGGACCTGAAAGCACGAAGGAGGGCCTGATGTTTGCAGAAATGTTGTTATTGATTAAGTTATTGTCAGCCTGGACTTAGAGATGTGTGAAAGGGTTGTGTGACTATGGAATTGCCAGGCTCCAAAAGGTAATTCTATCAAACCACTCAGAACCCTAAGGCACTATTGTGACATGAATATCCCTCACCGGCAGGGTTCTTTCTCATCTAAAGAATCATTTGGCTCCCAGGCTCCGGTCTTCTTGTTTTTATTTATTTAGGAATCTGTCTTCTTTTAGTTTCAAATAGGCTCTAGTCTCCTTCTCTATTTCTTGCATTGTGTGTCTTCCATAGAAAAATGCACCCTACAAGGAAAAAGCTGCTAAGTGAACCTGTAGCTAGCAATACAAAGTCCTGGATGGGCACGGTTTTACTTTGTTATTTATTTATTTAAGGCTAAGACTACAAGCACTTGCTGTGCTGCCAGAATTAAGAGTCCAGGTGTAAAAATGAGTATACTTGTTAAATTGCTGAAGTAGGAACTTCTCAAATTTTAATAGGCATGCAAGCAAAACTAGTAAAATTCAGGGGGAGAAAAACTTCATGAATAGCTGAAACAAAAAACATCTGGTTGCAGCATTTTCCACCCTTTAACAGAAAATCTTACCAAGCTTCTTCAATCAGCAAGACTTTAAGATACACACAAAGGAGGAACAGTCTATGCTCAGAGAAGGGAATGTAAAGGTAAGCCTCAGACATCCATCCTCACCTGGGTGATGCTATGAGGCGCTTCTGCATGCTCAGTGGCTCAGTTGTGTCCTATCTTTGCGACCCCATGGACTGTAGCTGGCCAAGCTCCTCTGTCCATGAGATTTTCCAGGTAAGAATACTGCAGTGGGTTGCCATTTCCTCCTCCAGGGGAATCTTCCTGACCCAGGACTTGAATCTAAACTTCTTGCATCTCCTGCATTGGCAAGAAGATTCTTTACTACTGGCGCCACCTGGGAAGCCCATGAGGTGCTTATGGGAATCAGTAAAGTAGGGGAGGGTGTCTGATGGATTTAGGCACATGGGGCAATCTGGATGTGTGTGTGTGTGCTGATAGCAGAAAGGACTTCAACTGAGTAAGACTGGAGGCTGAGACATCATTTAAGAAGTGATATCGGCCAGGATTTGCTGTTGTTCAGTCGCTCCATCCTGTCTGACTCTTTGAGCCTGCCAGGCTTCCCTGTCTGTCACCATCTCCCAAAGTTTGCTCAGGCTCATGTCCATTGAGTCAGTGATCCCATCCAACCAGCTTATCCTCTGTCATCCCCTTCTGCTCCTGCCTTCAATCTTTCCCAGCATCAGGGTCTTTCCCAATGAGTCAGTTCTTCGCATCACGTGGCCCAAGGATTGGAGCTTCAGCTTCAGGGTTAGTTGAAAACAACATGAACTCTCTGGCAAATTTAAGAATGAGGGGCACTTATTAAAGGAAACTGAAGGATCTAACTTATTTCTGGAGGTTCAGAGACTTAGACTTGAGTCTCTGCAGTCGGGAACAAAGATTTCCTCACGGACTCTCAGGATCTCATCCTGACGTACCCACCATTGTCTTAAATTTAAAGCTTAAGGTCTCCTGTCCTGGGACACCCTTTCTTCCAGGCAAACTGGTTAGAGGTGATCATCCTATTCTTATGGCAGAAATGGGCCTACAAAGACACCATTGCCAAGATTAATGGGGACATAAATTATAGTTTGCCCATCTCTGATACTGGGCATAAAATCTGCTACTAGAACCTGGATAGTCATTCTTCTAGGCCACAATCGATTCCATTGCCATTGTGTCATCACCAGAGTTAGTGTTGACGGGTCTCTGATTTCTGGTGTTCCTAGCTCCTGATCATCTAGTCCCTGGAGGAGGAAATGGCAACCCACTCCAATATTCTTACAGGGAAAACCCTATGGGGAGAGGAGGCTGGCAGGCTACAGTCCATGGGGTTGCAAAGAGTGGGACATGACTGAGTGTGCACATACCATCATCTAGTAGATCCTGAGAAGGACTTATTGGAGCTTTCAGTTTAAGAATAAGAGGACTCTCCAAACATGAAAGAGGTCAAATGTTGCATTTCCCTAAAACAGTGACAACTTTCAACTCTGTCAGCTTTTGCAGTGGACTCAGAGAAAGACAGTGGAAAGATGAACAAAAATGGAAAGAATATAAGTTGATTGGTTTAGAAAGAATTTTGTAAGGTCAGCGGGATGTACATGGCCAAAGACAAAGAACCAACTGTTACCCCAAGATTTCTAGATTGGGTGCTTTGAAGGATTTTGTTGCGATCTTACCTGATATGAAGAACTGACTTATTTGAAAACACCGTGATACAGGGAAAGATTGAAGACGGGAGGAGAAGGGGACGACAGAGGATGAAACGGTTGGATGGCATCACCGACTCAATGGACATGAGTTTGAGTGAACTCCGGGGGTTGGTGATGGACAGGGAGGCCTGGCATGCTGCAGTCCATGGGATGGCAAACAGTGGGACACGACTGAGTGACTGAACTGAACTGACCAAAGTCAAGACTTAAGTGGGATGGACATGTACACACTGCTATATTTAAAATGGATAACCAACAAGGCCCTACTGTAGAGCACAGGGAATTCTGCTCAATGTTATGTGGTAGCCTGGATGGGAGGGGAGTTTGAGGGAGAATGGATATACAGGCACAAGTGGCCGAGTCTCTTCACTGTTCACCTGAAAGTAACATTGTTAATCAGCTACTCTCCAACACAAAATAAAAAGTTTAAAAAAAAGACTTTAAGAGAGAAAGCGTGTGTATGTCTAGAGAGGTAATGAAGTTATTTGCAACCGAGTTTGAGGTACCTCTGGGATGTTCTGGTGGAAAGACCCATTTAGCTGAAGCTGACAAAAGTGCTAAATGAGCCAGTTCACAGGAGGGGAAAGGATTTAAGGACAGCGTGTAATGTGACCGAAATAATGAAGACAGAAACACCTAAATCTGATTCCAAGTCCTTGATTTTTCCAGTACTTCATACTGCGAAGAAGACTTTTATACATACATGGTCCATGGCATAAATATGCCTTTTTGATTTCAGAAGAGAAGAGGGAAAGATAAGGAATATTTAATAATTGTCTCAGAAGTGACAGTATGTGGTAACCATCTAGAACAAATTCAAAGTGAAATATTATTTTACAGATGATGAAAGTGTGTTTCTGAGAGATTAATATGCTTGATATTAGCTGGTAAGCTGAATTAGATGAGCTTTTCTTTCATTTGTTGTTAAGTTTGAACAGCTTATGGCTTATTGCAGTGGTTCTGAAAGTGTGGGCCCAGGGCCAGCAGGATCAGCACTACCAGAATGTCCTTAGAAATGCAAATTATCTGGCCCCACCCACATACCACAGAATCAGAGACTCTGGGTGGGGTCACAAAAGCTGTGTTTTTAACCTACCCTCCAAGGGGTTTCCCTGGTGGCTCAGATGGTAAAGTGTCTGTCTACAGTAAAGCATCTGTCTACAATGTGGGAGACCTGGGTTCTATCCCTGGGTTGGGAAGATAGCCTGGAGAAGGAAATGGCAATCCACTCCAGTACTATTAACTAGAAAATCCCATGTACAGAGGAGCCTGGTAGGCTACAGTCCATGGGGTCCCAAAGAGTTGGACACGACTGAGTGATTTCACGTTCCAGGTGATTCTAATTCATGTTCAAGCTTGAAAACCACTGGCTTTTTATCAAATTTATGTAGAACCATTATGTGCATTTTTCCAGTGGTCATGTATGGATGTGAGAGTTGGACTATAAAGAAAGCTGAGTGCTGAAGAATTGATGCTTTTGAACTGTGGTGTTGGAGAAGACACTTGAGAGCCCCTTGGACTGCAAGGAGATCCAACCACTCCATCCTAAAGGAGATCAGTACTGAATATTCATTGGAAGGACTGATGCTGAAGCTGAAACTCCAATCCTTTGGCCACCTGATGTGAAGAGCTGACTCATTTGAAAAGACCCTGATGCTGGGAAAGATTGAAGGCAGGAGGAGAAGAGGATGACAGAGGATGAGATGGATGGATGGCACTGACTCAATGGACATGAGTTTGAGTGAACTCTGGGAGTTGATGATGGACAGCGAGGCCTGGTGTGCTGCAGTCCATGGGGTCACAAAGAGTCGGACACGACTGAGCAACTGAAGTGAACTGAACTGACTGTGGGTGCGTGCTAAGTCACTTCAGTCATGTCTGACTCTTTGCAAACCTATGGAATAGAGTCCACCAAGCTCTCCGTTCATGGGATTCTCCAGGCAAGAATAATGGAATGGGCTTCCTGGTGGTGCTAGTGGTAAAGAACCTGTCTGTCAATATAGGAGACTTAAAAGACTCAAGTTTGATCCCTGGATCAGGAAGATTCCCTGGAAGAGGGCATGGCAACCTACTCCAGTATTCTTGCCTGGGAAATCCCATGGACAGAGGAGCTTGGCAGGCTAGAATCCATGGTGTCGCAAAGAGTTGGACATGACTGAATCGATTTAGCACTCTTGGATATAAGAAGGACAATTAAAAAATATTTTTTGTCTTGTTTTGGATGAGATAAATAATTTAAATAAGATACCATTTATAAAGTCCTTAGCAGTGTGCCAGGTATATATATTAGATTCTTAATGACTCTAATTGAAATATGATGAACCTAATAATTCAAAAAAGCTGAACAAACCTCACCAAAGACGTTTTAATCTTCTTACAGTGAAAAAAGCTATAGTTTGAATTTATAATGAATGTATGTATTTTATGTATTTTGATTCTTTTTTTTTTTAAACTTTTCATGGCTTCAACTAATTTAGAAATATTGCATACATAAAACTATTTGTTTTTAAGATATCTTATAAAGCCCACTGCCCAGGTGGTGCTATTGGTAAAGGACTCAACTGCCAATGCAGGAAACATAAGAGATGTGGGTTCAATGCCTGGGTCAGGAATATCCCCTGGAGGAATGCATGGCAACCCACTCCTGGGTTGCCTGGAGAATCCCCATGGACAGAGGAACCTAGTGGGCTATGGTCCACAGAGTTGAGAAGAGTTGGACAGGCCTGAGTGACTTAGCATGCACGCATCAAGTCTGCTAACAACAAGAGTTAGGAAATGAAAACCTGGACATCTGAAGGTGATTTTAGGAAATTTGATCTATTTATTCCTGTACATGTTAACTTTCTGATCCCAACACACAGTCACCCATTTCTCTTAATATTAGAAATTTAGCACTCAGAGAGTCACATTTATGGTCAATGCAGATAGTTTTTAAAAAGGACTAATGGTCATTGTTTGGAGAAGGCAATGGAACCCCACTCCAGTACTCTTGCCTGGAAAATCCCATGGATGGGGGAGCCTGGCAGGTTGCAGTCCCTGGGGTCACGAATGGTCGGACATGACTGAGCGACTTCACTTTCATGCATTGGAGAAGGAAATGGCAACCCACTCCAGTGTTCTTGCCTGGAGAATCCCAGGGATGGGGGAGCCTGGTGAGCTGCCGTCTCTGGGGTCGCACAGAGTCGGACACGACTGAAGTGACTTAGCAGCAATGGTCATTGTTGGTAACCCAGAAGGGATGCATGAATTGACTGGAAGAAACACCACTTCCCTGGCTCCTGTCCAATCCAGAGGTTCTAGTTTTCAGGGAAGTCTGTGCTGTACCGGTGGGGACGCTGCCCAGGGTGCTGCCTCCTGTGTTCTGAGCTGAGTTCTGCTATTTTCCATGTAGGAAACCCTCAGGTGATGACTTAGTGTCTCTACTCCCCAGGTCTTTCTTTTTGAAATAAACTCCTTAGGTCCTGGGGCTTCCCTGGTGGCTCAGTCAGTAAAGAATCCACCTGCGATACAGGAGACCCAGGTTTGATCCCTGGGTTGGGACGATTCCTCTGGAGAAGGAGATGGCTGGCACGCTACAGTCCATGGGGACACCAGAGACATAACTTAATGACTAAACCTCCACCGCCACTTAGGTAGTAGTCAGCAAAGATTCCTGCCAGCATGAGTCTAAAAAAGAAAGATTTGCCAAATAACAAGGAAATGTTAGATGAGGAGAGAGAGAATCTACTCACTAATGTGTCGCACTTTACTGAAGAGTGTAAATTGTTCCCCTGGAGATGCAGATGTTATTCATGACACTGTAGATCAATTCAGAAACGTAGTTTACCCTGATTTAGCATTATGCTTAATTGTTCTGAAGACTAATGCAAGGCAGTCATCTCAGCGTGCCGCTTTGTGTAGTTATATTTTAAAATTAAATGCTGCACTAATCTGCTTTGTGAGACTGCTCTACAGGAGGAACTTCTAGGTTTGTAGCCTCGAGACTCAGAAATGAAGGTATAGCCACACCAGGGGATCTAATTATAAGAGCTACATTTTTCTTTTTTTTCAAGCATGTACTTTGGGCCTGCCAAGTGCTAAGATTCAGAATGATAATATATTGTTACTAATCCTCAGAAAGACTGTAGAGGAGAACTTAACACCATATTGCAAATTAAGACAGCGAACTCAAAGCAGAGACATGAGTTGTGGTGGACACTCTGAAAAGTAAAAGGTAGAGTTTGGGTCCAAAATTCGTGTTCACTTGACTCTTGCCCCCAGGAAAACACACAAGGAGACTTAATAGAGCAGGTACTATCTGCTGTATACCAAGTCTTTGATATTTGTCTACCTCATCAGCTGTAACACCTCCAAGTAGGTCTTACAGTTGGCCCCATTCTACTGAGCAGGAAATTGTTTGCTCTGGGTCATGGAAGCCGATCTGAGAGCCTTGGCTCTCAACTCACGTGTTGGAGGCCTGAACCCATGCTCCACATGCGGTGCAGACCAAAATCAGAAAATAAAGAAAGAGTAGTGCTAAAATCACAATGAAAATCAATCGCGTTCATCTAGCTGAGTGCAGATAAAAATGGTTTTGTAATTTCTTCTTATATAGCATGACATTTTGCAACATTAAGTAATAATAAAGCCTGGGAAAATATCTCATTATATCAGAACAAAAACTTCTCAAAAGTATTCTCAGGATCAGTGCTTGTCTTTTAGCAGGCATCAGGTATTCTCACTAGTTAGGGATACAGATTATGTTTCAAATAATAAAAGCATTTGGAGAAAGATATATTGACTCCATGCTTCCCTTTTCCTTCTGATTATGTCTGTTAGGGAAACACTGAATAATCATTCCACATTGTTTTGAATGACAGTAGCAAAATACCACTAAGGAAAATTAAATAGTGCTGACCTTCCCTCCCCCCACCAATGGTAATAAATAAATTATATAAAATTTGGAAATCATGTGAAAGTATATCTTTTGAAATTATTCTTATGATTATTAAAATAATCCAGTTTTGAACCTAAAAATTGGGGGCCAGTTCCTCTGCTCTTAAATGATAAAAATGGCTAGATTGGGTTATTCCTAGGTCATAATACTGTTAGCAGTTAGACTGAGAAATGAATACACACATCCTTAAAGTGTGAGCTGCTCGTTCTGTTAGATTTCATCATACCAGTAATTGGATTATTATACCACAGTACAGTGCGGAAAAAAAAAAACTGTGGTTCAAATTCCAGCTTCCTGTATGTACAAGCTGAGCATTTTACATATTTACCTTCTATTAAACTGTTAGTTTATCTTCAAGCTATAACTCATACCTCATACTATTTCTGTGATATTTAAATAGATAAGAGTATGCCATATTTCTAGCACAATAAAAGAACTCCAAAACTTTTCATTCCTTGCTCTTCTTCCCATATCTTCTTCTAAATCACAAATAGTTACAAAGAATAGTGGGTAACCTAAAGAGCACTCTGAGTGGACTGTGGGTTCATTGAGTGCAGGCAGGCAGCATCCCTGTTGTTTATGAAGAGGGATGGCTCCTTGTAGTTCAGAAACTTGTGTAAACCTCTACTGACAGATAAACTCTCCTGGAGGGGGGTTTATTTCAGAGAAGCCAGCCCCTGGTCTGCGCAGTTGAATTGCAAAGGTAACTCAGAACCATTTGCTATGCTAAGCATGAATGACAACTGCTGATGAGGTTAAGCAAATGATTTGAAAAGAAATCAAGTAATCTCTACTGCAAATGAGAGTAAACCTCAGGTTTCTATACTCCTCAGAAGGATTATATTTATAAAATCCATGAATAAAAAGGTTCAGCAGAGAAGAACCAAGGCAGTAGTAAGAAAAGACCATGGGCTCTGGTGACATAGGACTGGACTGTAAGTCCCAGATACGTCACTCATACAAAGTGTGGAACTACGTGTGAGTGCACCAGTTAGCTATTGCTGCATAACAGAATGTCTCAGAATTTAGGGCTTAAATTAATAGTCTTTCCCCGCCCCCCTCAGGAATCTGTGGGTTAGTATTGCAGTTCTACAGATCTAAATTAAGCTTGGCAAAGCTCACTCATCTATCTTTGGGCAGATGCAGATCAGCCAAGCAGCTTTTCTAATCCTGCTATGACTTTCTCAAAAGCTTGAGGTCTCAACTGGGATAATCAGGCTACACAGATCTGTTTCAGAGGTCTTATCTCTTCTGAAGGCTAACTGGTACATGCTCTTCCAGAGAAGTCAGAGGGAACAGTGGAGAGAAAAGAAATTCACAAGGTCTACTGAAGTGTAGGCTTGGTAACTGAGAGACACTGATGTTCCATATTCAGGTCAGTCTGTGTGAATAAGATTCCGATGAATATTTTATTATTAGTTAGCTATGATGCACAAATAGGTTTGAAGACAGTGTCTTTGCTGTTTGCATTGTGTATTTATCATAATACATCTTTATTAAAATGTTATAAATAAGCCAAACAGAAAGTAAAGCAACCAATAAAAAAATGTCTCTATTACCTCTCACAACTGAAATTTTCAGGGATAAATATGACTTTTGTCGTGCCTGGATCCACGGGTTCCAAAGACATAGTCTTTGTTTTTCTTTCTTCAACTACTTCCTCAGCTTTCAGCTGTGGAAGTCACACTGCGAATGTAGGGTCTTTGTATATTGTGGTGAAAGTGGCCATCAGCACCTAATGAAGTGGCCTTAGAACTGTATTAAGTACAACAAGAGAGAAAAGAGGGAGACAGAGACAGACACACAGAGAGAAAGCTTCTCTTTTTTTGACACTCAGATAAAGTCTACTATGAATTCTCACTGGCACAACTTGTACCACATGTCCTCCCAGGAGCTCGGATGAGTGCATTCAACAGATGTGGACTAGAATGGACAAGGTGCATTCCCAAAGGGAAATCAGAGCGCCATTACCAAAAGAAGGAAAGGGGTAACAACAACAACAACAAAACACACACAAAAACAGACTGGACAGGCAAAAAATAACAGATGTCTACAACAAATGATACAGTCTACATCTGCTTTTCTGCAACATGCTATTATACCCCTTTTCAAGCTGTTGTAATCAAGTATTTTATTCTGAATTATACACTGTTGTATTATTTTTTTGAGCACAAGGAAAATGGATTGTATCTTGTCATATCAGTATCCCTAGCACTGTGTGTGACTCTTAAGTAGACCATTGGTATATCTACTTTTTAAAGAGAGTTTATTGGGAGTCCCAGTCTCTGATTCAGAAGGGCCACATGTAGGATTCTTATTTTTTCTGATTTTTAACACCTTTGGCTCCAACTCTGCATTTCCATGTGTTCTATAGCCCTACAGAGATGGGAGAAACAGAAGCCTCCATTTATCCTGACTGGAATTGTGTTAAGTAACCTGATTCCTGGACATATTCTGCTAGATTTACATTTCAATCTTGAACAGATAGATTCAGAATTCTAGTTTTCTCAAGGTGGTAGTCAATAAGAGGAGACAAAATTTTTAAAACCTGGAGCAATCTGGTCTGTGGATCCTACTTCCATTCTACTCATACTTTGATCCACTATTCTAATTGTGGATCGTCTTTCAAACAGACATTAGAATCACCTGACCAGGAAAAATCTACATAACTGGTGTCAGAATGGAATGAAGAAAAGCACACAGGCATTCAGCAGACCAGACATCGCAAAAGGGTAGACGGTAAGGAAAAAAGAACTATTAATAATCTCACTTTTTCATGAAAGTTTCAGACACTGTATACAGCATGGCTTTGTGCTCTTCATCCAAATCAAAGTCCATCTCCTTGTTTTCTCCCATTCAAGATCCTGTTTGAAATCTTGCCACTGTCACACAACCATCAGCAACCAATTCCATGACAAGCCCATTTAGTCATCAGGGGGCTACCAACTGTAAGTGGTACTTATCCCAGCTGACATAAGCATGGAGTTCTGCTTCCTGAGATACCTATTGGCATTCTAATTCTTCCCACCACCACTAGACGTGGGTAATGTAATTCACCCCAAGTCTCCTGTAAGGAGTAGGAGACAACTCACAGACATTAGGCAGTGTGTTCTAAGTCACTTCAGTCGTGTCTGACTTTTTGCAACCCTGTGGACTGTAGCCGACCAGGGTCCTCCGTCCATGGGATTTCCCAGGTAAGAATACTGGAGTGGATTGCCATTTCCTCTTTCAGGGAATCCTCCTGACCCAGGTATCGAACCCCCATTTCCTGCATTGGCAGGTGGATTCTTTACCACTGAGCCACCAGGGGAACCCAATTTATTCTAAATACAGCCACCCTAAAAGTTAGAGCTTCCACATAGGAATTTTGGCCAGACATATGCATTCAGTTCAAAACAATATTTAACCAATTAAAAAGGGCAAAAAAGAATTCTAAGAAATAAAGAAATATTAACAATGGGGAGTGGCCACCACCCCTAGGGATAGGGAAAGGAAAAGAGAAAAAATAAAAGCTCAGAGAAGGAGGCCATGCCAGGCTGATAGTCAGCCCTATGACAAGAGGGCATGGCTGACACAGGAACACATTGTCCAGCGTGGTGAGGTAGAGCAATGATGATCGAGAACCACTCTCTGTTTCTGGAAGAAACTACCCAGTGGGCTCCATCAGCTGACCCCAAGGGCAGCCCGCCTCTTTGGTGATGGTGCCAAGGACCGCTGCAGGCAGTTGCTCTTTCCACTGTAGAGAAGCATGGGGACTGTGTGGTTCCTTCTAGCCTTGCAGTGCATGTCTGGGACTGGCTGCTGGCAGACCCTAACATAACATAGAACCAGCTGGCAAAGGAAAATACGGTGTGCAGTGTCTGGTCCTTCAGATCACAAGCATTGCAAAGCAGAGTGGTTTAGCAATTAACTTGCTGAGAGGCAGTAAGTTAATTATCTGCAGAGTCCACCATTCGGGACACACCGCATTCATAAATACCCCTCTGCACAGTCTTGGGCTTCTATACGAAAGCAAAACAACTCTGCTTTTACCTCACAAGAGGCTGCTAGCCTCTGAACAAGTGTCCAAGCTCTCATATTTTCCCCCAAGCGAGAAGACACACACTCTTGACAGTCATTGTGTTAACTATTAATTGCTGACCACATTATTTACCCCTCAGATTAATCACAGCCCCATTAAATATTCTGGTACTAAGTAATGCTATGAAACCTAATCTGCAACAAACTTATACAAAATGGCAAGGATAAAAAGGGAAAGAAAAAACTAATATGTAGGAATAATTATAAACACACAACACAAAAAGAAAACATGCAAACTGCCTACACTTCTTGTTTTTACAGCTTCCTCTGAGGTCACAGTTGATATCTATGGCTTCCTTCTCCCACTATCCATTCCATATTTCCACTACCGTCCCAGGAACCCATCTGATTAAAGGTCTGCACTGAGAGAATGATCCAAACCTTTATTTCTGAAGGGTCTGAATATTTTATGGTCATCTTATTTTGTTCCTAGCAGTTTTCCATTAACTTCTACTATTGGAAATGGAAATATTAATCATTTCAGAATATCCTCTGGCTCTCTGACACAGCTCTCCTTGTCTGTATGTGGAGCAACTGTCCAGTTTCCTCTTAATAATATGGATCAGTCACTCTAGCCTGTAATAATAACTCCCCTCCTTGTCTTTTAATTAATTTTTTCTTTGCCTTTTGGTTCAATGACATAGGATCACCAAATGACCAGAGGTCTGTCTCAACTTTCCATTCACTGGAATCATTGTTATGTATCCTACTGGAAGCATTTCTTGTTTTTGAGCTAAGGTCTTCAAACCAGCAGAGTTTGGAGTTGCCAGGATGGGAACTGAAAATTCTGTGAGTGGGCTGAAAGTGAAAGTCACTCAGTTGTGTCTGACTTTTTGTGACCCCATGAACTGTCCATGGAATTCTCCAGGCCAGAATACTGGAATGGGTAGCCGTTCCCTTTTCCAGGGGATCTTCCCAACCCAGGGATTGAACCCAGGTCTCTCACACGGCAAGCAGATTCTTTACCAGCTGAGCCACAAGGGAAGCCACAAGGGAAGTGAGTGGGCTCTTTGGACTAATAATGATAGGAGCCATCCCAGTATATCCCTTTTCCAATCCCACCTACTTTAGCAATGAGGAACTAAGCACCTTATAATATGGTTCAAATTGTTTCAAAGCATATTAAGCACTGTGCAATATAGAACTTAATTCTTTTAGAGTTCTGTTTCAAAACTGACATCATAACTGAGTCCTCAGTAAGTCAACCCCATCTCCTTGTTACACCCATACTTCTGAATGACCAGGTATGAAGTAAAAAACAAAAAACAGCAACAACAACCACAAAATGCTTAATTCTATGGACAAAAGCTTTGCTGTACTTTCTTTGCTGTCAAATGAATTTCTTGATTAGAAGTAATGCTATGTAAATAGAAGTAAAGCGACTTCCCTGGTGGTTCAGATGATAAGCATCTGCCTACAACACAGGAGACCCAGGTTTGATCCCTGGGTCAGGAAGATCCCCTAGAGAAGGAAATGGCAACCCACTCCAGTATTCTTGCTTGGAAAATCCCATGGACGGAGGAGCCTGGTTGGCTACTGTCCATGGGGTCTCAAAGAGTCGAACACGACTGAGTGACTTCACTTCACTTAATGCTAAATGCTATGTACACAATTTTGACCGTGAATGAGGCATTCTTTGAGTCCACAGATGGCCCTGCTGGAAGAGGCATTATGACCAGGAATGATAATTCTATAACCAGAATACATGTCTATTCTAGAAAAGAACCCACCGCCCCCCCATACCCACACCATGATGAATGGGGCCTCATGTAGTAAAGCAGGTTATACTGATCAGCTGCTTTAGATGAATGTAGATTCATATTCCTGGCCATCTCTCAGTCCAGACCAAGTAGCTCATCTAACGTGCTCCTTGAAATTCTATCCACTATGGTGTTTTCCTTGGGCACTAGGTTTCATGGACACTCCTGAGGGGGGTACCTATGCAGAAGCTGTCCAATAAACCTGTGAATCCGTCAACAATTATTTGCATAGTCCCTACATAAGTCATGTATTGTGCCAAAAAGTATAAGGAATACAAAAACTAGTTTTGCAAAAATAGAGAAACCTGGGGGAAATATGCAAGAATAATTCTCCTTGTATTATTCCTACAAACACTTCCACAAAAAAATGTGTATAAAAAGTTCAAACATGACTCCTTTCCTTGGGCTTTCACAATTTTATGGGGGAGATAAAGCATGTGTAGAGATAAGCATCATCTGCATGAGACAAGAGTAAGTTAAGGATCTTTGAGAAATGAAGGGGGAAAAAAAGGAATAAAATGTCATTCATTAATTGAGTCACAAGTAGAACTGTTTTGAACACAATATAAGCAGACACTGTATACAGCTGGAGACAAAGAGATGAAAGATATTTTATTACATTTTCGATCACTGCATTTCAGTATAAGAAAAAATAGAGGTGTGCACTGCATGTTATTGGAGCTCAGGGGAGAGACGCCTAATGTAGGTGATGGAAACTGGTGAACGTTTCCTGGAAGATCATCTTAAAATCCTGCACAGATTAGTAGATATTCTGTGTTAGGGCTTAGAAACAATAGATCAGTAGAGGACTCTAAGACATGTGAGTTCATACATGCTGAGAGATGAAGGTGGGTTTGTGGGAAAATTAAAGTTCACTGAACCACACAGTAGGTCTGCACCTATGTGAGGCTATCGAGATTTCTGCTGTCTGTGTAACTGGTAACTCTTAAAGGATTTTAGAGACCATCATTGGGTACTTATTTCAGAAGAAATCTCACTGACTAGTCTATAAATAAAAATGGATGTGATGGGATGAAAATTAAAGTAGAAGAAGAAAAAGACTGTTGCAGTAATATGAGTGAGCTTAATGCTACCTATAACTGAGGAAGTCCTGAGAAATAGGAAGAAGACAAGTGGATTCCAGAGATTTTAGGAGACTGAATCAATAGAACTTAGAAACTGTGCACACAGAGGGTGAGGAAGGAGAGCCAGAGTAAAGAATGAATACCAGGTAAAGACAGGCATCTGAATTTATTATGTGGAAGATATAAGAGCTTCCCCAGTGACTCGGTGGTAAAAGAATCTGCCTTCCAATGTAGGAGACACAGGAGACTCAGGTATGATCTCTGAGTAAGGAAGATCCCCTGAAGGAGGAAATTACTCCAGTATTCTTGTCTGGAAAATCCAATGGGCAGAGGAGCCTGGTGGACTGCAGTCCATGGTGTCACAAAGAGTCAGACACAACTGAGCTACTGAGCGCGCACACACACACACACAAGACATAAGGCAATGGAATTAATCAGAGGCAGTTCAATATCAGAGGTAATGTTAACTGGTGCTCTAGAGGCCAAGTGTCAATGATTCTCTGTTGGTTTCCCTGAAGCCAAGTGACTCCATTCAAGCTCCCTGTGAGCTCACTGAGGATAGAAGTAGTATGCTTGAGGGGACAAAGTTACCCCTGAGCAACAGTCACCATTTTCAAGTTGGTTGTTATTAACTACCTGAACATTAGTCTTATTCAGGGAAACAGAATTAGGAGAAGTGGACTTTCTAGAGCTTGTTTACAGGTGGTAAGACTCAGGAAAGCAGTGAGCTGTGACTGGCAAAGTAGACGGGTAAATGATAGAGTCAAGGGTTGAATCAGGACTGATGCGATTTCAGTGCTTACGGTCTTTCACCTCTACTAACTCACGAGTAGAAAAGATTTATAGAGCATTGCTTCCCTGGTGGTTCAGATGGTAAAGAATCTGTCTGCAATGCAGGAGACCTAGGCTTGATTCCTGGGTAGGGAAGATCCCCTGGAGAAGGAAATTGCCACTCACTCCAGTATTCTTGCCCAGAGAATCCCATGAACAGCCTGGAGGGCTGCAGTCCATGGGGTCACAAAGAGTTGGACACAACTGAGTGACTAATACACACACACACTCACACACACACACACACACAAATGTTTGGAGGCTTGCCAGGTGGTACTAGTGGTAAAGAACCCGCCTGCCAATGCAGGAGACATAAGAGATGCTGGTTTGACTTGGGTAGGGAATGACGCCTGGAGGAGGAACTAGCAACCAACTCCAGTATTCTTGTCTTGAGAATTCCATGGACAGAAGAGCCTGATGGTCCATATAGTCACAAAGAGTCAGACATGAATGAGCAACTAACACTTTCACTTTCACAAGAGTTTAGTACTAATATTATAATCATGCTCAACACAAGAGTGCCCAAATGTATTTCCATGAATTGTAGGCATGTTGAAAAAATGGAAAATTACAGATTTTACTTGCTGCTGCTTTCTCCATCTTCTTCATGGGACATAATCTCTGCAAATGGGTAAAGCCTTCCTTTGTATACAGCCCATCAGAAGTTACCAAGTTAGTCAGCAAAGCTAATACACGGAAGGGGCATTGCTCACACAAGAATCAGTCACGGTTCAGAGCTGGTTAATCAAATCTAATTAGACAACTCACTAATTGATCCCAGAAGCTATCACCATTTGACCTCTGGTGAAAGGGCCTGATACATTCAAACTCCTCTGGAGACAAGTGAATAGAAATTCTCATTGGATGAAACCACATAATTCAATTAACCTACTTAGTGAACTCAAGGTTTAGTCAAATCATTCAAGTGTGTATTGGGTTTCAGGAAGAGATTGAATTGGAATTTATCTTTTTCTTGTCTTCTGATGAAAACTGTCTGGATTGCAACATCTTAGGGGCCACTTTCAAGAAATGATAACATAAAATATGGTTGGTCATTGGTGGTAATGATTTTAGTTGCTAATCTGCCCTTCTCTGTAATGACATGGACTAAAGTCTGCCAAATCATTGGTCACTACTGCCTTGAAATTTATTCTTTACTATTTCCCTTCCTTCCTTCCTCCTTTCCTTCCTTTTTCCTATCTTTTTTAATTTTCAAAATCCTGCAAACCTAGGTTCTTTGGTAACAGAAAAAACAGATTAATTCATCAGAGTAGAAGTGATTGGAATCTATAATCATCCAACCTTATAAAATAAAAAGGTAAATTACAAATCACCAAAATACATGACGGATACTAGATTAGTGAATAGGTGAAATCTGTCTTACCAATAAATGAGGATTCATAGATATGTAGTCAGGAAAATGAGTAAAGAGTGTAACTATTCCATTCAAGAAATAGTAATGGCTGCTATCAAAAAGTCTACAAACAATAAATGCTGGAGAGGGTGTGGAGAAAAGGGAACCATCTTACACTGTTGGTGGGAATGCAAATTAGTACAGCCACTAGGGAGAACAGTGTGGAGATGCCTTAAAAAACTGGAAATAGAACTGCCATATGACCCAGCAATCCCACTGCTGGGCATACACACCAAGGAAACCAGAATTGAAAGAGACACGTGTACCCCAATGTTCATTGCAGCACTGTTTACAATAGCCAGGACATGGAAGCAACCTAGATGTCCGTCAGCAGATGAATGGATAAGAAAGCGGTGGTACATATACACAATGGAGTATTACTCAGCCATTAAAAAGAATACATTTGAATCAGTTCTTGTGAGGTGGATGAAACTGGAGCCTATTACACAGAGTGAAGTAAGTCAGAAAAAAAAAACACCAATACAGTATATTAACGCATATATATAGAATTTAGAAAGATGGTAACAATGACTCTATATGTGAGACAGGAAAAGAGACACAGATATAAAGAACAGACTTTTGGACTCTGTGGGAGAAGGCAAGGGTGGGATGATTTGAGAGAATAGCATTGAAACATGTATATTACCGTATGTGAAATAGATCACCAGTCCAAGTTTGATGCGTGAAACAGGGCACTCAAAACCGGAGCCCTGGGACAACCCTGAGGGATGGGACAGGGAGGGAGGTGGGAAGGGTTTCAGGATGGGGGACACATGTACACCCATGGCTGATTCATGTCAATGTATGGCAAAAATTATTTTAAAGTAATTAGCCTCCAATTAAAATAAACAAATTAATTAAAATAATAAAATAAAAGGCAAAAAATAGTAAATGGAAATAGCCAATGTAAATATGGAAAATATCATTTTTGAAATCCTCATCAAAGAAATGCAAATTAAAGCACAAATAATACCACACTGACATCAAAGTGCTAATTCACTTTAAGCTTCTAACAAATTACCTTCTAGTAAGATGGTACCATTTACAAAGGCACTGATAATATACACCAAACCCTGTTACAAAGTTAAATATGTTTCTGCATGTAAAGATATTTAATTTTTATCAGTTTTGAAGTACAAAAATTGGGCTACAAATGAGACTATAGAAAACAAATTGCACTTTGTGAATTAAAAAAATTTATGTATGTATATATATATATATATATATATAGGCTAAAAAGGCTGCAAAAAGCTAATAGTGATTCTTTCTAAATGATAGGATTTTAAGTCACATTTAACTTATTCTATTTATTTGTTTCAATTTACTACAATATTTTAAATGGGTGTTACTTTGGGGCTAAGAAAAGTTATCTGTTTTATTAGGGTATTTAAAGAGGAAATGTCAATGGTAATATTGACAAACATCTCTGGGATTTTATCTGTCGTCCTCCCATCACAGCGTATCACCTGAAGCTCTCAATTTCTTCCTCCTGGACTCTCCAGTTTCTATTCGTTCCTGTATAAGGGACGAATTGATTTTTTTTCTTTTTTCCCCACAGATGCTTCCAGATTTTTAAAAGTATAATTTCAGTATAGCAACCTCCCTGTACAAAATCCTAGTCATCCCTACTCTCCCTTCCTACTTCCCTGTGATCCAGTAAAACTGACTTGGTCTCTTTACTAATCAGAGAAGCATCAAATTAAACAACTAGCCGAAAAATATACAAACTGAATGCCAAGGAAGGAAAAAAAATATTTAATTTACTTTTCTGACTCTACAGAGAGATATTGTGCTCTGGTTCTGAGAGTAGAATTTGTATTAAAGAGTAAAAGGTAACTGAGTAAGGTTTGGATTCAATATGAACATTTTCCTCCACAAATTAGTTTCATTAAACTGGAATAAATTGCCTCAAGACATTCAAATTCAATACATACTAGAGTATAAATATATTAGGTGGCTAGTCTCCTGAGCATTTAGGTTTGTAGTCTTATATTTATGCTTTACAGCCAGCTGGTGAATTATGCACTGTCTCCATCTACTAGCCCAGTTAGTGGTGCTCGAAATCAGGAAGAGATTCATTTAGGGCCACAAGTAAGTGGCATAACTAGAATTTTATGAGGTCCTGAGACTCTGCTTCTTTCCCTTACTTCACGAGTAATTCCAAAATACAGTGAGGTATCAGGACAGTAAAAGTGAAGATGATATAAGGCAGAAAAGAAGAATGTAATCCCAAAGAATAAAAACAAGGGGAAAAAGAGTTTTACAGCAAAAGCAATGAGAGTAGGAGTGACTGGAGGGCTTCACAGAAGAGAGGTGAGTGTCTGTTCAGTCCCCCAACATCTGTTAGACTGCTGGGGCTGCCATGAAAAGAGTTACAAACCGGGCAGCCCTAACAGCAGAGTTGCTCACAATTCTGGAGGCTGGAGGTCAAGATGAAGGTGTCAGAAGGGCTGGTCTCTTAGGCTTCTCTCCTTGGCTTATAATTGTCTATCTTTTCACTGTGCCTCCACATGGTCTTCCTTCTATGTATGTTTGCTTCCAAATTTCCTCTTATAAGACACCAGTCATGTTTTATTAGGGTTCACTCAAATGACCACCTTTTAATTTGTGTGTGTGCATGCTGAGTAGTTCAGTCATGTCCGACCCCTTGCAACCCCATGGACTATAGTCTTCCAGGCTCCTCTGTCCATGGGATTCTCCAGCCAAGAATAGTGGAGTGGGTTGCCACTGACCTCCTCCAGGAGATCTTTCTGACTCAGGGATTGAACCCTCATCTTTTATGTCTCCTGCATTGGCAGGTGGGTTCTTTACCACTAGCTCCACCTGGGAAACCCTGCATTTTAACTTAATTATCCATTTAAGAGACTTCCAAACAAAATCACATTCTGAGGTACTGGGTACTAAGGATTCAACATATGAATTTGAGGGGAACACAGTTTAGCCAATAACTCCTTCTATGTGGTGCAGGGCATACTACCTCTAATATTTCTTCTTTCTAAAGAAATTTTCTAAGACTCAACTCCAGTACACAATAGTCAATCCCTCATCAGCATAAACATTTAATTATGTGTTGTCTTTTGTACAGATCAGTTCATTCTGTATAAGCATTATTCGTTCTCAGTCTTTCTCATCAGAATTTCAGTTCCTAAAAGATATATTCAGTGTGTTATCTTTATTACCTAGAATTCAGTTCAGTTCAGTCACTCAGTCATGTCCAACTCTTTGCAACCCCATGAATCACAGCACACCAGGCCTCCCTATCCATCACCAACTCCCAGAGTTTACCCAAACTCATGTCATCACCATGATGGTGATGCCATCCAGCCATCTCATCCTCTCTTGTCCCCTTCTCCTCTTGTCCCCAGTCCCTCCCAGCATCAGAGTCTTTTCCAATGAGTCAACTCTTCACATGAGGTGGCCAAAGTACTGGAGTTTCAGCTTCAGCATCAGTCCTTCCAATGAACACCCAGGACTGATCTCCTTTAGGATGGACTGGTTGGATTTCCTTGCAGTCCAAGGGACTTTCAAGAGTCTTCTCCAACACCACAGTTCAAAAGCATTAATTCTTTGGTGCTCAGCTTCAGAGTCCAACTCTCACAATCCATACATAACCACTGGAAAATCCATAGCCTTGACTAGACGGACCTTTGTTGGCAAAGTAATATCTCTGTTTTTCAATATGCTATCTAGGATGGTCATAACTTTCCTCCCAAAGAGTAAGTGTCTTTTAATTTCATGGCTGCAATCACCATCTGCAGTAATTTTGGAGCCCCCAAAAATAAAGTCTGACACTGTTTCCACTGTTTCCCCATCTATTTCCCATGAAGTGATAGGACTAGATGCCATGATCTTCGTTTTCTGAATGTTGAGCTTTAAGCCAACTTTTTCACTCTCCTCTTTCACTTTCATCAAGAGGCTCTTTAGTTGCTCTTCACTTTCTGCCATAAGGGTGGTGTCATCTGCATATCAACCCACTCCAGTGTTCATGCCTGGAGAATCCCAAGGACGGTGGAGCCTGGTGGGCTGCTGTCAATGGGGTGGCACAGAGTCGGACCCAACTGAAGCGACACAGCAGCAGCAGCAGCAGCATCTGCATATCTGAGGTTATTGATATTTCTCCTGGCAATCTTGATTCCAGCTTGTGCTTTATCCAGTCTAGTGTTTCTCATGATGTACTCTGCATATAAGTTAAATAAGAGGGTGACAATATACAGACTTGATGTACTCCTTTTCCTATTTGGAACCAGTCTGTTGTGCCATGTCCAGTTCTAACTGTTGCTTCCTGACCTGCATATAGGTTTCTCAAGAGGCAGGTCAGGTGGTCTGGTATTCCCATCTCTTTCAGAAATTTCCACAGTTTATTGTGATCCACACAGTCAAAGGCTTTGGCATAGTCAATAAAGCAGAAGTAGAGGTTTTTCTGGAACTCTCTTGCTTTTTCAATGATCCAGTGGATATTGGGAATTACCTAGAATAGTAGAAACTAAAAATTGAACAGATAGGCCCTATATGCTGCACACAACTCAAGGACAAAGGACATGTTTACTTTATTAAAAAAATAAATATACTCAGAATCTAGTATCTGTCATGGAAAATGACTTGTTGAATCAATATGTGATTAAGACAATGAATTAATTAATGAATGAAGTGAAAGAAAAACCAGTAAAACAGAGAAGAAACAATCAGAGAGGGGAAAATTTTCAGGAAGATGGCACCAAATTGCATCCCCTTTCAATGATCTGTAAATAGTATCTTTGTTGTCACTAAGTTCTTCCAAATAATTCTGATATAAAGCAAAGTCTGAGAGGTCCTGACCAATCCAGATACTCCCTGCAAGTGTTAACAAGGTGATGACTTAATTACCCGAAAGGTTGCCTTGCTTGTCTATGTTATTTTATTTTTGTGTAGACCTGCTCTGGACTCCAGATTTCTAAAACGAGCACCTTGGAGGAGTTCCATGGCAATCTCCCTGGAGACAGAGTTGGGATTATTAATATAGTTTTGGAAATAACAGCTCTTAGACGCTGTAACTCACATTAATGTGCAATACCCAGACCGCTCACTCTGCGGATGGGAATGCAATGTACTCATTCTGGTTTATTATAAAAGCATTAAAATGTGCTCTGTGGGTTAATCATGATGACACTTGCATCTGTTTTGGAGGTTTTGAGTTGTTTTTTGTGGAATTTAATCATACTCTTCTTGAACTTTACCTTCTAGAAATAAATCCAAGACTTTTGGGGCTGGATCCAAGCAATCCATGTCTTCAGCATATGCTTTTTTTTGGCATATTAGAGCCTCAATCAAAACTCCTTTCAGAAGCATGAAACTTTATTTAATCACTGTATACCTATTTTTTACTAGATACCAGGGAGATATGTGTAGACCTTGACAGTGTAATCTCTCATGTAAACCTCAAAACAATAGTGTGAGGGGAAGGAAAATTGTAATTCAACAATTTAAAACCTGAGAGTTTTCAGTTCATCAATTTAAAAGATAGGAAAACTGAGCCTCGGGTAGGTTTATAAATCAGTTCAAGTCATTGAACAGATTCCATCATCTTTCTACTTTACTCTCTTGACTCTTAAGACAGTTCATGAGATGACTGGAGTCCACGGTTCTTGAAAACTTGGGCTTTTCCTCTCTGTTTCTGTTTATTGATGCTTATGTAATATTGGGTTGGTCCAAAAGTTCCTTCTGTGTTTTTTTTAGAAAACCCAAACAAACTTTTTGGCCAACCCAGTAATTATTAAATGAATAATTATTTTAAAGTAAAAGGCCAGAGAAAAGTTCAGTTGTGAAACTTAATTCTTTGGACATTTTCATTGAACTATGAAGATATTTGGGAACATGTAGCCAGTCATATATCCCCTAATATCTTCCCACCACTCCCAGTTACCATGTAAATTTAGAAGTTAGATTTCAATTGCTTTTACATTTTATTTGTTCCTTGGGGCTTCATGAGGCTGATGAGATGGACTAAATTCTTCCTATAAGATTTAGTCGAAGAGCTGAGGTTTGCTGAATATTAAGTGATGATTCACGGACATATAGAGAGATCCAGTTTTGTAGTGACTGCACCTTTTCCAGATGTAATAATCAGAAAATGTTATTTGAATACCAAAATATAACAGATAATACTCGAATCGACGTGGTGGCAGATGTTTTCTGTAAACAGACAGATGTGAATGCACCAAGGCCTCTGTCACAGCCACCCCGTCATCGTGTGAAAAGGGAAGTCGCTCAGTCGTGTTCGACTCTTTGGACCCCATGGACTGTAGCCTATCAGGCTCCTCCATCCATGGGATTTTCCAGGCAAGAGTGCTGGAGTGGATTGCCATTTCCTTCTCCTGGATCTTCCCGACCCAGGAATCGAACCCAGATCTCCCGCATTGCAGGCAGACGCTTTACTGTCTGAGCCGTCATTATAGTGTAGAAGCAGCAATTTGTAAATTAATTAATGTGGCTGCATAATAAACAAAAACACACGAACAAGCTTTATTCATGGACAGTGAAAAATTTTCACTTCAGTCCAGTCATTCAGTCATGTCCAACTCTTTGTGACCCCATGGACTGTAGCACGCCAGGCTTCCCTGTCCATTGCCAAGTCTTGGAGCTTGCTCAAACTCATGTCTATTGAGTCAGTGATGCCATCCAACCTGTCGCCCCCTTCGCCTCCTGCCTTTAATCTTTCTCAGCATCAGGATCTTTTCCAATGAGCCAGTCCTTCACATCAGGTTGCCAAAGAATTGGAGTTTCAGCTTCAACATTAGCTTCCAATGAATATTCAGGACTGATTTCCTTTAGGATGGACTGGTTGGATCTCCTTTCAGTCCAAGGGACTCTCAAGAGTCTTCTCCAACACCACAGTTCAAAAGCATCAATTCTTTGGTGCTCAGCTTTCTTTAGAGTCCAACTCTCACACGTTAGGAATTCTATTGTCAGTTTTCTTTCAAAGTATCTCCAGGCTCTCATTCAAATGGACAGGATGGGTTGAAGATAGTAGAACTGTAGGTTTGCCTGTCTCCCAGGAGACAACTACAGGGGCAGCTAACAGATATTGCACCATTGCCCAAGCCTTCCCCAGTGGCTCTGTGGTAAAGAATCTGCCTGCAGTGCGGAAGACCTGGCTCAGGAAGACCCTGGCTCAGGAAGATCTCCTGGAGAAGGAAAGGGCAACCCACTCCAGTATTCTTGCCGGGGAAATCCCATGGGCAGAGGAGTCTGGTGGGCTGCAGTCCATGGGGTTACAAAAGAGTTAGATACAGCTTAGTGACTAAACAACAAGAAGCCATTGCCTAAACATTGCCATGTGAACACACAAATGCATGCACATGCACACACACACGCATTCCCATCAGGCTGATTAACCATAAAATGTTATCTCTAACAATGGTCAAGAAACACAGGGAATTAGTTAATTAGAAAACATTTCACAACATGTTCAGGGTTTTAGGCTTCACATTTGCCTCTGTCAAAGGTGTAATTATGTCAGATAATATACCCGGTGCCAAGATTTTTACATAAACACTTGTGGTCTAGTTCAGAGTTATCTCCCCTGTATGGAGCAGCTGTTGGGAGAAAAATATAAGCTATTAAAAGCAGTTTGAATTAGATGTGGTCTAACTTGCTTAAAATATACAATGCCTAGTCACTTATCAAGCTGAGGAGTGAGTTACTGTTTATTTATTCTGCAGAATGTGTGCCTGGATAAGGTATACAAATTAAGTGCTCTGTAGAAGAGCATGTTACCAGTGCTGCAAGACGCTTAATAGCAAGTCACTTTAAATATGCATTGCAATTCCAGATAAAGTCTTCATCCACAGGCCCACAAATGAGAAACAAATATTGAAGGCCTATCACCAGGGAATGAAGCAATAGAAATTTCCTCTCTTTTTTTCACAATGGTCTTTTAATTTTACTTGGTGACCGTAAACATGATTACCCTGCTTCCATGGGTAGTCTTTAGAATATAATGGAAAGGCTATTTTTAAACCTGTCCAGTTAAGGTTTAATCAGGGAAGCAGAAGCCATGTATGTATTACGGAATAAGAACTTCATATCAGGGATTAGATCTTACACGACTAAAGGAGAGGCTGAGGAAGGAAAGTTCTCAGAAGAATCAGAAAATGTCTGAGCACATTTTTGTTCTGCTTGGGAGAATGAGCCATCGTTACTGGGACGATGGGCGCCTACAGTCGCTGGGGTGTAGCCATGAAGGGCAGGTATAGGGTGAGGGTGGGTCGAGGGTCTTCGTGGCTCCTCCCTCTGCAAATTCACAGCTGAGCACCTGGAGATGTTCTGGGGTTGCTGCTGACCAGCAGGGTGAAATTGGGGAAGGATAGCTAGCTGGAGGTAGGCAGGGAAAGAAAAGGATACTTGTTGGTTACTTTTTCTGCGAAATCACAACTTTAAAGTGTTTTTTCTAATCAACAGAACTTATTTTTAAAGCACTTTTAGGATTATAGAAAGAAAATTGAGCAGAAAATAGAGAATTTCTGTATATTCTCTTTCTCCACCCCAAGTTTCACTTATTTTCATAATCTTTCTTAGTGTGGTACATTTAGTAATTTGATGAACTGATATTTATTATTATTAACCGAAGTCCATATTAATTTCAGAGCTCACTCCTTGTGCCACCTAGTTCTATGAATCTTGACAAATGTATAATATAATGTAATGTATCCACTATTATAGTACAGTATTGTTTCACCACTCTAAAGACCCTCTGTGCTTTCATCTAACACATGCAAATGTGCTTAATCCCTCATTCAGTAGTGTCTGACTCTTTGCGACTTTATGGACTGTAGCCCACCAGGCTCCTCTGTCCATGGGGATTCTCCAGGCAAGAGTACTGGAGTGGGTTGCCATGCCCTCCTCCAGGGGATCTTCCCAACCCAGGGATCGAATCCAGGTCTCCTGCATTGCAGGTGGAATTTTTTATCATCAAAGCCACCAGGGAAACCCAAGAATACTGGATTGGGTAGCCCTATCTCTTCTCCAGGGTATCTTCCCAATCCAGGAATTGAATCAGGGTCTCTTGAATTGCAGGCTGATTCCTTACCAGCTGAGGTACCAGGGAGGTACATATGCTACTATCCCTCCCATAAATAAAAACTTGCTAAACCTCTCCATTAAAGAAAATACCAAGTCTCATACATCTTTTTATTCATCTTTGTGTAATATTAATTCCTTTTCAAATGGTGTTATTTTACCTGTTAGATGTCATTTAATGCAACATTGAGATATAATGTTAATGGTGATTAACATATCTACAATTAGGGCATGGAAAAGGAAAACAATTTATTAATATAATCACAAATGTATTCATGTTAAAATTAAATAGAAATACTAATAACAACTACTTATTCCTGTAACTGGTCACATGTTTGTAATTTATAGTTATAATTTCCTTCTATCTCTACTATTCTATATTTCCTTTGCCCTCAGCAAACATACATTAACTGGTGTTTAATGTTTCCTTAACTAGTGTTTCCAGATCTTTGTTTCTAAAGACTCCAGGCTATTAGCAGTCTTGTGTATTGGGTTGTGTAGAGTTCTACTAACTTTTATCAGAAAATATGAAAATATTGAGACATCCAAGGAGATTTTCCTGCATTCCAGATATAACCTTCTCTACCATGATCGTATGTAGGAACCAAATTCTTCCTTATTCTTATTCTCTGTATTGGCTTGGCCAAAAAGTCTGTCTAGATTTTTCCATAGGCACAGAAAAGCCCGAATGAATTTTTTGGCCAACCCAGTAGTTAAGACCAGCCAGGACAACAGTTCCCTTTTTTCTTTGGCTTACTGGCCTGAGAAGTGCTAAGTGGCCAAATGACCCCCTCATGTTCCAGTTCAATAGACTGCTACTGCTGTGTTCCCTGATGAGAACATTTCTTTTTCTTAGGAACAAAGACCTTCAAACCAGCAGATTCCAGTGTTGTGGAGATAAGAAGAAAATGATCACTATTGAATCTTCAGAGTCAGTAGTGAGAGGATCCACTCCCATTTTCTCTTTTCGATTTTAGACCCATGGGTCCTGGCTAGGGGAGATGTAGCCCCATATACTGCTTGTGGATTTAGGGCACATGTACATCCTCAGGACATTGAATCAGCATGTAAGTTATTGCCTCTCAGCTGGCACTGTAACTGAGCCTCCAGAAAGGCCATTCAATTTTCTCTCAGGCTCTCTGCTTTCGGGTGATGGGGAACATCAAAAGACAAGTGAATTACATGGGCAAAAGGCCATTGTTGCACTTTATATTCTGTAAAATGAGCTCCTTGGCCATAAAGAATACTATGTGGACTACAATGATAATAAATAGAGAATTATGTAAGTCCAAAGAAGGTGAGTTGACACAGAATTTGGGGCACAGTGAGTGCCCTGAGTGAGCAGTAGTAAACCATTGCCCGTCCCTGATAGACGTGATCAGATATAATCAAGCTACCCTGAGGTGACTGACGGACCCCTCTGGAGAGTGATGTTCATCTGTGCTGTTAGCAGTGCGGCCCCTCAGCAGTGCTGTAGCCAAATGAGTGTTGGTGAGAGGAAGCTGTGTAGCTGAGCCCATGCATGGCTTCTGCCGCCATTGTCAATTCCATTTGGTCCATAAACCCGTTGCGCAAGAACACACGTGACTGGGAAAGAGGCTGATTGACATCCACAAGATGGACTGATTTACCCAATGATGAGGAGAATTTTGTCATTTGCTCAATGATGATGAAAATTTTTCTCTTCTGAGATTTTTCTTTGGTAAGCATTCATAGGCATGTTTTATTCTTTCCAAGTCATTGATATTAAGCCAAACTATTAGTCACTAACTATGATGGTATCACTGACTCAATGGACGTGAATCTGAGTGAACTCCAGGAGTTGGTGATGGACAAGGAGGCCTGGCGTGCTGCAATTCATGGGGTCGCAAAGAGTCGGACACGACTGAGCGACTGATCTGATCTGATCTGATCTGATGAATCAGTGTATATCCACACTTCTGGTCATCTCTCCGAAGAGAAAAAATGAGAAACTTGCTTGCCAGACCTAAAGATTTTAGCTTATCCTAAATATTACAACTTTAGTTGGCTGCCCACTAATTTTTGTCTAGGGACACAAAGATCAATCAGCCAATACCAAAGACCTCTGCTGGTCAAACCATTGGAAATCGCCATGTCATGTCACTTCTGCCCATCACAGTGATGATTTCCACCCTTCTCTTGCTGTTGTGTGTTTGGTCACTCAGTCATGTCCAACTCTTTCAACCGCATGAACTGTAGCCTGCCAGACTCCTCTGTCCATGTAATTCTCCAGGCAAGAGAACTGGCATGGATAGCTGTTCCCTTCTCCAGGGGATCTTCTCAACCCAGGGATCAAAACTGGGTCTTCTGCATCACAGGCAGATTCTTTACCATCTGAGCCACCAGGGAAGCCCTCTTTTGCTGTTAGGGGGCCACCATTTGACCCCTGGGAAATCCTTTTGTCACCATTGACCCCTGGGGAATCTTATTATCACCATTGACCCCTGGGGAATCTTATCAAATATAAAATCTTATATTTGTTCAGAAGGTAACACTTCCTACTAGCTTGCTGAGAACACAACTACAGCATTCTTCAAAAGTTTGCTCTCCTCACCAACATGACAAAAAATAAATAAATAAAACAATGCAGATATTTTTATTTTTTGGTGATTGTGTTTTTCTTGGATACTGTGAGAATAGAGAATGATTCCTTCTCTCCCCAAAACTATTTTATCTTCATCACAAGGGTGGTAAATCTGGACCCATATGTCTCCTGTTTAGTATAAACATTTTCTCTCAATCCAAAGGTAATGACATTTTTCTTATATCCCTCAGAGCTAAATACTTGCATTCTGAAGTAAGGACCTTCCTCTAGTTTCTCCAGAGAGGAATTATTTACATTAAGGGCAAAGTTTTTCCTTTTCTCTAGATGTGAGAAGGGGTACATATGTGGTGGTGGTTTAGTTGCTAAGTCCTGTCCGACTCTTTCGATCCCATGGACTGTAGTCCTCCAGGCTCCTCTGTCCATGGGATTCTCCAGGCAAGAATACTGGAGTGGGTTCCCATTTCTTTCTCCAGGGGATCTTCCCGACCCAGGAATCGAACCCGGGTCTCCTGCATTGCAGGCAGATGATTTACCAACTGAGCTATCACAGCTCCTATTAAAGCTCCAAGTTTTGTAAGTCTGAGGCTTTTTCCTGTAGTATCAACCACTCTGTACATAGAGGATGACACCTGCCTTCACCACATCACCCCAAAGATGAACTGGGGCATAGAGAAACTACACAAGATAAATAAGAGTAATCAAAACATTTAACAAGAAACCCCACATTCTCAGTTACAAAACAAGTCTTAATAAATTTAAACTGATTGAAACTAATGAAGCATTTCTCTGACCACAACTGAAATAAATTAGAAATCAATAAGAGAAAAATCTCCAGAAACATTCCAAATATTTGGAACTTACATACTCTTATAAATAACCCATGGATCAAAGGAAAAATCAAAAGAGAAATTAGAAAATGAATCTACTTACTATTAATTAATCTCATCTTAAGAACACCTTTACAGAATATTTAGAATAATGTTTGAAAACTATCTGGGAACCATGACCTAGCCAGTTTGACACATAAAATTAATCATTGCAGTGTATATTTAACTGGTAATCAACTGCCAATTTATTTCCAAGTACTGTTTTAAACAGGCCTTCACAGTATTGAGAATTCTAGTCCAGTTGTTCCATGTCCTTCACTAGCATTCAGTACAGTCATTTTAAAAAAGATATGCATCTAGTAGTATCAACTCATGGCTTTAATTTTCATTTACTTGAGGAGTAATGACTTAGAATTATTTATAGCAGATACACTAGCCATTTGTGTATCACATTGCAAACAATTTTGCTATGTTTATTAGCAATATTTTTATTTGTAGCATTTTTCAACTCAGTAGGGATCAGTGTGCCATGGACCACAGCTACTGTTACTCTCACAAAATGTGCTATTTTGGAAATCAACCTACACAAAACTCAACTGTACACCTTGCATTGAGTAAATATATTTTTAAGACAGCATGACCAGAGTATGCTTATGTACGCAGATGTGTATGTGAAACATGCTGTATCTCTTCCAGCATCCTCAGTTCCTTAACATCCAAGCATGGCCAATCCCCAGACTCTGATTTCATGGCTGGGATTTATTAGAACATGTGGTAAGGAGAAAGGAATAATTCTGCTTCAGGTAACTAGTGCATTGGAGTCTGTATGAGTAGCTCTATGGATATATTTTTAAATCAGTAGATGTAATTGATATGTGAAGGGCACATTTTAAAAGAGACACTCTACTAATGTAGTTTCTGTGTTGCACTTTCAAGAAAGCAGTTTATATATAAAAATAATTTGCTTAGTAATTAACAAAAGACCCTGATGCTGGGAGGGATTGGGGGCAGGAGGAGAAGGGGACGACAGAGGATGAGATGGCTGGATGGCATCACTGACTCGATGGATGTGAGTCTGAGTGAACCCTGGGAGTTGGTGATGGACAGGGAGGCCTGGCGTGCTTCGATTCATGGGGCCGCAAAGAGTCGGACACGACTGAGCAACTGAACTGAACTGAACACTGTTATGCCATTTGCAGTTAACATATTTCCATATCTATTGTATTACTGTTATTCCTATTTTATACAGGAAAAAGAAAAAAAAACCTAGAACATTCTAGTGATGTGTAAAAGTAGGTGGTAATTATGTCCACCATTGCATAAATATTTTGAATCATTGACATGTCTGTGTCGGAGCTAATTAGGAGCAAGACTCCAACAGTGATGGCCATGGCGCAGCACGTGTCCCCCCGTAGCTCCCAGTTTGCTAAGAGAAATACGATAGTTCAGATAGATTTATGGAGTACAAAGGGTAGAGACAAAAGGGTAGAGCACACATAAAGCCTTGCTCAGTAGATGTAATTATCCACATTTTGCAGCAAAGAAATCAAGCCTCAACAAGGTTAATGGACTTGCTCACAGTGCATAGCTACCTGGCAATGGAAGACACCACAGAATTTACCTCTGATTATTAGAAAGAACACTTTCTTTTGATCCTTCCTCTATCCACTAAGTTCATTCCTCCTAAGCTTCTTGTGTTGTCGGCTCTTGATATGGTAGTGAGCTCTATCTGCACCTTTGTGTTTCAGTTAGATTACACTGTTCTTGGGGTTAAACACCTTTGTTACACGTGTATTTTGATGTTGCAGACAGACTCATGCTTCTTCTGCTTCCCCTATGGCCCCCAGCAAAGTGTGAGGGGATAACAGATCGTGAGCAGATAGATTCTTGAGAAGCAGAGGTGGCATATGTAGAACAGGCAAGATATACAAGATATATAGAACAGGCAAATGAAGAGTTGGACTCCAGACCAGTATTCCCTTGGGAACGGCACAGACTGTTTGTAACTTTTTGATTTTGATTTTTTTCTTTCGAGAAATGTAGTTGATACCACTCGAGGCATCATGAAATAAAGTAGGTGCTACCCCAACTCATCCTCTCTACATCACATGGCATCGTTTGAAGTTAACCACTTAATGATCATGAGACGTTGATCTTTTTGCATCATCTCTGATCATTTCAATGTCTCCAATCTGTAAAGTGACAAAGAAAAATCTACTGGTCAGGGTTGTTTATAAATTAAGGAACTAACTATTAACAAGGTGACTAGCACCTAGAAAGCATTCAACAAGGTACAATGTCCTCCTTCCACCAACCCCCTCTGTCGTGTAGTGGTTGGGAAGCTCACATTAAAAAAAACTTATAAAAAGCCTTTATATCATGCAAAATGCTATCTGGATCATCTCTTTGTTACTTAGAAAAATATCTCAGCTCAGACAACAAGGGTTGTTAATAAATTCCTAAAGTTACACTGTGTTACTGAATCTTGCGTCTTTGAGCCCCACAACGGTTCACTCAGCCTGCCTCCTGAGAACAGACTCTCCCAGGAGATTCTGAGCACTTCCTTGAATAGCTCTGGACCAAAAATACTTCTGTAACAGTTGGCTCTTCTGAACGTACTCCCAGTGGGAAGGGGAAGGCAGGAAGCAAATAAACAAAGTGAATGTGAAAATATCATAAACCTTAAAATATGTCTGTTTGGAAATAACTTTTCCTAGTGTGTGGCAACATGAGCATTCTCTGGCCATTTCGGTCAGATGGCTCGTTAACCCTGGGCAAACACCGAGGGGCGTCTTGTTTTTTGCTGACAGAAATGACCCCCTAAAATAGAGTCTAAAATGGATAATAATCTTCTTTATCTTAAAGGCTGTTGCTTTAATTAGGATTCAAATAATATACATACATTGTTTTCACTTGTTATATAGCATGTGTGCATGTGTGCAAAGTTGCTTCAGTCATGTCTGAATCTTTGCGACCCATGGACTGTAGCCCGCCAGCCTCCTCTGTCCATGGGGATTCTCCAGGCAAGAACACTGGAATGGGTTGCCATTTCCTTCTCCAGGGGATCTTCCTGATCCAGGGATTAAACCCACGCCCCCTGCATCGACAGGCAGACTCTACCTTTGACCCACATGGGATGCCTCTCTGCATTTTCTGCAAATCAGTAATTAGATCTAAGGACTTGGTCAATTTTAACCCTTTGAGCAAGACTTTCATCCAGCAGAAGGCACACTATGTCTGATTGCCTCTTTTATGGTGACGTCTGCAGTCATTGATAATTATTGGCTATATCCATTCTTTCATTAGGACTTGCAAAATAATTTTATTCTAATTTTTTTTATTCATTCTTCATTTGGCGGGTATTCATTACTAGTCAATGAGACACAAGACAGTTCTCCAGGGAACAGGATCAGAGTGGGCTTCTAGGCAAGGCATCACTTGCTAATTAAGAGTGGTGCCATGGTGACTGTGCTCCTATTTTGCCACGACAAGCATTGCTTTATGAGGTCCTAATCCCTGGAGCTGTCATACCCATTTTACCATCATGTCTTACAATCTGTTGAGACATTGCCAATAGATTAAGGAGAGAGATTTTTTTTTCAATCAGAAAAGGCTGGAAATTTTACGACTCATTTGAGTAGTGAACCAAATTTCTGAGCTGTTATCTCTTAAAATAACCCATGTTATTTTAAGCCACATTGATTCAATTATTATCTTACGTGCAGCCAGAAGCATGCTGAGCATGTAACTGGTCAGAAGCAGACTGGTTATAATGCATGGTGCCCTGGTACGCTGGGACACCAACATCCATCCTGGCTGGCTACACGGAGATCCACAGGGCAGTGTACTCTATTACGGACTTGAGTTACAGTACTCTACTTAGAGGTGAGAAATATCAACAAATGTAATCCTCTCATTACCCAGAAGAAGACCAAAACAATAAAATGATTGCATGCCTGAATGTGGGACCAATGACATAAGAAATGTCCTGACATGGTGCTATTGATATTCCATCTGTGACTCCTTTTAGATTGATTCTTTGCCAAGACATCTATTTTTACTGAACCTGGTTCCACCTATGCCGTATACCGTCTTGTGACATCTCATTCAGTTCTTGAAGGACCAAATGCTAACTATCCCCTCACCCAGCTGAGATTCTTAGAATCCTTTCTGCATCTGAGATCGTATGGTTATACAGGAAAATAACACAGATTCTTTTCAACTAAAAATAAAGAATCTTAATTCAGAGGAGTTTGTAACTTCTTTAGAAAAGTGAAAGTTGCTCAGTCGTGTCCGACTCTTTGCTACCCCAAGAGTTCTCCAGGCCAGAATACTGAAGGCCTTTCCCTTCTCCAGGGGATCTTCCCAACCCAGGGATTGAACCAAGGCCTCCTGCATTGTAGTCCGATTCTTTACCAGCTGAGCCAACAGGGAACATAATTTGTTTTCCTCAAATTTACAATAGGAAAAGAAGACTTTCTAGGCTTCTTCCTATGTAGGTCTGTCTCTGCCCATTTCCTCGTAGGTCATCCCCAGGGAAGAAGAAATGTTTTTCCTCTGTCTGTTTTTACGTGTTTGTACTTAATTTTAATTTTAAAAAGTTAAATTATAATTAAAGAAAAATTTTGCCATTTTCTCTTTTATCCTGCTTCTCATTCAGAATTAGAGTTGTGAGCGTGGCAATTAAAAGTACAGTCTGCCAAGACTTGAACACATTTTTTTCCAAGGAAGACATACAGATGGCTAATAGGCATATGAAAAGATGCTCAATATCACTAATTATTAGAGATATGCATATCGAAATAAAAATTATTTCTATATGCATGTCTCACAACTGTCTCACAACTATCTCACAACAATTGCATGTCTCACAATTGCACAGCATCACCTCACATCTGTCAGAATGGCTAGCATCAAAAAGTCTACAAATAACACATACTGGAGAGTGTGTGGAGAAAAGAGAACCCTTGTACATTATTGATGGGAATGTAAATTAGTGCAGCCACTATGAAAAACAGTATAAAGATACCTTAAAAAACTAAAACTAGAACTACCATATGATATAGCAATTCAAGTACTGGGTAGATATGCAGAAAAAAAAATGAAAACACTAATTCAAAAAGATAGTGTACCCTAGTGTTCATAGCAGCACTATTTACAATAGCCAAGAAATGAAAGCAACCCACATACTACCCAATAGATGGTCGGATTAAGAACATGTGGTCTATAAATGCAATGGAATACTGCTGTTGCTGCTGCTGCTAAGTCGCTTCAGTTGTGTCCGACTCTGTGTGACCCTAAAGACGGCAGCCTACAAGGCTACCCCATCCCCGGGATTCTCCAGGCAAGAACACTGGAGTGGGTTGGCATTTCCTTCTCCAATTCATGAAAGTGAAAAGTGAAAGTGAAGACACTCAGTCGTGTCCTACTCTTAGCGACCCCATGGACTACAGACTACCAGGTTCCTCCATCCATGGAATTTTCCAGGCAAGAGTACTGGAGTGGGGTGCCATTGCCTTCTCCACAATGGAATACTACTCAGACTTAAAATATAAGGGGAATATTGCCATTTGCAAAATGTGAATGGGCCTAGAGAATAATGTTGCTCAGATGATAAGTTGTGTCCAACTCTTCTGCAACTGCGTGGACTATACCCCACCAGGCTCCTCTCTCCATGAGATTTCCTAGGCAAGAATAATATGGAGTAGATTGCCATTTCTTTCTCAAGGAGATCTTCCCAACATGGATTCAACCTGCATCTCCTGCATTGGCAGGTGGGTTCTTAACCACTGAGCCAATAAGACAAGCTCCCAGAGAATATTAGACTTAGTGAAATAAGTCACACAGAGAAAGGCAAGCACTATATGATATCACTGATACATAGAATCTAAAAATGATACAAATGAACAAATGTGCAAAACAGAAACAGACTCACAGATGTAGAAAACAAGCTTGTGATTTACCAAAGGGGAGTGGGAAGAGGGGAGGGACAAATTAGGGGTATGGGATAAATAGATACAAACTACTATATTCAATGCTACTAAATTGAAACATATAAATAAACAAGGAGAAGATACACTGCATAGCACAGCTGACTTATATCCATTATCTGTAAAGAAATATAATCTGCAAAAATACTGAGTCTCAATATTGTACATATGAAACTAACACAATATTGTAAATTAACTATACTTTGATTTTTTAAAAAAGGATATAAGAACATTTGAAAAATATAGCCTGCCCAGCTAAATTTGCATTTTATATAAAAAGCAATTTTTAAAGAAAGTCTGTGCCCCCATCCATTTCTGGGTTCATACTTTTAATTAATTAATTATCTAAAATTCATATTTAGACGTGTGCCTTATGTTTTATTTGGCAATTCTATCCAGAACAGCAAATTCCAAGGGTGGGGGGAAGGGGTAAAGTTTTAAGAATGCCATAGAAAAAATGAAGTCCCAGGAACTTAAATTTTGAGTCAAGGTGAGAGTTGAGGAGGCTGAACAGTCACAGCTCAAGACTTGGAATGCCCTCATTTCTTACAAGGGTGGAGAAAACAGAGAGGGTGGCATGAGGACAGCCTGATGGGGGTGCCCTGTGTTGCCTCTAAAGCCAGAGGGCATGGGTTGGGTAGGGGACTGAATAGGATCTAGGAAAAGCAAGAGAAGTGTTTGTTTTACTTAATTTTTTTTATTTTTTAAAAAATTTTATCATTATCCTTGCCAAGATAACGTTACAGTCTTCTCTTTGATGCGAGTAACTTCGGCCACATAGTGGTTTTACTTCGGAAATGCTTTTGCTGGAAGGTTACACTGGATTGAAAACAACGGGTTGTGTATGTGTTTGCTTGCGTGTATGTACACTGTGAATATATGCATAAGTGTTGGTGGCTATTTTATTTGAGGGTCCCTGGACCCAATTCTAGAATGCGGGTGGTGATTCCCCCATCAACAAGGAGCGATCCTCTGTGACACCAGCTGGGTGGCCTACACCAGCTTAGTGTCACCTCCTCCACTGTGACTGGCTCTCCGCAAGAGATTATCAGATTCCACAGCAAAGAGCTCAAGACGGACCCCTCCCCACTCTGCCCCTACAGACTTCAGCCACAAGCCTAGGTTGCCGCCAGTACCCCCTGACGGAATCAGAGGTTCTCAACCCCGCTTGGGTACAATTAATTGGCTAGAGTGGCTCACAGAACTCCAAGAAATATTTCATTCTCTAGATCACTAGTTTATTGTAAAATGATAGCACTCAGGAACAGCCAGATGGAAAAGAGGCACAGGACATGGGAGGGCAGGAGGATCTCGCGCCCTCTCCAGGCCTGACGCTCTTCCAGTGCCCCTACATGTTCACCAACCCGGAAGCTCTCTGAACAGTGCTTCCGGAGGCTTTATTACATAGGCATGATTCATTACATCATTGGCCATCCGGGACTGATTTAACCTCCAGGTACTCTGCCCTCCTCAGAGGTCAGGTTGTAAGACTGAATATTCCAATCCTATATGCAAAGTACATCATGAGAAATGCTGGGCTGGAAGAAGCACAAGCTGCAATCAAGATTGCTGGGAGAAATATCAATAACCTCAGATATGCAGATGACACCATCCTTATGGCAGAAAGTGAAGAGGAGCTAAAGAGACTTTCGATGAAAGTGAAAGAGGAGAGTGAAAAAGTTGGCTTAAAGCTCAACATTCAGAAAACGAAGATCATGGCATCTGGTCCCATCACTTCATGGGAAATAGATGGAGAAACAGTGGAAACAGTGTCAGACTTTATTTTGGGGGGCCTCCAAAATCACTGCAGATGGTGATTGCAGCCATGAAATTAAAAGACACTTACTCCTTGGAAGGAAAGTTATGACCAACCTAGATAGCATATTCAAAAGCAGAGACATTACTTTGCCAACAAAGGTCCGTGTAGTCAAGGCTATGGTTTTTCCTGTGGTCATGTATGGATGTGAGAGTTGGACTGTGATAAAAGCTAAGCACCGAAAAATTGATGCTTTTGAACTGTGGTGTTGGGGAAAACTCTTGAGAGTCCCTTGGACTGCAAGGAGATCCAACCAGTCCATTCTAAAGGAAATTAGTCCTGGGTGTTCATTGGAAGAACTGATGCTGAAGCTGAAACTCCAATACTTTGGCCATCTCATGCGAAGAGTTGACTCATTGGAAAAGACTCTGATGCTGGGAGGGATCGGGGGCAGGAGGAGAGGGGGACAACAGAGGATGAGATGGATGGATGGCATCACCGACTCGATGGACATGAGTTTGAGTAAACTCCGGGGGTTGGTGATGGACAGGGAGGCCTGGTGTGCTGTGATTCATGGGGTTGCAAAGAGTTGGACACAACTCAGCGACTGAACTGAAATGAACTGAATCATAAGGTTGGTTCTCCAGGCAGTGAGCCCTCATCTATGCTTGCTGCTGCTGCTGCTAAGTCGCTTCAGTTGTGTCCGACTCTGTGCGACCCCATAGACAGAAGCCCACCTGGCTCCCCCGTCCCTGGGATTCTCCAGGCAAGAACACTGGAGTGGGTTGCCATTTCCTTCTCCAATGCACGTTCATGGGATTTTCCAGGCAAGAACACTGGAGTGGGTTGCCATTTCTTTCTCCAATGCATGAAAGTGAAAAGTGAAAGTGAAGTCGCTCAGTCGTGTCTGACTCTTAGCGACCCCATAGACTGCAGCCTACCAGGCTCCTCCATCCATGGGATTTTCCAGGCAAGAGTACTGGAGTGGGGTGCCATTGCCTTCTCCACATCTAAGCTTAGGTGGGTCCAAAAGGTGACATCAAAGAGACGCCTTTGTTGCTCTCATCACAGAGAACATCCCAAAGGGTTTAAGAGCTCTGTGCCAGAAACAGGATTAAGATTTATATTTATTTTATTTATTTATATAGCTATATAAATTTATAAATTTTATTATATTATATAATTTATATATTTATATTTATTATAATATAAATCATAGTGCCACCATGGTGAGTTGAGAGAGAATGTGTGTCTGTGTGTCTGTCTGTGGGTGGGATTATTTGTGGTATTTTGGTGTCAGTGGGGGTTGATGTCTGTGTGTATCCATGTGTATGTGAGTGTGTAATGCTGGGTGGAGATACGCAGGTGTGTGTGGGTGTGTAGATGACTGTGTAGCAAGCCGTGTGACAGTATTTCTTTCCATGCGATCTTTAGAAATTATTGAAAACTTGCTTTAAAAAAGGTCACAAGTGATTTTCCCTGGCTCCTGAACTTTAATTAGAATTTTGTAAAAATACCATTCACACTCCCTCTCTCCTGTCTGGGCTTTGTGGCTTCAGCTTCTTTCCTCTTTTATTGCCCCGTACTATAAGCCAAATGTTAAATGCATAACATCAAGCAGGATAAAGGCACTGTTGACAGATTGTATATTTGATCTGAGAGAAAATATGTGTTTCAGACAGCCTCCTTGTCCTAGAAAATATGTGTGTTGTCAGAAGTTTTGTGACTGAGGCAGGAGGCTCCAGAAAGAAAATGTGATATTAAATTGTGGAGTGATTTGGACAAGATTCACAAAGTACCTTCAAGTTTCAAGAACTCAGCAGCCAGCTCCACACATGTCTGCCACAGAACATTAATATTTCAGTAAACACAAACCTTTTATCACATGTTCTATTTTGTTTTCCTTCCCTTTGAAATCTTCACAAATTTGAGTAGGAACAAAAGATACAGCTTGATCTGAAGAACAGCCATAAGTTGAAGGTTTTTATCACTTAGAGTGCATAGGACAGCAACATCAGCTATTTACAGCATAAAATACAATGTGTTAATATTTTATTTCATGTCAAAAGCCACATGGTATGTAGATGTTAGGAGTTTCAGAGGTATTTGAAGGTGGTGTGTGAGATACTCGATGTAAACGGTAAGCATGTATTTTCCTTTAAATACAAAAATATATATAATGCAGAAGAGCTTGAGTCAAATTTATAAGATAAATATAAAGAACAAAATTATTTTCAGTTCAGTTTAGTCACTCAGTCGTGTCCAACTCTTTGTGACCCCATGAACCACAGCACGGCAGGCCTCCCTGTCCATCACCAGTTCCAAGTCCATCCAAACCCATGTCCATTGTGTCCATGATGCCATCCAGCCATCTCATCCTCTGTCGTCCCCTTCTCCTCCTGCCCTCAATCTCTCCCAGCATCAGGGTCTTTTCAAATGAGTCAGCTCTCCGCATCAGGTGGCCAAAGTATTGGAGCTTCAGCTTCAACATCAGTCCCTCCAATGAACACCCAGGACTAATCTCATTTAGGATGGAGTGGTTGGATCTCCTTGCAGTACAAGGGACTCTCAAGAGTCTTCTCCAACACCACAGTTCAAAAGCATCAATTCTTCTGCACTCAGATTTCTTTATAGTCCAACTCTCACAGCTACTTAATTCATAAGTCGTCTTCTTAGCACAAGATGGGATGATGCACTATACAAAGCCATGGCAGTGGAGGGACCATCACTAGGACATTCCTGGGAGGAGAGACAGAGACATGTCCCCACTTCCAGACGAAATAGAAACACCAGCTCAGAGGCCATGTTGGTTCCCTATCTGCACTTGAGCAAACTCAGCCTCAGTTCAGTTCAGTCGCTCAGTCATGTTCAACTCTTTGCGACCCCATGGACTGCAGCATGCCAGGCCTCCCTGTCCATCACCAACTGCCAGAGCCTACCCAAACTCATGTTCATTGAGTCAGTGATGCCATCCAACTAGCTCATCCTCTGTTGTCCCCTTCTTGTCCCACCTTCAATCTTTCCCAGCATCAGGGTCTTTTCAAATGAGTCAGCTCTTCGCATCAGGTGGCCAAAGTAATGGAGTTTCAGCTTCAATATCAGTCCTTACAATGAACACTCAGGACTGATTTCCTTTAGGATGGACTGGTTGGATCTCCTTGCAGTCCAAGAGACTCTCAAGAGTCTTCTCCAACACTACAGTTAAAAAGCATCAATTCTTCAGTGCTCAGCTTTCTTTATAGTCCAACTCTCACATCCATACTTGACTACTGGAAAAACCATAGCCTTGACTGGACGGACCTTTGTTGGCAAAGTAATGTCTGCTTTTAAACTCAACCTAGTGAAGTGTTAGTCACTCAGTCAGGTCCGATTCTTTGCTACTCCATGGACTGTAGCCCACCAGGCTCCTCTGTTCATGGAATTTTCCAGGCAAGAATATTGGAGTGGGTTCCCATTTCCTTCTCCAGGGGATATTCCCAACCCAGGGATCAAATTCAGGTGAGATTGAACCCAGGTCTCCTGAATTACAGGCAGATTCTTTACCATTTGAGCCACCAGGGAAGCCCCAGCCTAGTGAAAGGTAGAGAAAATAATAGTGAGGAACGAAATTGATTTAAAATATGATTCACTGAAGAAAGCAAGAAAAATATCAATATCTGAAATAACAAAGTAAATTAAATTAATTTAAAAGGTATTTCACACAGTATTTGCATAATTCAATTCATATTATTTTACATTTTTATACATTGCAAAGTATAGAAGTTTCTTGGGAATAATTTCTCATAAAAATACTTTTATATGATTTAGATAAAATGAATGTCCCTCTTCCACACCTTCATCTACTAAGGGAAGGATGAGATTATATTTTATATAATTTATGTTTTACCATCTCTATCCTCACTTTGCTGCTGCTGCTGCTGCTGCTAAATCACTTCAGTCATGTCTGACTCTGTGAGAACCCATAGACGGCAGCCCACCAAGCTCCCCTGTCCCTGGGATTCTCCAGGCAAGAACACTGGAGTGGGTTGCCATTTCCTTCTCCAATGCGTGAAAGTGAAAAGTGAAAGTGAAGTCGCTGAGTTGTGTCGGACTCTTCGCGACCCCATGGACTGCAGCCCACCAGGCTCCTCCATCCATGGGATTTTCCAGGCAAGAGTATTGGAGTGGGTTGCCATTGCCTACTCCGATCCTCACTTTATGTATATATATATTATATAAATATGTAAACAGTTATGCATTTGTTTCATGGATTTATATACTACACTTTAATTGATAATATGATTTTAAAATATGATTTTTAAACCATAAATATAATATGATTTTTTTTAAAAAAACTGCTTTCAAGCAGCATAGAATTTGAAAATCTGGTTAGTGTACAGAGCTATAGTCCATTTTCTCTAATTTTTTATGATATGGATTAATGATCATTTATATTGTAAAAATCTTCCACACATAATAGAAAAATAAAATGATACTTTATCAAATTTCAATCCCAGCAGCATTGAGAATATATGTATATATCAGTTCCATCAACTTGCTAACAACATATATAATTCAATTAAAAAGAAATAGACAAATCTATTTTGTAAAAAAAAAAAAGTACCTCATAATTTTACTAATTAGTAGTTAGGTTAAGTAACTTTTTAATTTTTATTTATAATTTGTATTTTCTTTTCTTTGTGAGAATATTTAAATTGTGAAACACTTAAAAGTTATATTATTTTCAGATTTATTTGAAGAGGTTCTGTACATAACTAGGGCAATTTGATATACTGCAGCATATATTTTTCTCAGTGCTTTACTTACCTTTCTGTATGGTTTATGAGACAGTTTTTCACAGAAGTGAAGTTTGACTCAGTTGAACTTTTTTTTCCTGTATTGATTCTGCTTCCTGTGGCTTTTTAGAAACAATTTCTTTATACAAACAATATAATCATATTCTCACATAATTTCTTTTAAACTTTTTGGAATTGATTTGTCTAAATGTATGAGGTGTTGACCAACTGTATTTGTTCTTCAAATGCGTGACTTAATGATCCCGCGCCATGTAAAGAACTAGTTTGGTGGTGCTCGTGGTGCTTTAGTCGCTCAGTCGTGTCCGACTCTTGCCACCCCATGGACTGTAGTCCGCCAGGCTCCTCTGTCCATGGGATTCTCCAGACAAGAATACTGGAACGGGTTGCCATGTCCTTCTCCAGGGGATCTTCCCGACCCAGGAAGGCTGACTAAGCTATGAGGGAAGCCCAAGAACTAGTTTAAAGGAAAGGAAAGCAAAGTGGCTCAATCATGTCCAACTCTTTGCAACCCCATGGACTGTAGCCTACCACGTTTCTCCGTCCATGGGATTTTCCAGGCAACACTACTGGAGTGGGTTGCCATCCCTTGCCATCCCCTTCTCCAGGGGATCTTCCCGACCCAGGGATCAAACCCGGATCTCCCGCATTGTAGGCAGAGGCTTTACTGTCTGAGCCACCAGTGACGTCCCTAAGAACTAGTTCACTCTTTTTTTTTTTTTTTTTTTTAAAGGAAACAACATCTGTCATCTTTAATTCCACTGTGGGTCAAAACAAAAATCTATTAAGTATTCTTGCAGGACTCTGCAGATAATGCATGGTCTCCCTCACTAGGGGGCGCCATTCACACAACCCTCAATAGGGACTCACCCATTAGGGCTGTGTAACAGATGCTTCCCTCTTCAATGTCAACCATTAAATGAATTTCCAAATGCAAGACAATCTATTAATGGACTCATCTGCTCTAATGACCAGTCTGTATGCAGTTCACACATACGTCACTATCTTTTAATTACTTAAACTTTAAAATAACTTATTTCTGATTAAACAGCAACATTTCTATTGAAATATTAGCTAGATTATTCTGTTTTATTGAAGTATAATTGACATACAACATTATGTTAGTTTCAGGTGCACAATATGATGACTCGATGTTTGCATAATTTACAAAATGATCTCCACAATGAATCTAGTTAACATCTGTCATCGTACAGAGTTGCAAATGTTTTTTTCTTGTGATGAGAATTTTTCAGATTTACTTTCTTCAGTTCAGTTCAGTTTAGTCGCTCAGTCGTGTCCGACTCTTTGCAACCCCATGAATCGCAGCACACCAGGCCTCCCTGTCCATCACCAACTCCTGGAGTTCACTCAGACTCACATCCATAGAGTCGGTAATGCCATCCATCCATCTCATCCTGTTGTCCCCTTCTCCTCCTGCCCCCAATCCCTCCCAGCATCAGAGTCTTTTCCAATGAGTCAACTCTTCGCATGAGGTGACCAAAGTACTGGAGTTTCAGCTTTAGCATCATTCCTTCCAAAGAAATCCCAGGGCTGATCTCCTTCAGAATGGACTGGTTGGATCTCCTTGCACTCCAAGCGACTCTCAAGAGTCTTCTCCAACATCACAGCTCAAAAGCATCAATTCTTCAGCGCTCAGCCTTCTTCACAGTCCAACTCTCACATCCATACATGACCACTGAAAAAACCATAGCCTTGACTAGACGAACCTTTGTTGGCAAAGTAATGTCTCTGCTTTTGAATATGCTATCTAGGTTGGACGTAACTTTCCTTCCAAGGAGTAAGCGTCTTTTAATTTCATGGCTGCAGTCACCATCTGCAGTGATTTTGGAGCCCCAAAAAATGAAGTCTGACACTGTTTCTACTGTTTCCCCATCTATTTCCCATGAAGTGATAGGACCGGATGCCATGATCTTCGTTTTCTGAATGTTGAGCTTTAAGCCAACTTTTTCATTCTCCACTTCACTCTCATCAAGAGGCTTTTTAGTTCCTCTTCACTTTCTGCCATAAGGGTGGTGTCATCTGCATATCTGAGGTTATTGATATTTCTCCCGGCAATCTTGATTCCAGCTTGTGTTTCTTCCAGTCCAGCATTTCTCATGATGTACTCTGCATATAAGTTAAATAAGCAGGGTGACAATATACAGCCTTGACATACTCCTTTTCCTATTTGGAACCAGTCTGTTGTTCCATGTCCAGTTCTAACTGTTGCTTCCCGACCTGCATACAAATTTCTCAAGAGGCAGATTAGCCACTTTCAAATTTTAAGTGTAATATTATTGACTATAGTCACCATGCTCTTCATTACATCCTCATTACTTATTATTTTATAACTGGAACTTTGTACCTCTTGATAGACTCTGCTATTCTTACACATTTTCCTTTCCATATGAATGTTAGAACACTTCGTCAAATGCCATGAAAAAACCCTTTTGGGATTTGATTAGGATTGCTTTGGATGTAGAAATCAATTTAAGGTCTTTACAATATCGATTCTTATCATCCTTGAACTAACTAGATTTCTTCATTTACTCAAGTATGTTGTTTTCACTGTCTACTTAGATGAGACTATTTTGGTTTTCTTTAATAATATTTTAAGGAGATGAAATATATTGGTATATTTTCTAATGTGAAATATTCCTTGCATTTTTGGAACTAGAATGGTTTCATTTAAGCTTGGTCTTTTATTGCTTTTTAACATATTGCTGAGTGTGTTACTAACGCAAGGACACTCATTAGCTAAGTACTCATCTTGTGAGGTGGCACGTGAGGTTGCCTAGTAAGAAAAGAAAAGAAAATATTCTACTGACTTGATGAATTATATTAATCCCCACTCAAACATCCTTGTCCATTTAACACTGGGTTTCTATCATTGTTCACATAATAAAACTCTATGTCTAGTGATTGTCAGATGCCCTGGTTATGTGATGAATACAGTATGAATATAAACAGGTTGCAAAATGTAATTGTAGATGTCACAGATGTAGACATTTAGGAGTCGATAAAGGATTTGCAGAAAGCCCAAATCATTAGTTCATTCAATGAATATTGATGAATCAACAGCTATATATCAGAAATTATTTTATCTGCCAGGATATAATAGTAAAACCAAATGGGTAAGATCCCACCACCTCACTGAGATTATACTTTATTGAGTGATAAAAGTAAAAAAAGTTGGCTCAGTGGTTAAGAATCCATCTGCCAATGCAGGAGAAATGAGAGACACAGGTTTGATCACTGAGTTGGGAAGATCCCCTAGAGAAGGAAATGACAACCCACTACAGTATTCTGGCCTGGAAAATTCCATGGGCAGGGAAGCCTTGCAGACTACAGTCTATGGGGTCACAAAGAGTTGGACAGAACTGAGCACATTATTATAATATAAAAATTTGAAGTAAACTTTATATACTTTGAAGCATTGGAAAAGACTCTGATGCTGGGAGGGATTGGGGGCAGGAGGAGAAGGGGACGACAGAGGATGAGATGGCTGGATGGCATTACGGACTCGATGGACGTGAGTCTGAGTGAACTCAGGGAGTTGGTGATGGACAGGGAGGCCTGGCATGCCGCGACTCATGGGGTCGAAAGAGTCAGACACGGCTGAGTGACTGAACTGAACTGAACTGATACACATCTTGAGTGCGTGCTTTTAACAAATACATGCACCCATATAACCTATCCCTCTCTCAAGATAAAAAACATTTCCATGAAGTCTCGTCCCAGTCAATTCCCACCCCGGCAGAGAGGCAACCACTTTTCTGGTTTTTATTCACCATAGGTTAGTTATGCCTCTTCTAAAGCTTAACATTAATGGAATCATAAAGAATGCATTCTTTTGTGTTAGACTTATTTCACACAGGGTAATTCCTATAAATCTCATTCACATAGCTGCTAGTTCACTGGTGTCTCTCTCTAAACATCAGCTGTAATCTCTTCTCAATACTTCCAGTTTCCAGCTTCTGTTTCTTCATTGGGTCCCTTGACATCTCCCATTGTGATGCATAGTTTAGAGACAGGGATTACATGGGGGATGTTAGCACTTCTGCCTCCCTTTTATTATAGCTGCTTCCCTTTTATTTCCCCGATAAACTCCCTCTGTTCTTCCAGTCTCTCTCTCCTTTGATACCACAAACCAACAAGATTGTAACTTTCTACTTTCCCAACAGTGTATGTAGATTGAAGAACAAAAGAAAAGAAAGCTAGTTACTCAGTCGTGTCCGATTCTCTGTGACCCCATGGACTGTAGCCCACCACGTTCCTCGGTCCGTGGAATTCTCTAGTCAAGAATATCGGAGTGGGTTGCCATTTCCTTCTCCAGGGGATCTTCCCCACCCAGGGATCCAACCCAGGTCTCCTGCATTGCAGGCAGACTCTTTCTTGACTGAGCCACCAGGGAAGCCAGCTTGAAGAATAACCTTGTGTTTTAAAAAAAAGCTACAGAAGATTACATCTCTGTTGGTACAGTGGATACCTTTCTCCAATTTCTTCCTACTTTGGTTACTTTCAGAAAGGATGGTGGCGGTGGTTGTTTTAATCTTTTGTCCAGATTTTATAAATGTGACTTGTGGGCACAGTAGTTTTGCCAAACCACTTTATCATTACTAGAAGCTGTGTGTACATTGCATTATTTATAAAATCTTCTTTGCGGATAGTAATCTGTAAATGTTTCCTCTCCAAGTATCCATCTCTTTGACTTTTTGTTTTATTTCCCAGAGGCTTTCTTCGAATTTGTCTTTAAACTGTTGAATTGATATTTATTCTTACTTCAAATGATATTGTTCTCATTTTTATAGAAGCAGCATCTGCTCTAATCTTTCTGGGGACATCAATTATTTTTCAGAAGGTTTATTCTGTATTACGCACAAATATTTCACAAGAGAGGAAGCAGGGAATGGGAAGCTTGGGGATTCAATCTGGACCTATATTTATTTTCACCTCTAAAAATCTATGGGAATTTGGGAAAAGCTGCTGTGTGAATCAGAGTCCAACCAAAGAAGATTAAAATATTTGCCATAAATAATACAGGTGGGTTTTGTACAGGGAATTGGATTCACAGGTGATGGGAGAGGCGGAGGGGCCCAAGCAGTGGAGGATGAGGCAACTGAGGCTTTAGAAGGAGAGGAAGCTTATGTTACCTCTCAGTGGAACAAAGCAGGGGGTGTTGTTACCAAGGTCTGTGCAATAGACCCGAAAGAATAAAGTAAGGTGGCCCTGCCTGGAGAGAGAGGAAGCTCCACTTCAGAGGCAGCAGCTGTTAGACATACAGCCCGAGGCAGAAAAGCAAAATGAGAAATGTCCTTGGCGTGTCTTTTCTCCTTCGGTTCAGTGTATTTCTAGTGCCTCCTGTTGGCCAACCCTGGAAGATAGCTGATGCAGCTGCTTGGGAAATGTGGCCTAAAGACAGGGACCAGAACAGGGGAAGGGCCAGGAGAGGACGTGAGAGCAAAGAGTGCTGCCAGCGCCCGCACCTCTGTTTAAAACTTGACTTACTTTGCTTTGAAGTGGGGTCTTCATGCCTACCATCATGCATCTGAGAGAGTATTATGCAAAATACTATGCACCACTTCCTGGCTCTAATCTAACAAATGATCAATGCTAGGGAAAAATTTCTCTTATAAATTGCTTATAGTGGTTTTATTTATTGTAAAAAGAAATAAACTGTTAAGGAAAGCACATTATACATGTATCTGGGGTAGATTGCAAAAAAAAAATGACTAAAAATTCCTCCCATTCCTTTATGTATTATTATATTATACATTGTATATTTTTATACATACACTTTATGTATATACTTTTAAAATGTTGATACTGTTTCTTTCCAACTTGATCTAGAGATTAAAACTTGGCCCAAATAAACAGGTGAAAAGATGCTCAACACCACAGGTTCCAGGAAATGACAGACTGACACAGTGAGATATCATCCCTCATCCACTAAAATGGCTAAAATCTAAACCACTTCCAACACCCAGTGCTGGTGAGGATGTCAAGCAACAGGAACTCTCATTCATTGTTGAGGGGAATGCAGAATGGTAGAGCCATTATGGAGGATAGTTCAAGCCAATTCATTAAAAAAAAAAAAATAGCTTGCGGTGTGAAAAAAAAAAAAATGTGATTTTTGCCATGACTTTCATCAAGTTAAAAATCTTTCTTTTCATCCATGAAATCTGGCCTTGACCACAGGATGTGATCTGCCCAACAGTATGTGAAATCAATGAACATGAAAAGAGATTAGACTGAGGATTACCTTCTCTACCACCAGGAACTCTACCATGACCAAGAGAGGAAGCCCAGGCCGGTCTAATAAAGGAGGTGACATCATAGAACAAAGACAAGCCATCCCAGCTCAGAAACCCTAGGTCAGCCAACCCATTAGTGGATCAACACAGCAAAAGTTACTCTAAGCAAACCCAGCAGGAAAAGCATCATGCTGCACTAAACTGATAATCTACAGCATTATGAGTAAATGACATGAGTATGGTTTAACGCCACTGAATATGGGGTGGTTCGTCACCCAGCAAAAGACAGCTGATACCTCTCCACCAGCAATTTGTAACCCTGAGGAAGTCACCCGGAGATGTGGGGCCCAGGTTTGTTGACTGTAAAATAAAGTAGCAGAGTAGAGAGCTAGGAGAGGCTGCACTGATTTCTAGTTTTCTTCCAACTCTAAAATTCTGTGATGATGCAGAAGGAAGTTTGATTTTTTTTTCCTTGTTTTTTCTCCTCAAAGTTATTCAAGGATTCTTTCCGCTTTCCAAATAATCTAGCTTGGAGGATGGTTTATAAATATCTCATTGTGAAAGCACAGATCTGCTGTCAATGAAATGAGCTCCAAATGTCTACATTAAAAAATTTACAAGAAGTTCAAAGAACTCTCAGAGCCGACAGCTACATCAATACTAATGCTGTCTGTTTCCAACACCGTCATCATTACCGCATACTGCAGGAAACGGCCTGGCTTTAAAATCTGAATGATTTAGGTTTGAATACCAGCCCTGTGGCTCTGTGATTCTCAGAAAATTACTCAATATATGGTTATTGGCCAGAAGATACATATAAACATATGAGGATATCTTCCTCTGAATTAGAATTCAGGGAAAGACAATAAAAATTGTGAGACATCATTGCTCTGCTATTCAAGTAGTAAAAGTGGAAAGTAAAAATTCCAGGGGTTAGAAAGATTGTGCATCAATAGAGTATCCAAAAATACAAAACAAACAAAAAAAATACAAAAAATCATGAAATTTCTCAAATTCACATTGATGGGAGAATGGAAAAATGATCTAATGTACATTAAGCATAGTGTTGAAGTTGAAATGGATAAACTATCCCCCCATTCAATAGTGTGAATAAAAGTGAGCAGCATAATTTTCAATCAAAAAATAAATTCCAAAGGATTACATATAACATGAGATATTGTTTTCATGATATTAGAGAAAAAAATATGCAAATATACTATCATATAGACGTGAAAAAATATTTAAAATGCAAAGCAAGGGAATGATGAATGCAGAATTTATAAGTGTTTACTTGGGTGGGGACATGGGGCTGGAAGGATAGAGGGGAACCAGGCTGAGGAATTTATGGCCTTTGTTGGGTATCAAAATGGGTATAAAACTTTTAGTTGTGCATTTATTATTAACAGAGGGAAGAGAAAAGGGAACCTTGAATGAACTAATGAAGGGAGTGTTATGTATCAAGGATTAAAATTTAATTCATTTGTGTGCACTTGCTGACCTTGAACCCATGAGAAATAAAGAAATAGTTAATACCCTGAAACCAAGTAGACTTCTAATTTTGAGTGGGAAAATGCATCAGATTACATAGTCAATAGGACGCCAAAGTCATACAGTGGCAAACAGAGGTGGGGGTAGGAGAGGAGACGCGAGGCTCTGGGTCATTTCTTCATTTGCCCCCAAACTTGATCTGTGATCTGGTGATAAATGAAAAGGTTTTTGGATGAATGGGGCTGTTGCTTTCTGCTTCCTTACATTTTACCATCAGTCTTCACATATTTGAATTATATTTTTTTCCTCCACCTCTCAATGTCTGGCTCTATAATGGGTGAACAGTAATAGCTAAACTTTATTGAATTATCATAAATATTCTTTTTTTAACCCTCATTTTACAGAGGAGGAAAAAGACTTAGAGAGGCTGAAGAAATTGCCCAAAAAGTGACTGGGAAGGGAAATTAATCTAGGCAGTGTGCTTCAGAGATGGTCTTTTCAATCTCTGCATCTTCCTGCCTCTTGGTACCACATGCCTTTAGTACTGAATATATGCGTAAAGAAACCCACAGTCCCCTATGTCCTAATGAACATGGAGTGTTTCTCCTGAAGAGAAGCTGTGTTAGCAGTCCCCTGAATTCTCTAAATAGAATCCAGCTCCTCCACCAGATGCTCACTGCTGAGGTCTGTCTCGGCATTCTCCATGCCCAGAGTTACATACCGTATTATTCCTGACATGCACAAGATACAGTAATGCTTAACGCATTGTTTAGGGAGTGAATGGCTCTCTGAATATCTGTTCCCTGGAGCTAGTGTCTGGGGCTACTGTCCTCTGAGTGAGGAGATATTCACAGTCTATGGTGTAAATGACCTATCTGCTCAAGGATATCAATAGGCACTGCTCTCTTGGTTCAGCTGGCCTGGAGCCATTAGCACCTGACGCTCGTGCTAGAGTCTTCCCATCAATAGGAACATGTCTGGCAATCCATGTTTCCACTTTCAGGAAATATATCCAAGAGGAAATGAACCAGAGGATCTAGCAGTAGATGACATCGTTGATCATATGGTATTATTACAGACATCAGAGAATGCCTCTGTCTCCAACCTCCTGGAGTGGATCTTGGGGTTCTGGATGCTCCCAGCAGGTAAAGAAACATGACAGTCTAAGCTACTGAGACCTCATAGGGCAAAGGCTGTGCGAGGTTTAGTAGGCTGGGAGGGGTATGAGCAGATACTGAATTCCAGTAGCTCAATCTATTGGCAGTTTCTACTTAAGTAATTTGGATAGCCTTTTGGAGCCTCAGTTGCTTCCCTTGCTAAATGAGAATCTTAAACCAAATATGAGGTTTCATGAAAATGAAACGAAATGAATGAAATGAGATGGTTCAGTCTTACTTTCTTCGAAGTAGTTTTAATGAGGTGATCTACCTGTTCACTTACATGCTTAGTAAATATTTGTGGAAATGCAATTTCTGGGAAAATACAACCTAGGTGATGGTGAAGGACAGGGAAGGCTGGCGTGCTGCAGTCCATGGAGTCACAAACAGTCAGATGTGACCAAGTGTGCTGCAGTCCATGGTACTACAAAGAATTAGACACAACTGAGCAACTGAACTGCAACAATGTCATCCTTGGTGGCACAGTGGTAAAGAATCCGCCTGTCAATGCAGGAGATGCCAGTTCTATCCCTGGGGTGGGAAGATCCCCCGGAGGAGGAAATGGATATCCACTCCAGTATTCTTGCCTGAAAAATTCCATGACAGAGGAGCCTGGCAGGCTACAGTCCGTGGGGTCACAAAGAGTCAGCTATGACTCAGTGATTGAGCACATGCAATATCCTAGGTAGGAAATCAACATAAGGAAACTGTGTATGTATCATCAAAATATAAAATACAGTAGATAATAGAATTTGGAGAAAAGGCATGAGTTTAGAATTAGGCATATTTTCAAACCTCAACACTGATTTTTGTGTAGTCTGGGCAAATCAGTTTGCTTCTCTGTCCTCAGGGCTGGCTTCCAGGTTGAACGAGATGGTGTCAGTGAAAACATGGAGCACCACTTCTGATTCTCAGTAGAGGTGAAAGGTGCAGTCGCCTTTCCTCATGCCTTTTGCCCACAGAAGAGCAGTCCAACGTGTTGGTGGGCATCCAGGGGTCTTAATTATCCAAGTCAGGTTTAGCCTAATTCCCCATCCCTTTGCAGTTGACCAGTTGATCATGATAGTCAGTTTATTCTTTCCTCTGGACCCAGAAAGGACAGCTGTGACTTGAAGATGGCTCCTGCCCCATGAATAAGTGGAACTTTGGATAGAGATTCTCTGGCTCCATCCTTTCCAAGTGTGACCAGACATCTGCCTGCTGTATTATCAATATTCTATGAGACTTAATAACTGCCCACCTTCATGAACAGGTCTCTAGGATAATAACAACTAGTACCAATCAATCTTTACTGAACCACAAACAAGGCACTGTAGGAAAACTACTAAGATCTCTTTGCAATAAAAGAGAAATCTGAGGCTTAGAGAGCTTAAGTCATGTGTGTGTCATATATGGTTGGAAATGAACCCAGAGACATTACTTTGCCAACAAAGGTCCGTCTAATCAAAGCTATGGTTTTTCCAGTAGTCATGTATGGATGTGAGAGTTGGACTATAAAGAAAACTGAGCACCGAAAAATTGATTCTTTTGAACTGTGGTGTTGGAGAAGATGCTTGAGAGTCCCTTGGAATGCAAGGAGATCCAACCAGTCCATCCTAAAGGAAATCAGTCCTGAATATTCATTGGAAGGACTGATGGTGAAACTGAAACTCCAATACTTTGGCCACTTGACTCATTTGAAAAGACCTGATGCTGCGAAAGATTGAAGGCAGGAGGAGAAGGGAACGACAGAGGATGAGATGGTTGGTTGGCATCACTTACTCAATGGACAGGAGTTTGAGTAAACTCCGGAAGTTGCTGATGGGCAGGGAGGCCTGGCATGCTGCAGTCCAAGGAGTTGCAAAGAGTTGGACATGGCTGAGCAACTGAACTGACTGAACTGACTTAACTGAATGAACCCAATTGATCATATTATACTATGGACTCTGCTAGAGTTTTTGATCCATGCCATATATTTTACTGGAGAAGGAAATGGCAACCCATTCTAGTATTCTTGCCTGGGAAATCCCGTGGGCAGAGGAACCCAGGGAGCTACAGTCCATGCGGTTGCAAAGAGTTGGACATGATTAAGCATGCATGTGTTTTACAATTTAAAAAATCTCTGGAAGATTCCACATTCTCTGTTTCTAAAGCCAAACCCTTGCCCAGATATGTGCAGGGGCGAACTATTCTCATTTTAATCCTTAAACATAGCCCTAGATCTCACTTGAGTTTGAGTCACAGCGGTTTCTTTTCTTTGAAGTCCTTCTCTTCCCTGGGGATTCCTTTCTTCACATCTCATCTCCACTCCACACTGACACCGTATCAACTGCAGTTCCTGAGGCGAGGTTGATTTAGCAGCTTCAGCAGCATGGTCTCCCAGATCCACAGAGCTCTCCTCCTTCTTCCCAGCAGACTTCAGAGTGGGTTTGCACATTTTGGTATTCTCCCTGTTTGGTTTTCTGCACTGTTCCCGCACCTCCCTGGAGGAATGACTCAGCTCTTGGTGTTTCACAGTTCAATCCCATGCCTCTTGTCTCTTATGCTAGGCTAGTGCTCACCCTGCTTCTATGAAACTACACATTGGTAGTGACATGTGAGTGCATGCAGAAAGGCTTAACCCTATGCAAAGTGCTTTCATATATATTGTTTAGTCACTCAGTCATGTCTGACTCTTTTGTGACCCCATGGACTGTAGCCTGCCAGGCTCCTCTGTCCTTGGGATTTACCATGCAAGAATACTAGAGTGGGTTGCCATTTCCTTCTCCATTCATGTATATTTTATATACATACACACACACATATATATATATATATATATATATATATATTAAATCTACTTCTCAGGAATAACATAAAATAAGAAAATATGTGGAGGTATAAATTTAAAAAGACATACAGAATCCCAAGGAAACTTAACAGCATTGTAAATGAGGTTTCTCATTTGATGATTGTAGCTGAGGTACTCATGTATTTTGGCATCCCATTTAGTTTAAAACCAAATTTCTTTTCCAGTCCTGCCCTTCACTTACTACATCCCTGGGCTGAGTGTCTCTTATCTTCTGTAAGTTTCCATTTCCTTACAACAGGAATCATATCAATCTTTCCAGGCTACGGTGACAATTAAATCATTTAAATACGAATAGTCTACTGGTATGTTTTGTACTTTTTCTTTTTTTCATGGTTAGTCGTGTCCAGCTCTGTGACCCCATGGACTGTAGTCCACCAGGCTCCTTTGTCCCTGGTGTTTTCCCAGCAAGAATACTGCAGTGGGTTGCCATTTCCTCCTCTGGGGATCTTTCTGACCCAGAGATCGAACTTTTTTTGTGGCTCCTGCTCTTGCGGCTCCTGCATGGCAGGTGGATTCTTTACCATTGTGCCACCTGGGAAGCCTTGGCATTTTTTTGGGGGGGAGGGGGGATCAAAAATTATTCTTGTTTAATAAACAAGATATCAGAATCACAGAAGATCAGGGCTCTGCAAGTTCATAGGGTGTATTAGCCTTCTTTTCTCCAAAGCAGAGGTCAGCAAACTTTGCCCATGGGTCAGATCCCGCCTTCGGAAACAACGTTCTGTTGAAACTCCAGCTCCCTTATTTGTTGGTGTGAAGTCGAAGGCTGGTGTTGCTCTCCAGGGTAAGCTGAGTAATCGGGGTGCAGAGATCACGAGGCCTGCAGAGCCTGAGCCATTTACCATCTGACACTTTAGGAACAAGTTTCCTGCACCCTGGTTCCCTGCATGCTGACCCTTCCCTGCTTGGCATCACCCCATGTAGACAGGGAGGTCAGCAGAGAGTCCTGTAACAGTGAAAACAGACAGGACGCTGTTTGGCTTGCTTGGGATTTCTAGGCTGTGCCCTCCTCGGGCCTCGGGGACCTCAGAGACACCTAATATTTTCAGTTGCTCCATCTTAGAACTCAAGCAGGAAATCAACTTGGCTGTAGAATTCTGTGTGAAACATCTTATTTTTCTGACTCCAGTTATGACTCAGAGAGGTAGGGCAGTAAGAAAGCTACTTTTATCTTGTGCCAAAAATGAAAACTGATACATTCACAAAAAAAGAGAGAGAGGAAAAAAAAAAAAAAAGAGGAAAACGTGAAAGGAGACTTAACAAAGGTTTTGTTTTTCTTCCCTCCAGACCTCACAGGGCTGTCTTTGGCTGGGGGCCACGTTTGGACTGCTAAGTCTTCAACACCACAACCCCAACTTCTCAAGTGGCTCAGACAGTAAAGAATCTACAATGAGGGAGACCCGGGTTCAATCCCTGGGACGGGGAGATCCGCTGGAGGAGGAGCCCCTGCTTATAAGGGACTTTCTGCTGCTGGCCACCCAGTTCCTACCCCTTTGTGAAGGTTTTGCTTCTCTGCAGACCTTGTGTTCCCTTCCCCAGAGAGTGAGCCATAGGACCCACTGTGTCCTGAGATCCTTGTCAGCCCAAAATGACTGGCAAGTTCCCAGGACCTATCAAAGAAGACTTGTTTGCCAATTTCAAGACACCTGGAGGATGTTCTTTGCTGTAAAGTATTTGAAATTCCTTTGAAGACAAACAGCAAAACATACAAATGGAAAAAGAAAGAAAAAATCAATCTGGTCACAGAAAGAGTAGTGTCTTTGAACATCGATTTTTTTGACCCAGTCATTTATTGGATAAATACTTACTTCAGAGTTATTCTATAAAACACAGTTATTCTCTGTCTCTGTTTTGAGACAGAGAAACATGCCGGTTCTGACTCTTGTAGTAAGAATGTTGAGTGGGAACAGATATTTTTAAGTATCAAGAAATAATTGCTTAATTAAACCTGCAATTAAAACTATAGGAAATAAAACCAGGGTGCTTTGATTTCAAAAAACATCTTGAATTTGAAATATGATTTGGGGTTAAGAACAAAGGATAGATGGTGCATGAAGATCACATGCAAAGTCCTAAGACATGATAAACCAGGCCCTTAGAGTAATAGAATCGTAAATATAGCAGTGATAAACTTAGTACTCTGTAGGCTGTGTTTCCTGAGTGTGTGTGTGTGTGTGTGTGTGTGTGTGTGTGTTTCCAGATGCACAAAGATGACTGGACCTTTAAAGATTGTCTAAACTTACTGTGTTAGTTGCTTGATTCAACTCAAAGCACCCCAGACAAGATGTCATTCCTTTGGCTCTTGAAATCTCCAGTGACACGTTCATTTCCTTAGACAACATTTAACTGCCTTTGGAGGGATTTTCTACTGGAAGCTTCTTCATTACGTTAGCATGGGTTTAGGTTGCCCGGGACCTCTTGGCTTTGGTCTTTGTTCTACTTCTACCCAGGAAGTCAAACTCATCTTGCACATGACCACCATCAGGCCTTTGGAGGGAGCCTTCAAATCTGCCTTCAGGCTAAGAACAAACAACTACTCTATACCAAGAATCTTCTTTTTTCATGTGTTTTAAGTGTGCTTTCTGTACTAGACACTGTGATGTGGGATAGGAAGTTGTTATTGTTGTTGTTTAGCTAAGTTGTGTCCAACTCTTTCATGACCCCATGGACTATAGCCTGCCAGGCTCCTCTGTCCGTGGGATTTTTCAGGCAAGAGTACTTGAGTGGGTTGCCATTTCCTACTCTGGGAGATCTTCTTGACCCAAGGATTGAATCCACATCTTTTGCATCTCCTGCATTTTCAGGCAGATTCTTTACCACTGAGCCACCAGAGATAGGAAGACAGCTGACAACTGAAACAGAGTCATACTTGGAGAAGTTCACTCTAGGTGGGGCATGAAACATCTAAATCAGTCAATTATTTTATATGACAGTTTGTGCTGCTGAAGAGGTGGGCCATAGGAGCAAACAGCAGTGAGCATCTCATTTCCAGGCACTGGATATGAAAAGTCCACATAGAAATGGCCTAAGGAGGTCCTACCTTGAACCTTCAGATTTAGGTTCAGTGGGAAAGAATGGAAACCAGAACCAAGCTGGAACCATGTTAGCTCCAGGAAGTACACTTGTGCCTGGATTATAGAAATGCTTCTATATTTATCCCTCTTCCATGGACAAGTGAGCTTCTTTGTCTGTGTATGTATGTGTGTATGGGTGCATGAGAGAGAGAGACAGAGATTAAAAGGAAGAAATAGAGAGCATGTTAAAGGCATAGAGAAAAAGCTGGAAATAGAGGAATGGGAAAGAAATATTAGCTGTATTTTTCACCACTTGAGTTCCTTCACAACTGGTCAAAGTACTGTATTTGTGAGTGACAGAGGTGCCCACTCCCATCTGTTGGCTCCAATATGTGGAGCCATTCCTGTGGCTGATTTAAATTAAGCTCAGGCTGCACAGACATATCGTGCATAAGAAATATGTTACGTCGCTTATATAACTTCTCTTTCCCAAATTACCCCATGCATTGCCAGTCCACAGGCACACAGCACAGGAAGCTGGTCTCGCCCTTCGCAGTGCTGTAGAAAGGGGCAAGGCGGAAGCAGAAGCAGACAGATCTGAGTTTGCATATTCTCTCTGCCATTTATTAGCTCTGTGACTGAGGTCGAATCACTTGACCTCTCTGACCTCCACAATTGTAAAAAACCTCGGATGTGTGCCGAAACTCCCTGGGTGCTATTTTTCACAGAAAAGGATGTTGAGATTAGGCATATTGAAATGCAATGTGCTGAAAGATGCAGTTTAGAAAGATTTTTCCAGCAGTCTGTCTCAGGGAAGGGCAGGTGCTGCTGGCGGAAAGAGATTGTAGGCAAGTTTAAAGTCTGTTTCTAGTTTCCTAGGTGAGAATCTTTCAAGAAAAGGTGAGTTTTTCTGACACCACGACACACAGCTGCCTGACTTGCAGCAGGAACACAGAAGCAACTGGAATCAACTTTGCCTGGAAAAGGCATGGATAGCTTGACAGGGGAGGTTCAGCACTTGGATGGTGAATAGGAGTTTTATAAGCAAGAAAATGATGATGAGGCATTCCATGATGAAGGGAAAAAGAATACTAAGGGAAAAAAAAGCACAGAATTATCTGCCTTATGAAGACTGTTGTTGTTTAGTCACTCACTTCAGTTCAGTTCACTCGCTCAGTCGTGTCCAACTGAGACACGTTTGCCACCCCATGGAATGCAGCATGCCAGGCCTCCCTGTCCATCATCAACTCCAGGAGTTTACTCAATTTCATGTTCATTGAGTTAGTGATGCCATCCAACCATCTCATCTTCTGTCATCCCCTTCTCCTCCCACCTTCAATCTTTCCCAGCATCAGGGTCTTTTCTTTGAGTCAGTTTTTCACATTAGGTGGCCAAAGTATTGGATTTCAGCTTCAGCATTAGACCTTCCAATGAATATTCAAGACTGATTTCCTTTAGGATGGACTGGTTGGATCTCCTTGCAGTCCAAGGGACTCTCAAGCATCTTCTCCAACACCACAGTTCAAAAGCATCAGTTCTTCAGTGCTCAGCTTTCTTTATATTCCAACTCTCACATCCATATGTGACTACTGGAAAAACCATAGCTTTGACTAGACAGACTTTTGTTGGCAAAGCAATGTCTCTGCTTTTTAATATGCTGTCTAGGTTGGTCATAACTTTTATTCCAAGGAGCAAGCGTCTTTTAATTTCATGGCTGCAGTCACCATCTGCAGTGATTTTGGAGCCCAAAAAGATAAAGTTTCCACCATTTCCTCATCTATTTGCCATGAAATGATGGGACCAGATACCATGATCTTAGTTTTCTGAATGTTGAGTTTTAAGCCAACTTATTCACTCTCCTCTTTTACTTTCATCAAGAGGCTCTTTAGTTCTTCTTTACTTTCTGCCATAAGGGTGGTGTCAACTGCATATCTGAGGTTATTGATATTTCTCCTGGCAATCTTGGTTCCAGCTTGTGCTTCTTCCAGCCCAGCGTTTCTCATGATGTACTCTGTGTATAAGTTAAATAAGCAGGGTGGCAGTATTCAGCCTTGACGTACTCCTTTCCCTATTTGGAACCAGTCTGTTGTTCCATGTCCAGTTCTAACTGTTGCTTCCTGACCTGCATACAGATTTCTCAAGAGGCAGGTCAGGTGGTCTGGTATTCCAATCTCTTTAAGAATTTTCCACAGTTTGTTGTGATCCATACAGTCAAAGACTTTTACATAGTCAATGAAACAGAAGTATATGTTATTCTGGAACTCTCTTGCTCTTTTGATGATGCAAGAGATGTTGGCAATTTGATCTCTTCTGTTGCCTTTTCTAAATCCAGGTTGAATATCTGGAAGTTCATGGTTCATATACTGTTGAAGCCTGGTTTGGAGAATTTTGAGCATTACTTTGCTAGTGTGTGAGATGAGTGTAATTGTGTGGTAGTTTGAGCATTCTTTGGCATTGCCTTTCTTTGGGATTGGAATGAAAACTGACCTTTTCCAGTCCTGTGGCCACTGCTGAGTTTTTCAAATTTTCTGGCATATTGAGTGCAGCACTTTCACAGCATCATCTTTCAGAATTTGAAATAGCTCAACTGGAATTCCATCACCTCCACTAGCTTTGTTCGTACTGATGCTTCTGAAGGCCCAGTTGACTTCACATTCCAGGATGTCTGGCTCTAGGTGAGTGATCACACCATCATGATTATCTGGGTTGTGAAGATTTTTTTGTACAGTTCTTCTGTGTATTCTTGCCACCTCTTCTTAATATCTTCTGCGTCTGTTAGGTCCATACCATTTCTGTCCTTTATTGTGCCCATCTTTGCATGAAATATTTCCTTGGTATCTCTAATTTTCATGAAGAGATCTCTAGTCTTTCCCATTCTATTGTTTTCCTCTATTTCTTTGTACTGATCACTGAGGAAGGCTTTCTTATCTCTCCTTGCTATTCTATGGAACTCTGCATTCAAAGGCTATATCTTTCCTTTTCTCTTTTGCCTTTTACTTCTCTTCTTTTCACCACTATTTTTAAGGCCTTCTCAGACAACCATTTTGCCTTTCTGCATTTCTTTTTCTTGGGGATTGCCTTAAACCCTGCCTCCTGTACACTGTCAGGAACCTCTGTCCATAGTTCTTCAGGATCTCTATTAGAGCTAATCCCTTGAATCTATTTGTTACTTCCACTGTATAATCATAAGGGATTTGATTTAGGTCATACCTTAATGGTCTAGTGGTTTTCCCTACTTTCTTCAATTTAAGTTTGAATTTGGCAATAAGGAGTTCATGATCTGAGTCACAGTCAGCTCCCAGTCTAGTTTTCACTGACTATAGAGCGCCTCCATCTTCGGCTGCAAAGAACATAATCAATCTGATTTCGGTGTTGACCATCTGGTGATGTCCATGTATAGAGTCTTCTCTTGTGTTGTTGGAAGATGGTGTTTGCTACGCCCAGTGTGTTCTCTTGGCAAAACTCTATTAGTCTTTGCCCTGCTTCATTCCGTATTCCAAGGCCAAATTTGGCTGTTATTCCAGGCATTTCTTGAATTCCTACTTCTGCATTCCAGTCCCCTATAATGAAAAGGACATCTTTTTTGGGTGTTATTTCTAGAAGGTTTGTAGGTCTTCATACAACCATTCAACTTCAGCTTCTTCAACATTACTGGTTGGGGCATAGACTTGGATTACTTTAATATTGAATGGTTTGCCTTGGAAATGAACAGAGTTGATTCTGTCCTTTTTTTAGACTGCATCCAAGTACTGCATTTTGGACTCTTTTGTTGACTATGATGGCTACTCCATTTCTTCTAAGGGATTCTTGCCCACAGTAGTAGATATAATGGTCATCTGAGTTAAATTCACCCATTCTAGTTCATTTTAGTTTGCTGATTCCTAAAATGTTGACGTTTACTCTTGCCATCTCCTGTTTGACTACTTCCAATTGGCCTTGATTCATGGACCTAACATTCCAGGTTCCTATGCAGTATTGCTCTTTACGGCATCAGACTTTACTTCCAACACCAGTCCAATCCACAACTAGGTGTTGTTTTTGATATGGCTCCATCTCTTCATTGTTTCTGGCGTTATCCCCCCACTGATCTCCAGTAGCATATTGGACACCTACCGACCTGGGGAGGTCATCTCTCAGTGTCCTATCTTTTTGCCTTTTCATACTGTTCATGGGGTTCTCAAGGCAAGAAGACTGAAGTGGTTTGCCATTCCCTTCTCCAGCGGACCACGTTTTTTCAGAACTCTCCACCATGACCCGTCCATCTTGGGTGGTCCTACACAGCATGGCTCATAGTTTCATTGAGTTAGACAAAGCTGTGGTCCATGTGATCAGATTGGTTAGTTTTCTGTGATTGTGGTTTTCAGTCTGGCTGCCCTCTGATGGAGAAGGATAAGAAGCTTATGGAAGCTTCCTAATGAGAGAGACTGACTGAGGGGGAAACTGGGTCTTGTTCTGATGGGCAGGGCCATGCTCAGTAAATCTTTAATCCAATTTTCTGTTGAAGGGTGGGGCTATGTTACCTCCCTGTTATTTGACCTGGGGCCAAACTATGGAGGAGGTAATGAAGATAATGGTGGCCTCCTTCAAAAGGTCTACGAACACACTGCCCCACTCAGTGCCCCTGGCCCCGTAGCAGGCCACTGCCAATGCACGCCTGTGCCAGAGACTCCTGGATACTCATGGGCAAGTCTGGGTCAGTCTCTTGTGGGGTCACTGCTCCTTTCTCCTGGGTCCTTGTGTGCACAAGGTTCTGTTTGTGCCCTCCAAGTGTTTATTTCCCCAGTCCTGTGTAAGTTCTGGCAGCTTTATGGTGGGGTTAATGGTGACCTCCTCCAAGAGGGCTTATGCCATACCCAAGTCTGGTACACCCAGAGCGCCTTCCCTGTGGCAGTCCACTGCTGACCCGTACCTCCACAGGAGACACTCAAACACAGTTCTGGCTCAGTCTCTGTGGGGTCTCTGGGTCCTGGTGCACACAAAGTTTGTTTGAGCAGTCATGTCCAAATCTTTGAAACCTCGTGGACTGTAGCCCTCCAGGCTTCTCTGTCCATGGGATTCTCCAGGCAAGAATACTAGAGTGGGTCACCATGCCCTCCTCCAGAGGATCTTCCCAACACAGTGACAGAACCTGCTTCTCCTACGTCTCTTTCATTGCAGGCAGATTCTTTACCCATTGAGTCATCAGGGAAGCCCTTTGGTTATCCCATGTTTGTGAAAATAATTAATTTTGATGGTTTTCACACTGTGCTTGCATATTTCACATATGTAGTCATATGAAAGCCATTTACCTGCACTCACACAATTGATGTCCTTTTCACAGTTTTTCAGAGTATCTTTCATTCTTTAGGTAAAGACATAAGGTAAGAAAGCTTATGTTTTCCCCAATTTTATTGTAATTAGTGCATGGGATGCATGTGGGGGGGAGGGGCCTGGGTGTTCAATATTTCCTGGGAGCTACTCAAGTGCTCTCTCCACCAGACCAGAGAGTTATTTTTACTCTTCATTCAGATATTACTTATATCTCTTATCTCCACATTGTGGACCATAGAACCTAGTTTGTTAGTCATTCTGTTGTGTCTGACCCTTTGTGACCCCATGGACTGTAGCCAATCTGGCTTCTCTCTGTCCATGGGATTCTCCTGTCAAGAATACTGGATTGGGTTGCATTTCCTTCTCCAGGGGATATTCCCAACCCAGGGATCAAACCTGGGTCTTTCACATTGAAGGTAGATTCTTTAATGTCTGAGGCACCCAGGGAAACTCTGCAATAAACATAGTTCTATAATAAACGTAGAACCCAGGATGTCATTAATTTCTATACCTGTGATGTTAAAGATGAGAACTCAGATAATTTTCCTAAAGCTTTTTTTTTTTTCCATTTGCCATAAAAGAGACAAATGAGATCATTACTCTTTGGGCTTTGGGAGTGGGTGTGATGAGATTTTAGTATTGAGTGGAGAAGTACTCATTTGAGACCATATTGATGGGAGAAATGAAACAATTATTTCAACCATTCTGGATAAGACAGAAGTAGGGGTTAAAGTCAGGGCATAGATCTTGAAAGATTATATCAAACAAGGTAAATTTTGACATGAACAAGATATCTTTAGTGTTCTCTGTACAACTCCACAGGACAAGAATGGGATTAAGTATGCAGGAATTCTCAAAAGCACAGAGTTTACATCACATAACTGTGCGGCTTTGTTTTATAGAGTGTGCTTTGTGGAGAATGATGATTCCATCGTTTAAATAAAAATTATATCAAATCCCTGGCAGAGAAATTGAGGTTTTTCACTCATTTGAGAGAAAAAAAAAATGAACTGTTTGATAAGTGTTAGTGATGGTGTAGGCAGGTAGGTATGTGTTCATTGCTGGAGGAAACGTAGATTTATTTAGCCACATTGAAATTGTTTCAAAAAGTATATTACAATATGAAATTCATAATCAACATGCCCTAAAATGGTCATTTCTGCTGGCTGCTCTAGAGAAAAATGGGAAGTAAAGTACAAGAATGCTCATTAAGGCACTGTTTATAATACTGAGCATTAAAAACACATCTAAATGTCTAACAATAGAGAAATGGCTAAGTAGACATATGCATTCATCCTTTATAATATGAAGAAACACTTAAATGATATAGCTGTACATGCTGGTATAGAGAGTCATCCAAGATTTATTGTTGATAAACACAAGTGGAGCAATACATACGATGTGATACAACATATACACACGTTCATATAGTAAACATTCCATATTTTTACAAACCACATTAATTAATCATTAATTAAAGGCCTGAAAGGGTATGCACCAACCCCAAGTAGAAGAAAGCCTTCGAAGAGGATTTTAGCTCACACTAGATTTTTCCTATTAACTCTGATTCTCCCTCCTCCCAATGTCCATGCCCTGAGACTTTTCTGTTACTCTCACTAATGGGCAGAGTATTTGTATCAATACTTGCTACTTGGTGCTGATTGAGCCATGCTTGCTTTGGAGGAGAAAACTGCACCAAGTCTGAATTTAGACCTTAAGACATCTTACATGTTTCTGCTTCCCCTCTTGCCTTCTGCCATTAAGATCAGAAGAACATTTCTGGGACAGCCCACTGGTCGCAGACAAGGAATGAGAGGAACATGGGTCATTGCTGCTCCAGTCAGCCTTCAGACATTCAAAGAGAAGCAGAGCAGAAGCCAGATGACACCAGCTAAACCCACCAACCTGCACATGCAGGGGTGATAAGACAGCTGTTTTAGGCCACTGAGCTTTGGGCTGGCCTGTTATACCCCATTATTGTGGTGATAGTTGACTAATACGTAGCCTAATTTCTGGTATTTATTTTTCTGGGGAAGGACAATAAAACAAAGCATACTAATACCATGCATAACAGTAAATATTAAAGAAGAAAGTCAGCTAACATTTGTCTACTTGCTTTTTATTGTCTTCAGTTCAATTCAGTTCAGTTCAGTTGCTCAGTCGTGTCTAACTCTTTGCGACCCCATGAATCACAGCACGCCAGGCCTCCCTGTCCATCACCAAATCCCGGAGTTCACTCAAACTCACATCCATCGAGTTGGTGATGCCATCCAGCCATCTCATTCTCTGTCATCCCCTTATCCTCCTGCCCCCAATCACTTCTAGCATCAGAGTCTTTTCCAATGAGTCAACTCTTTGCATGAGGTGGCCAAAGTACTGGAGTTTCAGCTTTAGCATCATTCCTTCCAAAGAAATCCCAGGACTGATCTCTTTTAGAATGGACTGGTTGGATGACACCACAGTTCAAAAGCATCAATTCTTCAGCGCTCGGCTTTCTTCACAGTCCAGCTCTCACATCCATACATGACCACTGGAAAAACCATAGCCTTGACTAGATGGACCTTCGTTGGCAAAGTAACGTCTCTGCTTTTCAATATGCTATCTAGGTTGGTCATAACTTTTCTTCCAAGGAGTAAGCATCTTTTAATTTCATGGCTGCAGTCACCATCTGTAGTGATTTTGGACCCCCAAAAAATAAAGTCTGACACTGTTTCCACTGTTTCCCCATCTATTTCCCATGAAGTGACAGGACCAGATGCCATGATCTTTGTTTTCTGAATGTTGAGCTTTAAGTCAACTTTTTCACTCTCCTCTTTCACTTTCATCAAGAGGCTTTTTAGTTCTTCTTCACTTTCTGCCATAAAGGTGGTGTCATCTGCATATGTGAGGTGATTGATATTTCTCCCAGCAAATCTTGATTCCAGCTTGTGCTTCTTCCAGCCCAGTGTTTCTCATGATGTACTCTGCATAGAAGTTAAATAAGCAGGGTGACAATATACAACCTTGACATACTCCTTTTCCTATTTGGAACCAGTCTGTTGTTCCATGTCCAGTTCTAAGTGTTGCTTCCTGACCTGCATATAGGTTTCTCAAGAGGCAGGTCAGGTGGTCTGGTATTCCCATCTCTTTCAAAATTGTCCACAGTTTATTGTGATCCACAGAGTCAAAGGCTTTGGCATAGTCAATAAAGCAGAAATAGATGTTTTTCTGGAACTCTCTTGCTTTTTTGATGATCCAGCAGATGTTGGCAATTTGATCTCTGGTTCCTCTGCCTTTTCTAAAACCAGCTTGAACATCTGGAAGTTCATGGTTCATGTATTTATTAGATGTGCAAATGGCAGGCTGCCTTTTAAAAGCTGAGGGTAGACAGGACATATTGCAGAATAAAATGTGTACAAAATTTGTGTATATAGGTACACATATCTATACTTTATCTGTGAGCACAAGTAACCTGTGTGACCATGTGCAAACCATTTCTCATTTTCTCTTTTCTCTTCAGGAAAATTGAGATGAAGGACTGAGATTAGTGATCTACATTCTCTCAGAGGACATGCATCCTAAGACACTGTACCTGCCCAAAGCTTCACTGCGACTTCTTATTTTTCAGCCCACAGAAAGGCAATCTCCTGCTTAAAACAAAACAAAAAATCTTTGACATAACTGTCTTTCTATTTACCTTCCCCAAAGGCAATTGTATTGCCAATTTTTTCATGAAAGAGAATTAAAAAACATCTCACATTTAGTCTTCATTACCATATTAGAAAAAGAAACTAAGAATTTTATATTATCAAGTTAAAGTATTTATCAGGGTATGGGCAAGACTATTTTTACATAGATTAGAAGCAGTGTGACACAGTTAGCACCAGGCCAAGGTCTGAAATTAAAGACTGCTGCTAACTAGTATGGGCCTTTGAAAATCAACTTTTTTGAGGCCCTGTGGGTAACTTGTAAAATGAAAATAATATCAATAATAACATACACTTCAATGACTTCAAATGCTTCATTTAAGAGCATTAGATGAAATAAATACAAGTTAAGAATTTGGGAGACAGCTAGGGTATAATAGCAGAAAGTCAATGGCTCTATTGTCCAACACTCCCTACAATAAGCCTATGAGGTGAATTTTATTAAACATGCTTTATAGATAAAAATTCTAGAGTTCAAAAAAATGTAAAGAATTTGTCCAAATTAATATGCTATGGTCAATTCCATGGTTAAATGTCTCAAGGATTGCACATCCAGCCAAGTAACAAGTAGAAAGCCTTCCTTCATGCCATAAGGGAAAAAAAAAAAACAAACAAAAAAAACACTGTTGTCTGACATGCATGCTCAGTCGCTTTAGTCATGTCTGACTCTTTGAGACACCATTGACTGTAGCCCGTCAGGCTCCTCTGTCCATTGGATTCTCCAGGCAAGAATACTGGAGTGGGTTGCCATGGCATCCTCCAGGGGATTTTCCCAAACCACGAATTGAACCCATGTCTCCCGCATCTCCTGCATTTCGGATGGATGTTTTGCCCAGTGAGCCACCTGGGAAGTCTTACATGGGAAAACTAAATTTTTGTGGATTAGATCATAGATCATGGCAAGCCCATGATCCCTAGGGGAAAATATAAGCCATGAGACGAAGTCATCTTCCTGCCCAGAGGGAGGGAATATCTGGAATGCAGAGCAAACAGAGTACAAGTTCTAACTGAGATAAACCAGAAATGGGAATTCATGGAGGGCAAATATGCTGGCATTTGTGGGGCAGAGGCATAGATTAGAAGAAGTGGTGTTGAGAAAGAGTTCCAGAAATATACACACATTTTCCTTGTGATGTTGCCTGAATACTAAGCTGATCATAGAGTGAAACTCCTTCAAATCGGGCAAAAGTCATATGCTAAGGAGCTGTAAGCTGAACTCCAGAGAGCCACATATTAAGGATAAAGTGGACTTAGATTAAGGCTGCTCTAGAGCTCAACATTCAGAAGATGAAGATCATGGCATCTGGTCCCATCACTTCATGAGAAATTGATGGGGAAACAGTGGAAACAGTGTCAGACTTTATTTTTGGGGGCTCCAAAATCACTACAGATGGTGACTGCAGCCATGAAATTAAAAGACGCTTACTCCTTGGAAGGAAAGTTATGACCAACCTAGATAGCATATTCAAAAGCAGAGACATTACTTTGCCAACAAAGGTCCGTCTAGTCAAGGCTACAGTTTTTCCAGGGGTCATGTATGGATGTGAGAGTTGGACTGTGAAGAAAGCTGAGCGCTGAAGAATTGATGCTTTTGAACTGTGGTGTTGGAGAAGACTCTTGAGAGTCCCTTGGACTGCAAGGAGATCCAACCAGTCCATTCTGAAGGAGATCAGCCCTGGGATTTCTTTAGAAGGAATGATGCTAAAGCTGAAACTCCAGTACTTTGGCCACCTCATGCGAAGAGTTGACTCATTGGAAAAGACTCTGATGCTGGGAGGGATTGGGGGCAGGATGATAAGGGGATGACAGAGGATGAGATGGCTGGATGGCATCACTGACTCGATGGATGTGAGTTTGAGTGAACTCCGGGAGTTGGTGATGGACAGGGAGGCCTGGTGTGCTGCGATTCATGGGGTCACAAAGAGTCGGACACGACTGAGCGACTAATTGAACTGAAGAGGGAAAAGAAAGAACTTAAAAAGATCCCACTGCTGGGCATACACACTGAGAAAACCAGAAGGGAAAGAGACACGAGTACCCCAATGTTCATCGCAGCACTGTTTATAATAGCCAGGACATGGAAGCAACCTAGATGTCCATCAGCAGATGAATAGATAAGAAAGCTGTGGTACATATACACAATGGAGTATTATTCAGCCATTAAAAAGAATACATTTGAATCAGTTCTAATGAGGTGGATGAAACTGGAGCCTATTATACAGAGTGAAGTAAGCCAGAAAGAAAAACACCAATACAGTATACTAACGCATATATATGGAATTTAGAAAGATGGTAACAATAACCCTGTGTACGAGACAGCAAAAGAGACACTGATGTATAGAACAGTCTTATGGACTCTGTGGGAGAGGGAGAGGGTGGGAAGATTTGGGAGAATGGCATTGAAACATGTAAAATATTATGTATGAAATGAGTTGCCAGTCCAGGTTCGATGCACGATACTGGATGCTTGGGGCTGGTGCACTGGGATGACCCAGAGGGATGGAATGGGGAGGGAGGAGGGAGGAGGGTTCAGGATGGGGAACACATGTATACCTGTGGCGGATTCATTTTGATATTTGGCAAAACTAATACAGTTATGTAAAGTTTAAAAATAAAATAAAATTAAAAAAAAAAAAAGTATATGAAAAGAAAAAAAAAAAAAAAAGAAGCCTTAAAAATTAAGAAATTCTGTGAGTGGCTTAACTAAATTCCAAAACTGGACTCAACACTCTATAAAAAGACAACTAATATTGACATTCAAAATAAAAATATTCAAATGTAAAATATAGAATTGAGAAAAAAAAAAAAGGAAAGTGAAATTCACTGTCATGTCTGACTCTTTGAGACCCCATGGACTATAGAGTCTGTGGAATTCTCCAGGCCAGAATACTGGAATGGGTAGCCTTTCCCTTTTCTAGGGGATCTTCCCAACCCAGGGATCAAACCCAGGTCTACATCTTTGCAGGTACATTCTTTACCAGCTGAGCCAGACACTAAATTAATTCAATAAATATGGATTCAGAAGTGACAGAAATGATGGAATTAGCAAATAAAGTCTATAAAAACAATACAAATGCTTTAAAGTGTATTAGTCACTCATTCGTGTCTGACTCTTTGTGACCACATGGACTGTAGCCTGCCAGGCTCTTCTGTCCATGGAATTCTCTAGGCAGTAAAGCTGGAGTGGGTTGCCATGCCCTTCTCCAGGGGGTCTTCACAACCCAGGGACCAAACCCAGTTATCTTGCATTGCAGGCAGATTGTTTACCATTTGATCTAGCCAGGAAGCCCCTACAAATGCTTTGGGTGCATTTAAAGGAAAATATGAACACAGCTAATAGATAAAAGGAAGATGTGAAAAAGAATAAATTGAACTTCTCAAGCTGAAGAAAAAATACTGTACCATTAGAAATGAAAAATCTTAACAGATGATATTAATAATAGAGTAGGTAATAGCAAGAACCAGGAAACCTGAAGACCTAGGAAAAGAAAGTATACAAGCTGAAGCACAAGGAGGAAAGATAAATTTAAAAGAAATAGAAAGAATCAGTGATCTTTGGAAATACATTGTGTAGTAACTGAAAATTTTAGATGAATACTATAAATCATGTACAAAGGAATATAGCAAAAGCCTCACTGACTTCTCACCAGAAACAATGCAATTCAGAAGACCAAAACATTGAATAAAATAATAAATGAACTAAGAAATAATAGTATAATAATATTAGAAATTATACTGAACTTAGTTAGTTTCATACATGATGAAAACATAATTTCAAACAAAGAAAGGCTCTGAGAATTTATCATCATGTGACATGTACTACAGAAGATATTAAAAGAATTTCTTCAGGCAGAAGTGATACCAAATGGAACTCAGGTCTACATAACTGAATGAAGAATGCTATAAATAGGGTAATAGATGGTAACTAGACCATGGTGATCATTTTGTAATATAAAGAAATATCAAATCAGTATTTTGTGCACCTGGAAATAACATAGCGTGTGGATCAATTATACTTCAAAAAATTAAAAAATAAATAGAAATATAATGCAAGAAAACTTTTTAAAAAATCATAAATAGCAAGCATGTAGATCAATATAAAGATCAATATAAAATTTATCAATATAAGATCAATATCATATATATAATATCAATATAAGATCAAAAAGATCAATATAAGATCAATATAAAGATCAAATAAAAATCAATATAAAAGATCACTTTTACTCATAAGTTTTTAATCAGCTGTTTTAAGCAAAAATAATATGTTTAGAGAGGTCTTACCTATGTAGAAGTGAGTACTTGTAATAGTAAAAAATATAGAAAGGGGAAACAGAATTTTGTCACATTTCATATATAAAATATAATTTTATTATTTGAAGGTAGACTTGAAGACTTAAAGATGCATATTAAAGCTCAAGAGAATAATTAAATGATTAAAAAATTGATACATACCTATTAAGTGAGGAAAAGCCATAACATAAAATACAATATTAAAAAATTTACTGCCAAAAAGTTTTTGGAAATGATTAAAATGGTAATCAAGGTGGGCCTTTCTTTGGGAAAACTGGGAGATTTGAATATGGATTAAATATTAAGTGATATACATGGATTTTATTATTTTTTTCAGGGGTTACAAGAGTAATGGGTTACCTAGAATATCACTTTTATCTCTAGAAAAGGTATGATTAAACACTGAAAGCTAAAATACCATGATGCTTGAAACTGATTTTCAAATGGTTCAGCAAAATGTGTGCAAGTGTGTGTGTTTCCACGTGAGTAACAGTTCAATTCATTGTTAACATGTGTTTTCAACTTCTTTAATTTTTTTTTGTATGTTTGAGAAATTTTGCAATAGCTAGAAAAAATCATGAAAAGTGATTTTGTATACTGAAGCTACATTTTCATGGGACACTAAAATGTGTAACATAAAAGTTTCATTAAGTAACTTTAGAGTCTACAGAACTGATCTTCTCTATCTAGAGCTAGGGAACAAAGACAGCTCTCAACCAGCCCCCTGACACGTTATATCTTCTCTGACTTTCATCATCAGTGTGGATCCAAGGCTCTAATTAAGGGCTATCCAGGAGAAGTTATATAATCTGAGGCGTCTAGGGCAAAATGAGGATGCAGGATCCCTTGTTCCATAATTACTACCCATTTCAAGACAGAACAGTAGAGCATGAAACCAATGAGAAGCTCCTCGAAGCCCAGGGCCCCATGTGATGACCCAGGCAGCAAGCCCATGGCCATGGCCCTGGGTCTATCCTGTCTTATCTGGAACCCTCCCACACATGAGCTAATACGTTTCAAGCTGACTTAAACGCTTAGTTAAAATGCCACTAGAAGACGGCACAGTCCTCCTTATGGGCAAACATCCTGTATTATTTTCTCTTTCTTGCAGCATACCTAGCTTTATGCTTTACACTTTGTAAGCCCTTAAAGAGAGGGAGATGCAGTGATTAGTGAATTTACAAGGAGAAGATGTGGTCAAGAGCCATGACTTAGTAGATATGTTTCTGACCGAATCTCTTAAACTCACAAAAATGAATAAAATCCCTATCTAATAGAGATCTTGCATGAGAAAATATGAGATTATTTAGCTGTATTGTCTTACTGCTAGAACACTTGATGATTCTTGGTGCATGGATGAATGGTTTGATTGACACATGTAATGTATGTCTACACTGTATGGAATAAGGAGTGGGGAGTGTAGCAGAATGTGATTTTCCTGTGATGGTGCCCATAGCCAAGTCCATAACACATGTCCTGTGATTCCCTTCCATCAAGGCCAGCAGGAAATCATAGCCAAACCCAACCTGAAAGTGAGCATAACAACAGAGAGCACTGCACAGAGTGACTGCTGAGTGCCAGTCTCACCATTCAATGACGCCATGTAGTTCATCTAACAGCAGCAATAACAGTATCATCACAGCTTTTATGAATGAATTGCAAACAGTAGCGTATTAAGCACTGGATCCTATTAATCATCATCTCAGAGAGTCAAACTTTCCTTTTGCTTTCATTTTTTCTTTCATTCTTTGAATTTCTCATAAAACAATTTAACTCAACATTATTAAAATATACTTCTGGCTTTCTCTTATTAGGACTTGTGTTATCCTGTTGGTCTTTTAAGAGACTTGAAGGTCTTATCCATGATTTCACTAGTCAATGCCTTGATAGAATTCTTGTTAATGTCAGACCTAATCTAGCTCAGTAGTTTTATAGAGCAGATGGTGATTATGGTGGCATTTTCTATGTTACAAAACTTAAGCACATTATTTTACACTTTTAAAAGTATCATTTTAAAATTAGAGGTCACTTTACCCATTACGGTCTTAGTGTATAAAGGGTACCCTCAGTATGGTACACTGGCAATTTGTTTTTTCAATTTATTCAGGAGAGAAGATCACATTTTCAAAATGCAGAGTCTAACTTGCATAGAGAATTATTCAGAGACAAACGTTTTCTTTCATTCATGTATACATTCAGTCTACTCAATCATTTATTCTTGATTCATTCAACAAAGGTCTATAGACTGTATTTCCAGCACTATTTTAGGTGTTATTCAGAAAAACAAGATGAAAATACCTGAGTTTTTCTATAAATTATTTCACTGTCCAGCACAATGTGATTTGACTTCTAATTAAGCCTTTCACAAATGCACAGAGATCCAGAAGGAGGGATGCCTAGGTCTACTTGAAGGCAATAGGACCTCAAACTTGAAGACTGAAGTTTAGAGAAGGCAGAGACTCAAGGATGAACATTACAGGCAGAAGGCAGCATGAGAAAAGATATTCTTAACTTGTATCAATTAGGCCTGCATCAATTCAGTTCAGTTCAGTTCAGTCGCTCAGTCGTGTCTGACTCTTTGCAACCCCATGAATCGCAGCACGCCAGGCCTCCCTGTCCATCACCAACTCCCAGAGTTCACTCAGACTCACGTCCATCGAGTCCGTAATGCCATCCAGCCATCTTATCCTCTGTCATCCCCTTCTCCTCCTGCCCCCAATCCCTCCCAGCATCAGAGTCTTTTCCAATGAGTCAACTCTTCACATAAGGTGGCCAAAGGATTGGAGTTTCAGCTTTAGCATCATTCCTTCCAAAGAAATCCCAGGGCTGATCTCCTTCAGAACGGACTGGTTGGATCTCCTTGCACTCCAAGCGACTCTCAAGAGTCTTCTCCAACACCACAGTTTAAAAGCATCAATATTTTGGCGCTCAGCCTTCTTCACGGTCCAACTCTCACATCCATACATGACCACTGGAAAAACCATAGCCTTGTCTAGACGAACATTTGTTGGCAAAGTAATGTCTCTGCTTTTGAATATGCTATCTAGGTTGGTCATAACTTTCCTTCCAAGGAGTAAGCGTCTTTTAATTTTATGGCTGCAGTCACCATCTGCAGTGATTCTGGAGCTCCCCCCAAAAAATGTCTGACACTGTTTCCACTGTTTCTCCATCTATTTCCCATGAAGTGATGGGACCAGATGCCATGATCTTCGTTTTCTGAATGTTGAGCTTTAAGCCAACTTTTTCACTCTCCTCTTTCACTTTCATCAAGAGGCTTTTGAGTTCCTCTTCACTTTCTGCCATAAGGGTGGTGTCATCTACATATCTGAGGTTATTGATATTTCTCCTGGCAATCTTGATCCAGCTTGTGCTTCTTCCAGCCCAGTGTTTCTCATAATGTACTCTGCATAGAAGTTAAATAAGCAGGGTGACAATATACAGCCTTGACACACTCCTTTTCCTATTTGGAACCAGTCTGTTGTTCCATGTCCAGTTCTAACTGTTGCTTCCTGACCTGCATGTAGGTTTCTCAAGAGGCAGGTCAAGTGGTCTGGTATTCCCATCTCTTTCAGAATTTTCCACAGTTTACTGTGATCCACACAGTCAAAGGCTTTGGCATAGTCAATAAAGCAGAAATAGATGTTTTCCTGGAACTCTCTTGCTTTTTCCATGATCCAGTGGATATTGGCAATTTGATCTCTGGTTCCTCTGCCTTTTCTAAAACCAGCTTGAACATCTAGAAGTTCATGGTTCATGTATTGCTGAAGCCTGGCTTGGAGAATTTTGAGCATTGCTTTACTAGCCTGTGAGATGAGTGCAATTGTGCGGTAGTTTGATGTCTGCATAGTGGTTAAAAAAAAAAAAAAAGCCATCTCATGAAGTAATGGACATCCTCTGTGTAGAGATGTTTAAACAATAAATCCAGCTACCCAGAAGACATTGTAAAAGATATGTGTTGGTCTATATGTCTCCATAATCACCTTAAATCCTGAGATTTTAGGTAGAATTGTAGTGGCATGCAATTATTCCAAATATTTATTGGGAACAAAGTGAAAGTTGCTCAGTCGTGTCTGACTCTTTGTGACCCCATGGACTGTAGCCCACCAGGCTCCTCTGTTCATTGTATTCTCTAGGCAAGAATACTGGAGTGAATAGCCATTCCCTTCTCCAGGATCTTCCCAACCCAGGGATTGAACCTAGGTCTCCCACATTGTAGGCAGATTCTTTATGGTGTGAGTTACCAGGGAAGCCCCACTGGGAACAAAGGTAAGGAATGAAATTTTTTTTAAAAGACTTTTTCATTTTTATTTGTTTATTATTAATTTATGTGACTACAGTTTTCTAATTTTCATTTTCCCTTCATTCTTCTTTAAAAATGACATGCTGGGCCCACTCATCTAGTGGACTCAGTTCTCTATTTTTTTAATTTATTAATATTTTAAATAAAATTGTCATGTAGTTCAGACAATATCATCTGAATTTTATGGAGGACAATTTCATTCATTTATGAATTGGCTAATTTACTGTCATGGAGGCTAAAGTTCAACAAAAGAAAAGAGGCATTTAATTTGGGAAGAAGAGACTTTGGGTTGGAAGGCAGGGTGTGCATGCTTAATAACAAGTCCCTGAAAGACTATTGCCACTAGCTACAATTTCAGGAGCACTGATGCTAAGCACGTCCATTGCAATATGTCATTTTTTTCCTATACTCAGTGAGCAATAAACCACCCCAACCCAAATAAGAGGATGCAAAGGATACAGAGGTTAAGTAACTCTGACAAGTCCACGCAATGGGAAAGTTTAGGTTTGAACTCAAATACATTCTTCCAAGTTACAGAGTCTTCATCACTAAGCTGTCTGCTAATGAGTAAAACTTGAACCAACAGGAGTTTTCAGAAGCTGTCTTTGCTGGCCCTCAGGAATATGAGAAAAGAGAAGTTATCTATTTTAATGAATATTACTGGATTTTATTTAGCAAAAGCATTTCATTTTGAAAACATACAGACATGTTTTGGAGAAACTGTTACTGATTCTTTCCAATTCTGGAAATGAAATTTCATATAATGATGTATACTGAGAGTTATCAGAGTACTAAATAAAATTATATTTACTTAGAAGAATTAATCTAAACTAGAACAAATTCACCAAATTAGAAAAATTCTAAAAACCTAAATATGTTTTTAAAATATTTATGATGACAAAATATGGTTTGGAACTTTTGAATGATTGCTTGCTCAAACAAAATGGAGAGCACAAAGCTGGATTCCCCTGTGGATGACAACAAAAACCCAGTGGACGCATAAGAAAAGTATTGTGACTCCTTTCTGCATGGGGCGCTCCACAGCATTAGTAACTGAGTTGTTGCTTGTAAACTGTTGAAATCACTGTCAGAAGAGAAATACAAGCAGATAGCAGCTTAGTGAGCTGCAGGGACCTGAGTGGGCACAGACGTTCCCTGACATTCAGATTCACCTGAAGCCTCAGTGTCTTAATATTTAAAATATATGCCATAAATGGAAAGGAAGTTTAAAAGGGGGGATATATATGTATATCTATGACTGATTCATTTTGCTGGACAATAGAAACTAACGCAGCATTGTAAAGCAACTATTCTCCAATACAAATCGATTTAAAAAATAATAAACTTCCCCAGTGAATGTAACAGGTAAAAATAAATAAATGAATGAATAAAATAAGATAGGTGCCATGAAACATGTGGCTGTATGATGCTCCTTCAAGCCCAAACATACATACTAGGAGGGTAGGATTTCATGTATGTGTGAAAATGTATTTCAGTGGTTTCCAAGAAAGATTGTGTGTGGTGGTCGTGAAATTACTAAAAGGCATCCTGGAATTATTTTCAATAATTTAAACAACCAAATGTAACAGCATATTTAATCTTTAAAAAAAAAAAAAAACTCCCTAAGTGAAATACCAAGTTATTTCATCTTGGCTGCAATTATCACAGTTTGGTGTGGCAACCTCAATTCTCCCCTCTGACCAAGAAATCTAGTAAATAGCATGTATGTCTGATTAACAGTAAAAATATAGAATTAAGACACCATAAAACTATTTAAAAGGGCTTAGTTTTTGTATTGGGTGTATTTGCTTTTAATAAATAGAGAACTTGGTTCTGGTATATGTACAGTGAGCCTGCTACTGTTACTGTGCATTTCTTCCTGAAAATTATTTTATATTTTAAAAATCATACCTGTATTTGCTCCAGCATTCTATCCCTGAGGACCTAGGTATAGAAAATAATATGAAAGGAAAAACTACATACATGGGAATGCCCACTTTCTCTGGAACATTATACATGAAGGAGAACATAAATAACCATGTGGGAACTGGTTAAACCAACTCTGTGTAAGCATTCCTTGCAATGTTGTGCAGGAATTGCAAATGTTAATTAGAAGTAGCATATAGAAAACTAGAAAATATTTTTTATATAATGTTTAAAATTAAAAAGTAGATAAAATTACATATGCATTGCTTATAACTATGCAAAATACACATAGAGAATAGACTGGAAGGGAAAACAAAACATAAAATAATTTTTAAAAATAAGTGTATATTCCAAAATATGCACCTAGAGTGTGCATATTCATATAGAAAGGCTGGAGTGGAAAATTCAGATCTGGAACTAATTTTTTATGGCATGGATCCATGGGGGTCACAAAAAGTCAGACACTATTGAGTGACTAACACACACACACATTAGTAATAGTATTGTCTCTTTTGAATTAGTGTGAAGATCAGTGTGGTTCTTTTTTAAATTAGTGTGGATATTATTTATCAGTGTATGTATTTCTCTTACTGTTTTCAAATGCTTGTGATGCCTTTATATTAGTTTTATAAGTAAAATATGAAAGTAAAATTGGAAATTGTTCATTTGCATATACATATTTTGGTTAGCAAAAGATTGTAAAATATGGGGACTGTTTGAAGGATTATTGTATAATGTATGATGTAGGGAAAATGGACAAAGTGTTTACATTTTCTGTGTCCTGGGACTTCTGTTATTGACTTGTATTTGGCAAGAAGTTTTTGCCTCCAGATTCCCACACCGTGTCTGGCTCAGAGATAGGGCTCAATATTTGCTAAATGAGCAGTATCAGCTTCTAAACCCCTCACCATTCGAGATTCAAATTATAGGAGTGAAGGACGTGCCTGGACCCACAGCGGGGGTCACAGTGGCCATACAAGAACGAAGCCCAGGTTTCCCCACATTCTTCCACAGTGATGGATTCATTGCACTAAACCCACGTCTTCCACAAAGATAGTTTTCCCTGTAGTGACATTATCATCAGGAAATTTTCATCTATTCTGGAAAAAGACCTTCATTAAAATTTAATACTCTCCTCCAGGTGAGAATACTTGGCACTTCAAACCTCATGATGGTTTCTAGCTACAAAAGACGAGCTGCCCTTTCAAATTATGCCAAAAAAAATTGACTTTATGTGTATCAAAGTTTATTACCAACTCCTAAATTCAATAGTAGTCATCAGGAGTCCAGTTCTTTCAATGGGTATCTGAGATTCTAAGTTCCCATATAATGTGGCACAGGACAGGGAAAAAAAAAAAAAGTCACCCTTCAAGTCTGGTCATCTCACTTAAAGGGCGTGAGAAAACTCAGATATTATACCCTTTCTGTATAAATAGATGTTCTTTTATATCATAATCCCAAAGGTCATACGTAGTTCATTGCGTTTACATCAACTGTCAATCATCTTCAAATAAATCACAATGAAATTAACAATTTATGTAAATCGTAGAGTTGAATGCCTGAAATAAGACACATTTTTAAAGTCTCATTGATTAACTTTTTGTAATAATACTCATTACAATTGTATAATGCATTGTCATTTACACAATGTCTTCACATGCATGCTTTCATTAAATTCTTCTAATAATCCTATGAAGTACAAATTTTAAATCTTATTACTTTACAAATGAAAAACGTTTAGGTCTCTAAGACATGTTTGAGAAAATTACTATAGAGTCCCAAGAAAAGAAATTAATTTTAACAGTAATTCCTACAATATTTTAAATGGGATTAGAGATAAATGTCTATGGTATTTTCCAAATATGTGCCAGGCATTGTGCACTGGGGATTATACCTTAAATAATACACATATAGACCATGTGTGTCACATATGTGTTCATATATTTTGCAAGTCAACAGGGAGACATTAGAAAAAAAAACAGATTAAAACTCACTAAATTTAACTATTTTAAACTATGATATAGCAGAAATACAGGGTACTATGGCAGTGAATTTTAAGGGACTGACTTGATCTGGGGTGAACAACAAAGATTTCCTTAACATAATTACTGAGGTTTGAAAGATACATGAAAATTTGCCAGGTGACTGTGCAGAGCAGCGTACTGAGAATATATCTTCAGTTGATGGAAATGACATGTGGGAAGTTTCTCAGAGAGGAGCATGGTGCATGGGAAAAGGGGAATGAACACAATATAGCCCTAGGCACACAGTGATAGGGAGCGTGGGATTGGTTGATGTTGGGGAGGAAAGCAGGATCCCGATGGAGCCTCCTTTACAGACCAAGTTAGGATATCAGCTTTTTCCTTACAGTGATGGGAGATCATTTTGAGCAAGGGAATGCCATGATTAACTTTGCATTTTTAAACAGCTCACTGTTACTTGTTGTGTAGAAACCAAGAAGAGCAAAAATAAACCATGAAGACAGGTCTGGAGACCATGCACAGGGAAACAGGTCCTTACCATATTTAAACCTAGCGGCCAACCTCACCCAAAACAGTGAGTACTAACTCTGTTGCAAGAAGCCAAGTGAGGATTCTGACAGGAGTCATCTCACAAGGAGGGATGAAGAACTTCAGACAAGAGAGGAAGCGACTCTCCTAAGATTCTTAGATACCCTGGCTTACATCCACAATGATGGCTGTTTTCCTTGATTTCCCCTTTATTTCTGGACACACCTGAGGAAAGGCATGTGTTAATCATGCTTTTTGATTATCTATTTCTTATGCTTTAACCATCACTTCATAGGAAATAGATGGGGAAACAGTGGAAACAGTGTCAGACTTTATTTTTCTGGGCTCCAAAATCACTACAGATGGTGATTGCAGCCATGAAATTAAAAGACGCTTACTCCTTGGAAGGAAAGTTATGACCAACCTAGATAGCATATTGAAAAGCAGAGACACTACTTTGCCAACAAAGGTTCGTCTAGTCAAGGCTATGGTTTTTCCTGTGGTCATGTATGGATGTGAGAGTTGGACAGTGAAGAAGGCTGAGCACCAAAGAATTGATGCTTTTGAACTGTGGTGTTGGAGAAGACTCTTGAGAGTCCCTTGGACTGCAAGGAGATCCAACCAGTCCATTCTGAAGGAGATCAGCCCTGGGATTTCTTTGGAAGGAATGATGCTAAAGCTGAAACTCCAGTTCTTTGGCCACCTCATGTGAAGAGTTGACTCATTGGAAAAGACTCTGATGCTGGAAGGGATTGGGGGCAAGAGGAGAAGGGGACGACAGGGGATGAGATGGCTGGATGGCATCACTGACTCGATGGACGTGAGTCTGAGTGAACTCCGGGAGTTGATGATGGACAGGGAGGCCTGGTGTGCTGTAATTCATGGGGTCGCAAAGAGTCAGACACGACTGAGCGACTGATCTGATCTGATCTGATGCTTTAACATCTGGCGCCTTGCTGACCTCGGAGAGGTTGCTCCTCTCAAGGTCCATCAATTTCTAAGGACATTACAGGACATGCCTGCAAGTGTACCTTTCATATGCAAACCAACCACACCCGGAGTGCCTTCTTTATGGGGCTCTTACACTTTGGGCCACTATTCATCTGTCTTAATCACCCAGGTCCAGGCACCAGAAGGTTTAACCAGATTCAGCCTCTACTCCCCAGAGTCTGCTGAAACGATTCAGATTAGCCCATCATAAACCGACTTACACTGCGTCCACAGTAAAGGCTCCTGCCCACCTTCTCTCTCTTCTCTCTCAGCCTCCAGACTGACCCTGGTGCTCCCAGCCCCAACCTGTGTGATCCCCTGTGCTGTGTGAGCCCCCTCCCTTGAGACTCTGAGTAGTGAACTGTCTTTTTAAAGGCAGCCATCTTCTCTGTTGGCTCCACCCTACCTGACTATGATAAAACCTGCAGTTTTGCAAACTTAACATAAATCTTTCAAGTGAAGCTCCACTTTCTGGCAAATAGTGTCCAGCATTCGCAGAGGGCATGCTAAGTGTTAGGCATTGTTCTATACACTTGGCACGCATTAACTCAGCTAATCCTCACAGAACCATGTTATTACTATTTAAGGGGTCTATCCTTACCCCATTTTACAGATGGCAAAGTTAAGGCACAGTGAAGTGAAGTGAGGACTTCCCAGGTGGCTCAGTAGTAAAGAATCTGCCTCCCAATGCAGGACACGTGGGTTTGATCCCTGGGTCTGGAAGATCCACTGGAGGAGAAAATGGCAACCCACTTCAGTATTCTTGCTGGGATATCCCCATGAATGGAGGATCCTGGTGGGAGTCCAGGGGGTCACAAAAGAATCGGACATGACTGAATGCCTGAGCATGCACACAGGAGGTGAAGTGACTCTCTACACCACACAGCTTGGAAGTGGAAAGCTCGTCTCCAAGCCCATTTCTGTCTGACTTCAAAGCCCTCTCTAATGACATGACAACTGATTCTTCTGAGGAATGTGGGGGAAAGAGTATAGAACCTTCTTCAGAGAATAAAGTGCATGAGAGAGGGAGAAAGTGCAGCTCTAGGAGTTGTCTATTCATGGGGCCATGGATGAGAAAATGGGAAAACAGGAGTCATAAGGGCAGTTGCACACACACCCAGATAGGAAAACTGTGCCCGGCAATGGAGACATAGAGGAATTTTCCTTAAATGAGCACCAGGGCCGATATGGTCACTCTCAGAGGCCGCATTTGCCAGTTCTAATTATCAGCATCGATGCTTTCTATCGGCAATTATCCAGGCTCAGGGAGCTGCCTCAGTAAATAATTGGAGGGCAGGGGGCCCCGGAAGGTTATTCACACAGGCACACTGGCTTTGCTCCCCAGCTCTGACTTGCAGTCAGCATGGCCTGAGTGGGAGCAATATGGGCCTCTGCAAATCTGGCCCAGGGCTGTTGAGCAAATTGCAAAGCTGATCTCTCTGCATTAAGAGAAGCCCATTAGCACAACGGAGCTATTGTAGCTGCCAGATCACTGGGTGCCTGGCCGAACCTGCCTGCTCTTCCTCCGAGGAGCCTGGCTCTCAGGGGATCTGGGTATGCCTTTGAGATGATCAAAGGGAAGTTGTTCTTCACTCACTCTGACTTCTCAGTGAAGGAGGACTTACCCAGTAAATTAAAACACTGGTTTTCCTCCTCTCACATCAAATGCATGGGGTTTTTCCCCTCCCTTGAAACAGTTCTGACATTAACTGTGCAGAGTTAGCACAGACCCCAGAAGTTAAGGGCTTGGTCCCACAGGACTGCCCTCACTTCAGATGGATGATCGCACGTCTAGGAGGTCACCCGTGCTTCTGGCTTATAGGCTATAATTTGGGGGTTCCTATAATCTTCCCCCCACCCCAAGCTTGATGGTTTGCTAGAATGGCTCACAAAAGCCAGGGAAATACTTTACTTGGTATCACTGACAAATTCCCAGGTGGCACAGTGATAAAGAACCCTCCTGCCAGTGCAGGAGATACCAAAGACGTAGGTTCAATCCCTGGTCAGGAAAGATTCCTCCAGAGTAGGAAGTGACAACCCACTCCAGAATTCTTGCCTGAGAAACCCGATGGACAGAGGAGTGTGATGGGCTATAGTCCATGCGGTCACACAGAAACAGACACGACTAAGCAACTGAGCACACACTGATTTGTTACAAAGGATACAACTCAGGAAAAGACGCTGATGTTGGGAAATATTGAAGGCAGAAGGAAAAGAGGGCAACAGAAGATGAGATGGTTGGGTGGCATCTCTAATTCAATGGACATGAACCTGGGCAAACTCTGGGAGATGGTGAGGGACAGAGAAGCCTGGTATGCTGCAGTCCATGGAGATGTGAAGGGTGACACAGGACTTGGTGACTGAACAACAGCCACAACAACTCAGAAACAGCCACATGGGAGAGATGCACAGGGCAAGGTTGTGGGCAGGGGCACAGAAATCCCGTGTCCTCCCCAGATACGTCCTCTCCTGAAACCTTGATGTGTTCACCAACTCAGAAACTCTCCAGGTGCCTTTGGTAAGGGTTCTTACGAAGGCTTCTTTACCCAGCCCAGTTGATTTAGGTGTTAATCGTTGATGAATAATTCAACCCCTGGCCCATCTCCCTTCCTTGGGTGGTGGGGGAAGGGGGGTGGCCCTGAAAGTCCCAAGCTTCTAATCATCTATAATCAAGTGGTAACCAACCCCTCATCTTTGGGTGCTTTCCAAAAGTCACCTCACTAACATAAACTCAGATGTGGATGAAACGGGTTGTTACAGATAACAAAAGACACTTCTTTCACCTTTATCACTCCAGAGCACCTCAGAAGCCAGGCAGGAAGACCAAGTATACATTTTTAATTATTTCATAATATGACATGGGATCAGAGGCACAGAATAGGAATAATTCAATTTCTTTTTAACACTTTTTGGGTGAGCTGTTCCATTGTCCCAGAAAATGTACCAAACAAGAGAAATATACAGATTAAAATCAGGATGTCTCTGGTATTGGCCAGTCATGGTTGGTGTGGTCCATGAACAGCTGGTGAAGTTGCCCTGCAGTCAGGACTGGGGAGAAGGCCTGGGAGACCTGTGTATGTAACAGCCTAACCTGGTATCACATGGTCAGTGGTAAGATAAAGAGTGTGATCCTTAGCCCAATCTGCTTCCTGTTTCTCAGACTTGTCTTTCAAATGTGGGAACCTAGGCTGTGTTTCCCTAGTACACCTTCTAGAATAAGCTTCAGATGTCCTCTGCTTCCACCAGCACCTTCCCACAAAACAGCCTGACTTCCCACTCTAAGACCAGGAAAATAAGGGAACTCTCTGGGGGTCCAGTGGTTAGTCTAAGTGTGTCGGTCACTCAGTCATGTCTGACTCTTTGTGACCCCATGGACAGTAGCCCACCAGGCTCCTCTGTCCATGGGATTCTCCAGACAAAAATACTGGAGTGCATTGCCATTCCCTTCTCCAGGAGATCTTCCTGACCCGGGGATAGAATTTAGGTCTCCTGCATTGCAGGCAGATTCTTTACTGTCTGAACTTTCACTTCCTGGGCTGAGCTTTCACTTCCTGGGCCCAGGTTCAATCCCTGGTTAGGGAACTAAGATCTCACAGGCCACAGGGCGTGTCCAAAAGAATATAAAGTAAAATCAGAAAAATGAACCATCTTATCCAACATACTGCCTCTGCATCTGACCCTTCTCCCACTTACTTTAATATCCACTTTTCTGAGCACGATTACTCTGGATATGAGAAACTTTTCTTTGCCTGTTTTTCATGGTGGAGAAACATCTCAAAGTCACCAACAATTTCTCTTTGTCTCTTTCTTTGCTTCTCAATGCTGTTTCTATTCTCATCATCCCTCCCACTTGGCTGTAATAAGACGTTTCCCAAGAAATCAGAATCGTTCTTCCTTCTGCCGTCTCCTCACGTCCTGTTCATCTGCTGGTTCGCCTCTCTTCTCTCCACAAGGTGTGTCTCTGTTGAATAAAGATGCTACATTTTCAGCAGCACTGAAATAGACACTGTGTTTCTGAAGCTTTTGAAAAGACAAGGTGGGTTGGCACCCAAACATTCCCCAGGCTTTGTGACTAGGAAAGCCGCATCTTTTTTCCTATTCAGCCAAGCCAAACACACTTTCTGTTTGCCTTTTAATTTACATCCTTCAGAAAAATAAATTGTAGTACACAATTCCTGAAAAGTGGGTGAAGAGTGATATTTTAATAAAATAAGATTGTGGGAGTGAATCACGGCTGCTAAGGACTGACAGGAGGAATGGAAGTAAAATGATTCTCTGATGTACAATTTAATTGCATGTTTCCTGGTTTTCTAGCATTTCCCATCTCTAGCATCCTGAGAACTTGTGCCTGAACCCAACACAAGTTCACCCACCTTCTCATTCTTACCTACAACCCCCGAGACATCTGTTATATAAACAGAGTGACACCAGTATTTAACAAACGTACAGTAACATTCATTTTGTTCCTTCAAATTATTTTCTGACAAAGACTATTTCACTCAAACCACAATGGACTGTTGTCTTTTTAGGAACTGTATCCTAAAAGATCCAGGGTTTCTACCCCATTGCTTCTTGCCAGCATTAGCTACTTAACTGGATCTCAGGTAATGAATTCAGAGCCAACTCCTGCATCTCATAGGAAGTATAGTTTCATCATTTTGTCATTATGTGTTTAATTCCCATGATGTTTTCAAGTATAATAAGATCACTTTATTCTCAAGATTGAGCTCTATCAACTTTTTCTTAACTACACATACTCTTTCAAAGCTTGGAAGATTGAAGACATCACTGGTGAAATTAAAAAGAAAATGCTGAAGAATGTTGAAACATTTGGAGGATAACAGTAGAGCTTTGAAGAAGACAATTTAAATGAGATGTCCAACTTTGAGTTGGTAAGTCCTTGAATGTTTAATTTGAAGATGCCAACCATCATACCCACAAAATTACTACAGGTATTGAAAGTAGACAGTCCTGGGGATTGAGCCTATCTATGACCTTGGAGAAGGAAATGGCAACCCACTCCAGTACTCTTGCCTGGAATATCACACGGACAGATGAGCTTGGTGCAGGCTACTGTCCATGGGGTCGCAAAGAGTCGGGCACGACTGAACGACTTCACTTTCACTATGACCTTGGAAAACTTCGTGGAATAGTTTATCTGAGCCTTGGTTTTCCAAAGTACGAAGTGGGAGTGATTGTGCACAGAGGGTAGAGTTATTGTGAGAACAGAGACACGAATGAACCTAGATCAGAGTTCACTCAGGAGAATAAAACCACAGCAAGTGTCTCAAATAGAGGGGACCAAGGACACATGATTGGCTGCCCAGGCACTGGAAAGCTGAGAGAGCAGATTAAAACTAGTAACTGCAAGTCAGTGTCTTCCCATGGAGCTGAGGGAAGAGAACGGATGAGGGATAGTACCAGAAACCTGAGCCTATACAGGGAATAGAATGTTCTGAGCTTCAAATGCCTGATTTCATTTCCCAAAGGACTGATGGGAGGAGGAGCATGGAACGTTCTTACAGCGGTGAAGAGTTGGACCCTTGGACCAGGCTGTCTGGGTTCAGATCCAGCTCTGGAACTTAACTTGCTCTGTGTCTTGAACAAACCATGTAACCTCTTGATTCTTTAACATGCACATTGGTGAAATGGGGACAAAAATACCACCCATCTCATAAGGACTCAGTGAAACAAAATATGCACCAGATATAATACATATAAAGTCTGACACGTGGTCAGTGCCATATGAGTTCTTTGCTAATATTGTTAGGAATATTATTTTACTGTCATCATCACTCATCTTTTAATCTTTTGGCAAAAGCCCCTTTCACACATGGAAACTGGAAGAATGTAAAGTAAATATTGTCTCCACTGAGTTGGCCTGTCCTTTCTGATCAGCTGTCCACCACTTGCTCATAAGCTCATGAAAGCGAGAATCCTTTCTTTTTTGTTGCAGTTTTCTATGATTGATAACACTGTTCCTGGTATAAGAGAGGGATGCCGTGAGCATTTACAGCCTGAATGAAATAGATGGAAACTCCTGATTTCTGATTTAGGCATCTGGGTAAATGGTGGTGTCATTCCTTTATTTAAGGCCATATTGAGAGAGATCAGGAAAAATTCAATATAGAGATGGAAGAGTATATAGATCAGGAAAAGTTCAACATATATAGAACTGGACAGTGTTGCCCAAAGAAAACATATGAAACAGGAAAGAGTGTGTGTGCATACATATAACTAGGCATATATATATATATATATATATATATATATATATATGCCTTTACTGTATGCTAGGCACTGTTTTAAACACTAAAACAATTGTGAAATAGAAGTAGATAAAACTTCTTGCTGTCACCGAGCTATGTGGGGCATTCTGACGATGAATGTGATAAAAGAGTGAGTTACATGGACTGTTTAGAATTAAGTAAGTGCCATGGTAGAGGTTGAAATTTTATTTATTTTTTAATTAAAGTATGGTATATTTACAATATTAGTTTCAGGTGTACAGCATAGTGATTTAGTATCTTTTTAGATTATATTCCACTAAAAATCATTATAAGATCACGGCTGTAATCCTTTGTGCTGTACAATAATCCTTGTTACTCATCTCTTTCATACACACCGGTTTGTATTTCTTACTCCCGTAACCCTAATGCACCCTCCCCACTTCCTGCTCCCCACTGGTTACCACTTGTTTGTTCTCTGTATCTGCGAGTCTGTTTCTGTTTTGCATATATGTTCACTTGTATTAATTTTTAGATTCATCATATGATGATATCATATAGAGGTTTAAACTTTGAACATGTTGATCAGTGTAGGCGTAAGTGAAGACATTGGCACAGACTTAGAAGTGAGGCAGTGGACCACATGGACGTCTGAAAGAAGATGAAATGACAAGTGTGAGCCCCCTGACACAGAAGCATAGCTCATTTGGTCTAGGATGAAGAAGAAGCCTCTGTGGACACTGCAGAGCAAGCAGGAGGGCAGTAGAAGATGAGTCAGTGAAGCAGAGAAAGCCCAGATGGCCAGGGCAGTGGATGCCCTTCTGAGGACATGGCTTCGTTCTGAGTGAGGCGAGGGGTGAGAGGGCTGAGTTGGGGCCTGAAGTGGACTCACATTTGAAAGGATCCTCTAGCCCACTGGTTCACAATAGCACTGTGCACAAGTGTAGATGCAGGAAGAGCAGGTGGAAAGTAGCTGCAAAGATTCTTGTAAGAGACAAAGGCTGGCTTGGACCCTAGTAGTAGCAGAGGAGTCAGAAATAGGTCAGATGTGGGTAAATATGAAAGCCAAGCCAAGTCAACAGGATTTACTCAAGGATTGGATGTGGATTATTAAAAAGAAAAAAAATGTCAAGGGTATCTCAGAAGTTTCTGACCTCCAATGCTCAAAGAATAGAGTTGCCTTTCATTGTGTGAAGAGCAGAACTGTGTGAAAAACTAGAATTTTCCCAGCTGTAAAACACATTGATATTTAAGGAAGGAAAAAGAAGACAAACCAATAAAGACCCTGAATGGAGAAGCCAGAAAAGGCAAAATAATATTGAACTATATTTCTAAAGAGAACAAGAAAGTCAATGATGGCTTAGTTCTTAAGAGGGAATATGGAATAGTATCAGCATTTTTCCAGGTTATCCCATTTAACCTGGTTTGTAGACACTGAATTTATCTCAACTAATGCAGAATAAGCTTTCCTTATAGAGAAGAGCCAAGGATTGGTGAGTGGATAGGTCAGCCTTGAAAATGACCCAAGGAAGAAAACATGAAAAGTGAGGGGAGAAAGAGCTTAAAACTTTATCACCCCAGGATTGTAGGGTGGTAATGAGGTCATCACTGAAGTGTGCTTTGCCTTCTGTGCCTTATGGTGGGAAATAACAAAATGTATACATAATGAAAATCTTTACAGGGAAAAAAAAAAGGCTTGGGACAAATTCATTGGTTTTCTATTACTCCTGAAACAAATTACCATAAACCAATTATCAAAGCAGCACAGATCTGTAATTACACTGTCCTAGACGTCAGGAATCCAAACTTAGTTTCACTGGGCTGAACTCGTGTCAGCAGGGTTGTGTCATTCTGGAAGCCCTTTGGGAGGATTGTTTCCTGCCTTTTCCAGCTTGTAGAGGCTCCCTGGTTCATTCATTCTTTGGCTCATGGCCCCTTCCCTCCAGTTTCAAGAGAGCTTCGTAGCATCTTCTCATCTCCTCTGTCTCTTAGCCCTGCTTTCTTTTCAACAGTCCCCTTCTATCCCACAATGGGTCTCCATGAAGAAGGAATTCATAGGGGCTGGACTCCATCTTGGGCCTGTTCATTCTGATCATGGTCGGCCACCTTTCCAATGGACTCTGAACTCTGTGTTTGCTGCTGCTGCTGCTAAGTCGCTTCAGTCGTGTCCGACTCTATGCGGTCCCATAGATGGCAGCCCACCAGGCTTCCCGTCCCTGGGATTCTCCAGGCAAGAATACTGGAGTGGGTTGCCATTTCCTTCTCCAATGCATGGAAAGTGAAAAGTGAAAGTGAAGTCGCACAGTCGTGTCCGACTTTTAGTGACCCCATGGACTGCAGCCCACCAGCCTCCTCCATCCATGAGATTTTCTAGGCAAGAGTACTGGAGTGTGGTGCCATTGCCTTCTCCAGAACTTTGTGTTTAGTACCTATGAAAACAACAACAGAAGGATAAGACCCCCTCCACACAGGGGAACCTTGAAGATCGTATCTAGGTTACTCATTGTCTAAGAGAAAACATACACTAATCACCCCTTCCTCCAGACAGGCCATAAATTTTTCTGTATCTATCGGAGTGTAACCTCGGGTTTATTGATTATTGGCTAATTGTTTGACTGAGCACATGAGCACATAGCACATGAATGATGGGGTTATTGGGATTGTAATTTCCTTGGTTTATGTAAGTCTCAAGGAATTTGGAGTGGTGGGTTCAGACACATACACACGGGGTATAAAAGATTTTCACAAATGCTGGTCGGGGTCCTTGGCTAAGAAGAGACTCTGCCTTGGGTCCACTGGTGTAATAAACTGCACTCCACTATCTGCATTGTCCTTCTGAGTGAGTTTGTTTCCCAGAACGCGTGGCTACAACATCCAGACTTCATGCAGAATATCACAATGAAACCAAGACTAGGCATCAGCAGTGAGCATGGAGTTTTCTTCATAATAGTCATCGGAGACAGAAGTTGTCCTAATTCTCTGTCCAGCTGGGTCTTGGGTTCTTTGAGAAGCAGGGATGAGTAGCCTGGTGGGGGTAGGGGAACTGGCATGTAAGCCACTGTTTCAGAGCCAACAGCCTCCAGGAACTGCAGGGATGCAATGGTGCCCAAAGGGGTTGTCAAGGAGGAAGACATTTTCCTCCACGCTTTTAGATTCTTCTGGCTGATCTATGAAATTGGCATGAGACAAATTACTAGGAGAAAACCAAACAGAGGCTCAATAACACACATACATGGGAGAGACCCAGGAAAACAGTAGCTCACCAAATGGCCAAAACCTTCACCTTAATACCATCTTCAGCTAAAGACAAAAGAGAATATTGGGGATGATGGTTGGGGACCTCACAGAGCAGGAAGGCAATTGACATAGAGATGAAAAAGAAAATGGTAAATTAATGTTTGCTGGGCTGGGCTGAGACAATGGACACTGAGAGGAATTTTAACAAAAGACAATTTGCCAGGTTCCTCCCTGTTTACAGGCTTCCCTGAAAGCTCAGTTGGTAAAGAATCTGCCTGCAATGCAGGAGATCCCAGTTTGATTCCTGGGCTGGAAAGATCTGCTGTAGAAGAGATAGGCTACCCACACCCCAGTATTCTTGGGCTTCCCTGGTGGCTCAGCTGGTAAAGAATCCACCTGCAATGTGGGAGACCTGGGTTTGATCCCTGGGTTGGGAAGATCCCCTGGAGAAGGGAATGGCTACCCACTCCAGTATTCTGGCCTGGAAAATTTCATGGACTGTATAGTCCACGGGCTCTCAAAGAGTCAGACGCAACAGAGAGACTTTGACTTTGACTTTCACTGTCTACACCTGGGTCACACGGGTGTTACCTCTGGTGACAATGCCCTTCCTGGAATGGGCGTTGCAAAGAGTCTTCAGTTTTTGCAACCACAAGGAGGCAACAATACTGTAGTGAGTTGCTATTCCCTTCTCCAGGGCATCTTCCCAACACAGGGATCAACCTCATTATAGGCAGTTTTTTTTACCATCTGAGTCACTAGGGAAGATCCCAGTAGGGGAGAGGGTCAAAAATTTTTTCTGTCTTTTGGGTCTGGATCATTTTCAGCTCAAAATAATCTGCATGCCCAGGAGATATTTGGGGGTGGCGAATTTTGCTCCTCTCTGGGATATTTAGCAACTAAGATGAAGAAGTGAGGAAGGCTGAAGCAGTGACCAAAAGAAAAAAAAAAAGCATTCTGTTTACCACTCCTACATGTGGCACTAAATGTGTGAAAACTGATAGACAAGAGCAAAGGAATATACCAAGAACCATGGGTAAAAACAGTGATATTGACATGCACACAGCTATATAAAATAGATGATTAATAAGGACCTACTGTATAGCACAGGGAGCTCTACTCAATACTCTGTAGTGACATGTATGGGAAGAGAGTCTATAAAAGAGTGGATGTATATGTATATGTGTAACTGATTCACTTCCTGTACAGCAGAATATAACACAACATTGTACATCATCCATACTCCAATACAAATTAATTTAAAAAACAAACAAAAAACCAGGTAGAGGTGGTCAGACCTCTGCAGCAGAGAAACCCCTTCCCAGCTGAGCAAAACTAAAAATCATAATTAAAGTGAGTTCAGTGTGCAGGAGTCAGAATCCATCATGAAATTAGAACCCACAAAAGCAAATTCCACCCAAATATTGCAGGTAAGTTAGAGGCACAGTATGCTTGCCTTTACCCAGGCAACTTGCACCTAAGGACAGAGAAAACCTCATCACTCCAAGGACGATGTATAGAATATCCTATTCATTCATTTTTAATTCACTGTTATACCCACAAAATCTGCTAAGTATAAGCAGGTGATGAGCCACAGAAATCTATGAGAAAACCCAGATCTTGGGGCTCATAGCTTGTCTGGTTGCTCAGAAATGTGACCCAGTTCCTAAAACATTCCTGAGTCCTGGGAGTCTGCAGCTCAGAAGTACAAGTGAAGGTGTGAGTGAACTAAAGCAGGAGGCGGAGGTGTGAGAGAGACCGGCTCATCTCACTGTGTCTGCAAATCCCATCACTGTGCAGGTGCTCTAGGCTTATGGGAAAGCCCCTAACAGCCCTCCAGATGCATGACCGAAAATGCTAAGTCACCTGCCTCTATCCTTACCTAGCTCTGTCTCTGAAAACAAGTTCATGGGGTTCTCAAGCAAGAACACTGAAGTGGTTTGCCATTCCCTTATCCAGTGGATCACTTTTTGTCAGAACTCTCCACCATGACCCATCCGTCTTGGGTGGCCCTATATGGCCTGGCTCATAGTTTCCTTGAGTTAGACAAGGCTGTGGTCCATGTGATCAGATTGGTTAGTTTTCTGTGATTGTGGTTTTCAGTCTGGCTGCCCTCTGATGGAGAAGGATAAGAGGCTTATGGAAGCTTCCTGATGGGAGAGACTGACTAAGGGGAAAACTGGGTCTTGTTCTGATGGGTGGGGCCATGCTCAGTAAATCTTTAATCCAATTTTCTTTTGATGGGTGGGGCTGTATTCCCTCCCTGTTATTTACCTGGGGCCAAACTATGGTGGAGATAATGAAGATAATGGTGGCCTCCTTCAAAAGGTCCCATGCACGTACTGCTAGACTCACTGCACCCAACCCTGCACCAGGCCACCACTGACCCAGGCCTTCACTGGAGACTCCTGGACACTTCCGGGCAAGTCCAGGCCAGTCTTTTGTGGGGTCACTGCTCCTTTCTACTGAGTCCTGGTGCACACAAAGTTCTGTTTGTGCCCGCCAAGAGTCTATTTCCTCCTCCTGTGTAAGTTCTGGCAGCTCTATGGTGGGGTTAATGGTGACCTCCTCCAAGAGGGCTTATGCCATACCCAAGTCTGCTATACCCAGAGCTCCTGCCCCTGCGACAGTCCACTGCTGACCTGTACCTCCACAGGAGATGATCAAACACAGCTCTGTAGGGTCTCTGAAAAGGCAGAGGAATCAGAGATCAAATTGCCAATACCCATTGGATCATCAAAAAAGCCAGAGAGTTCCAGAAAAAATATATATATATTTCCACTTTATTGACTATGCCAAAGGCTTTGACTGTGTGGATCACAACAAACTGGGAAATTCTTCAAGAGATGGGAATACCAGACCACATGACCTGCATCTTGAGAAATCTGTATGCAGGTCAGGAAGCAATAGTTAGAACTGGACATGGAACAACAGACTGGTTCCAAACAGGGAAAGAAGTATGTAAAGGCTGTATATTGTCACCCTGATCATTTAACTTATATTCAGAGTACATCATGAGAAATGCTGGGCTGGATGAAGCACAAGCTGGAATCAATTTTGCTGGGAGAAATATCAATAACCTCAGATATGCAGATGACACTACCCTTGTGGTAGAAAGCAAAGGAGAACTAAAAAGCCCCTTGATGAAAGTGAAAGAGGAGAATGAAAAATTTGGCTTAAAACTCAACATTCAGAAAGCTAAGATCATGGCATCTGGTCCCATCACTTCACGGCAAATAGATGGGGAAGCAGTGGAAATAGTGACTGACTTTATTGTTTTGGGCTCCAAAATCACTGCAGATGGTGACTGTAGCCACGAAATTAAAAGATGCTTCCTCCTTGGAAGAAAAGTTATGACCAACCTAGACAGTATATTAAAAAGCAGAGACATTATTTTGCCAACAAAAGTCTGTCTAGTCAAAGCTATGCATTTTGCAGTAGTCACGTATAGATGTGAGAGTTGGACTATAAACAAAGTTGAGCACCAAAGAATTGATGCTTTTGAACTGCAGTGTTGGAAAACACTCTTGAGAGTCCCTTGGACTGCAAGGAGATCCAACCAGTCCATCCTAAAGGAAATCAGTCCTGAATATTCATTGCAAGGACAGATGCTGAAGCTGAAACTCCAATACTTTGGCCACCTGATGCGAAGAGCTGACTCATTTGAAAAGACCCCAATGCTGGGAAAGATTGAAGGCAGGAGGAGAAGGGGATGACAGAGGATGAGATAGTTGGATGGCATCACTGACTCAATGGACAGGAGTTTGAGTAAACTCTGGGAGTTGGTGATGGACAGGGAGGCATGGCGCGATGCAGTCCATGGGGTCACAAAGAGTCGGATACAACTGAGCCACTGAACTGAACTACTGAAAACAAACAAACAAAAACCAAATAAATCAATAGCAAATAACTCACCTTCAATCATCCCTTGTCCTCCTCCCTCAGAAGCCTCCCCGCATTTGGTCAGAGTCACTGTGCTGCAGAGGAGGTGAGGAAACCTCTAAGTGTTATGAGTAACAAGGGGGATAACTAACAACATTAATGTTCTAAGGTATTCTAAAAGCTGTGTATATAGCACATTTAGTTCAATTCCATCAATACACAATCAATGAGGAAACTAGTGTTATTACCTCATTGCATGGCATGGCTGTGTTGGACCTTGGATTCAAACCAGTCTAAAAACATTTAAGAAGCACGTATAAAATCAGCATTTATCTTGCTATTGCCTGGCTCTGCTTCTAACAAAAGAGAACTAAAGAGACATGGTTCCAAATAAGAAGGCATGATTTTGGCTTTGCATAATTGACATCGTTATCTGTCAGGTGGCTTGACTCAGCCCAGGGGCCATTATAAGATCATTAGGAAAGGCGAGCCCTAGGTCCCGAAGGCCAATCACTGGTGCTCTAATCTCAGGAGAAGCAGCGTCCCTGACAGGGGCCTCGGGGAGAAATGTATTGAAGCAGAGAGAAGAGTGTAATGAGTGAATCAAGGTGGGAAAATCGCTGCCTGCGCACCAGTGAACAGGATCATTTCCGTGAAGATGCAGATGAGCTCCAGGGCAGCCTCCCCACCGCCCTTCTCTTCTTATCCCTGGTCCCACAGCAGCAGCTGTCCGAGATGTCAGAGAGATGTCAGAGAGCTGAGCAAGGACAGGGGCAGAGGAAGGGAAGGTGTCCCTGACATCAACAGGCAGGCTCGAATCAGCAGATGCCAGCCTACCCCAGAGTCCCTCCCACCACTGACACGGCGACCGTTAGGGTCAGAGTCTCGTGCGTTTGTTTCAAGAACACAAACTTTGCTTAGAATAGGAATGGGACTTGAGGAAGAGAATGAGAACACAGCCTCCTAATTGCAGCAGAATCTAATTTTAAAATCTCCTTTTCAGTAGGCATCTGGATGTGCTGTTTTAATGCGACCAATTACCTGGGGTCTATTTCCTGCCCAGCAGCCTATGGAGAGAAGTACTGGAGGAGAAAATGATGTAATGAGAAGCAGGCCTAGGACAAGCCTAAGTGTCTTGCACAAAAGCATACTGGCTGCAGCAAGGGGCTCCTGATTACCACACATCTCAGAAAACCTTGGCACTGGGCTGATCCAAATTAGATGCCAACATCGGGGAACATTTCTTTTCCATGCATTTTTTTTTCTTTCCTCTTCAGAGTGATTAGATGTTGAACGGTAAAAGGAAAATATTTTAGTCGTGTTACATTTTGTAAAGAACACCTTGAAATCACCATGGCTGGATAAGCCTGGTTCACCCCTGCTCTAATGTTTCCCAAACCATCTTTTACCAGAATGGTGAACATCTTGCAATGGCTGGTCTATGAGATAGATCGTTTCAATGATGTTTTGCAGTATTATCATACTCAGCATGCCAAGGCACACAGAAGTTAGGGAATTCACTACAAAACAGTTTGTAATCAAGGTTTACCTTTATCAAGGTGCACTGTGCCCCATGCATGGGGATAGTCACTCTGCAGAGATGGCGCTTCTGAAACCCACGAGCAACCTCTTGAAGGGAGTAACATTATCATTTTTTTATAGATAAGGAATCATAGACTAAGACGGATTAAATAGCTTATTTAAACTCATACAGGGGCTTCCCTGATGGCTTAGCGGGTAAAGAATCTACCTGCAATGTAGGAGACACAGGAAATGTGTTCAATCCCTGGGTCGGGAGATCCCTGGGAGAAGAAAACCCACTCTAGTATTCTTGCCTGGGAAATCTCATGGACAGAGGAGCCTGGCCAGCTGCAGTCCATGGGGTCGCAAAATGATCAGACATAACTAAGTGACTGAGTACTCAAGCCACACAAACTCATACAAATAGAAAGGGACTCAGGACAGGAGTGTGGGCAATATAACTATAGGGCTCCTTCTAAAGTTCATGCTGGACTGCTGCTGCTGCTGCTGCTAAGTCGCTTCAGTCATGTCCAACTCTGTGCGACCCCAGAGACGGCAGCCCACCAGGCTCCCCCATCCCTGGGATTCTCCAGGCAAGAACACTGGAGTGGGTTGCCATTGCCTTCTCCCTGTGCCGGACTACTGGTTCACAAAGACCAGGCTGGAACCTGGTGCCTCTGCATTGAGGTATGTTCCCATCACATGCAATAATTTCCTTAAATCTGTGATCCACACCATGATGTAAACAGAGCTGGCACCGCTGCCTTCATTTTACTGAAAGGAACTTGAGATGGAGAATCACTGAGTTGTTAATTATAAGGTCATGTTGATGCAACTTTAGAGTCTCCAACGTTTAATTCTCAAAGCCCTGAGAAGCAGGAGGTTCATTATTATCTCAACTTCATTAGATGTGGAAACAGGGCTCTGAGAGGTCAAGTAAAATACCAAGGTTCAGACACACAGGTGTAGGGATGCCAGGATTGAATTTCTTCTCTCCTCACTCCATCTCTTTTTCCCCTCTCTCCCCTGAGGGCAGCACCTGGAGTATTAGAAGTTCAGTGGGCAGCTGCTAACTAAATACATAATAAATAACTTATGTTCTCTTGCACTGTTTAGAACGGGGCAAAGACATTTGGCTTAATGTATCTAAAACACATCTTTACTTATTTATTACAAATCATGGAAGCATAAATTTTCCTCTCCTTAATCTGTCAACATACATTTTGGCTTATTATGCTATAAATCTCTTTTCTATCTGGAAGAACTGTGCAACCATTCCACAAAGGTAACAAACGTACCCACTGCTGGTGAGATGTTTGTCCTTCAACCCCACACGGGGTTTTAATTTGAAGACAGCAGGCTCCAAAATCATCCTGCAGACAGATAGTTGAGCATTTTGTTTCACAAGAGCAGACCTGTAAGGAGGTCCTGAGGGCAGCCTGTGTTACCCTTCTCATTAAATTGCTCAAGCCATTGGTGGTGCTTGTGATGACTTCAGACCTCTACCAAGCTGTGCTTTTCAGTTCGGTACTATGCAGAAATAAAGCTGATTGGGAGCACACACGATGTACCATATTATGCTAGGTTTGGGTTGGGGTGAAAAATAAATAAGATACGGGCACTGTTGAATAGAGTCTTCCCATCTGAGTGATCGCAGGGAAAGTTCCAAGAGATATTCAGGAGATGCATGACAAGACAAGTAAGCAGTGAGAGTCTGCAAGGTATAAACTCTAGTGGGAGGCTAGAGGGAAAAGATCATTATGTGGTGAGGTTAGGTTACATTCTTTGACATGAATAAGCTGCCCAGAGAAGAGGTAAGGAAGACATCACAGTGGCACAGTTGAATTAGCAAGGCCATTTGTTGTTCTTCAGTTGCTCAGTCGTGTCTGACTCTTTGCAACCCCAGGGACTGCAGTACACCGGGCTTCCCTGTCCTTTGCTGTCTCCAAGAGTTTGTTCAAACTCATATCCATTGAGTTGATGATGCTGTCTGACCATCTCATCCTCTGTCGTTTCCTTCTCCTCATGCCCTCAACTTTTCCCAGCATCAGGGTCTTCTCCAATGAATCAGCTCTTCATATCAGGTGGCCAAAGTATAAAGCTTCAACTTAAGCATCAGTCCTTCCAGTGAATATTCAGAGTTGATTTCCTTTAAGACTGAAGGCAGGAGGGGAAGGGGAAGACAGAGGAGAAGTTGGATAGTTGGATGGCATCACTGACTCAATGGACATGAGTTTGAACAAGCTCTGGGAGATAGTGAAGGACAGAGAAGCCTGGCATGCTGTAGTCCATGGGGTCACAAAGAGTCAGACATAGCTCAGCAACAGAACAACAACAACAGGATTGACTGGTTTGATCTCCTAGCTGTCCAAGGGACTCTCAAGAGTCTTTTCCAGCACTACAGCTCAGAAGTATCAATTCTTCAGTGCTCAGCTTTCTCTGTGCAATGCCATGGAGTCAAATCATGTAGATGTGGTGAAGGATAGGAGTGCCGGGTGGCTGTAGTATGAGTATGTACAGGTAACACACTGCGCAAATTGGGAAACCAAGTCGAGGATGTTACAGAGCCACGAATATCATGCTAAGGAGTGAGTCTTGTATAAACGTCTCCCAGTCTTACATAGGCAACCACTGATTCCTGGGTCTCTCATTTCCAACAGGTAGCCTTTATCCTACTGCACAAGTATTTTCCATTCCACCTCACATATCCATTTTTAGTCCTTCTCTGCCCTGCGCTATGCTCCCTCAAGCTGATCTTTAGAGACTGAGTCATCCAGACTCTCTTGCATTTGAGCTTCCCATTGGTTGTGGCCAGTGTAAGTCATGGACTGAGGATCAAGGGCAGAAGAGGGGATAGGAGAAAGTACCCCCTGCCAGCTCTCACCCCTGCTGGGCTGTGGTCAGCACTGATTACAGTCCTCTGAATAAGATCACAGCTAAGCTCACTCAGCACTAGTTTACTGGAGACTGAGAGGTTTCTCCAGACTTGCCATAGAAAACTGGGAAAGGCCCAAGCTAAGCAGGGTAAGTCAGTTGCCCTGGCCAACTCCTGTCTGGTGGCCTCTCTCCTGTAGATGCATCTATTACTGCATCCTGAAGTCTCCCTGGGCTCTGACCATTTCAGTGGCTTTCCTCAGTGCTAGTGTCCAGACACTTCCCTGTCCCTCATCAGTTCCCATCACTTTGCCCACTTCAGGAGCAGTCCCTCTATCTCCCTCTTTTCAACAAACTCAATTCCTCCTTTGAATGTGATGTCTACTCCCTGCTAGACTTTGACTGATATGCTTAGAATTTTCCACAATCCATATTATACTTTATTGAATCCACCTTCTTTAAAAATCTCTACCATCAAGAGGGATTCTTTCATCTGACTCCTGGAAAGGCAGTGTTGTTTTTATTCAGTTGCTAAGTTGTGTCCAACTCTTTGTGACCCCATGGACTCCAGCACACCAGGCCTCCCAGTCCTTCATTATCTTATCTTCTGGAGTTTGCCCAAGTTCATGTCCATTGAATCAGTGATGCTATCTAACCATCTCATCCTCTGCCACCCTCTTGTCCTTTTGCCTTGTAGTAGGTGGCGAAGTAGGGGCTTACAAGCAAAATGTGAGCTCCCAGGTTTTATGGTGGTTGAGAATAAGCTTTTCCATCACTATGGGTTCTTTGTCTATAAAATGAGAATCATCACATTCATCTGATGTACTTAGTATGGGATTTAAAAAGCAGAGTGAACATAAAATATGTAGGTCCATGATTTAGCTCCTGTTATAAAGCACATTTAACAAGATTCCTGGGTTGGGAAGACAGCTAACACTTATGGATATATAGGCATATTTAGTTGGAAAAGACCCTGATGCTGGGAGGGATTGGGGGCAGGAGGAGAAGGGGACGACAGAGGATGAGATGGCTGAATGGCATCACTGACTCAATGGATGTGAGTCTGAGTGAACTCCGGGAGTTGGTGATGGACAGGGAGGCCTGGCGTGCTGCGATTCATGGGGTCACAAAGAGTCAGACACGACTTAGCAACTGAACTGAACGGAGGCATATTTAGTTTGGGGGGGGGTGGTACAAATGTATCCATACAAGAAATATTTGCTGCAGGCTTACTCTGCCCAGGTGTTGTTTAAGGTGCTAGTTCTTTTCATGTCTGTTGAGAGCCCACCGTGTGTCACACCAGCCATCCGCCTTCTCTTTTCATCAAGCCTGCCCAGCACGTGCTGTCTTTAGCAAGTGTACTTGCTGCTTCCTGTTTTGAATATTCTCCCTCCAGATGTTCAAGGGCTACGTCTTTTTCTTCACTCAGGTCTTCATTCCAATGAGAACACCAGGGAGAGAGTCCCATAAGTCCTAGAGAAAATAAATCCCCATTTTCCATCTCAGCGCTATCGCCTGACCTCAGAGCACTTACCACTGCCCATTAAATTATCTGTTTATTTACTTGTTTATTGCCTATCTCTCTCCCTAGAACTCAGAGGTACAGAGATGAATAAGATATGCCCTGGGTCATTACAGTTCTAGAGACCTGGAACGGAATATGAATTAGAGGCAGATACATGGCCGAGGAAAGGGACTAACTGAACAATTTTGCAAGCCCTGCTAAGAGCTTTTGACATTCAGGAGACATGAGCTTCTTTAAATATCTCTTTTCTTATCAAATGGAGAAGGCAGACTTGAATATGGAAGATTCAATTAAGCCTGGGAAATTTATCTTTCATTGATTGTCTCCTGACTGAGGGAGCCCTAGTTGTAGCCAAAGGAACAAGAGTGGCATGGGATTGTGAAGCTGACTTATGCTTAATTGATGCTTCTGCATAGGGAAACAAATGAATATTTGAAGAACACCAGGATGTGAGCTTGCACAGGATGCAGTGTTCTTGTTGGCTCTCTGCGTGTACCCAATTTACACTCTCAAAAGCTCATCCTGCCGGTTTTAGAAAAGGCAGTTCAGAGAGGCCCTTTCATCTCTTTGACCCCAGCTTCATTTACAGTGAGACATAAACTGTGTTCTGCATTGTGTCCCCCTTATTCTTATCTGCCATAGTCCATCAACGTTTTTGTATGGATGATGGCAATAATAGCATCGTGTCATGGAACCTGACCAAAAGTCCTGGAGCCATGTTTGGCTCCAGCAAGTACCAGCTGTGTGAACAAGGAAAAGACGCTTCATACCTCTGTTTTCTCATTGCTACACAGAGATGTACATTTCACATGAATTTTTTGAACTCATTTTGTAACGTGTAAAATAGTTTTTAACCGTAATTTATAAATTCCAAGTCAATGGAATATTCCATATGGAATGTTTATGCTTTGTGGGTATATAAAAATGTGCACTCAAATGAAGTATATTGTTTGTAATTAATTAAGTGCATTTTTCCTGGATTCTGTCTCCACGTGGGCTCTAAAGCTTTGGCTAGATTCTCAAAGCTATCCTGATGCCAAAAAATGAAGCCTTCCCTCTGTAAAATAGTATAAGATATGGGGACTGTGGGACAACTCTAGCAGGGTCATTTATTAATACTTTGGGTGCTCAAAAAGGAAAGCCAGTTCATGCAAATTAGTCTTTAGAATTCCTTGGATTTTTTGATAAGTATTCTCTACTTGCTTTGTACTCAAAATTCATGCACAGAAAATTGATTGGGGGAATGATTAATTAGAAAGGTAGGGTCTAATTTTGACAAGTCAATGTACTATATAAGCCGTGTTATCAACTAAGGCAGCCACAGAAACACCTAAATTTCACCTTTTTTTTTCATTTGTTTCTGCTCATATTTTTTTGTATTCATTGGCACTCATAATTTCTTATAGTAGTTGCAATATTTTCAATGTGTCACCTTAACTCTTACAGTAAGAGCTTTTTAGGTTAATCATCTTGTAAGGATGAACTAGTCAATTCAGCAAAAATAAGTTGGACTATATTTACTTATGTCCCTAAAATAAATGAGCCAGTCTTGAGTTCCTCGGATGAGTTGCTAAATTCCAGTGACTCTCAAGCATACTCATCTATGAAATAGGATGTTTGGACGAGATTCCGGTTTTTATCCATTCTCAAGTAATAGATCATCTTCTACCAACTTTCCACACCTTCTGCCGTCTGAGCTGAGTCTGTGTTCTCCTCAGGTTTGTCCATCGTGTTTTCTCTTGCTGGATCACAGGTCTATCTTTTTCATCTACTGAAAACTGAATCCTAAAATCTTAAGTCAAATGTTTCCCAGGTTTTTCTATTCACACTTTATTCTTTTGCCAATCTTCTTCACATGTAAATTTCACCTCTATTTGGGACAGTCCATTACACAGGAAATGCTCAGTATATACTGATGGACGGATATACCTTAATGTACAAAAGGAATTCAACCGAGACACCCTCTGTCCCAAGATGCAGAGGCCTATAGCACCCAATGATTCACATTCGTTAGAAGCCTTGTCTGCTGGTTTTAGTGTGTCGTATCAGTAGAGAGAAATATACTGTGACCTAGTAACTAAGCAGAGAGAAGAAAGTGCAGAACTGGACTAAGAGGAGTTTGGAATTTGGGAAATTAACCTGTGTTAACAGAAACCTATGTATCTATGTCTCCTTTAAGTGGGCCACGTCGGGATAAGGTCTCAGTACAAATGGGGAAGTGAGAGGCATAGAAGAGAAAAAATAGCAAGGCAATGGAGGTATCATTCAGGGGAGAAGAAACTGACCTCTATGAACTGGGTCGGCTGGGTGAGAAAGAAGAGAATGCAGACACGTAAAGCACTCCCAGAGGAAACCAGAGGCCGTGGTTTGGGTCCAAGCTGTTTCCTTTCTGGGTCATGTGATCAAGAGCACATTGCTTCATGTTTTGGAGCCTCAGTTGTCTTGTCTATAAAGCAGAGATAGACTTACACTCAGCATTTTGTTTTGTGAATAACATAATAAATGTAGCTGGATAGCCTAATGTCTTACACTATTCATTTTTTATTTTATACATCCTTTGAGTAATGCATTCAAGGAATATGGCCAATAGCATTTAATTCTGATTGGAACCAGATGCTGAGGTTGAGCGGCTGGCAATTTCCCATCCAGGTTAAACTTTACCCATGGGCTGGAATGAACCTGCAGGGCACAAGGGTGCATGGATTGGCCCATGATTATATACAGCTGACAGGCGGTGGTCACTGTGATGGTGAGAGAGAGAGATGTTGGGGCCTGTTCCAGCCTTGGGCTTATTCCACTCGATCATGCCAACCATGCTGCCAGCCCTTGATCTCCATAGTAACCTCCCCTCTACATACACAAATACCAAACATCTAGGATTCTTATTTTAAGCAATAGCTATTTCCCCACCTTTTTTTCAGTCACTTCCCCAGAGTTATAAACTTCTGTAATGCATGATGGGGCTTCCCAGGGGGTTCAGCGTAAAGAATCCGCCTGCAAATGCAGGAGACACAGGAGATGTAGGTTGTATCCCTGGGTTGATACGATCCCTTGGAGGAGGGCATGGCAACCCACTTCAGTATTCTTGCCAAGGGACAGAGGAACCTGGTGGGCTACAGTCCACGGGGTCGCAGAGAATCAGACACAACTGAGTGACTAAGCACAGCACAGCATCGCACAATGCATGATAAGCTGCATCTGCCTAATACCATCGACAGACTATTCTGCCAGGAAAAGAGATGCCCAGTGAAAGCAAATCAATGGGCCATGGAAACAACTCTCCCCAGAAGTGACCTAACCTGCCTGCTTCAAAAGAAGGTGAGGAAACAATAATTCAGTTGCAGGATGGGATTACTGGAAGCAGTCATTTTATATGCAGCAGCATCCTTATGTTCTTGTTATAGAGGCTACAATGACAAGCGAGGTGGAAGAGATATTGCAGTGAGCTTGAGTGCTGGCCCTGAGGCTTACCTGTAGAATTAATCTGCTAAATCATGTCCCTAAGCCTCAATTTCCTCATCTGTGAAATGGTAAGGGTGAAATAGCTACCCAACCAACCTCTTCAGGCTTTGATTGCTTTAAGGTGTGGTAGCTAAAAATTTTAGGGCTTCCCAGGTTGCTTAGTGGTAAAGAATCCACCTGTAATTCAGGAGCCACAGGAGATGCAGGTTTGATCCCTGGGTTAGGAAGATCTCCTGGAGGAGAAAATGGCAACCCACTTCAGAGCTCTGCCAGGACAGCCTCATGGACAGAGAAGCCTGGTGAGTTACAGTTCATGGGGTCACAAAGAGTCAGACATGACTGAATATACTCGCAGCCAAAAATTTTGTACACGTCTGTTACTATACAAACATAAGTTTTTGCTGTGTACCGCTCTTTGATCATGCTTTAATTTTTTGTAGGAGTCTAAAGCTAAGTCTTCTCTGGCTTCCTCTCTTAAGCTGAGAGAACTACTAAGTAGGGAAAAGTGTAAGTACACTGAAGGCAGGGATTTTATTTGGTTTTGTTTTTTCCCATATGACCAGCCTCAGAACAGGAGTTATCATGTGTGTGTGTGTGTGTGTGTGTGTGAGTTGCTCAGTCATGTCCGACTCTTTGTGACCCCATGTAAGCACACCAGACTTCTCTGTCAATGGGATTTCCTAGGCAGAGTGGGTTGCCATTTCCCCCTCCAGGGGATCTTCCCAACTTGGGGATCAAAACTAGGTCTCTTGCACTGGCAGGTAGACTCTTTATCACCTGAGTCACCAGGGAAGCCCAACCTGTGTAGGCTTGTGGTAAATTTGCTGTGTGGATGTACTTCCTTCCTGGTTTGGGGTCTGTAGGAGCAGACTGTAGGCAAGGATCTGAGCATCAGTAGTTCACCTGGGAAGTGGTCTCAGGAAACAGCCGTGGGGGAATGAGGAGGTGCGTCTGGAAGGAGTCAAGGGAAGCAGCCACCGAAAGGGTATTAACAAGGAAGCAATGACCAGAACTGCAACTAGAGCTTAATCCTGCTAGAGGACAGGAGAGCCAACGTAGGACATACCCGAGTCATCCTATCCAAGGCACAATGGAGCTGGTGTACTGAACCAACTCCTCCCGTCAGCCGATGGGTTAAAGCCTCACCCAGGAGGCACTAGGGCCCTGACACTTCTTGCCCACCCTTCACAAGGACAGAGAGAGGCTCTGCAAGCCAGGGAATGACCTCAGGGGAAGAACTGTGGGTGCTGGCAGTTGAAGTTGGGCCAGCATCACAAAAATACTTAGGGACTATAGGCAGCCACCAATGGCATCAGTTTCAATTGTGTATCAGGAAATTCATGTAAATCATCTTAATTTCTGTGACCCAGGTGGAGTTGTCCATTGCTCTGTAATTCTAAAATGTGTGATCTATGATCTGATGTTATTCATGTTGGATGTAGGGAGAATACAAGCTGAAGAAGCAGTATGTAGATTGCTATGATACTGGACCATCCTGTGTTTGTGTGTGTATGTGTGTGTGTTTAATAAAAGCTGCTGTCTGTTGGGACTAAACAGCAAAGTGTTTTGGTGAAAAACTTAAAAAGGGCACTGGATTGGGTTTGAGTGCTTTCCTAGTCATCAACTGATAGGCAATCACAAACAATTCACTTCTCCTCAATTGCAAAACTAGAGTCTTGCACAGAACAGGGGTTGAAAACTGTATTTTAAGGCATGTGGTACCTCTACTCCATTAGGGGTGTCTGCCTACAGTGCTCTGTTGAGAAATACGAGACCCTGTTTAGGTTTATGGCAGGCAAGCCTCTTTGATGTCCGCTAATGCCAACAAGGAGCTGTGAAGGGTCGTGTCTCCGCCCCCTGGTTCTAGGTGGTTGCTATGGTCACTGTCAACTTCTTTCACCCATCCTGCCCTGTCTTTGTTCTGTAATCATCAACTTAATAGAAAATTTCCACTTATGAAGGACATAGACTAGGATTTTTTTTTAATTCTCAAATGTAAAAAACAAAACGCACTTATGAGCACTCACTGTAACACTTGTATCAGACTCTCTTCCCCTCAGGGTTCAGAAGACCCATCTGAACTGATAATACTCAGGGTCAGTAATGTGGACAGAAAACACCACTGCTGTGAGGTTAGAGGAAGACTGGGTTAATACTGATTTCTATTTCCTGACAAGTAAATGAGCTGTTATCACACATGGGTTCAAAGGCCAGAATTGAACAGGAAGATAGATACAGCATATTGTATCTATATACAATGAAATACGAAAATGAAACAGAGGTCATGAAACCCTGAGGAACACGATCCGATATCTTGAACAGTCATTTAATAATTACAAGTATTTATAATTTTAAATAGACATTCATATACATTTTCATAAATGGTTCTCAAAATAAACACTAAGACAAAGCCCAGGGATGCAGTACTCATATCTCCTTTATTCAATATTATATCACCATTATCTAGACAAATTTTCAATAAATATTTGTTGAATTAATGTGCTGTTTCCCTTTTTCTAGACAAGATGAAGCAGTTTTTTATCAGCTCATACAGCTTGTAAACAAAACAACCATTGCTTTAACACAGGTTTTCAATGTATGCACCAGAGGTTGTACCTATATATAATCATGGTTTAATGTTCAGTACTCTCTTAAATCATGTCATTTATTGCTTACTCCCTGATAAGAGTCTAAGCTCTTATCTGTCTCTCTCACACCTGGGACTCTAGTTCCTAGCCTAGAGCCTTAGATATAGCAGCTGATCAAAACTTAATTGCTGTAAGGATTTCTATTTTAATGATAACTCAGAAAAAAATTAAGAAAGTAGATCAGTCATTTAGAGAATGAATGACAGAGGTTTGTCTAGAATCCAATTCTTTGTCTTAAGTCCTGATAGAAGTATAATAACAAATGCAGCACAATTTTAGCCACCAGTTCAAGTTCTGTCTGATCTGGATATAAAGGAAGGAATAGTCCCCCAAATGGCACCCCACTCCAGTACTGTTGCCTGGAAAATCCCATGGACGGAGGAGTCTGGTGGGCTGCAGTCCATGGGGTCGCTAAGAGTCGGACATGACTGAGTGACTTCACTTTCACTTTTCACTTTCATGCATTGGAGAAGGAAATGGCAACCCACTCCGGTGTTCTTGCCTGGAGAATCCCAGGGACCGGGGAGCCTGGTGGGCTGCCATCTCTGGGGTCGCACCGAGTCAGACACAACTGAAGTGACTTAGCAGCAGCAGCAGCAGTCCCCCAAATACCAGTTGCAGATTAGTTGGTAGAACATTTTTTTTAAGTTGCCCAAACAGTCACCATGAGTCAAAATACTCTCTATTTGGGGTGATATATGTTGCCTTTTAAGGTGATCTCTGGCCTTATTGAGCCTAATGAATGGTGACTCCAAATGTCAGATTTTCCTCTTTTCCATTTGACCCTTAAGTTTTAGAGTGAATCACATTTATCACAGAAAGGTCAGCAGAATCTTTGAAGCGAAATATGTGCAGAGAAAGAGGGAAATTTAATGGTTAATAGGAACTGGCTTTTCAGGATCCTTGCCAATGGGAAGCATGTGGTCAACCCTCTAGCTTTAGGAGAGGGGGATGCAGCTAACACGAGCCTACACACTCTGAGGGCAAGCGCAGTCCTCGAAAACACAGCCGGGAAAGAGGCAAGTGAAGGCATGCCTGTCCTTAGCCTTAATGGATAAATGTTACAAACTGTGTGTATGTGTGTGTGTGTGTGTGTGTGTGTGTGCATGCACACACATGCACATGCATGTTCAGCTACTAGGGCAGAGTACATAGCAAACTTCCAGGAACAATTTTTAAAATGTTGACTTAATGGTTACCATATACACTAAGTCTTGAATTTACAAAGATGACTGAAGATAGCCCCTGAATTATTAGGGCTCAGGATTCAAAAGATGATAGATGTCTAGAAATAGATTTCCCTTTGGCTTTCCTTGTGGCTCAGCTGGTAAAGAATCTGCCTGCAATGCGGGAGACCTGGGTTCGATCCCTGGGTTGGGAAGATCCCCTGGAGAAGGGAAAGGCTACCCACTCCAGTAATCTGGCCTGGAGAATTCCATGGACTGTATAGTTCATGGGGTCTCAAAGAGTCGGACACGACTGAGCAACTTTCACTTTCACTTCACTTTCTGTTATCTTGGGAAACTATTGCTGTTTCAAAACTCATGTCAGAAGTCAGTTCTCTCAAAAAACTTTCTGACTTCCTTCCGACTCTCCCTTTACAGATGTCCTTATCATTTGGTTTTTAATACATGTGCTTGTATCTGTCCCCTTGCTAAAAGGTGAGCCACTTGGGGGCAAAGACTTGTGAGTCCAAACCTCACATTCATACATGACTACTGCTAAAATCATAGCTTTTACTATACTGCTAAAATCATAGTTTGACCAGACAAATGTTTGTTGGCAAAATAATGTCTCTGCTTTTTAATATGTTGTCTAGGTTGGTCATAGTTTTTCTTCCAAGGAGCAAGCAAGGATTCTCTAAAGAGGTTTGATTTAAGGAATCAGCTTATATATCCTTGGAACATTTAGAAAATGGTCTTGTCCAGCTCTGCTTCTCCCTGCCTTCCTTCCTTCTTGCCTTCACCCTTCATTCCTGCTTCCCTCTCTCCTTCCTTTAGTTACACGAGTTCTTCCTATTGCTACTCCTGTAGACAACTTCTGTATCTTTGCAATTCTATGAATGAGTAATATCTCCAGTCCTCTAAATACAAATGGATATCAAATCGCCTTGAAATACAGTGGGTCAAATTTCTGACTACTGTATCTTGGGCACTCTTACAACTCACTATTCCTGTGGAATTGATTTTGGAGCCTGCCATTTTCAGGATAAGCCAACTCTCAAAGTAGATAGTAGCTAATGGCAATCACAAAGGAGATGATAACAGGTTGATTACCAAATGCTGCTATGAAATAAGAGAAGAAAAAGAACTAATAGCTGGCCCCTAGGCTGGTGAGGTAGCTGCAGTTGTATGGCCCAATAGCAGGCATTTTCTATTTTCTATCCAATCTGGAAACCTCAATATCATCTTGTCCCTGGTCCGAAGTTTCTGGCACCATGTCTCCCCTCTTGCACACTGCCATTCTCACTCCAAATCAATGCATGTAATCAAACACCCAGGCAAACTGCCTGGCTCGTTGAACACTTGATGTGCACCTATAGCCAATTTTTTTTTTCCATTCTAATGTTGTCACTCATTAATCATGGCTGTAAAATGTAAGGGTAAGATCACACTGCTGGTCAGCAGTTGCATGTGTTCGTCGTGAGCTGGCTGCAGACCATTTTCTTTAGGAATGAAGGAAGTCATCCTGAACACACATTCATTTCTAGTAATTGCTTTTTCTTTTATATCACAATATGCCGGAGGATGCGTTTTTTGCTGTTTTTTGCTTTCATGTGGGTTCCATTGCTTATTAACAGGTTTTGAGTTCTGTGTCTTCAGGTTTATTTCCTGATTTGAGGCAGGGACATTTATAGAGAGCACTGCTAGGCTTCGGTGAGAAGATCTTGAGGGCAGATGGAGATAGAACACTTGGTCAGATACTTGGTCAGAAAACAAGAGAAGAGTCTAACTTTGCAAAATGTGTCCATAGATAATATCTACTGCTCTTGTCTCAAAAACTCTGTACAACTGGAAGATCAGGTTTTATTATACTGTCTTTACCAAGTCACTGGACATGAGTTTGAGCAAACTCCAGGAGACAGTGAGGGACAGGGAAGCCCTGTAAGCTGCAGTCCATGGGGTCACAAAGAATCCGACACAACTTAGCAACTGAACAACCCAACAACAGATTAAGAATGAACTCTGGGAGGTAGAAGTGACAGCAAAAGTTATTTACATGAAGAGTGGTGGAACTCACTTATAACAAAATCAAGTCCTGACTCCTGTGACTTCTTTATTAAATAGACCAATATAAAAGTTACAATAATGCAAACAGACCAGTTATAATTAACCAGATTTTTGCTTTATTCCAGAGGTCTATTGTGGCACCACCAGCTTTCATCTTTGTAACCTAAAAGACAGGCACTTTCCATCACAAATTGAAGAACCCAAGGGAAGAGCTCTGTTGGCTGAGCTTAATGAAAAGCACAGCCCTGAGACAATAAGAATGAAGGACTGGCAGCATCTGGGTTACACGCTGAACCTGGGGTCAGAGGATAAAGTCCTATGATTGGTCACCTCATGAATCATATTACGGCATAGGAGATAAGACGGTGCCCAAGAAAATGCGGTGCTAGATGGAGAAAAATATCTTCTGTGTGCTACAGAAAAGTTCTAGTGCAGTAATTGATGGGTGACAAGAAATGGAAATGATATAGGATGGAAAAGAAAACTGGTCTGGGAAATCAACTAATCTGGATTCTATTCTATCACTTCCTAGATGTGAATAGTCATTTTTTCACTTCTCTGGGCTTCAACTTAGCCATCTGTAACATGAGGAATCCCCAAAGTGGCTGCATAGGAGAATAATTTTGGAGACTTTAAAACATATACTGTATTACTGAAAAGTCCAAACATGAGAAAATTATACACAGCTAATGATGAGACTTAGAAAAATAATTATTTCTTGGTCAAGAATCAAGGACCTCTACACTAAGTGACCTCTCTGGACATTTCTTATCTAAATATTTTATGATTATTTGAGATAGAGAGAAATGCAGGAGAGAAGCACAAAGAGAGAAAGAGAGAGACAGGATGAGGAATAAGAACAGAGTTTCATGGCTGACCCAAGCTAGCTGTGCCATGTGCCACTCCATACTCCCAGTACTGTCTCTGCTGATAAACAGTGAAACCCTGTCACATGCTTTCAAGTAAAGAAGATTCTCAAGACTTTCCAAATAAAGATCAATAGGCTCATTCTGCATGCAGACAATTTCATCAACAGAAACACACCATAGAAATAGACTACTCCCCGTGGTTTCCTGCCCTCCAGCTTTCATAGAATCATAGCAGATGCTCGACAGCCTTATGGAGTCCCAGACTGCCAGCAGCTGTGCCTTGACTCCTGTTAATTAAGCCACCTATCACCTGACCAACAGTGCATTCCATGTTAGGATTGCTTTAGCTGGGGCAACAGTTACACTAATCATTCACCTTGAGTGGAGTAGGTTTCAGACACAAAACAAGCCTCTTCCAGCACTGTCTGTTTCTACAGGGAAGGCAAAAGCTCCACTCTGAAAGCAAGAACACTGTTTGCTAGGGATTAGTGGCATAGCTAGTGTTGAGTGTACAAATAAATAGCTCAGAGATCATTCAGAGAAGGCAATGGTGACCCACTCCAGTACTCTTGCCTGGAAAATCCCATGGATGGAGGAGCCTGGTAGGCTGCAGTCCATGGGGTTGCTAAGAGTCAGACACGACCGAGCGACTTCACTTTCACTTTTCACTTTCATGCATTGGAGAAGGAAATGGCAACCCACTCCAGTGTTCTTGCCTGGAGAATCCCAGGTACGGGGGAGCCTCTTGGACTGCCGTCTATGGGGTCGCACAGAGTCAGACACGACTGAAGCGACTTAGCAGCAGCAGCAGAGATCATTTAGTCAAGAAGTTCTCTACCAAAGTATATGTTTGAATTACTTGGGGATCAGAGGTGACAGATCCCTGGACCCCAGCCTTTCCGTATCAGAATCTCATGGGGGTGGGACTTCCCTGGTGATCCAGTGGTTAAAAATCTGCCTGCCAATGCAAGGGACATGGGTCTGATCCCTGGTCTGGGAAGATTCCACATGCCACAGGCAACTCAGCCCATGCACCCTGCACTCTAGAGCCTGAGAGATGCAACTGCTGAAGCCCACACACCCTAGGCCCTGTGCCCCACAAGAGAAGCCCAAGCACCATAACTAGAGAGTGGTCCCCACTCGCTGAAGACCCAGAAGAACCGAAAAAAAAAAAAAATCCTGTGGGGGTGGTCACATGTGTAGACTTAGGAAAACCCTTAGTTTACTCTGATGTGCTTACAATTGACAACAGAATCCCCAGCTCTGTAACCAAGATGGATACTGAGATCTAGCCTCATAAGGGGTTAACTTGAGAGTCGAACTCTGACTTTTTGAAAATTAAAAAAACAAACAAAAAAAATAAATACAAGGTGAAGATTTGAGGTTTGAAACTATTGTGCAGTGTTTTGGTTTTTGTTTTGTTTTTTCCTTTTTTTCTTTAAAAGCTAATTTAGACTTCCCGGGTTTTCCAGTTCCTAAGATTCCATGATCCCCATGCAGGGGCCCTGGGTTCAATATGTGGCCAGGGAACTAGATCCCTCATGGTGCGACTAAGAGTTTGCATGTGGCAACTAAGACCAGGCACAGACAAATAAGTAAATAATTAATACAAAACTAATTTTAAAATATGTATTTTTGTAACAGACAAGTTAGGAATGCAGCAATGATAATAAACCTCAATTCAGGGTCTCCTGACTGGCTTCTATTCTGCACATCTATATATATTTGGAACAATATTATGAACGCACACACACACACCTAGTTAATAGCGTTTTTCTAAAAAAAAATGATGTTACTTTCTAGATTTGAATTTCAACCCCATCACTTCCTGTGAAGTTCATTAACCTCAGAGTCCTCAAGTATGAAATTGGGATAACGGTAATGCCTACTTCACAGAGTTGTTGTGAGATTTGATTTTTTTTTTTTTTCTAAGTCATAGATGTAAAGCGCTTTGTTCAATGCTTGGCCTGTAAATGCTGGAAAATGTGACCTATGATTACGATTCAAAGCCTGAGAAACATGTTTCCACTTACAGTAGACACAAAAGTCTAGGCCACCTGGGCTTAAATCCTGACCATGCTGTTTACTAAGAGCCATGATCCACTTGTCAGCGCTGGTCAGAGCAGGGTCTGGACCAATGTGAGTCTGAAGGAGGCTAACAGGGTGGGAAGGAGAAGCTGGAGCCAGCAGCCCTAACACTTTCTACTCAAAGTGTGGACCATGGGGGCATCGTGACATCCAGATCACCTGGGAGCTTGTTAAAAAAGCAAGAATCTCGAGCCCCACCCCAGACACACTGAATCTAAATATGCATTTTAACAAGATCCCTAGGTGATTCATACATATTATACTAAATTTTGAGACATACTACTTTCATGGCCCCAGTCCAGGTAAGGAAGATGCTGAAACAACAGCATAACAGTGCAAAAAAAAAAAAAAAAATGACAAAACAAAAATAGAATTTTCCAACAGTGGGTAAAGACAGTTGCAGAGTAAACCCACTGACAGGTAACTGACAGGTAATTTTACAGGGACAGAGCCAGTAAATGGAATTCTGGATTAGAAGGTTTTGCTATCTGGGACTATTCTTTAGGGCCAGTTCACTTAAAAGGGTCTATAATCCTGATCAGAGAGGTCAAAATATGGAGTGTAATACAAAAAAAAAAAAAAAAACACTTTCTGATTTCATGCCTCAGAGGCAAAACGAGAAGCTGAGGCAAAATTTCTGAGCTGGAGAAGCATCTGGGGCAAGAGAAAAGCTGAACGGTCAGAGCAGGAAGAAATGGAATGCACTGCGGGAGTAGGGAGAGGTTGGCCCAAGAGTAAGGCGTTTCGGAGGAGTCGAGGGCACCCTGTCTCTCTCTCGTACATGAGCAGTGAGGCACATACAACGTGGAGAACGCGATCACCAAGCAGTGGTCCTTTGAGGAAAAGCAAGAATCATGGAACACGCGAGAGATTCAGGGCTTCTCTGGCCTGGCAGCACACCACCATGGTCAGGGAGAGTCTCAGAGGGAAGTGTCTGCCCCAGAACACTGCTGGACTATCAGGGGCAAGATGCTGACATTTCCAATTTCCCTAGAGGTCCCTACGTTATGCCACAGTGAGGAAAGTGTCCTGGGAAGAAAGAGGAACATACTCCAAGGCACCTTCATGGTGAGTCATCACCAGAGATGAGTGAGGGAGACCCTGATCACGTGAGGGAGTGGGTTCAGAGTGAGCCAGAGACAGAGGCCAAGGAGAGGCCACTGATCAGTCATGTCTTCTTTCCTGGACTTAAAAAGAACAGTAGCAATTGTGTGTGTGTGTGTGTGTGTGTGTGTGTGTGTGTGTAGGTGATGGTGGGGGGAGTGGGTGGCATTCAAACCCTAAGCCAGTTATGAAAGAAAAAAGTATGAAAGTGAAAGCCACTCAGTCATGTCCGACTGTTTGTGATCCCATGAACTGTAGCCTGCCAGGCCCCTCTGTCCATGGTACTCTGCAGGCCAGAAAACTGGAGTGGGTTGTCATGCCCTCCTCCAGGGGATCTTCCCAACCCAGGGATCGAACTCAGGTCTCCCTCATTGCAGGCAGATTCTTTACCAGCTGAGTCACCAGGGAAGCCCAAGCCAGTCATAGCCGTCCTTTACTGTGCTTTTATCTTGCATGTTGTTCTGAGTATCTCATATACATTATCTCAGATCATCCGTTAGAACCACCTATAAAATGAGTACTATTATTATTTTCATCTTATTGATACAACATCAAAGCACAGAAAGATTAAATATATTTTCTGGGTCCACAAGTCTGAACCTGCAGAGCTAAAACTGAGCAAATCGAGGATTCAGTGATCTGTGCTTTGAAGCTCCATGCCACTTGCCATCTCTCGGTTGGTGGACTATTGTTTCCCTTGCTTTCCCGTCAGGCAGTACCATGACCTTGTAGTGGTGCAGAACTCTAGGAAAGACCCCTCCAAGGATCCCAATAAGCTTATGGTGTCCAGTGACAGATGGTGTTGTAGGAGTGAAGCCAACTTTATATACAGGAAGCTCCATGTTTGCTCTCCTCTGATTTCCTGTTGTGGATCAGTTCATGATAGGATATTAAGGATGACTCTTCCTGTGGTCTCGGATTCTGTAGAAGTCACAGATGCTGACAACGGAATTAACCGAGTCTAAGTACACCATTGCAGTGCAGGTCTTGCAAACGTGATGGCCCTGTTGTTGTTCAGTTGTTCAGTCGTGTCCAACTCTCTGAGACCCCATGCATTGCACCATACCAGGCTTTCTCATCCTTAACCATCTCCTAGAGTTTGCTTAAACTCGTGTCCATTGAGTTGGTGATGCCATCCAATCGTCTTATCCTGTGTCACCCCCTTCTCCTCCTGCGTTCAATCTTTCTCAGCATCAGGGTCTTTTCCAATAAATCAGTTCTTCGCATCAGGTAGCCAAAGTATTGGAGCTTCAGCTTCAGCATCAATCCTTCCAGTGGATATTCAGGACTGATTTCCTTTAGGATTGTCTAGGTTTGATCTCCTTGCTGTCCAAGGGACTTTCAAGAGTAAGTCCCCAGCACTGCAGTTCAAAAGCATCAATTTTTTGACCCATAGCTGGTGGCTATATCAGAACTAGTCCATCTTATAAGTAGAGGAGGTCAGAGGTTGAAGACTTGTAGTGTAAACACTGACCATTATTTTATTGTTGTTATTTATTTGTTTTTTTCCTTTTCCTTTCTTTGGTAATTGAAGTGCCTGACTTACCAAAGGCATCCATATCAAGGATGCACCATTTCAATGAGGTGTCTTGAATAAACACAACCACAGCTTAGACAGAGTGCCAGATGCACCCTCTCTGAGGCTTCCTTCCATTTCAGTTACTGACCATTTGCATTAATTGTTTATTAATTAATTAATAAATTAATTTAAATTAATTTAAATTTAAATTCTCACTCTTACATTTTAATTCACCAATAGAGAATGAGCCCAAAAGACCCTAGATCTCAACCCTTGACTCCAATGAGAGGAAAATCCAGGCTTGCTCTTCCCTCCCCCAACCACCCCCGCCACCCTGCCACTGGACCTCTCTATGTGGTTTTAGACACTCTGTGTAATTCCAGGTCTTGCAAGTAATAAGCTTACATTTTTTCAAAGTTTCTGATGGTTATTTCTTGAAGGCGATCATAATAAGAACCACAAGGACTCATTCAACCGTGACATTGGTTTTTGACAGGCTAAGAACAGCTGGAAAAGGCTAGAAGGCCTACTCTTACCAGGGTAGTAGGTCTGTAAATTCTTGCTCACCATGAGGAGAAGAGGGCTTTCTGCCCTTTCACCATAAAGCTAAGGGCTTCAAGGGAATCAGAGAACTGGTTGTGTGTTCCTTGAAATCCAGAGAGCTTAAGGATTGATGCCTGATTCAAACAGAAGTCTAAAGACAAAAGGTGTTGGCTGAAGTGATGAGGATAACCACCGGAAGTGAAGAATAAGATAGAAGCAGAGACAGCAGCCGGGGCTGACCACTCTTGCCAAGGGGCTGACCCAGACCTTCTTGCTTGGGGAGGTTCCACTTTGAACCACCTGGGGAGGTGCCAAGAAGGACTAACTCCCACTGAACATCTGCAAATCACAATGCTGCTGGCCACGAAACAGCATTTCCACCTTCCCACTACCACTCCTCTCCCCCTGCTCCGTCCCTGGAAGATCAAAGGCAGTACGGGGAAAGTGAGGAGGAGACGGAGAAAAATAGAATGAACAGGTGAAGGTACCTTTCTCAGCCTCTTCCCGAATGTTTTCTAGTCTGAGACAGAACCAGCCAAGGGGAAGAGAAAGGCTTTAAATTGGATGAGTGACCATGTGGGTAGAACTGGACATTTTAACACCTGAAAATTACCAGGAACATTATAAGATACAGTCCAGATCCCACCCACAAACTACAAAAAGCTTCATCAGAACTTTGTAGATACAATGTGACACAGCTGGTCTGCTTGCCCCCTGGCAAGTCCAGCTCCCTCTTTGCTACCTTGAGGATTTCATTGGATCCCAGCTCAGTCCCTGCTCTGCATCTTTTATAGCCCTCTGCAAACCTCCAACTTCATGCCAGTCCTTGCATGCACTCACCCAGTGCTTTCAGATGGCACATCACAGCCCCACGCCTCTATTCTGGGTTTTCTCATATTTTCCAGGTTATTACAGGAAGAGATGGCAAAGGACTGGAAATAAGGCAGCAATGTCCTGTTATTATATCTGAAGCTCCATTTGAAGGCATGTAAACACGCACGAGTGTTCTGTATAATCACACATTTGTATGTATTATCATTTGCTATTAGTTTTATTTCTCTTGTTTTAAACGTTATTATCCAAACAAGCTGGGCACAAGCTTTCTGTACTTGTTCCACCATAAATAAACAAAAACGCCTAAACACAATTTGTAATATGTCATCTCCAGACCACAGCTAGGATGCTGCATGAGTAGAAAACCAAAATTAAATCAAACTGGGCACCGTGCCCAGACCACTGGCTTCCAGCAAACAGACACAGAGGGAGAAAGAAAGAAAAGACTAAATTGTAAAAAACCGGTGAAATAGCAGGGAAACCATGGTAATTAACCCTAGGACCGGTTTGTCTGTTCTGGAGCCCACCTTCTAGTTACCTCTGGAAACTTGAAATGTTGAAAATTACCTATTTTTGTTTGAAGTAAATCTCCATTATTGGCATTTCCCAATTTTCTGATGGGAAAGCCAGAGAAAAGGCAAGTTCTTTGTTATTCTGCAGGTGCAGGTCATTTTCTTTAGCCATCTAATATGTTCTTAAAAAGTAAAATAATAGTAAAAGTAGGGTCAATAATAGTAATCACAATGACAAAATCAGTAACAGCAGCAACTATAGTAACAAGACCTGCTCCCCTTACCTGGTAAATTTAGCAGATGCCAGGGTTAGGGTTAAGGGTTAAGGTTAGGGTTAAGGGTTAAGAGTTAAGGGTTAAGGTTAGGGTTGAGGGTTAGGGCTGCCTCACTCACACCCCTCAGTGCATCAGTCTTCCTAGACCTGGCAGGCGGGCAGCTCCCAACCTCAAGCATGTGGTCCTTTCCCTTCTCTCCTCTGCCTAAGGGCTTTGCCAGCACCAGGAGTGCTGGAGCACATTCCACCGGAGGCGATCACAGATCATGGACAGAAAGAATAGACAACCTGGGACCAACGATTAATCAACTCAGGATGGCAATCCCTGGGTTAAAACTCCAGACTTTCTGGTCTGTTGTTGGACAATTTGATGTTTCTTTAGCAGATCTTGGAGGGCTCGAACCGGAGTCCCACCGTGGAATCCCACCCACAAGTGTGCCTTGACTTTTCTCCCCTCTCTGTGTCATTTTCCCTCCTTGTAGGATCACCTCCCCATAAAAGTGGTTTAAATGGTAGAGCCCTTGAAGGCAAAGACAAGAGCAAAGCCCTGGTCATACATTATCCTTTGGCTTCTAATAACAGTGCAATAAAAGAGGCACTATTAGTATTTTTAATATTTTACATATGAGACTAACACTCAGAAAGAGTTAGCAACTTACTCTGTGAAACTACTCGAGAAGCAGAGCTGTCCATTTAGAAAATACAAGAGTGGACAGAAACAAAAGTGTGAAAGATCAGCGATACCATAGTTAAATCACTGCCAGGAACCGACTAGCTCCAGGCTTCCATTTAAATGGCTATCATAAACCCCTATTTGTTTAAACCATTTTTAGTCATGTTTTTTGGTTACTTGCAACCGAAACCACCGATTGAGAGTAACTGCATATTTACTGTAAATTAAAATCTAATATGCTGTTTAAAAATCTCTCTTTCATGTCCTGGCTATTATAAATGGTAACAATAACCCTGTGTACAAGACAGCAAAAGAGACACTGATGTATAGAACAGTCTTATGGACTCTGTGGGAGAGGGAGAGGGTGGGAAGATTTGGGAGAATGGCACTGAAACATGTAAAATATCATGTATGAAAGGAGTTGCCAGTCCAGGTTCGATGCATGATACTGGATGCTTGGGGCTGGTGCACTGGGACGACCCAGAGGGATGGAATGGGGAGGGAGGAGGGAGGAGGGTTCAGTATGGGGAACACATGTATACCTGTAGTGGATTCATTTTGATATTTGGCAAAACCAATACAATTATGTAAAGTTTAAAAATAAAATAAAATTAAAAAAAAATCTCTCTTTCAGCATAAAGCATTTTCAAAGAAGATCATATGCATTTCCCAGTATCATCTTATGATTTGTATAACTTTTAGTGGAAAATAATAAAGTACAATGAGGACGCTTGCCTACTAATTTGCTTTTGCCCCATAAAACAACATTCTCCATACAAAATGCCCCCTTAAAGTTATAGCTTCCAGAAGTGAGAAAGTAGAATAGAGACCACCTTGTTGTAACCACCGCCTGATATGAGCATCCCTGCTTTTGGGCGTGCTTGTCTCTTGTCTCCCTGAACATGAACTAACCACTGTATGTGTTTAGTTGCTCGGATGTGTCCGACTCTGCAACCCTGTGGACTGTATAGCCTGCCAGGCTCCTCTGTCCATGGAATTCTTCAGGCAAGAATACTGCAGTGGGTTGCCATGCTCTCCTCCAGGAGATCTTCCCAACCCAAGGATCAAACCCATGTCTCCTGCCTGTTGGGCATTGCAGGCAGATTTTTTACTGCTGAGCCATCCATTATACTGGACAGCCTATTTCTTTGATACGGATATATAATACTTTATAAAGTTCTTTCCTTTTGAAGGATTAAAGTCTATTACCTCTCTAGAATCTCATTTGTCAAGCCTGTTTCTGACCCCTAGGGCTAAACATAAGTTTATTAATTCTCCTATATTTTACAAAGATAACTATCTTGCCTTTTCACCGCTAAAAATCAACATACCCTTTCATTCACTCTGTAAATATTTGTCATCTATTATGTATCAGGTACTGTTTTAGATATCAAGAATAGAATAGTGAATAAACTGGGCAATGTGCCTGCTTTCTTGGAATGAAATTCTAGCAGAGAGGAGCAGATGATAAATGAATAAACAAGATAGAAGCGTCTGTTATAAAGACTGAAATCAAAGAGAGAGAGGAATGTTGTAATATGCAGAGGTTTCCAGGGGAACGTCTTTAGATGAGGTAGACAAAGAAGTCTGACCCCCAAAGGTAACATAGAACCTGAACTCTGAGTGCTAAGAAGTAGCAAGTCATAAGAAGATGTAAAGGAAGAATTTTTCAGGAAGAGAAAAAATATAATGTAAATCCCTTTGTGTGTGTGTGTGTGTGTGTGTTTTCCAAGATTGCTTTAGCTATTTAGGATCTTTTTGTCATTCTACACACATTTTAGGGTTTTTTTTTTTTTTCTATTTCTGTGGGAAAAAAAATTCACAGGATTTTGATAAGGATTGCACTGAATCTGTAGATTGCTTTAGGCAATACGGACATTTTAACAATGTTAATTCTTCTAATCCATGAGTGCGGAATATCTTTCCATTTCTTTGTGTCTTCTTCAATTTCTTTTTTTATGCTTGCACTAATTTTTAAATTGTATTTTACTCCTGGCTGTGTCAGGTCTCGGTTGCTGTTCAGGCCTTTCTCTAGCTGCAGCGAGCAGGGCCTGCCCTCTGGTTGTGGTGCCGGGGCTCCTCACTGCAGCGGCTCCTCCTTTTGTGGAGCACGGGCTCCAGGGCGTGCTGGCTGCAGTGGGTGCAGCCCGCGGGCTCCTTGGCTCTAGAGCACAGGCTTAGTAATTGTGGCGCAAGGCCTTACATGCTTGGCTGCATGTGGCATCTTCCAGGATGAGGGACTGAACCCGTGACTCCTGCGTTGGCAGCTGGATTCTTTATGACTGAGCAACCAAGGAAGCCCTCATCTTCAGTTTCTTTCAACCACATCTTATAGTTAACAGGTCTTTCACCTCTTTGATTAAATTTATGCCTAGATATTCTTTCTGTTGTGATTATAAATGAGATTATTTTCTTAGTTTTCCTTTCTGCTAGCTCATTGTTAGTAGAGAGAAATAAGGTAGATTTTTGTGTAATGATTTTGTACTCTGTAATTGTACTGCACTCATCTATTATTTCTAATAGCTATTTGGTGGAGCTTTTAGAGTTTTCTGTATATGAAATCATGTCATCTGCATATAGTGAGAGTTTTACTTTTTCCTTTCCAAATTGTTTGCCTCTTATTTCTTTTTCTTGCTTAATTGTTGGATCAGTGGCAAGAGTAGGCATTCTCATCTTACTTCTGATCTCAGAGGAACCTCTTCCAGTTTCTCACCTTAATAATTGAATGTGATGTCAGCTGTGGGTGTGTCATATATGGCTTTCATTATGCTGAGGTACAGTCCTTCTGTAACAATTTTACATGTTTTATGAAAAATTATACAATTCTATGAAAAATATTTTACATAAATGGGGTTGAATCTTGTCAAGTGAACAAAGCTGGAAGTATCACACTCCCTGATTTCAAATTATGCTACAAAGCTCTGGTAATGAAAACAGCATGATTCTGGCAGAAAAACGGACACATAGACCAATGGAACAGAACTGAGAGCCCAGGAATGAACTCACAGATATGTGGACAGTTAATTTTCAACAAAGGCGCAAAGAACACACAATAGATATAAGATAGTTTCTTCAATAAATGGTGTTGGGAAAACTGGACAGCCACATACAAAAAGCAAAATGAAATTAGATCACTATCTCACACCATATACAAAATCAGCTCAAGATGGATTTAAAACTTGAATGAAAGACTAGAAATCATAAAACTCCTAGAAAAAACAGGCCTCTTTTGGATTCGATTCAGTTCAGTTCAGTTCAGTCGCTTAGTCGTGTCCGACTCTTTGTGACCCCATGAATCACAGCACGCCAGGCCTCCCTGTCCATCACCAACTCCCAGAGTTTACTCAAACTAACCTGCATCGAGTTGGTAATGCCATCCAGCCATCTCATCCTCTGTCGTCCCCTTCTTCTCCTGCCCCCAATCCCTCCCAGCATCAGAGTCTTTTCCAATGAGTCAACTCTTCGCATAAGGTGGCCAAAGTATTGGAGTTTCAGCTTTAGCATCATTCCTTCCAAAGAAATTCCAGGGCTGATCTCCTTCAGAATGGACTGGTTGGATCGCCTTGCAGTCCAAGGGACTCTCAAGAGTCTTCTCCAACACCACAGTTCAAAAGCATCAATTCTTCAGCGCTCAGCTTTCTTCACAGTCCAACTCTCACATCCATACATGACCACAGGAAAAACCATAGCCTTGACTAGATGGACCTTTGTTGGCAAAGTAATGTCTCTGCTTTTGAATATTCTATCTAGGTTGGTCATAACTTTCCTTCCAAGGAGTAAGCGTCTTTTAATTTCATGGCTGCACTCACCATCTGCCATGATTTTGGAACCCAACAAAATAAAGTCTGACACTGCTTCCACTGTTTCCCCATCTATTTCCCATGAAGTGATGGGACCAGGTGCCATGATCTTCATTTTCTGAATGTTGAGCTTTAAGCCAGCTTTTTCAATCTCCTCCATTTATATGCATAATTACATCATCTAACAACTAATACCAGATTATCTAATACTTATCTCAAGATATTGACTTTCCTAAACTTCCTAAGAGTGTCACCTTACAGATACTACCAAGCTCTAGGTTCAGATTTCTCATCTGTAAGAATAGAAGACCTGATTAGACTACAAATTCTTTTGAAGGGTAAATGAGGACATAGAGATATATAAATGCTTTGTAAATTTCAGAGTGTTATTTACATGGGTACAGTTTCCAGTGTTGCATTTTTCCTTCTCTAAACTAAATGTTCTCAATTCATTCTCTCTTCCTTATATTGCATATTCCATAGCTCCCAGTTTCCTCTTTATCCTGGTCCCCCACTTCAATGCTTAATATACAATATTTATAGCAACTGTGTAATTCCAAGCATCAGTTTTCTTTCTGGTGGTTCAAATTTGTCTCGAACTTTTACAAAGAGCATGGCAGGACAGCCTACAGTGTCTGAGAGTAAGAACAGAGGCAGAAATTAAGGCCACTGGATTCTATATCGGGTAGCAACATAGCCTCTTAGCTGGACCTGACACATTCTCACTGATTTTGTGGTGAGTTTATCCACTTCTGTGATGGGCACAACAGCTATCAGGATTAATTGGATGAAATGAATGTGAGAAGAACTCCTGAACTCGAGGGACATGGGTAATGCCAATATTATCCCTGATCCATCCTCTTATGGAATTAGCAAATTGTCTCTTAATGGATCAGAAGGTACTGCGATGCCACAGTGTACCCTTAGCAGTAATTTGTTCAATGAAACCTGGTACAGTGGCCATGACATTTGAGTGAAGCGCCTGGCACACAGCAAGGCATTCTCTCTCCTCTCACAGTGATCTCAGTAACACGGGCTGAGGAAAATGAAAGCAAAAACTCCAAATATACATATGCCTTACAAAAAAGAGCTTATCCTCTGACAGCCTTTTCTCTAAGCAAAGCACACTTATGAATGAAAGTACTGTGAACAATTATATATTTATAATTACAAGTATATACATTGTATGCAAATAATACTTATATATATATGCTGTTATATCAGCCTAAATCTATCATCTGTTTATCTACCTGCATATCTAGAGAATGGCATTTATATATATTCTTCCTAATTCTCAAAACAAATTCATGAGGTAGACCGTATTATCAACATTCCCCATTTCATAAGTCAGACGGAGAAAGATAAATGCCCTATGACATTGCTTACATGTGGAATCTAAAAAAATACAACAAGCTAGTAACTATAACATAAAGTAAGCAGACTCACAGATATAGAGAACAATTTAGTGGTTACCAGTGGAAAGGGGAGGGGCAATATAGGGGTGGAGGAGTGGGAGGCTTAAACTATCAGGTGTGAGATGGGCTTTAGGATGTGCAGTACAATAAGAGGAATATAGCCAATATTTTGTAATAGCTGTAAGTGGAAAGTAACATTTAAAAATTGTGCAAAATTAAAAAAAAAATCCCCATTTCAGAGATAAAAATACAGAGGATTAGAAGTTTTACACAGTCAAGTTACCTAGCTAAAATTGAGGTCTTAAGATTTGAGCCTGATTTTGTTTGGTTTTAACGTCTGTACTTATTCCATTGCCAAGCATTTATTTGCTTTTGCCCTATTTCTCTCCTAATAAAACTCTCATCAGTATCTCCACCACTATCATCAGCATCATTATTTTTAGCATATGCTTTTTGTTGAGTGTCTACCATGAACATCATTTCACTTCCCCGCAAACACTCTGAAACGGCTACTATTATACAGAACAAGGGGATGAATCCTAGAAAGATTCATTTTCTTCTTTCAGATTAATATCCAGCAAATGTAGGTCTTTGATACAAATGAATCCCCATCCATCACAAACCTTTGTGCATTGACTAAAGACAAGATTTTTTTTAAAAAAAACTGTGAAAACAGAGACTACCAGATATGTGATAAATTAAATTTTAGGCCTTTGAAATAAAGAAGAAATATATATATATATATATATATATATATATGAAACCATTCCTCTTAGTCTCAATCAAATTGTGTAAAATGAGCCCTCAGCCAGCTAAGATCAGACTGGACATGTATAGAGAGTATATAAGCTTAAAAAAAGCATAACTTTTCCAAGAGGAGCTAAAAAATATTAATAGAAGACTAAGGAAAAAACATGATGAATTTAGGAGATTGCAAATAGTTATGCCAATCTAGGTGAAATAAAAGAAAACTTAGAGTTTAAATCCTAGAACACTTGGCAATAGGTTTTCAATGTGGCCTGTGAGTGATGGTTTTTATTCCATCCTCTTTCTCTTCTCTTTCTAAAAGTATTTTGCAGAGAAACAAGCAAAGATTATAAATTATATTTTAAACCTAGTATCAGAATTTATCTTATGAGTAAGATTGCATTTTGTTTAGTAAGACATTCTGGCAGATCTTTTTAACTATGAAAAATAGGTTTCAGATTACATCCCAAGAAGGAGGAAAGTAAGCTAAGAAAATAAAATAAAAAACAAGAATGCATTGTATACTAATAGGTATTGATAGTAAATTAGCTAGCTCTTACTGTAAACCACAAGTATTTGTAGATACATTATCTGCTTATATGCAATAAAATTCCTTTAATTTTTGTAATCATATGAAGTAGGTTGTTCCCAGCTGGTGCTAGTGGTCAAGAACCTGCTTGCCAATGCAGGAGACATAAGAGACGCTAGTGCCATCCCTGGGTTGGGAAGATCCCCCGGAGGAGGAAATGGCAACCCACTCCAGTGTTCTTGCCTGGTAAAATTCCATGGATAGAGGAGTCTGGCAGGCTACAGTCAAAGGGACTGAAAAAGTGTTGGACATGCCTGAGTGACTGAGCACGCATGCACGTGCTGTACCATAGGACCACAGGACTGTCAGTGTTGGGGGCTTGAAAACACAAGAGAAGTAGTCATTAAGGGGATATAAAGATCTATGTCCTCAGGCTTTGAGCGTTGCCCAGGATGAATCTCAGAAAAGATATTGGGACGTTTGTGCCCATACATTTAAATAGCATCTAAATCCTTTAATCTAAACGAGGTTCTCTAATTCTCTAGTTAGATGAATAGATAGATGATAGATAGAACGTTTTAATTAAAAATAAAGCATTAATCATTATCTCTTGATAAATTTAAAATGCTTCCTCATTTATTTAAATTGTTATTTGTTTTTTCCCCACTTTTATTTCTAGTATAATATGATATGCAAAACAAATGTCAAATACCAACATGACTACACATTCCTGAATGGTTGGATCACTGAGTTAAAATTTTTCCAGCAAGCAATATTGGCATGGTCCATAAAAAATTTTGGCAATTAGGTAATTTTATTCATTTATTTATCACTTCATGGTAAATAGATGGGGAAACAGTGGAAACAGTGACAGACTTTATCTATTTGGGCTCCAAAATCATTGCAGATGGTGATTGCAGCAATGAAATTAAAAGACACTTGTTCCTTGGAAGAAAAGTTATGACCAACCTAGACAGCATATTAAAAAGCAGAGACATTACTTTGCCAACAAACGCCTGTCTAGTCAAAGCTATGGTTTTTCCAGTAGTCATGTATGGATGTGAGAGTTGGACTATAAAGAAAGCTGAGTGCCGAAGAATAGATGCTTTTGAACTCTGGTGCTGGAGAAGACTCTTGAGAGTCCCTTGGACAGCAAGGAGATCAAACCAGTCCATCCTAAAGGAAATCAGTCCTGAATATTCATTAGAAGGACTGATGCTGAAGCTGAAACTCCAATTCTTTGGCCACCTGATGCAAAGAACTGACTCATTTGAAAAGACCCTGATGCTGGTAAAGATCAAAGGTTGGAGGAGAAGGGGACAACAGAGGATGAGATGGTTGGATGGGCTCAGTGGACATGAGTTTGAGTAAACTCCAGGAGTTGGCGATGGACAGAGAGGCTTGCTGCAGTCCATGGGTTCGAAAAGAGTTGGATATGACTGAGCAACTGAACTGATTCATTTATTCACTTATTCACCATTGCATGAACATTTCTTCACCACGTTTTCCCAAAAGATATACTAGGCAATAGAGAGGTCAATATTCAATGGAAGCCTGGTCAAATGTTATGGTGCTACTTGTCCTAATGGAATATGATGTGAGTAACGAGAGGGAATGTGATTAAAATGGTACTCTATTGGTATTCTGGCCAGGAATTTAGAAACAACCTGTGTTTTCCTGGCTGCACCACTTCTGTTACTGGAAAGGAAATGCACACAGGGCATGGGAAATTCACCCTCACTTATTGTGCTATGTTTCTGTCTCAAGCCCCAGGTAGGAATCAGTAAACTCAACTAAGCCATTTGGTGGCCTTGCTGTGTCTATACCAAGAAGGCCTACATTTGGCTAAACAGAAGCTATTCGTAAGGCAAGTTAAGGTATTTTTCCATAATGATGCTGCTAAAACCTCAGGTCTCACTACTATTCTGATGCAAAAAAAGACATAACCGAAGAACATCTGCTGCTCCTGACTTCCTTGCAGGTGCAAGGCAGCCAGAGAGTATATGTTGGGGCTGCAGATGAGGATGGAGCTGCTGTCTGCTCCATTGCTCTTCTGGACGAGACAGCAGATTCGCACTCAGCGGCAAGTTTTCAAGCATAGCTACACCAAGGGAATGACAGAGTGCGCACTAATGAGAAAGCCTGAATCAGTTCAGCAAACCTAAGGGTCTTGATCTCTCAGTGTGTGTATAAAAGCAAAACTGCAGAGCAGAAGAGGAGAACTAGTCATGCCTAGTCTAGACTACAGAACATTCACTAACCTAATTTGTTGTTGCTGTTCAGCTTAATCTGGACCACAGAACATTCACTAACCTAACTTGTTGTTGTTGTTCAGTGGCTAAGTCATGTCTGACTCTACCAACCTAAAGACACCCCTGAAGTGTTACTGCCAGTCCCTGCTCTGGGGTCTGCCCCTTAGAGGTGAGAAGAAGAGGCTTGATTTCTATGGAGGCCACAGGAATATATACAAATAACATTGGCCTGGAAGAATGAGAGAGACCTACGTGCCCATATCACAGCACAGGGAGAATCAAAAGGAGCAGAAAAATAATAAGCAGGTGCTCACAGCCAGGACATGGAAGCAACCTAGATGTCCATCAGCAGACGAATGGATAAGAAAGCTATGGTACATATACACAAGGAGTATTACTCAGACATTAAAAAGAATACATTTGAATCAGTTCTAATGAGGTAGATGAAACGGAGCCTATTATACAGAGTGAGGTAAGTCAGAAAGAAAAACACCAATACAGTATACTAACACGTATATATGGAATTTAGAAAGATGGTAACGATAACCCTGTATGTGAGACAGCAAAAAAGACATAGATGTATAGAACAGACTTTTGGACTCTGTGGGAGAGGGCAAGGGTGGGATGATTTGGGAGAATAGCACTGAAACATGTATATTATTATATGTGAAACAGATTGCCAGTCCAGGTTTGATGCATGAGACAGGGTGCTCAGGGCTGGTGCACTGGGATGACCCTGAGGGACGGGATGGAGAGGGTGGCAAGAGGGGAGTTCAGGATGGGGGACACATGTACACCCATGGCTAATTCATGTCAATGTATGGCAAAAAAAAAAAAACACTACAGTATTGTAAAGTAATTAGCCTCCAGTTAAAATACATAAATTTTTTTTAAAAAGAGTTCCTGTCAACCATCCTCTCAGGCTGCCTGATGGTCCCAGGACTCTGAAACTCAGCTATGAACCACTCCTATGTTGCATGAAAGAACCCTAACATAATGAATTTGTACACTCACTGCCTTTAATGATTAACAAATGAAGAAGATAGGCAGATAACATAGTAATAGTCATATCAACTCTTTGAGAGGCTGTCATGACCTCTGTGCTTCAGCCCAGAGAACTGAGAGGCAGGATCATACTTTTCCAGCAACCACAGAAAGAAACTCATAGCCCTGAGCTTCATACCCAGGACTTGCTAATCCTGAAGAGAAAGCTGTTCCCAGCAGAACTGGAGATGATTCCAAAGGAAGTCGCTTCCTTAGCACCTCTCAGAGGCTCCTCTGAGCCTATGAAAATGGACTTGAACATTCTTCCATAGCCTCAGATCTCTTATCTTGAAGATGCATTTGATATTAGAGGAGCAAAAAGACAAGTCTCTCAGAATCACTGAATAACTCAGGTGGTCACCGGTGCCTCTGGGATGAAAAAAGTACCATGGATGAAATGGGAAGGGTTTCACATGTGTCTTATGAAATTTCTCTGAAAACATTGCTACAAGAGAAGTTCAATGTGCATCAGCCTACATATTTCTTAATGTCACCGGAATAACCTAGGAAATTTGACATCAGCTAAGTGTGAGGTGGCTCAGATGGTAAAGCATCTCCCTGCAATGCGGGAGACCTGGGTTTGATCCCTCGGCAGGGAAGATCCCTGGAGAAGGAAATGGCAACCCACTCCAGTATTCTTGCCTGGAGAATCCCATGGATGGAGGAGCCTGATAGGCTCCAGTCCACCAGGGGTTGCAAAGAATCGGACATGACTGAGCTACATCACTTTCACTTTCAAGTGTGAGGCAAAGAGCTCTGTAGATACAGAAACACTGAGATCTACATACTGCCCTGCACTGAGCTTATAGGATGACTGTATCTGAGTTACTTCTTCTTTATAGAACTCAGTTTCTCATTTGAAAGTGAAAAGATCAGCTGGAGAAACAGTGGGTCTTTGAGGATAGCTCATTTGTAAGGCTTTAGGTTTGTATGTGCATCCCAAATCGCTTCAGTTGTGTCTGATTCGGTATGATCCCATGAACTGTAGCCTACCAGGCTCGTTTGTCCATGGGGATTCTCCAAGCAAGAATACTAGAGTGGGTTCCAATGCCCTCCACCAGGGGATCTTCCTGACCCAGGGATCAAACCCACTTTCTTACATCTCCTGCATTGGCAGGTAGGTTTTTTTACCTGGGAAGCCCTAAAGGCTTTAGGTTTACATTCTGCTAAAAAGTTGGGGTGAATTCAGTTTTAGCATAGCACAGTTTTTTTCTCTCTTCACTCTCTCTAGAAAGGAAAAACACTTAAAGGAATGAAAGAAAGAGTTGAAGATGCAGAAAAGGGCATGAGTTCACTCCCTGCAGGCAGCTGGAGAGGAGATAAGGCTTCTCCTATTTGTGATTTGCCTTCTCCCCTCCCGCATAGCTGCGGTGGCAAATGAGGCTCATTAGAACCTCCTATTGATTAAGTGTCTGCCTTTGGAAGGTCATTTGGGACTAACTCAGTTTGCAGAGCAAGAAAACATGGGATGTGTGGCTCAGACTGGTTCTACACTGTTAGGGAATTGGGGGAGTGTTTTATGTGCCTCCCGAAGTTACCAGTGACACAGGAGACAAGGACTGACCCAGAGAGACGCTGGTAAGTGGAGTCCACAGTTGCTTTGTCCATCCCCTCTGCCTTATGCCAGCAGCACCCAGCGAGAGGACACTATCTGAACATGGAACTATTTACCAAGTCCCGCAAATTTAACTTATCTGGAGGTTTGTGTTTAACTGTAATTGTCTGCATGGAGCCTGCTGAGAATACACACTCTTGGTTTTAGAATGGGCCCAAGAATAACCATGTTCAAGCATTACAATTCTTTCCATTATGAATACAACACCCCAGAGCAGGTTTCTAAGGGCCCTGACAACTTGAATTACTGTCTTTTCCTACTCAGCTGCCTCAGATTGAGCTGACAATGAAATGGCTTTAAACAATGTCATGCCTCTTTACCCTCAGACTCAGCCTCCAGAACCTCAGTCACACTCCAGTGCCACATGTGAGGAAGGGAGTGTTGGATTAAGAGGCAAAGGGTTCAGGGATTCTCTCGGCAGCTCCGTGGCCGATGAGCCATGCGACCTTGGCAAAGGTCATCCCCAGCTCCGGCACCCACTTTCCATCTCAGAGCAAAATGAGAGGTTAGATAAACCAGAGAAGCTTTCTGAATCTTTCCGATTTCTAATTCAATTCCACAAACATTTGCAGAGTTTATATGTGTTATAGTCACCGTGCTAGACAGCTCCCAGATGTATAATTTATTTTTTATTCCATTGAAAACTAGAGTCAGGTAATTTTCATGCAATTTTTAGTGCAAAATCACTGGACTGGGAGTCGCACGCCTCAGGTGTTACTTACAGCTTCATCACTAAATATTTGTGTGATCTTTCCAAAGTTCCATCAGCCATCTGGGCTTTAGTTTCTTCATCTGTAAAAGGAGACGGAAGAATGAGTGGCTATGTTGAGAGTTCACAGCCAGCCTGAGAGTACTTTTTCGTCCACCAGTCCTATAATCGCTACCCTCTGAGTGAACATTCTGTGCCAGGTGGTCGGATAAGAACTGGGGGTGCAGAGAAAAACCAACTATCTGGAAAGTTGTTTAAAGCGGTCCAAAAGGATGAGCAGTTACATTTATTCCATTTTGACTCGGCCTTGTTCTGGACATCTCCCTCGAGCACACTGTGCCCACGAGGCCAGCCACTTACCTACCTTCCACTGTGCTGCTCTGGGACAGCGGTCTCAAGTCCATGTTCACTGGGATCTTCAAAATTTTGCAGGACTGTCACACGAGAGACGATTTATATTGTTGAGTCTAATTCAGGAGGTCAGAATTTAAATTCTCGTTGCTTGCTCCTTCTCTACCTCCCCACCCTGCGTCCCTCCCTCTCTCTTACCATTTCTCATCATCCGGCTGCTCTGTCTTCTAGACACAAGGACCCTCCCAACCTTTGTTCTGCCTTGGTGCTCATGCTTAGTCACTCAGTCGTATCCAACTCTTTGCAACCCCATGGACTGTAGCCCACCAGGCTCGTCTGTCCATGGGATTCTACAGGCTGGAATACTGGAGCAGGGTTGCCATTCCCTTCTCCAGGGGATCTTCCTGACCCAGGGATCGAACCTGCATTGCAGGTGGGTTCTTTACCATCTGAGTCACAAGGGAAGCCCTTGGAGTCTTTGCCTTTGTTGTTCCCTCTGCTTAGAAATCTTTCTCCAGAGGTTGTTTTCTTTCTTTCATTCAAAAGGACTGACTCTTGGTCAAAATTCTGATTCTAAATCCAGCATTTCCTCCCAAGGGAACATTTTTTCCCCATGAGTCATTTACAGTGATATGTTTCAAATATATATATAATACATATTTCTAATATATATCTTTATTTTTCTCGTTCCTATTCTTAGTCCACCTAATTTTAAATTCCATACTGTTTTGGAAGCCTAAGCCTAGATAAATGACTGGAAAATAACAAGCATCCAATGGTGATTTCTTACACACATACACATAGAGAACTAACAGACATAAAGTCTGAGGGCCCAGAGTCGGCTCAATAAACGCCAAATTTATCTAAACCAAACTTTCCTCGAAATGGAAAGGGGATATTCATGAAACTCTGAGGCAGAATAGAAATGAAAGGTCAGGGGTTGGGTGGGGGTGAGAGATGAGACAGGAGATGTCCCAGGGGGTAAATCATGTAGACACTTGGCTGTCACAGGAATATATCACATTTTATTGTTTAGATAATATAAAGCCTGTGAAGGGTATATTAATCAGGGTCGTTGTTTAAAAAATAAAATCAATCTAGCTATCTTAAGCAGGAGAAGAAATATTTATTATATTTCAGCACTCCCAGAATCTCTGGGGGGATCAGATTTCCCGGGAACAGCCATAAATACAGCAGCTCGGCACATCACAGGTCCCATCTAGCAGAAACATGCTGCCCTCACTGTCCTGGGCACCTGTGACTCCATAACTGGATGCCAGAAATACCACCATCACTCTCTCAGAGCAATGGCTCAGATGGCTCACATCAGCCTCTGGGTTTCAGAAAGCACACCTGCTTTGCAGAACCTAGGAGCTACCTGAACTCTAGCTGCAAGGGTGTCTTGGAAGTATAGATCTTATCTTTTCAGCCTCCTCAACACAGAAAGATTTATTAGGAGACCAGGGATGGGTGCTAACGGAGCCAGCCCGCTCTAGCTTCCGTCTGGAGTCCCCCCTCAGGAGCACGACTCAGTCTAGAAGAGAATGTCAGACAACCCGGCGAGTATTTCAGAGAAGGAATGTCTGCACAGGGTGGGACTGGCCACTTTCTAAGTCACCTTCCAACACTGGGATTCTCTGTCTATTTGGGGATCAGCTTCCTGAATAGGATATATGTTAGGAGAACAACATTATTCTTATTGAGCAATTACTATGCTTCCAATGCTGGGCAGAGTATCTTGCTTGTACTGGTTCATAAAATCCTCTTAGATACCCTATGAGGTATGTGATGAAAACCCTCTCTACCCCTTTATGCTCCCTCTGCCTGTCTCAACACACGTCTTCCCTGGGCTCAACTGTCTGTCCCGGAGGAGGAGAAGTTGAGAGAAGCTGAAAGTCAGAAGACGTATTAGGCTGCACACTTTTCCAGGAAACCGGGTTATTGTCTTTGAAGGTCACCCTCAGTCTCCCTCTTACATCTCCTGCTCTGATAAAGAATGGCGAGCTAAAGGATGCTCCTGTGTGCCCACTCTGGATGCTTCAGGGCTCAGCAACTTGAGACAGAGCCTACTTTGTCCAGGGCAGACCTAGTCTTGTCCCTAACTTCTGTGAGTGTTGTGTTCTCTCTGGAATGAAAGTGCATGAACTCCGAAGATAGAGAAGGGGAAATGGAATTTCACTGAAACCTCCAGCTTCATCAAGTTTCTCCAATCCAGTTTTTACCCAAGATCCCCTCATTAGCAGTGTTAGGCTTTTGTTCAGACATGAATAGATCCTGTATTTCTGTGTATAACTCCCTCAGATAGAAATTTTAGAGAAAGAAAAAGTGAATGCTACAATATGAGCACCAAAATGTTACGCAGGATCCCTAAAAGCAGATATTTTATTTTATTTTATCGTGCCAATACCATTTTTCTGGTTGCGATATTGTCACAGATGATCATGCAATGCTGCACTGAGGGAACTGAGGTGGGAGGCACACAGAACCTCTCTTACTCGCTTTGCAATGTGAATCTATAATTAGTTCAAAATGTCATCTTTTTTAAAAAGAAGGTATCAAAATCATCAGCAACGAGGTTTGCAAAATCACTGGTCTCCTCCAGGGCAGGGAGGGCTCAGTCTTCAAAAAACTCAAGGCCTGTTTCTTACATCTTGAAAGAAGAGGAGACCTTTTCATTACTTCCTGAACACATGTGCTGCCAAAAGAGATAAATGACTGGAAAATAAAACAGGTTGAACTTGGATGAAAGAAAGAAAGAGAGAGGGAAGGAAGGAAAAAAATAGACATTTTATGTCTACTTTCAATTGTAAAAACAAAATCTAAGAGTAACTAAACGACTTGCTCAAAATTATACAGTTGGAGCTACCTATGTTTGGATTCAAACTTAGATACTTCTGTTCCTTTTTTCACTCATTCTGACCTGGGAGGGTAAAGAATGCAAAGACAACTCACCTTTGTTTCCAGAACGATGCTCGGTTAGTACAGTCACTGACACTCAGGGAAGGATCAGGCCCTGATTCCCTGTGCAAAGCCCACTGCACAGCTTCCAAGGGGATGGCTTGTAGCCAAGGGACCTTTGATCCCTGAGAGCATCTGGACCAAAACACGACAAGCATTTCTCTCTGTCAGAGCTATTTCAGAGGCCTGTTTATGAACCGCATCTTGCCAAGAATAAACCAGTGTGAACACCCAGAGATAGAAGGTGTGAGTCCAACAGTCATCTCTATAATGTGTGGTTATAACGCAGGGTCTGCCATAACCCTGCAGACACTCTAGTATCGCAGAGGGTTTTGACGTAGTGGAGAAGGAGAAGGTGGCCAAGGTAGGATGCGATATGAAGAAATGGAAAGGAATCCTGGCTTCTCTAAAAACTTAAGCACCCTGTAATCAAGTGTCTTTTCTTTGATAACTAGCACTGAGTGTGCATGTCTGAGCATGTCTGTTCAAAGGGAAATATGGTGCGTGGGTAGAAGAGAGGGCTTACAACTCTATGAGATGTAAGTTAACATCTTGTTTAAAGGTGTATTTTCTCCAGATAGCTTCCATACTTAAACACAGGAAGGACATTGATGCAGGGATTTGGGCTGGAAAATGTGAACAGAAGGGAAAATCAGAAGTTCAGCTGCTAACAATACATAAAGAATGACAAAATGAGTCAGGAATTGTGGGTCTAAGACCTGCTTGCCTCACAGAGTAGCTATGAAACCCAGAGCAAACCCTTTTCTCAGTCTCTTTCATGAAACATCATCTTGGAACAGGTATAAGGATCAATAGAGTAACCTACATGAAAGCAATTTATAAAAGGTGAGGCTTCACGTATCGAGGACTTGCTGAGCGCCTCTCGTGTGTCAGTTGCCGTCAGTTACGTAATATCCCTTGAGCTCACCAACCAAAATTCTCTGCTTAGTGTCTTCTTGAGTACTGTTTCCTCTGTCTAGAATACTCTTTCTACTTACCTTTTTTCTTGCTTTCTCCTTTTATTCATTCAGTTCTTCTCCCCAAAGTCACCTTCTCTGCGATGCCTTTTCTGACTCAGTCCCTGCCACTCTCTTATTTTCCAGCTTTACTTTGTTTCATATTGATAATTGTTTTTCTAACAAGAAAACTGAGGTCAGTAGGCATCTCCTTACCTAATAACATAGCTAATGTTTACTGAGCATAGGTTATGTGCCACACTCTAGTATAGGCACTTTGAATATCATAGCTCATTAACCTCTATCTGGTTAATTTGCAAGCGTATTTCCTTCTTTAAGGAGTTAAACTACTAAAGGGAGAAGTGAATTAAAGACAAATCTCTTCCTTTATAGATCTGGCCAAGGCTCCCTGCCTTGGATGATGATGCGCTGGCTTGTCTGACTCCCCACCTGACTGCACCTTGGTCGCCATTGTACCCCTGAACCTCGCACACTTCTTGGCACATCATAACTGATTAACACATGGTCATTGATTGAAAGGAAAAAAAAAAAAAAAGCTTTATTGAATGTAAATAATCTTGTGCCATGCCTAGAAGACAGCAGGTAAATATCATCATTTGCATTATTATGCTGAACTTGTCATTGCGTTCTTCCCTTGCGCTTAGTCTCTCAGTCACTTGACTCTTTGCAATTCCATAGACTGCAGCCTGTCAGGCTCCTCTGTCCACGGGATTCTCCAGGCAAGAATACTGGAGTGGGTTGCCATGCCCTCCTCCAGGGGTTCTTCCCTATGCAGGGATCAAACCCAGGTCTCCAGCATTCCAGGTGGATTCTTTACTGACTGAGCCACCAAGAAAGCACTTGCAGATGCTATATTTCCAAGAACCTAATCAGTAGATTCTGTGATCTGCATTTTATGTATGAACATTCTGACACTCATGAAGGTTAAGTGACAAACTAGCAGACATCAGAGTTATTTAAACCACCTCTATCTCCATGTCTAACTTTTTTTGCCATCTACATTCATTTCTCCTTTATGAAACTCAGATTCCAGCAGACTCTAAAACTGTCTCTTTCACTGGCCCAAATGTCTGGAAATGGAGCGTAATCTGTCAAAGAAAACCCATCTCGTATTTTCTTTTCTTGGAAATGTCTTCAACATTCACTCAGCAGGAAACACTGAGTTTCTGCACTGTGCCAGGCAGGGTGCTTGTTGTTTAGTCGCTGAGTCCTGTCCTACTCTTTGCAGCCCCCAGGGACTATAGCCCAGTAGCTGCAATGTCCATGAGATTTGCAGGCAAAAATACTTGGGCAGGTTGCGATTTCCTTCTCAATACCCAAGAAATGTGCTGGATATTGAGAAAATCTGGAGGAGTTAGACTAGTCATCACTTCAAGAGGCCCTCCACCTAAAGAGTGAGACCATCATATAAAAATAAATGTTGATGCCATTTGGTCAGGCATTTGTTGATGGTCAGGGCCTTTCAAGATGATATTCCAGTCAGGAGTAAAGCCCTGCAGAGGAGATGAACCTGATCCTTAAGCCCCTTCCAATTCAATATCCTCTAACTTCCCTTCCAGTCACCTAGTTCACTCCCTCTACCTACTTTAGGAAAAATCACAGGTTAATAATCATGAGGGAACATTACCTTAAGGTATAATTATGCTTTTCCCCAAATGACCTATGCAATTACACCAGAGTGGTGAACAGCAACTGCAGACAGGAGTTGGAACAAGTGCCCAGGAATATAATGTTACAAAATGACCCCTGTTTCAATTTTCCTTCTTATAACTACATAAAAATTACATTTGCTTCTATCACAGAGATGTGCAGTAAAACATGAAAAAGACCCATTAGATTATCAACTCTCATCTCTTCCTAGGAAGTTGTTTTTTTTTTTTTTTTTTAACTGTGATAGTCTTTCTAGGGACTTGAGGCTGTTAAATTATTCCCAGATAATAGGGATAATGAGGGAGGAAAGACCTCCCAGCACAGTGTTTATACTTCGTAAATCTGCACATTGGTACCTGGCGGCAGGTAAACCTTCATGGCCAGATCATGAGTGGACAGAGCTCAAAGAAAGGTGGGAAGTTGAGCCAGGAGACCCAAGGCAAGGCTGGGATTATAAAATTAGAGCTAGCTTTAGAGTTAGAATAAATAGTCACAGCTGGATAAAAGAGAAGGGCTAGTTAGTGGTCATGTGGGCAGTTCCAGACCTGGGAACCAGAGATTTGAGAGAGCATGTTTCATATAAACACTGATATTAATATGACATTAATGTAGATTATTACACATATATAAATATTTTATGAAACTTCCATCATACTATGAAGTATTTTGATTCTATTTAATATTAAACCCATTCCTTAATCAGGATCACTAAAAACACCCCGAAACGATTACCTAAATGCCTTAATCAGTCTTTTAAAACTTATTTTACTGAAATATAGCTCATTTACAATACTATATTAGCTTTAGGTGTACAATACAGTGCTTCAATAATTTTTATAGATTAGACTCCATTTTAATTTAGTATTAAATATTGGCTGTATTTCCTGTGCTGTAAAATATATCCTTGTGACTTACACATTTTATATTAATACCTCTTAATCCTCTTCCCCTAATTACCCCCCCATCCTTGACAACTCTTGATATCATCAGGCTTTTTAGGCTTTAGCCATGTTAGTGTTGGTATAATAGTAATATCATTGTGGTTTTAATTTGCATTTCTGTAATGAATAATGAATATGAGTATCTTTTATTGTGCTATACATGTTTTAAATCCTTTTTAGTTCATTTAATTTCATAAATAAAAATTTATAAATAAATATTTCTCTATTTATGAATGACAATAATTAGTAAATATTAACCTTTACATTATTGACTTATAAAAGATTTTTATTTTTTATTAATAAATATCAATACTTTACCAGATATATCTATTGTGAATATTTTCTCCTAGTTTAGATTTTATCTTTTAATTTTATTAAACATGGGTTTTAAACAGCAGATGTTTTTAATGTTTTTAAGTTTGATGAAGTCAAAAGTACCTGTGTCTCCTTTATGGTCTTTGTTTTTTGTGTCCTATTTTGAAATACTTGCCTAACCAGAACATCGTGGAGATTTCTGCCTGTTTTTCTCTCGAAGTCTTATACTTCTAGCAGTTACGTGTGGATTTCTTACCTGTTTTATTTTCATATATGGTTTGTGGCAAGGAGTGGTTTTAGAGAAGAGAGGGAGAAAGAGACAGACAAACAGAGACAGATAGAGAGCGAGAGAGGAGAGAGAGAGCTGAATATGTTAAAAGTCGTCGTTTCATCATGTGAATTCATCCCTGCGCAAGTTAACACCTGCGTGTAAACAAAGCTCAGTAACTTTGGTCCACTTGTATTTAACATCGAAAGGTATGATTATTCAAACTGGACTGTCTTTGCCTCCATCAGTGCTCTGTTCTTATAGTCTACTTTGTCTAACAGTAATCTGGATTAGTGGGGTGGTTTTTATTATATCTCTCCCTTGATTTGGCAAGGACTAATGATTGCCCCTTATCCTTTCCCCAAAGTACTTGAATCATCAATGAGAAATGCCACCATAAAAACTCCAACCTCCCAACAATACATTAATTTATGTGAGATTGAAATAAAGTTTTATTTTCTGTAAGCCAATGTCATATGAGATTTCTGTTAGTTGTATATGAACACAATTCTAACCTGGTATATATTTTTCAATCCATTTACTTTCAACCAATTTCTGTTCTTTTATTTTAGATACATCTGTTATAGCAACATATAGCTGAATTTTTTTCATCCAATCTGCCAATATTTTAACTCTTTCTAATCTCTTGTATGGAGAAGGCAATGGCACCCCACTCCAGTACTCTTGCCTGGAAAATCCCATGGATGGAGGAGCCTGGAAGGCTGCAGTCCATGGGGTCGCTGAGGGTCGGGCACGACTGAACGACTTCACTTTCACTTTTCACTTTCATGCATTGGAGAAGGAAATGGCAACCCACTCCAGTGTTCTTGCCTGGAGAATCCCAGGGACGGGGGAGCCTGGTGGGCTGCTGTCTATGGGGTCACACAGAGTCGGACACGACTGAAGTGACTTAGCAGAAGTTAGCAATCTCTTGTAACTGGACAATCAGACCATTCAAATTAATTGTGCCCACTGATATATTTTAATTTATTTCTAATATATTATGTATCGCTTTCTGTTTGATTTTTATTGTGATAGTGCCTTAAAATTTTCTTTCCTTTTGGATTCTCTTATACTGATTTTTATTCTCATTAAGAATTTAATTTCTCTACTAATTTTGAATGTGTATAACATAAAATACTTGCATCATTATTTAATGACTCTAAAATCTAAACTTTACCTAATCTTAAAGATCTGAATTTAAGCAATATCTTGACTATACTCTTAGAAAATGTGTGTATTTTAAGCGTAAATCCAATTCACCTCCTTAGAAAGCAAATGTTGATTTCACCTCAGATCAAATTTCTTTGTGGAACTTTACAACTCTGCATAGTAAGCATTACTGTCATTACTTGGAAATGTCAATGCATGAGTAGTTGTGTTCAAATGTTTAACATTGTGTTTGCTTACCATCCATTTCTTCTTAAAACAGCTTTATTGAAACAAAATTCATCAACCTTATGCTTCACCTGTATAAAATGTATGATCCAATGGTTTTTAATATAGTCACAGAGTTGTACAACCACTACCAAAATTTAATTCTAGGATATATTTGTCATGCCCAGAAGAAGCCACGAATCTATTAGAAGTCATTTCACATTTACCCTTTTCACTAACCAACCACTAATTACTTTATGTCTATAAATGTGTCTTTTCTTGACATTACACCTAAGTGGAATCATACAATATGTTGTCTTTTAGAACTAGTTTCCGTCACTAATCCTAATGTTTAATGTTTCTCTCCCTACATTATCAATTTTTTTCTCTCCATTCAATTATTTCTCATCACATACAAATATGCTATAATGCCGCCTTCTAAGAAGTAATATGCATCGAGTCCATATCCTTAGGCTCTTCTGCCCATATTTTTCTCCTCCTTTTCAAAGCAAAATTTCTCAAGTAAATTTTCTCCTCTAGTTCATATCTCATTCTGTCTTTTTGTCACATCATTTTTTTCCTCTACCACTATACTAACTCATTCTTGCCAAAGGCATCAATAAATTCCATTTTTTATGTTTATTTGGAAAACTTTCATGAGCCTCCAGGTGACCCATTTTTGTCAATTATTCCTTAAATATTGCAACACTTTTTTTTTTCACTTAGTTTCTGGAATTATCTTGGTTCAGCTCCACATTTGGGGATATTTTCTTATGGAAAATCCTCCATAAGCAACAATGACCCTTCAGATCAAAATTCCACATGAATGGTACCTTGCACTGAACTAAATCTTAAAAAATAATATATTTTCCAGTCAGAGTTCTGAAGCAACTTGAGTGAATATAAAAGTTTAAAGGGATGAGATTTTCTTAGTGCACTTGGGATCTTTACCAATTAGTTTACAACAAAGCTGAGTCAAACTGAAAGCACACAATTTCTGTGAATAGACAAGATCACAAGAAAGGGTAACAGAAAGAATAACACCATACATACCCTCTCCCAAAATTGTTCATCATGAAACTTGCCTCATTTCCTCAACCTTTTACTCAGGAAGGACTCAGTGAATGATGGAGAGAAGACAGAACTATTTTACTGATGGATGATGTCTACGTGAAAGGAAATATCATGAGTGACGAACAAACCGCCCACTCTTCCAACATGACCAGGTCTTGAACATCATGCTTAGTTGTTCAATTGTATCTGACTCTTTGTGACCCCATGGACTGTAGCCTGCCAGGCTCCTCTGTACCTGGGGATTATCCATGCAAGAACACTGGAGTGTGTTGCCATGTCCTCCTCCAGGGGCTCTTCCCAACCCAGGGATCAAACCCAGGTCTCCCACATTGCAGGCAGATTCTTTACCATGTGAGCCACAGTTTCAGATAAAACTTCAGTGAATCTTTTAAGTAAAATTTTTTAAATACCTTCTATCCAGTGTTAATTGGAAATAAGATACATTATTTTTTCCAAGAAAAGCTGAATATAATCCTAATACTCATCCCTCTAACCCCTTTCCTTATACTGCTTTTGTAAGTCTAAGGGAATTGCAAACAAGTGCAGGGCTACTCTGAGGGGATAGCTGAAAATATAGTGAAAGATGGCATTGCCTATAACTCCACAGAATTCAGTTAACCCTCAAAGTTAACAAGTTTACAAATATCTCTTATTTGATATCTGGTTGTTTGGTTGGTTGCTAATTCCATAGGTCAATGACAGAGGCTTGGAAATATCTTGGTTCAGTTAGCACAATGAAATACAAATATTCATTAGTTAGGAGGAAAAATGGAAACTTTATTCTTCTCCAAAGAGGGTGTTTACCACGTTGGTGTTTTAGTCCTGATAATTCAGGAGCCAAAATTGCTTATGGCCAGACATTGTGCTCTAGCACTGCTCCAAATATGGCTAGGTTAACATGTGTCATGGAAATAAAAACAAATATTTTTAGTGCAAGTACGCTCTAGGCACTCTGCTAATTGCTTTACAGAGAATACCTTATTTAATCCTCTTCACGGTTTGTTGAGGAAGGTAGTATTACTAACCACACTTCATAAATAATATAGTATGCTCCAGGGAGATTATATAACTTGTCCACTCCAGTAAGATGGCATATGCCGATGCTTATATTTAAATTCAGAATGCTGGATTCCCAGTTTTATATATTTAATTACTTTATAAAACAACTTTTCAATACATGCATGTGCATTCTGTGTGTGTGTGTGTTTGTCTATAACAGTCTGATGAAACAATAAGCATTTACATTCAAACAACACACCTTTTGAGTTAAAAAGAAAAAGGCTTACAATAAAATTGTGTGAAAATAAAAGTGAAAAGTATCAGTCACTCAGTTGTGTCAGACTCTTTGGACTCCATGGACTGTAGCCCATCAGTCTCCTCTATCCGTGTAATTTCCCAGGCAAGAATACTGGAGTTGGTTACCATTTCCTTCTCCAGGGGCTCATTCCAACTCAGGGATCCAACCCCATCACTTAGGTGGTGCATAAACACTTCAGGAAAAACACTTCTAGAATGGTAAAACTTTGCCTGGTTTTTACCTGCTGAAAGTGGATGAATGTCATGAAGGAATGGAAGGTTTACTCCATATTATCTAAGATTTATTGAGAACCTAATGATTATATTAGGAAAATTATATATGTGATTATATGTGGAAAATTCTTCAAGAGATGGGAATACCAGACCACCTTACCTGCCTCCTGAGAAATCTGTATGCAGATCAAGAAGCAACAGTTAGAACTGGACATGGAACAACAGACTGGTTCCAAATTGGGAAAGGAGTACGTCTAGGCTGTATATTGTCACCCTGCTTATTTAACTTACATGCAGCGTACAATGGCACCCCACTCCATTACTCTTGCCTGGAGAATCCCATGGGTGGAGGAGCCTGGTAGGCTGCAGTCCATGGGGTCGCTAAGAGTCGGACACGACTAAGCGACTTCACTTTCACTTTTCACTTTCATGCATTGGAGAAGGAAATGGCAACCCACTCCAGTGTTCTTGCCTGGAGAATCCCGGGGATGGGGGAGCCTGGTGTGGGCTGCCGTCTATGGGGTCACACAGAGTCGGACACGACTGAAGCTACTTAGCAGCAGCAGCATACACCATGGGAAATACCAGGCTGGATGAAGCACAAGCTTGCCGGGAGAAATATCAATAACCTCAGATATGCAGATGATACCACCCTATGGCAGAAAGTGAAGAAGAACTAAAGAGCCTCTTGATGAAAATGAAAGAGGAGAGTGAAATCGTTGGCTTAAAACTCAACATTCAGAAAACTAAGATCATGGCATCTGGTCCCATCACTTCACAGCAAATAGATGAAGAAACAGTGGAAACAGTGAGACTTGGGCTTTTGGGGCTCCAAAATCACTGCAGATGGTGACTGTAGCCATGAAATTAAAAGCTTATTGGAAGAAAAGCTATGACTAACCTAGATAGTGTATTAGAAGCAGAGACATTACTTTGGCAACAAAGGTCCATCTAGTCAAGGCTATGTTTTTTTCAGTAGTCATGTATGGATGTGAGAGTTGGACTATAAAGAAAGCTGAGTGCCGAAGAATTGATGCTTTTGAACTGTGGTGTTGGAGAAGGCTCTTGAGAGTCCCTTGGGCAGCAAGGAGATCAAACCAGTCCATCCTCAAGGAAATCAGTCCTGAATATTCATTGGAAGGACACATGTTGAGGCTGAAACTCCAATACTTCGGCCACCTGATGGAAAGAACTGACTCATTGGAAAAGACCGTGATGCTGGGAAAGATTGAAGGCAAGAGGAGGACGATAGATGGTTGGATGACATCACTGACTCAATGGACATGAGTTTGAGTAAGCTCTGGGAGTTGGTGATGGACAGGGAGGCCTGGTGTGCTGCAGTCCATGAGGCGGTAAACAGTCGGACATGACTGAGTGACTGAACTGAACTGAATGATTATATTTTCAGCTGCTGCCTCTGTGCAGTATTAGCACAGACATTTCTAAGCTCATACCCTGTACTCACCATGAACTTCACTTGTTAGTAACTGAATTCTGCTTCATGGTTCTATTTTCCTAATGTTTTTTCCAACAACAAAATTGTCCCATGTAGGCCTTTCTTTCTTTTCTTTTCTTTTTTTTTTTTTTTGCAAGGTAAATTTCACTTTTTTTTTTTAATTTTATTTTATTTTTAAACCTGAAACACTGTATTAGTTTTGCCAAACATCAAAACGAATCCGCCACAGGTATACATGTGCTCCCCATAAACTAGACATCTACACAGGCTTCCCAGGTGGTGGCATGGTAAAGTATCCACCTGCCAATGAAAGAGATGAAAGAGATGCTGGTTCAATCCCAGGGACAGGAAGATCCCTTGGAGGAAGAAATGGTAACCCACTCAGTATTCTTGCCTGAAAATTTCCATGGGCAGAGGAGCCTGGCGGGCTACAGTCCAAGGGGTCTCAAGGAGTCAGACATGACTGAGCACACATATGTGCACTCACACAAACACACATACACACAAACAAGTGATGAGCATGCAATAATGAATGAGAAACACTTCCTTACAGGGACTCTGCATTCAGGATGCAAAGTACAAGAACATCATCATCCAGAAATGCACCAACGTCACTGCAGATGAGGCAAGTGCCTGGTATTCTCCAATACCAGGTTCAATAGTCTTGGGGGCCTGACTCCCCAGGGAGATGCCATTTAAGCTGAGGCCTGTTGAATGAAACACAGTTGCAGGTGAAGGAGGCAAAAGGTGAAAGGTTGGGGAAGTTCTTTCCAAAGGCCCTGCGATGAAAAGGCAGAGGGTTTGTCAACAGAGGGAGGAGGTACACTAGAGTTCTATTAAGCAGAAATCATCAGGCACGGCAAAGCCCTGAAATTTAAAGTAGATGTAAAGAGTGAATCCCACGCAAGTGCTGATGGGATTGTGGCGGCCGAGGTGAGCTGGCAGGTAGTGGGGTGGTGGTGGGTAGGCTTGGGAAGGCACACCTGGCCGGACACCAGCAGAAGATTGAACTAGTGGAGCCCACAATTGCATGCCAGATGGAGAAGGAAGTGGAAACCCAGTCCAGTATTCTTGCCTGGAGAATTCCACGGACAGAGGGGCCTGGCGGGCTCCAGTCCATGGGGTCACAAAGAATCAGACATGACTGAGTGACTAACACATGGGAAGCCCCAAAGAGAGGACAGAATGGCTCCTGGAGCCCTGAGGGTGAGGAGCCCTGAGGGTCCGCCTCATCAGTATCACACATCCACGCTTCATTATCCATAGAATAAAGGGCATGGTGCTACTTCCTGCTCCCTTCCTGACGGAAACATCCGGCTTCCAAGATGGTGAACCCATACCTGTGAAGTGAGAATGAACATTCAGCAACTCTTGACATGAGCAAGCAGAAGTTATAGGTGGGCTGTTAGGGTCCAAAGGAAACATGCTCACCCGGAAGTCAACAAAACAAGATTTAAACTGAGGATGGCACCTACAGGTCGATCTCAGATCAGACATACAACTAACAGTGTATCTCTAGTTTCTTGCACATTAAAAAAATATCTAACTATATTAACAGTATGCTTATCAGGAACAATACTTCCAAAATGCTGTTCCTCAAAGCATGATCTTCAGGATACAGACCTCCAAAGCATCTGGAGACATCTCCAACACTCATGTCCTAAGGCCCCCACCCCAGGGTTCTGATTCATTAGGTCTTATTATCTGTGTTTTTAACATGATACTTGGGCAATTTGTCCAACACTTGGGTACTTCTAAGACCATGTTTTGAAAAATAGTCCCTAGATACGCTCAGCTAAATCCCAACTCTTATCCCTTACTCTTTTCTTTTTGGCCACATAGCATGGCATGTGGGTCTTAGTTCCCAGACCAAGAATCAAAGCCTCACCCCTTGCCTTGGAAGTGCAGAGTCTTAACCACTGAACCATCAGGGAAGTCTTCTTTTACTCTTTAAGAAACTTTTTCTTTAGGTGATTTGACAAAAATGTTTTATCACTAACAGGGTGGTTTAAAGTCAAGTACACAGGTACCTTAGGAACTTGGTTCTAAATCCCTGATACCTTGATGCTGATCCTATGCATTTTAGCTAAATGACATTCTTCACAATCTAATTATAACAAGGAACTGATGATTATAAGGAAAGTCTCTACCTATTCAACTATATCCTTCACTGTCTAGATAAGGGGAACCATCTATCAACATGGTTCTTTACTTTTCTTTCTGTAAGGGCACATCATTTTCATCTAAGAGCAAATAAAATGAATCTATAGGACAAATCAAATTTAAAAAAACACCTGTGCTTCTCTCCACAAATCTAATCTCAGTAGAAATAGACATACTAATTAATAAATGTGTACAAAATAAATTAGTATTGATGACAGATTAATACAAGAGAAATATAAATATTAAATAAGCCATCTTCTTCTTTGTTGGAAGTTAGCTTGGTCATGGAGTTTAAAGACTACCAAGAAAGAGGAATCTGCATTATATCAGTCCTAATCATCTCCCTCTTTGCTATTTTATTTCTCTTTCTCTCTCTTTTTTTTTTAAATTCCCTTATTGTGACTAGAGTTTATGAAGCACTTACATCATGAATGTCCTATTTATCATGCACAGCAACCCTACATCATCTGGAAGCAGATACCGTGGTTGAGGAAACCAGACCTCATAGAGGGTAAGTGTCTCTGCCACGTCCAGACAGTGAAGGAGAGGCAAAAAGATATTAGAAGCCAAGTCATTCGTTTCCAAATTCATTGCTCGTTTATCTTGGAGCAGGATTTTAATCTTTTGGAAAACCTTATTTTAAAAACCGAAATATTCAGTGACACAGTCCAAAAAGCAGCTTGTTTGCTGGGAGATACAGTGGCGATGGGTCTTGATATCCAGGGAGAGGGTGAAAGTGCTAGATTATATCCTTTCGTAGCCTAGAATGATGTCAGATGATGGATGCTTCAGACTGAGTGGATCTGAAGATCACCCAAGGTTGGCACAATAAACAATGACCAATGTAAAAATGTAACCCAAATCACTGCCACTGACAAGTCCATAATTTTTACCGTGGCCTCCCAGCAAGACAGCCTAAGTCAGCCATTACTCACTGCTCAGCAGTGTCAGAGGGGAATATGATTGTGCTTCTGACCTCTGACATCATCGCAAGTCTGTGCTGAACTGGGGCCTTGTGTCTTCCACAAATGTTGATCTAAATCCTGAACCCTTCTTGTTATCCAAGAGAGATGCAAGCCTCTCTGAGTCATTCGGAATGTTTAAAAATGAAACAAAACTGAAGGCTAATATTCCAAAAACATCAGGCATATGACTAAACAAGAGCTCCCAAACACTAAATGTTCAACATGTATCAACAAAAACATGCAAATGCATCCTTTACCCTTTGGGGGTCACTGGTGCTACCTCGGTTTTTGCATAAAGCAGTTGGGATCTGAAAGTCTAGGTCACTTGCTCAAGGTTGAATAGCTGATAGGGGTAATCGTGAGGCTCTGAGCCCACGTCTGACTACAAAACCCATGTCCTTACCACCTTGCCATAATGCCTCTTAGAATGAGATAGCATCAATCAGAACAAGGCACAGGATCCTGGGCAGAGAGGGATGAACACACATTGGAAAGAAAAAGAAGGGCTCATTCTTACAAGTGCCCCAGACTAAAGCACCAGGATGACGACCATGATCAATTCTTTCCCCCAGAAGAAATATCCCTGGGTTCTAATCTGTAGGTAAGGCTTGCATACAATTTTTTTGGTATTATTACAGATCCTTTAAGTCTGACCAAGGTGATATTTGGAAAACCAGAAACATGCTCAGGGAAGCCACTGCAGACTGGAGCAACCTGATAAAAATAAATGGTGATTTGCGAAGCTGAATCTGGCAGAACAATGAAGAAGGGATTAAACTAGGGAGGTGGGAGGCAAGGAGACAGGTTAGAGGTCATTCCAACCATCCAGATCCAAGAACATGTCTGTAATTGATGTTCATGTGGTTAGCCCCAAATTACCACAAGCCCTGGCTGCTGCAAGCTGATTCTTCCTGACATCAAGGGCAGAGAGGGAGGGACATTTATGTCTGGCTGTAACCCCCACATGGGACAACCTGTGAATAAAGCAATCTGTTCACCCATATGGACCCCACACATTTTATAAATGTGAGTAAATTCACTCTCAACTTGTGTTTCCTATGATCAAATTCAGCAGAGATTAACCATCAGAATTACACCATTTGTAATTACCTATTGTAGGGAGGGCTTATCCATTAGGTAGAAATACACATAGTCACATACACACCACCAACAATAATGACAAAATTCTTTATCCAAAATTATCTAACTGTTCTATATTCTACAAGGTACCTTTAATCAATAAAACCACAGGCAATCTGACACTTGAGGTCGTGAATATGACTATAAGGTCATTAGAAGGTCTATAAGGTCAATATCTGATCATTGACTAGTTCTTAGTTAAGGAGAGTAAACTGATACTGTTTGAGATGGAAATGTCCCTCTCTTTCCCTAAATAATGTCAAGCCTGTCAACCTAAAACATACCCACGGGAAATATATTTCTTTATAATCATTCAGTCAGTCATTTACCAAGTCTATATTAAATGTCTGGTTGCATATGACACAAAATTGTGACAAATGTGATAAGGATGATCTGGGTTGTGGGGAAATAAAAACATAATAAGATTCTTGTCTTTGAGGAATTCAGAGTCTATTGTAATATGTTATCAAGTGCCACAGGAGGCAGGAAGGTTAAGGCATATCAGGTTCTTGAAAATCAGTAAGTATGTATTAAATGCCTGTTATGTATAAGATCTTAGGTTAAAGTGAAAGTGAAAGTGACTCAGTCGTGTCAGACTCTTTGCAATCCCATGGACCATACGGTCCATGGAATGAATTCTCCAGGCCAGAATACTGGAGTGGGTAGCCTTTCCCTTCTCCAGTGGATCTTCCCAACCCAGGAATGGAACTGGGGTCTCCAGCATTGCAGGCAGATTCTTTACCAACTGAGCTATCAGGGAAGCCCAAGATCTTGGATCAATTACCATTATTCATAAATAATTGAAAGATGAAACTTAACAATCTTTCAAAATTCAGAAATATCTATGGGTTTTCAAAGTAAGGCAGTAATAGTAGATACACTTCTATTGATACTTGTCATTAAGCAATAGCTTTATTGAATACCTACTGTATTCCAGGAACTAAGGTAGATATTATGTGTTTGCTGCTGCTGCTGCTAAGTCACTTCAGTCATGTCTGACTCTGTGCGACCCCACAGACAGAAGCCCACCAGGCTCCCCCATCCCTGGGATTCTCCAGGCAAGAACGCTGGAGTGGGTTGCCATTTCCTTTTCCAATGCATGAAAATGAAAAGTGAAAGGGAAGTCGCTCAGTCGTGTCTGACTCCTAGCAACCCCATGGACTGCAGCATACCAGGCTTCTCTGTCCATGGGATTTTGCAGGCAAGAGTACTGGAGTGGGGTGCCATTGCTTTGTCCGTTTAGTGACAGTTCCCGGCTGATCCAGGGTATTCGAAGCGGGGACGGCGTCGGCGACCTATTTATATTTATTTATTCATCAAAGATTCAAAGAGTAATAGAATGAGGATAGCTCAGTGAGGAAATTCAGTGGAAAAAAGCGGCTGAAATAAGGATAGCTCAGTAGGAAAATTCAGTGGAGAAAAGAAGCTGAGTGGCTTGGTTTACGCGGAAAATCAATATAACCCGTGACACCAGGTTAGCTCTGACCACGGAGGCCGCAGGCGCCCTCTCGAATAGCGGAAGGTGCCCCACCTTAGACACCTTCTCGAGTGGGTCTTAGAAGCCCAGGCAAATAAATGGTCGCAGAGGACATCCGCGCTCCAGATGGACACTCAGCTGGAATTTGGGAGAGAGAGTGACATGGGGAGACCAAGTTTCAGTGAACAAGGCCCGCACTTTATTTTCCAAAGTAGTTTTTATACCTTAAGTTATGCATAGAGGATAATGGGGGAAGGGGTAGAGTCATGCAGCAAGCCAGGCTTTCTTCCTGCAAACTTATCATATGCAAAAGTTCAGGTGATTGACATCATCTTCTGGCCCGGAGGCCTGTTAACATTTTAAGAAACTTATCTTTCTCTAAAGGTGATTATTCCAAAGTCAGGCGCCAGCCTTCCAAAAAGCATTGGACAAAGCTGCATTTTACATTTCTATACACCCATTATATCAATCAATACACTGCCAAGAACACAGTAGGTAAGGAGTATGGAGACTTAGCAGCAAACATTGGCCCAACAAGTGAAAAACCCTTCACCAATACAATTTCTAATCAATCTCTTAACTACTCAAAGGAATCTGTGTTTAGGCAGTTTAGAACATCTCCTGCCTCTCACAGTTGGGAGGCTCTGAACAATCACATGTGGCCGGAAAAACCCATTCAGCAGGCTAGAGGATTTCCAAAGGAGTTTGTAGGTTGAAACACTGTCACATCCAAGAATTATTAACTGGAGCCGTAAGCTAACTCTTTTTCCAGAGAGAGGTAGTGGGGGACAGCCCCCTGTAAAGTCAGAGGTGTAGGTGAAAGCACAAAGCAGAAAGTAGGCAGACTCTGGTTTTGGGGGTAGATGCTCGAGAATTTCCAGGGGGACTCCTGAGGCTCGATCCCGCCTTTGCGTATGCCGAGCCTCCTTCCTCATGACCTTTGTCATGGGCGGAGTTCCTCACGCTGGCTCCAGGCAGTGATAGAATTCCAGTTGAGCTATTCCAGATCCTCACTCAATATGCAATATGCCGGCTCCCAGCAGTCTGCATCCTTGTATATCATTATCTAGTGAGGTATGTCTGTCAGGTTAAATGATCCCACACAAACAACTTCAAAGGCAACAGAGATTTCTTTCTCAGTCACATCATGGTTCAGCCTCATCTCTGCTTCACGTAGCCTGCATATAGGGGAAGTCTGATGAGAAAGTGTCTATCCAAGAAATCTCTGCCCTTGTGGTAGAAAGAGGAGAAACAGAGCCAAAAGGGACACAGGTCACTTCTGCTCACATTTCAACAGCCAATGGGGTGGGGAAAGAAAATCATCTCACAAGACTTGGCTTTAGAGGGAAGGAACTGGGATATTTGGTGAACAGCAATATATCTACCACAGAGTGAGGTCACTAAACCCACAAACCCTCCCAGTAGTACTTTTCCTAGTTCTCAAAAATATAATCAGTGTGGACATGCTTATCAGTTGGCAGAAAGGAAATGTCATCTGTTTACCCAAGAGCTGTTACAGTAGGAAAGACCAAGTGCAAACCCATGAAATTACCTCCATCCTCTAATGCCAAGGACAAAATAAAATACAATAGCCCTTCACAAGGGTAATGACCCAATAGGAATTGGAAAGTTCATTCTTCTTGACCCCATAATTTTAAGTTCCATCTTTCCAGAGGTTCTGGTTTCCAGTGCAAGAAAAATTATAATAGAGGGGGTCACAAAATTCTGCTAAACTTAAAATTAGTCAAGTCTTCTCTCAATGTATCAGTTTGTGCATCCTTGACATACTGAATATTGTTTTTGCTGCTACTGATGTTACTACTACTACCATCACTCCATCACTGTGGCCACCACCATCACCATCACCACGACCACCACACCATCACCACCATCACCATCACCATCACCACCACCACACCATCACCACCATCACCATCACCATGACCACCATCACCATCACCACCACCACCACCACCACCATCATCATCATCGTTACCATCATTACCACCACTACCATCACCATTACTACCACCATCACCATCACCACGACCACCACTCCATCACCACCATCACCATCACCATGACCACCATCACCATGACCACCACCACCATCATCATTGTTACCATCATTACCACCACTACCATCACCATTACTACCACCATCACCATCACCATGACCACCACACCATCACCACCATCACCACCACCACCACCACCACCACCACCACACCATCACCATGACCACCACCACCATCATCATTGTTACCATCATTACCACCACTACCATCACCATTACTACCACCATCACCATCACCACGACCACCACACCATCACCACCATCACCATGACCACCATCACCATGACCACCACCACCACACCATCACCACCATCACCATCACCATGACCACCATCACCATGACCACCACCACCACACCATCACCACCACCATCATCATCATTACCATCATTACCACCACTACCATCACCATTACTACCACCATCACCATCACCATGACCACCACCACCACCACATCATCACCACCACCATCATCACCGTCACCATCATCACCATTCCTATTATTACCCCTTTCGTTACCAACATCACCACCATTGCCACTGTCACCGTTGACTAAAGACTGCTGTGTGTCATGCATGTATTTTTATTTAATTGAATGCACAATGGTCCAACAAGGTAGGTATTATGGTTTTTATCATGTTATAGCTAAGGTAAATGAGGATTAATGACATTTTTTAATTGCTCAAGTTTCCATAGTTAATGAATACTAGAATTGGAAATTTAAACTCCAGAATTCTGATGCCAAACCTCAAAAACTTACCTAGCATATAAATTACCTCTAAGGAATATTGAATTATTTAAAAAACATCCACCTCTCTCTTTTTTAATGATGGCACAAACAGAACAAGGGTTAAAAAACAAAACAAAGCAGTGTTCCACTTCTTTCACAACTTTTGGATGATAGTAGGAAAATCACAGGGTTTCTGTCAGAAGATGTCTTTTTTTTCTGTTCTAGTTTCACCGCCAATTGACTGTGTGAACTTACAGAAATCTGTTAACCTCTCTGAGGTGTAGCTGTAAAATGGAAACAATAATCTTGGATCGCCTTACCCAGTGCTGGTGAGAAAGATCAAAATATATTTGCGACATCACAGTATGAACCATAATTCCTGTAGAGCTGTAAATTACTATTATTTCTGCTTGATTTTCCCTCGCTATGGAAAGTTAGCCTCCCCTTATCTCACAAGAACTTAGATTATGGTCTCTAGTCCATGGCTGGAGAGATATTCATAATATTTACTACAAAGGATAATCATAATTATTTGAAGATACTTGCTTTTCAATGATAGAACAATGACCATTTTTCATTCTGATGTCTAGAAAAGAAGGCTGCCACTGATTGGCCTAGGACCCCCAAGGGAACAGGGCCTCAGGGAATTTCCAAAATGTTTCCAGTTCAATGGGAGGACAGGTGATGAGGAAGAAGAGGAAGCCTCTATTGTTCACCCTAAAGAATCATTTCAAAAGGGAGGATTTTTTCTGACTCATGAGCTGCCAACAGTTCTTCAATTATTCAATTCACGAACTGGCAGTTCCATTATTCCATCCAGAAAGAAAAGAGGGAAGAGTATGAAACACCACAGGACAACTCCTCAGCAGGCTTGTTTTTCACAAGCGGAAAGGACTAAGGAAGGTCCTGCACAGAAAGACCTCAGAGACACCTGCCTGGTGCATATTCGAGAATGAAGTACCGCTAGAGAGGATACGTTATGCCAGCTTTTCTGAATAAGTGCTGCACTGCTCACGCCCTCCTGAGTCACCCTGAGCTCACCTGTAGACCCTCACTAAGGACAGACCAGTGCTTGGGATGCTGGAGAAGAATCCACACGATTCTACAGGACAGAACTTTGTCCCACCCCCTTGACATGGGAGCAGATACCTACAGAACCTTCCCTATAGTAGGGAAGACCTCCTTCTCTGGATAAGACTCATTTTTAAAACTTATTTTAAATGCGCTGATGGACAGTCATGGGATGTTAAGGCGTCAGAAGCCTTCAAAGGGTAGCTACTCTTCCTTGGCTTTGTGCACATACGCTAAGCGATGCTTAGACATTGCCTGCATCCAGCTCATCACTCTGGCAAAGGGGAAGTTATTTTAAACTTAGGAGCCGTACTAGGTCCTGGCCTGGCTTAACCTATTTGTATAAATGAGTCAGGACTTCCCAGGTGGTGCTAGTGGTAAAGAAGCCACCTGCTAATTCAGGAGACATAGGAGATGCAGGTTCTATCCCTGGGTCAAGAAGATCCTTTGGAGAAAAGCAAGGAAACCCACTTCAGTGTTCTTGCCTGGAGAATCCCATGGACAGAGGAGCCTGGTGGGCTGCAGTCCAGAGGGTTTCAAAGAGTTGGACATGGCCGGAGACACTTAGCACCCATACACAAATAAGTGAATGCTGAAGACTTTGCCTATAACCCTCAACCAAACTCCTGGGTTCAAACAAGCCGCTGCCTACAAGAAGGAAACCGTTCTGATGTCTTCCTTTCCTCATAGGGACCAGAAATGATGTGCAACAGAAACCTCTATTTATAATTCTTTTATCATTTTGAACACTAAGAGATAGATTTTTCTATATTCTCTAATTGAAGCAGGCAAATCTAATTTCTGGCATAGAAAGTATATTCATAGATATGGTGCCAGCTTTACACTTTATCTTCCTTTATTTCGAAGTGTATAATTTATCTCCTAGGCAATGGCACCCATATCTTAATATGACTTATGTAAGAAAAATAGCCCACAGTCACAGAATATTAATTGTTTCTGCTTTCCCCAGAAGTAAAGAGAGAAAAAAAGTTATATGCCTAGTGAGAGCAGATCCAACTTCAAGTTTTTAAACTTAATTCAATATTTCCCATAACATCTTTCTAATAAATGTTGGTTCAAGATGTCTTCCTTGGTAATTAAATTTGGTGCTCTCAATATCAATAACCTCAGATATGCAGATGACACCACTCTTATGGCAGAAAGCGAAGAGGAACTAAAGAGCCTCTTGATGAAAGTGAAAGAGGAGAGTGAAAAAGTTGGCTTTAAGCTCAACATTCAGAAAACTAAGATCATGGCATCCGGTCCCACCACTTCATGGGAAATAGATGGGGAAACAGTGGAAACAGTGTCAGACTTTATTTTTCTGGGCTCCAAAATCACTACAGATGGTAACTGCATCCATGAAATTAAAAGACACTTACTTCTTGGAAGGAAAATTATGACCAACCTAGATAGCAAAAGCAGAGACATTACTTTGCCAACAAAGGTTTGTCTAGTCAAGGCTATAGTTTTTCCTGTGGTCATGTATGGATGTGAGAGTTGGACTGTGAAGAAGGCTGAGCGCAGAAGAATTGATGCTTTTGAACTGTGGTGTTGGAGAAGACTCTTGAGAGTCCCTTGGACTGCAAGAAGATCCCACCAGTCCATTGTAAAGGAGATCAGCCCTGGGATTTCTTTGGAGGGAATGATGCTGAAGCTGAAACTCCAATACTTTAGCCACCTCATGCAAAGAGTTGACTCATTGGAAAAGACTCTGATGCTGAGAGGGGTTGGGGGCAGGAGGAGAAGGGAACGACAGAGGATGAGATGGCTGGATGGCATCACTGACTCAATGGACGTGAGTCTGAGTGAACTCCGGGAGTTGGTGATGGACAGGGAGGCCTGGCGTGCTGCGATTTTTGGGGTTGCAAAGAGTCGGACACAACTGAGCGACTGAACTGAACTGAACTGACCATCCTCTTCAGGGGTCTCTGGTGACTCAGACGTTAAAAAATCTGCCTGCAATTCAGTTACCCGGTTTCAATCCCTGGATTGGGAAGATGCCCTGTAGGAGGGCATGGTAATCCAATCCAATATTCTTGTCTGGAGAATCCCACGGACAGAGGAGCCTGATGGGCTACAGTCCATGGGGTTGCAAAGAGTCAGACACAACTGAGCGACTAAGCACACACACACTCGTCTTTGGGCTTCCCAGGTGACAAGATGGTAAAGAATCCACCTGCCAATGCAGGAGACGCAGGTTAGATCCCCGGGTGGGGAAGATCCCCTGGAGAAGGAAATGACAACCCTCTCCAGTTTTCTTGCCTGGGAAATCCCATGGACAGAGGAGCCTACTGGGCTACAGTTCATGGGGTTGCAAAGAGTTGAGCATGACTGAGCGACTAACATTTTCACTTTTTTTTTCAGGCCTCCTTCATGCCATACTGACAGCAGACAACTGGGCCCCAGCACAGCAGAAGCTGTAAAAGCCCAGCACTTGGTCTGACCAATCCCATTATTCAAGAATCAAAATACAGGCTGGTGCTGAAGAAAGAGTGAGCCTTGCGCAGAAAATTAGAGGGGTTAGCTCAACTATGATGTAGGCTAGAAGCCTAAACATTTTACTAAGTAAGAAACAAATCCAATATTGTTATAACTGTTTCACCCCTACCAGTCTACCCACAGAAGTCAGCATTACCTTAAATTCCCAGGGCAGGACACACACAAAAGAAGGCTTGGCATTTTAGCAACTCTGCAGATGTAAGAGAGTAGGTTATCAAAATTGCGTCCACATTTCATTATGTTACATAAAAATAAATTGGCTCCAAATAACACAAAATCACTGTCGTCATTATGATCCCTTTTAAAATAATACTGCCTCTGTCATGAGTTTATTCTCATATGTGAATGATTGCACTATAATAGTGTTGCCTAAACAAACAGACCCTTGCCTCACACCCCTTCACACACAACCCTGCTAAGTCACTTCAGTCGTGTCTGACTCTTTGGGACCAAGTGGACTGTAGCCCATCAGTCTCTTCTGTCCATGAAATTTTCCAGGCAAGAATACTGGAGTGGGTTGCCATTTCCTCCTCCAGGGGATCATCCAGACCCAGGGATCGTACCCACGTCTCTTTTGTCTCCTGTATTGGCAGGCAGGTTCTTTACCACTAGCACCAAGTGGGAAACTCTCACACACAAACCTGCTGCTGCTAAGTCATTTCAGTCATGTTCGACTCTGTGTGACCCCATAGACGGCAGTCCACCAGGCTCCCCGTCCCTGGGATTCTTCAGGCAAGAACACTGGAGTGGGCTGCCATTTCCTTCTCCAATGCATGAAAGTGAAAAGTGAAAGTGAAGTCATTCAGTCATGTCCAACTCTTAGCGACCCCAGGGACTGCAGCCTACCAGGCTCCTCCATCCATGGGATTTTCCAGGCAAGAGTACTGGAGTGGGGTGCCATTGCCTTCTCCGACACACACAACCCAGAGACACTTAATAATGAGCCAGAAGCTACCAACAGATTCTTCTCTTCCCACACCCCTGATGGATGCATAGAGAAGAACCTATGCCTGACCAAGTCAAGAAGACTCACCATGTTGTGCTATTTGCTAAGTTAACATAAGGGGAGAATGGCCAAGCAGAAGTTGAAAAGAGTGTCTTTAAGCCACAAATCACTTCTTATGGTTTAGTGTTTTTACCAAAAGACATATGAAAAGTCTAAAGACCCAAAGAACTCCACTAATATTCCTAGAAAAGAATGTCAGCTCCTCTGACTCTCAGGTGGCTGTCAGGTGTGGGCAGAGTAGAGAATGACTTGCCATAAAGCGGCCAGAGACTTTCCAGAAACACCTGCATTGATGCATAAAGTGTCACCATGGCTACTGGGTCAGTATTTAAGTGTTGACTTTCACCACACGGCATCTTGTAATTGTTTGGAATGAACACAAGCTCTTGGGAGCCCACTGGATCTGAGTGTGAATTTACACTCTGTCCTGATGGGCTAGGGGGCTTCCCAGGTGGCACTAGTGGTAAAGAACCCACCTGCCACTACAGGAGACAAAAGAGACGTGGGTACGATCCCTGGGTCTGGATGATCCCCTGGAGGAGGAAATGGCAACCCACTCCAGTATTCTTGCCTGGAAAATTTCATGGACAGAAGAGACTGATGGGCTACAGTCCACTTGGTCCCAAAGAGTCAGACGCGACTGAAGTGACTTAGCAGGGTTGTGTGTGAAGGGGTGTGAGGCAAGGGTCTGTTTGTTTAGGCAACACTATTATAGTGCAATCATTCACATATGAGAATAAACTCATGACAGAGGCAGTATTATTTTAAAAGGGATCATAATGACGACAGTGATTTTGTGTTATTTGGAGCCAATTTATTTTTATGTAACATAATGAAATGTGGACGCAATTTTGATAACCTACTCTCTTACATCTGCAGAGTTGCTAAAATGCCAAGCCTTCTTTTGTGTGTGTCCTGCCCTGGGAATTTAAGGTAATGCTGACTTCTGTGGGTAGACTGGTAGGGGTGAAACAGTTATAACAATATTGGATTTGTTTCTTACTTAGTAAAATGTTTAGCCTTCTGGCCTACATCATAGTTGAGCTAACCCCTTTAATTTGATCCCTGGGTCACAAAGATTCCCTGGAGGAGGGCATGGCAACCCATTCCCATATTCTTGCCTGGGAGAGCCCATAGACAGAGAAGCCTGGTGGGCTACAGTTCATGTGGTCACAAAAGACTCAGATATGCTGAAACAACTCAGCATGTATACACTGATGAGCTGGAGGAGCCTGAGTTTCATCCTTTGCACACTGGTTGTAACACTGCTGTCTGCCTCACGTGGTTGCCATGTGGCTTTACCAAGCTGATTTATAAGATGCTTTGTTTAGCAGCGCCATTCCTCCCTGTTTGGAGAACTACCCCCTCCCTCTCACCTGCCTGCATCTTTTTCTGGCCCATCCTAGACTGAGATCTACCCGGGAACTGCCGCATTCTTTTGGAGCCCTCAGCCATGACTAATTAGGCCAAGGTGGGGTCCCAACAGGGATGTTTTGAATCAGAACTGGGAACAGTAACTAAGGGCAAGTGCTATTACTCTTTGGATCCAAAGCTGCAAGATAGCAGCATAATGCTGCCAGAAGCCAAGTTCATAGTCATTTGAAGCCCGAGTCCCATTCATTCAAAATTAATAGAGTTGATCATAATCTTCATTTCTACTTGCATACCTCACGTCTCCTTTCAAGTAATTTTATCCAGGCTTTTGCCTGTACTTCCTTACAAAATCTTTTCTTATCAAGGATATAATGCCCTCCATTTTGCCAAACCCAACAGTTGTTTCTCTGTTTTTATTTTTTATTAAATTCAGAAAATCCTCCTTCTGCCTCAAAACACTCTTTTGGGTTGTTACTTCCTAGACTCCCATCTTTTCTTGCTGACATACCCAGTTTTTCGTCACTTTCTCTCAGCCTCTTCACTGGCTCTTTCTCCAACCAACTCTTGCCTGTGAGAATGTCAGCATGGGGTCTGGATTGCCCCATCCTGGGTTTCCACTCTCTTTCCAAACTCTCTCTTCAGATAATCTCAGTAGGCCTGGTCTTTAAGCATCATTGCAACTGCGACTGCATTTGCAGACAGAAGAGGTGATTAAGTTAAAATCAGGTCATTAGGACAGGCCCTAATCTAATGTGACCAGTGTCTCGATAAGAGACAATGAGGTCACAGACACACACAGAGGGAAGACCACATGAAGCCACAGGAAGATGGACACCTACAAACCAAGGAGAGAGGCTGCAGAAGCAATCCTCTGACACCTGGGTCTTGGGCAGCCTGCCTCCAGAATTATGAGAAAATAAACCTCTGTTGTGTAAGCCACACAGTCTCTGGCACTGTGTCATGGCAGTCCTAACAAGCCATACGGTCACTGTGGTAGATTTCATAAGGTCCAGAACTCCACAAGCCACTACTGCGGGGGAATAGCCCCCCACCAGACCCAGGCCTGAAGAGATTCTGCAGAATAGAGGGCATGTAGGTGGTGGCTCAGATGGCAAAGAATCTGCCTACAATGCAGGAGACACAGGTTCAATCCCTGGTCAGGAAGATAAGAAGGGATGGCAACCCACTCCAGTATTCTTGCCTGGAGAAGCCCGTGGACAGAGGAGCCCAATGAGCCATAGTTCATGGGGTCGCAGACAGCTGGACACGACTGAAGACTTCACTTCACTTCACATGGAAGAGAGGGTCTTCCCTGGTAGCTCAGTTGGTAAAGAATCTGCCTGCAATGCTGGAGACTCCCATTCAATTCCTGGGTTGGGAAGATTCCCTGGAAAAGGGATAGGCTACCCACTCTGGTATTCTTGGGCTTCCCTAGTGGCTCCGATGGTAATGAATCCACCTACAATGCAGGAGACCTGGGTTTGATCCCTGGGTCAGGAAGATCCCCTGGAGTAGGAAATGGCAACCCACTCCAGTATTCTTACCTGGAGAATCCCACAGACAGAGGAGCCTGGAGGGCTACAGTCCCTGGAGTTGCGAAGAGTCAGACACGACTGAATAGACTAAGCACAGCACACACAGAGATGGAAGAGAAGACAGAGTCTCCAGCAGAAACAATGCCCCACTTGCTCTATAACTCGGTTATTTCCACACCAGAACCCTGGAAACAAGCGCAGGCGAGGACCCAAGGGCCCGTGTTCTAGGCCTGGCCGTCGGTAGCCTGTAATGCTGGATTAGGCCCCTGATGCGTGTAAACTTCAGTCACCTCTTTGGTAAAATGGACTCAGCCATTTGAACCTTCTAGAAAGCTCAAGGGGATGACAGACAGTAAGCCACTCTGCTAACTTAGACGTGCTCTACAGATGTGAGGGGTCCCTCTCAGTATTTTCCCTCCTGTTTTCATTTAACAAAATCCAACAAGCGGCCCAGGACAAAAAAGCATTCAGCCACACGGATGGATGCCCCCTGCCTCCAAGGTTGCCTCCTTCATTTGTTTCCATTTCAAACACCCTGTGAGCAGAGTAATTGAGTTTGAATTGCTTGGGGGATCCTCCCCCCTCATGGTTCCACTCAAGGAAAGGCTCACGGTTGCTAATGATTTATTATTTCACCTCCTAACTGTATTTGTTGCTTGTGCTCAGCACGGTTGCCATGTAAGTGGCGCACACACTTGCCGTCGCCTCCAATACGGATGTGAACAAATCCAGGCCGGCCCTTCTGCCTTGGTCACTTATGGAAGCAGCTCTTTCACCCTCTAAAATGGAAATGCTTGTATCTCACAGCCCCTCTCTGGGAGCTGTGTCTAAATTAATCCGGTGTCCTTAAGCGCCCTGGCTCCTACCCAGCCTTCAAGGTTTTCTCTGCTCTGGGAAAGGTTTAAGGCTTCAGGGATCTTGCAAGCTCTGAGATATTCCTGTGAATTAGAGTTCACATATAAACAAAAGCTGCTCATATTTTAGATTACTCTTCATATGCTAAGCATTTTACAAGTATAGCCATTTTAAGACTCACAGCCTGATGAGGTAAGCATTGCTCTTGTCTCTTTTTGTAGGTGCAGTGGTTTTCAGACATGGCTGTGAATTCTTAGACACTCCTTCCATGGTGAGATGGGGTCTGTCTCTTCCCCTCAGACCTGGGTGGGCTCTGACTGTGTTGACCATTAGAGAAATGACACATGAGGTGCTCAGTCGCTCCAGAAACGTGTCATACAAAAGCCACTCTGCGTCCACCTTGACTGTCAGAAGTCTCACTCTTGGAGCCCAGAAACACCATGTAAGATGTCTGACTTTCATGCCAGAAAATCTGCACCTGCCTTTCAGTCAACTGTTCCATACATGCCCAGCTTCCCCATCACCCCAACAAGGAGTCAAACATGTCAGCAAACTCATCTGGGATCCTCACGACCAGGCCATATGCCAACTGAATAACATGTGACCTCCTTTGACACCATGTAGAACAGAAGAATCATTCAGCCAAGCCCTGCCTATGTATATTGCACCAAGGAATTGATGCTTTTGAACTGTGGTGCTGGAGAAGACTCTTGAGAGTCCCTTGGACTGCAAGGCGATCCAACTAGTCCATCCTAAAGGAAATCAATCCCGAATATTCATTGGAAGGACTGATGCTGAAGCTGAAACTCCAACACTTTGGCTACCTGATGAAAAGAACTGACTCATTTGAAAAGACCCTGATGCTGGGAAAGATTGAAGGCAGGAGGAGAAGGGGATGACAGAGGATGAGATGGTTGGATGGCATCACCAACTCGATGGACATGAGTTTAAGCAAGCTCTGGGAGTTGGTGCTGGACAGGTAGGCCTGGCTGGCTTCAGTCCATGGGGTTGCAAAAAGCCGGACACAACTGAGTGACTAAACTGAACTGAACTGAAATTATGCAGCATATTAAAACAGAGGTATTAAACATATTAAAACTGGAGACAGTATGCACACAGCAGTAAAGACAACAAACATCAGTGGAAGAAACATAGGTGGAAAAAGTGAAGACCTTTCCAAGGTCACATTGATGACATACCATGGATCTCAGATTGGACTCCAGAGAGTCTTCCTCTGCAGTCTGGCTTTTTGACAAGCTATAACTGTAAGATAATTGCATCATGAATAAGACTGGAAGAAGAAGTAGGAATCAGTTCAACAAAGGAAACTGCTTTCCTATGGTTCAAGCCACCAACACGGAAATTGAGGAGGGAAGTCAGCATTTAGAGAAATGTCCAATATGTGACTTCAAAACTTTCCCCACCCCCTTATCAGCTGTGTGACCCCCGAGAACTCAAGTTCTCTAAACCTTTGCCTTCTCGCTTGTAAAGTGGTAAGATAATAACTGTGAGGTTCAAATGAGATCAAACCTAGCAGAGAGTACACACTAAATTTGAAGTGCTGGGGAAATCCTCAGAAGATAATTTCCTCCCTCAGGGATGATCAGCTAACAGATGCTGTTAAGCAGTACCTGGGACACTTGGCAGTGGATGAAAGTAATTTTCATTGTTATGATGGAGGTGGTGCTACTGCAAAGTGCTGGGTAAAAGCTAGAAATTCTGCTGAACATATGACAGTGCCCAGGATGGCAACCTCTCCTTCCATGCTGACAATGAAGTATCTAGTCAAAAATGTCAGTTGCGATGCTATTTGAGAAATACCCTCATAAAAGAATCTCCACAATGTTAGAAGCTAAAACAGATTAACACCTAAGATCCCACAATGATTAGGTTGCATCTCTCAAAAATTCTATTACAAAGGTTTTTAACATACTATGATTCTGCCTTTTAACAATTCTATGATCCCTAGATGATAAGATCTAAAAGATTTTATGTGTTATGATTCTAAGAAGCTACACTTCTAAATTCCTGGGACTCTATTTGTTACTCTATGGTACTTTAAATCCACTACTTTTCTAAGCTTCTATGATGCTAAGATCTTAAGAGCCTTTAATCTTAGATTCTAAGGCATCTTGAGGTTATATTTCCAATAAGTTCCATTCTAAGAAATAAAACTCCTGTGTTTTTACAGTATCATCATGCTACCATTCTTAGATGTTAATGCACCATGATGTACATTTACAGAGCCAGTGTGTCTGGAGCATGGAAGCTTACCGTGTTAAAGGAACTCGGCTTCATCTTTAAGCTTAGATTCCCAAGCTGTTTCAGTTCAGTTCAGTCGCTCAGTCGTGTCCGACTCTTTGCAACCCCATGAATCGCAGCACGCCAGGCCTCCCTGTCCATCACCAACTCCCGGAGTTCACCCAGACTCAAGTGCATCGAGTCAGTGATGCCATCCAGCCATCTCATCCTCTGTCATCCCCTTCTTCTCCTGCCCCCAATCCCTCCCAGCATCAGAGTGTTTTCCAAGCTGTTTAACCATCTCTTTTTACAATCTAATAACAACGCTTGAGGAATGGAGATTTCCATTGAAATGCTTGTTTCAGTAGATGAAAGTTCAGTACCCACAATGCTACATAGACCTCCTGGCTCAGTTCTGACTAGGTCGCAGACTCTTGGATATAAAGAGGATGCTAAAATTTGTGTGCATTATGCTGAAAAAAAAAAAAATGTACTTGTGGGCTATAGTCTTAAGGTAACTTTATTGCTGGTCTGGTTTTGTCTCTCTACATATACCCTGTGAGGATAGTTATGCTCTGTTCCTGGGTTATATTTAGGGCCACTGTTATACTCCTTCAGGTCAGATATGAGTAATTAACATACAGTTAATCAAGAAGCAGCTTGTCTGTTATGGTGAAATAATCAAGACTTAAATTTCAATCAAGTTGCAGCTACTTCTCTTTCCTGGACCTGGCTGACTGTCCGCTGGCCACCTGTCCTCAGGGAGACATTCATACTGACTCCCTTTTTATGTCTCCACATGCTCTGGTACTATCCTGTCTTCCAAGTCCTGAGGCCAGGCCCCTTAGGGCTCAGGAATAGGGACATGAAAAAAGGAGAGAGGGAAAAGGTAAGAGATGTCTTCCTTGATTGAACTGAAGAGGAAAGACTCAGGTTCTCCTTGGGGCTGGTGTGTTAAAATCACCTCTCTAAGGAAACAGCTGTGAATTTCTCAGTTTCGCCACCTCTTCTCCATGGCTTTCCCTTCCCTCTTCACCCTTCCCTCCATGTGTGTCAATGCATCTCCATTTCAGTGGATCATGCAGGTCTTCTCTTTGAAACTTGAGCCACCCGTGGTATGCCTTTGGTTTCCTTCAAGTCCACTCTTCCCTCTCAAGCAAAATCTAAAGCAACTCTCTTGCAAGGAGCCCACTTTATAGGAGACCATGACCCATCCTTCATCCTTAGAAATTCTGATAGTTCAAGTGAGTCCTGACTCAGTTCCTCCTTTCTTAGAGCCTTGAGTCAGCTGGTCCCTTGCCATTTAAGTGTCTCTGGTGTGAGTCTGACATTAGTTCACTGACAGCCCTTCTCCAAGTGATCTCTTCAAGCCCCTCTTTCACCTAAGGTGGAAGGAAGATGCTCCCTACCCCACCCACCCTGAGGCTGGCTATGGAGAGGATCGGGTAGGATATTAAGGTAAATGAGTGGCTTTATCCCCAAATCCCCTTTACTCGCCAACATTTTTTTTTCTGTTGCTCTGACATCTTTTGTAGTCCAGAGCAGGGGTCAATAATGTATAACCTTCCAGCAAACCCTGCCCACTACCTGTGATTATAAACAAAATAATATTGCAGCATAGCCAGGCTCATTCACACTTACATAATGTCTCTGATTGCATCTGCTCTTCAACAGCGGAGCTGAATAGATAGATGCACCAAAGACTATGGTCCACAAGCTCACACCATTTACTGTCATGGCTTCACAGAAAAGTTGGTGAACTCTGGCCCATCAAGGGTGCAAAACTGATCTTCTGCTCCCTTCTCTTTCAGGGACAGCATGATCCTCTTTTGCTTCTCCGTTTAGAAGGTAGCATCCACTATACTGTGGGGTTTCCCTGAGGGTCAGTGATAAAGAACCTGCCTGCCAAGGGGTCCAGAAGGTCTCCTGGAGAAGGAAGTGCAACCCAATCCAGTATCCTTGCCTGGGAAATCCCAGGGTCAGAGGAGCCTGGTGGGCTGCAGTCTGTGGGGTCACAAAGAGTTGGACACCACTTACCAAGTAAGAAACAACAATTATTGGGACCTATATGAAACTGAGACTAAAAATAACTTAATCTGCTATTATTCTGTTCACTTCTAAGTACCTACTCAATACACTGTCAGACCTAGACAGCATATTAAAAAGCAGAGACATTACTTTTCCAACAAATGTTCGTATAGTCAAAGCTATGGTTTTTCCAGTAGTCATGTATGGATGTGAGAGCTAGACCATAAAGAAGACTGAGCACCAAAGAATAGATGCTTTCTAACTGTGGTATTGGAGAAGCTTCTTGAGAGTCTCTTGGACTGCGAAGACATCAAATAGTCTATCCTAAAGGAAATCAGTCCTGAATACTCATTGGAAGGACTGATGCTGAGGCTGAAGCTCCAATACTTTGGCCACCTGATGGGAAGAGCTGACTCACTGGAAAAGACCCTGATGCTGGGAAAGACTGAGGGCAGGAGGAGACGAGGATGACAGAGGATGAGATCATTGGATGGCATCACCAACTCAATGGACTTGAGTTTGAGCAAGCTTAGGGAGATAGTGAAGGACAGGCAAGTCTAGCATGCTGCAGTTCATGGGGTCACAAAGAGTCAGACATGACCGAGCAACTGAGCAACACCAACATTTGTCCAGGTTACCTTGCTTAATCCTTATAAAGATATGAGGCAAGTAATTGTTCTCCTTTCACAGAGGGGATATTCAGCTTCAGTGAAGCTTAGAAACTTGTCTAAGAATGCACAGCTAATAGCCAGCTAATGTGGGACTCAAACCAGGTTTGTCTGAGTCCAGAGGAAATGTTCTTTCAAATGCCTCAATTCTTTCTAGCTCTATTTTCCAGAGACTGGAAACTGCATTGTGAAGCCCACCCCTTCTCATGACTGATGCTCCATTTCCTGTCCCCAGGGGATTTCAGTATTGTCATCAGCTCTGGAGCACAGGAGCCTAGCACGCTGGAGGCACACCTGTGCTGAAGAAGTGAGAACTATTCATCCAATCATTCCCTTTCAGATTCGGGTTGAGCCGGATGCTGTCCAGGTCATCATTTATAAAGGTGAGTTTCAGCTTAGACTCAGAACTCTTCATCAGGAATCTCCTCCAGGATTGTGAGAAGTGTCACTGAAAAAAAAAAAATGTCCCTAGGAAATTTAACTTACATTTTGCAATGGAAAAATAGAATAATTAAGAAAGGACTTTGACATAATCTGGATTATTCCTAATCCCACTTTTCCACTGTTCCATTCTTCAGATGAGAAACGTGAAGTCTAAAGGAAACCAAAAATAACTGGTACCAAATGCCAGAGTGACTAACTACTGAGTTTAGAGAAACTAAATTTCAGGTTCCAAGCCTAGTTTTCTCTCTAGCATCATTGGGACAATAGGTAACTACAGGTAACAATGGAGCCTATTGTTCTTTTCCATTTTGCTGAAGAATACTCTGTGTTCACTAGTTAGATACAGAGGTCTTTTATTTTGCTGTAGAAAATATTGATACATAAAGAATCAATATGTCAGAAGCTAATAGAAGGGGTTACATTTGTTTAATGAGAAAGGTCATCAAGCCACCCCTGGAAGAAATAAATTAATCCAGGATTTATGGAAAGGGGAAAGGGATCCATAAGAGCCACAACAGACAGAGTCCAAGGAGAGTTTGAAAGCAAAAGACAAAAAGAAATTTGGTTGCTTTGAGAGTGGGAGGCTGGAGGGGGTCATCACCATGCCGCATGCATGACTTTGACAAGATGAGTAGACTGTATTTCAGATTGTGCCAAATTTTCCTTTTCCATTTTACTGAGAGAACTCATAAATTCTTAATTACTTCTGTTTCTTTTTTAGATGTTGGACTGGTGTTTCTTTTAAATAGACACATGCTGTGACTTGACAGATGAGTCATTTTTGTTCAAAGTTCTTTCACATTCATTGGCCCCTCTGTCCTTTCCTCCATGTAATTCACTTCCTGATTCACACCACATATATACCTTGATTCACAAATATATCTTGAGTTCTCTACATTGTCTTCTGCATAACTCTCCCTCGTTCCCTCAGACATTTCCTTTAAGACAACTATCTGATCACAATTGCTACAGGGTCCCAGTCCTGGTTGTGTTTTTATCACGCCCACCACAGTGTTTGTTCCATTGCAGGCCTCCAAGAAATATTGCTATGTGATAGTGAGTTGGACTGTAACCTGTCTGGAGTTCTGGGGACCAAGGTGAATAAGTCACAGATTTCATCATCGTGCGTCGTAACATCTGGCACTGAGAAGTCAAGGAAGGAAAGGGAAGAAGGTGAGGTGAGTGTGGAGAGAGGCTCCACTCCAGGCTTGCCCTGTGCTCACTCATCCTTGTATAGATGAAAGAAGAAAGGCTACTTGGGCTGGCCCGGACAGAGACTCGTCCTTAAAGGCAGCACAAAATTAGAATTCTGAACCTCTCATCCATGTGTTGCCTAGTATACTTCTCCGATTACTTATATTCCTTGACTGTAAGAGGCTTTGACAAGCAACAAGTGTGGAACATGCTGGGAGTTGATTATTCTATTGAATAGGTTCTGGGTAAGTTGAATAAATGAAAGGCATGCTGCTTGCCTCTGAAATCTAGGCTGAGGAAATAAAGTGAAATTGGCAAATACACCATTTCAAATGAACTCCAGCCACCACCTTCAAAGACACTAGAGTGAAACCATTATATTAGGTTCATAGGAGACATCACAGGTGCTCAGGGTCTATTAATTGGCAATGTCACTCCCAAGTCCATATTACGTGCAGATATATTGAATCTCAATTCCAACTCAACACACATTTATTAAAGGCTAGCTCTTCATTTATTTATTCATTCACCACTCATTGTACAAATGCTTTGTGTGCCCAGAAGTAGGCTGGGTGCCATAGAAACAGGGTAGAGCTTAACCAACATCACCCTACCTCGAGGAAGCTCACGATGTAGTGAATGATCCACGCAGTAAATAGTCAAGATCTGATAAATACAAGGAAGGAAAAGACAGAATGTGGAAAGAATATATAAGGGGCTCTCATCCAGTTTTAAAGTCAAAAGATATCTTCCCAAGGAAGTGATGTTTAGGAAAGGACAGGAGAGTGAGGTGGAGGGAGTCAGGTGACCAGCTGGGTTCTCTAGTCAGGAGATGCTTACAGGTCCTCTGTCACAGTTCTGGTGGCTGTGTGTAGAGAGGTGGAGAGACAAGTGAGACCGATGACGACTCCCTTCAGTCATAATGCTTTAGAGGCAAATAACAGAAACCTCAAATTCAAGTGCATATGAACAATAAAGGAATTTATAATCTCATATAACTGGAAATCCAAAAGTTGGGCAGCCTCTAGGAGAAGAATGCCCATAATTTAATAAATATGTGGATTCTTCCAAACAGTCTGTCTCTCCTGTCCTCAGCCCCAGATTCCTCCTGAATTGAATCTTGGTAGCCCTTGTAGTTGGAGAAGGCAATGGCACCCCACTCCAGTACTCTTGCCTGGAAAATCCCATGGTTGGAGGAGCCTGGTAGGCTGCAGTCCATGGGGTCGCTAAGAGTCGGATACAACTGAGCAACTTCACTTTCACTTTCCACTTTCATGCATTGGAGAAGGAAATGGCAACCCACTCCAGTGTTCTTGCCTGGAGAATCCCAGGGGCAGGGGAGCCTGGTGGGCTGCCGTCTATGGGGTCGCACAGAGTCCGACACGACTGAAGCGACTTAGCAGCTGCAGCAGCAGCAGCCCTTGTAGTAGGCTTCCTGGGTGGCACTAGTGTTAAAGAACCCACCTTCCAATGCAGGAGATGTAAGAGATATAGGCTTGATCCCTGGGTTGGGAAGATCCCCCGGAGGAGGGCATGCCCAGCCACTCTGGTATTCTTGCCTGGAGAATCCCATGGACAGAGGAGCCTGACAGGCTAAAGTCCATAGGGTCACAAAGAAGCAACTTAGCACACACACATGCATCCCTTGTAGTACTTTGGCCACCTGATGCAAATTAAAAATTTTTTTAAAAACGTTTTTTATGCAAATTTTTATGTCAAAACTTTTTATGCAAATTAAAAAAAAAAAAACTCACTGCAAAAGACCCTGATGCTGGGAAAGATTGAAGGCAAAAGGAGAAGAGGGCAACAGAGGATGAGATGGTTGGATGGCATCACCGATTCAATGGACATGAGTTTGAGCAAACTCCGGGAGATAGTAAGGGACAGGGAAGCCAGGCATCCTGCAGCCCATGGGGCTGCAAACAGACTGAACAGCAACAACCAAGCATCTCAGCACATCATGCAGATCTGTGCCTCCGTGTCTCTTCCAGACCAGGACTCCTGCCCTTCCTCCTACCCAGCCTCTTGTATGGTGGCGGTTTGGTCTCTAAGTCATGTCTGACTCTTGCAACCCCATAGACTGTAGCCACAAGGCTCCTGTGCCCATGGTATTTCCCAAGCAAGAATACTGAAGTGGATTGTCATTTTCTTCTCCAGGGGATCTTCCAGACCCAGGGATCAAACCCAGGTCTCTTGTGCTGCAGCCAGTCTCCCGCTTTGCAGGCAGACTCTTTACTGACTGAGCCACCAGAGAAGCTCACAACTTCTTGTATAGCAGATGTTTATCCAAGGAATAGTGACAAAATGATTGATTTAGCAAAGCTGATACCTACTAGAGCTTCATCTATAATACAACTGAATAAATGCATCTATATTTTTCATTCCTCTCCTCTTTCTCTCCTTCCCCCTCTCTGCTCCCTGACCCTCAAGTGTATGTATGTGTGTGTTTGTGAAAAAGAGAGAGAGAGAAGGAATTCTGAGGGATTTCTTCTTCCAGAGTAGTTGAGATTAGCGTAAGTTGAATTGTTGGTTTATGACTATACCAGAGAGTTCTGAGTATCCAGGAGAGACTCAGTAAGAGATGGTTATCCTGAAATGAAGCCAATAGTCAGGACTATGCCGTCAATAGACCTGGGTGTACGTTTCACAGAATAACGTTGTGAACCTGATGGTCAGGCTTCTGTTCGTCACTTTCCTTCTGGGTTTACACCAGTCTCATCCAGATCATCTTACCCGACATCCCCACATTCCACAGCCGTGACCATGGGGGCCCCCTTTTTTCCTTTGAGTCTTGATTTAAATGTCCCTTTCTTTGGAAGATTTCTTATCCAGACTAATCAAAATAAAGCCGATCCTTTTGAACATCATTTCAGCCTCTGTTTTTTCCTTCATAATATGTATTTTAGCTCACAATGATTTTTAAAAATTTAGCTTACAGTGATTTAGTTCACAATGATTTGTAAATATATGGCCGCTTGCTTGAATATGTTTTTTCTAGACTAAAATGCAAAATTTATTAAGTCTGATTTGGGTTTGTTTTTTTTCATTGTTGTTGTTCAGTTTTGACCTCATTACATAACATTGTCCATGATGTTTTGAAGGTAATCAATAAACATGCGCTTGGGAGAAACAACAACAAAGATGGAGAAATGAGGAAGGAAGGAAGGAAAGAAAGTGGGGTGGGTGGAAGGGAAGAAGAGAAGGAGTGGGAGACAAATAAACTAATGGGAAAATGAGAGGGAATGAGATGGAGCAAAAGAGTAAAGAAAAGAAGTCAGTCAGGCAGGCACCCGATTTAACAGAGCCTCACATTACTCTCCTGTATTGGGACTCCTGAGTGGAATTAATTATCAAAGATTTTTGTGTGATTATCAAAGAATGCAAGTTGTAAAACAGTGCACATCAGAGCCACTAGGGCTTGTCAATGGCTCTTCCTGCCACCTCTGCCCCAGCAGTGGCTTCTGCTCTGGGTACCTAGACATACTTGGAGCTGCTTCCTTCCTTATGCCCTGAGGCTTTTCCACTCTGCCTTTATTCCTGCTCACCCTTTAAAACTTCCTCTAGGACTTTTCCATGCCGCCCTGTTTTCCTGCATTGAGTTAGGAGTTACCTACTGGGTGGTAATGAATCTACCTGCCAATGCAGGAGATGCGAGTCAATCTCTGTGTTGGGAAGATCCCTTGGAGGAAGAAATGGCAACTCACTCCAGTATCCTTGCCTGGGAAATCCCATGGACAGAGGAGCCTTCGGGTCTGGGGTCACAAAAGAGTCAGACACGACTTAGCAACTAAGCAACAATAACAAATAAATAGGAATATTAGGAATAGGGGTTCCATGAGCCTAAGGTGACTGAGGGCAGGGGAGGGGCAGAAAGCCACTACCCTGACCACATGGTTTTGTAAGAATCTCTTTAGAAGAATGGAAGGTCTTATTCATTATGGACCAGAACTTAGCCAAATAACTGACATATAACTGTAAATAGTGAATCAATAAACACAAAGTTTTTGTGAGTGAATTGGATGAGTATGTGAGTGAATGAATCAACATTTTACACTTGCTGCACACAGCTTTTTTGTGAGCATTCTCATCCACTTTCTAGCATTTAGTGTCTTAAATATAATAGGTACAGAAATGCATGGATATGCTTTACTGGAGGGGAGACTTGTTTTCCTACAAAAGATTCGCTGTCTCTATAGTCATGTGGCCAAGTCTGACTGCAAACAAGAGTGCCGTGCTCATCAAGAGAGGACAGAGGGTCTTAATGTAGAGACTGTCACTGCCTGCGTAAGAACTGAGCCCTTAATTTACTCTGACAACTACTTTTAAGTAGCCAAAGTGAATTGGAAACCTTCCCTTGAGACATTCATTGGAAAACACAGTTTGGATTAGTCCAATAACCGAATGTCAACCACCTCCTACAACAAAGCAGTGAGGCATGCTTCCCTCTTTACAGATCAAGTAACCCAGAAGCGTGCAGCCTGGGTAACCGCTAATAAGGGTTCTCAGAGAATGGAGGCCAGCAGGGGAATTGTTTTTCCCTATAGTAAAAGTCCAAACACCGTACCTTAGCACCCACTGCCCTTAATAAGTCAGTCCTGACCTCCCCAGACATTGAAGACACTCAGTGAAATCCCACGAGCATTTCTAAAAAAGTGGAGGGGACAGGACATTCCCAGTTGAAAGAACAGTTAATTTTTTTGTAATTTCTATTCTTTTTTAAGATTTTATTTATTCATTTATTGATCTGTTTTTGGCTGCTTCGAGTCTCTGTTTCTGCAGGCAGATTTTCTTTATTTTCAGTGAGAGCCGGGACTCCTCTTCCGCTGTGGCGGCCAGCTTCTCACGGTAGTGGCTTCTCTCGTCGTGGAGCACAGGCTCTAGAGCACTCAGGCTGCAGCAGTTGTGGAGCTCGGGCTTAGCTGCCCCTTGGCATGTGGAGCTTCCTGGACCAGGGATCAGACCTGTGCCCCTGCACTGGCAGGCGGATTCTCCGCTACTGGACCACCAGGGAACAATTTAAATAAATGCAAGAAAGTCAGTTAAACTTAGCAAACCAGTAACTCCATATGACACATACGTGGACGAATTAATAATAAAATAGGGAAACAAAGGTCTTATGCCGAGATGTCTTGGTATAAATGTCACTAGGTCTTCTGGTGTGAACTTACTGTTGTTGTTCAGTTGCTCAATCGTGTCTGACTCTTTGCGACCCCATGCACTGCAGTCAAGAATATTCTGGCATGGAAGGATGGCATAGACATGTTTTCCTATTCCCTCTGCACTAAGCATCACTGTAAGCTCTGGAAAGGGTGCAGGAGACAGCCAAGGAGAACTCTGAGAGGTGTAGGAGGAAGGCCAGCAGGCTCTGGCTCCAGGACTAGACGAACGGCCCAGGGGGAGAGCATCTTGTCTTCTCTCAGCCAATAAAAGAAAGTCACCCAGGCCTGGCCTTCACCAATCCCTGACCCACCAACCCAGGAACGCGCAGGCAGACTGGTTCTGTTCCTGGGTCACACAGGAGTCTCTCTGAACAAGCAGATTATTCAGACACCCTGAATGCACAGAGGATAAGCAAACAACTCACTCCCCACTGGGCCTGTGTTGCCTAAGGGAGGAAAGATAGCTTTTTAAACACGTGGTGCTGGAGCATTTGGACTCCCATAGGCAACACAGCATAAAAATTAACTCAAAATTAATTATCAGTTCAGTTCAGTCGCTCAGTCGTGTCCTACTATTTGCGACCCCATGAATCGCAGCACGCCAGGCCTCCCTGTCCATCACCAACTCCCAGAGTCCACTCAGACTCACGTCCATCGAGTCAGTGATGCCATCCAGTCATCTCATCCTCTGTTGTCCCCTTCTCCTCTTGGCCCCAATCCCTCCCAGCATCAGAGTCTTTTCCAATGACTCAACTCTTCTCATGAGGTGGCCCAAGTACTGGAGTTTCAGCTTTAGCATCATTCCTTCCAAAGAAATCCCAGGGCTGATCTCATTCAGAATAGACTGATTGGATCTCCTTGCAGTCCAAGGGACTCTCAAGAGTCTTCTCCAACACCACAGTTCAAAAGCATCAATTCTTCGGCACTCAGCTAATTATAGACAAATATAAAATACAAAAATACAAAACTTTCAACAACAACAACAAAAGAGAAAGTCTTCAGGGTCTAGAGCTGATCTCAGAGTTCTTGACATCAAAAATATGTCCAAAAAAACAAAAATTCATAAATTGGACTTCATCAAAATTTTAAAAGGTTTTTCTTTTGACAATCCATGTGAAGAGGAAGAAAAGACAGTTTATAAACTAGAAAAAAATATTTTCAAACCTCATAGTTGGTCTTTAGAATATATAATGAACTCTCTAAACTCAACACTTAAAAAAAAAATGAGACATTTCACTGAAGATATACAGATAACAAATGGCACATGAAAACAAATTTTCAACATCATTATGCAACAGAGAAATGCATACTAAAATGGCAATAAGATATCACTATATACCTATGACAATGAATTAAATTAAAAACAAAAAATACCAACAACACCCCATGCTGGTGATGATGCAAAGAAAAAGAATCACTCACACATTGCAGCTGGAAATGTAAAATAGTATAGCCACTCATTACAAGTTAGCAGTTTCTTGTAAAACTAAACATAAAAATCACCATATGGCCAGGCAATCAAATGCCTGGGCATTAATCCCAGAGTAAGGAAAATTTATGTTCATGCTGTGGAGCCCTGTACCAGGGCCACAGGTTGCCAGGTGGAGCCCTATACAAAGGAAATATCTCAGCTGACTAAACCTCATAGCAACTGTTGCCATGAGCTCCCCCTCTCCCCAGTCTAAACCACCCAGCTCCCTGACCCCATATTAGGTATAAATACCCACCCTATTACTCATCCTATAGCACCCTAACCAATCACCTGCTGCCACCCTTCTAGCAGGAATTTTCTCTGTCTTGAGGCTATAAAAATTGGCTACTAGCCCACATTAGGTGACTCTCCCTTTAACTGGCCTGCTCTTCTAAACAGCATCTCCTACTCTAAGGCTGTATATTGTCACCCTGTTTATTTAACTTATATGCAGAGTACATCATGAGAAATGCTGGACTGGAAGAAACACAAGCTGGAATCAAGATTGCCGGGAGAAATATCAATAACCTCAGATATGCAGATGACACCACCCTTATGGCAGAAAGTGAAGAGGAACTCAAAACCCTCTTGATGAAAGTGAAAGTGGAGAGTGAAAAAGTTGGCTTAAAGCTCAACATTCAGAAAACGAAGATCATGGCATCCGGTCCCATCACTTCATGGGATATAGATGGGGAAACAGTGGAAATAGTGTCAGACTTTATTTTTCTGGGCTCCAAAATCACTGCAGATGGTGACTGCAGCCATGAAATTAAAAGACGCTTACTCCTTGGAAGGAAAGTTATGACCAACCTAGATAGCATATTCAAAAGCAGAGACATTACTTTGCCAACAAAGGTTCGTCTAGTCAAGCCTATGGTTTTTCCTGTGGTCATGTATGGATGTGAGAGTTGGACTGTGAAGAAGGCTGAGCGCAGAAGAATTGATGCTTTTGAACTGTGGTGTTGGAGAAGACTCTTGAGAGTTCCTTGGACTGCAAGGAGATCCAACCAGTCCATTCTGAAGGAGATCAGCCCTGGGATTTCTTTGGAAGGAATGATGCTAAAGCTGAAACTCCAGTACTTTGGCCACCTCATGCGAAGGGTTGACTCATTGGAAAAGACTCTGATGCTGGGAGGGATTGGGGGCAGGAGGAAAAGGGGACAACAGAGGATGAGATGGCTGGATGGCATTACCGACTTGATAGACGTGAGTGTGAGTGAACTCCGGGAGTTGGTGATGGACAGGGAGGCCTGGCGTGCTGCGATTCATGGGGTCGCAAAGAGTCAGACACGACTGAGTGACTGATCAGATCTGATCTGATCCTCTCATTCTGCCCCATGTCTGGGAATTCTTTTCCAACCAACATACAGACCAAGACACACACAAAAACCTGACATGAGTATTCATAGTAGTCTTATTCACAGTAAGAAAAAAATAAAACAACAACGGAGTCAGCTAGGCTGTCCTGCAGCAGGCGAATGGTTAACAAAGGATGGTATGTAAGTTTCACAGATTCCTACTCATCAGTAAAAAGGAACGAACGACTTGGATGAATCTCCAGGGAATTATACTGAATGCCTAGCAGACTACATTTTGTATTATCCCATTTTCATAGCATTTTTAAATGATCACATTTTAGTGGCCAAGATTTGAGGACAGAGCTGAGTCAGGGGCTGTGGCAGGAGATGGGGACAGATAAAAAGGCACAACGTGAGAGGTGCAACATGAGGGAATTACTGGAATTGTTTAATGTCTTGACTGTGGTGGTGGATACAGAAACCTATAAAGATAATAAAATTGTATGGAACTTCACATACACACAGTGCATGAAGTAGAACTGGGGAAATTGGAGTGAGATCAGAGGATTGTGTTAAAGTCATTGTCTGTTGATGTTTAATATAGTTTGGCAAAGTTTTGCTACAGAGAGAAAAATGAGAAAAATGGTCAATGGATATATAGGTAGTATTTATTACAGTTGTATCATTGTTCAGTCCGTAAATCATTTCCTAATCTTTGTGACCCCATGGACTGCAGCACGCCAGGCAGCCCTGTCCTTCACTATCTCCACCAGCTTGCTCTAATTCATGGCCATTGAGTCAGTGATGCTATCCAACTATCTCATCCTCTGTAGCCCCCTTCTCCTTCCGCTGTCTGTCTTTCCCAGCTTCAGGGTCTTTTTCCAATGAGTCAGCTCTTCACATCAGGTGGCCAAAGTGTTGGAGCTTCAACTTCAGCGTCAGTCCTTCCAGTGAATTTTCAGGGTTGATTTCCTTTAAGATTGACTGGTTTGATCACCTTGCTGTCCAAGGGATTCTCATGAGTCCTCTCCAGCACCACAATTCATTCACAATTGTATGTGAATCTGCATTTATCTCAATAAAACTTTCAAGGAGAAATATTGTTTGCTCTAACTTGGGGCAGACCATGGGCTGGCTAAGCCTGTAAGCTCTAGAGGAAGTAGCTAGAAGGCAGCAGTGTGAATGTGCATTGGCTTCTATTAGCTGACATTCAGTTCTGTTCAGTCGCTCAGTTGTGTCCGACTTTTTGCGACCCCATTAATCTCAGCACACCAGGCCTCCCTGTCCATCACCAACTCCCGGAGTTCACTCAGACTCACTTCCATTGAGTCAGTGATGCCATCCAGCCATCTCATCCTCTGTCGTCCCCTTCTCCTCCTGCCCCCAATCCCTCCCAGCTGACATTAGGAAAGGTTTAAAAGAAAGTGGTGAGGAACTTCCCTGGTCATCTCATGGTTAAGACCTTGCCTTCCAATGCAGGGAGTGTGGGTTTGATCCTTGTTCAGGGGGCTAAGATCCCACATGCCTCAAAGGCCAAAACACCAAAATATAAAACAGAAGCAATATTGTAACAAATTTAACAAAGACTTTAAAAATGGGCCTCATCAAAAAAATCTTGGGAAAAAAAAGGGATGAACTTGGTCAAGATTGGCTGGTATTTAAGAGGAAAAAGAAAGAGATGAGTCAGTTCAGAAATTTGAGATATTGGAAAGTTGGAAAAATGAGAATTTATGGATTCTCACCATAGGAAATGAGGTTGGAAAAGCTTGGATTGACAAAGACACATCAAGACAGCCTTTCTGTGAAAAGTATTACTGTGTCAGGCTAGCTGTATTAAAAGCAGAGCAAAAGACAAAGTTTTATGTCCAGGAGTCTTATCTGAGTAGGAATGAGAGATCAGGAGAGACATGCAGGGAAGGAGGAAAATCCAGTCTGGGAATACGGGCCACACGTGTAGATGTCATGTGCCCAGACACCACATGAGTTTCTGAGAAATTTTACACAACCTGCCTCAAACTGCCAACCCATTAAGTGGGGAATAGGTGATATTAAAACAAGGAAACAATAAATCAAGCTTCAGAATTGTAACTGACTGGAGAGAAATAGATCTTCCTAAGCGTCCTATGTTTGAGGGTAAATTTCATTGTCAAAATGTTACCAAACACCCTTTGACTTTGAGACCTAAAATGGCTCTTGAAACTCCACACTTTGGTCAGCAGAAGTGGACTTTACAGATTTATAGAAACTTTGCAGACCTATAATATGCACCCTGGAGGTTAATGAATAGAAGAGAACTCCCAAAGAACAGAGCAAAGGTCTGTGGAGAGTAAAGGACAAGGAGGGTTCTCCTAAACAGCAGAGCAGGGTTTAATTCAGAAACATCCCCATTTCCAAGTTGGAGGATCTTCATAAAGGCTGCACAGCAGAACTTCAGAATTGATACAGACCAGAGCCTGCTGTGGCCTCCTGTTCTTCCACTTTCTGACTGAGGATTTCCTTGCAAGGGAGGAGGATGGGGAAGCAGACAGTTCCCTCTTTATTTGTAACTTATTGAACCATGAGGAGACATATCCATGGGGAACCCTTGAGAGTCTGAACATCCACCAGACTTTGAGCAGAATGTAGTGGAATGGAAGAGACCTGGCTTGGCTTCCCTCAGGAAGGCACAAGAGACTTCTCTGCGAGAGGAGAATGAAACATTTTGGGGGCGGTGACCAAGAGACTAAAAACAATTCCACACTTTCACTTCTCCTTGGGCATATAACTAGATGACATTTTTTACCCTCCAATCAATTAACCAGTGGAATAGGAATTGAAGTAATTGACTCCTGCATTTAGGCCTGACCCATTAAATATAATTTTTTTCATAGATAATTTGCAATTCTCTGTTTCCATCTGTTAGCTTAATATAGAAATCTTGAAGCTGAATATAAGTGGAGCCGAAAATGGAAAGAGTTTGGAACCCAAACATCTTAAGCCACACACAGTTCTCTTGCTAAACCACAATGGACTGTGATTTTTGCTATTTGGCAAAGTGAATAAATTTGGCAGATATAATTATTAAAGTCTCTAATCAATTGGCTTTGAGTTAATCAAAAGGGACTTTATTCTGGGTGGAAGTGAGCTAATCGCATTAATCCTTTATAAAGGGGTGTAGATGTCAGAGTCTTGAAGCAGCAGACTTTCTACCATTGGCTTTGAAGACACAGGCTGCCATGAATTCTATAGACACCAGGAGACGAGGCTGCCCGCAGCCGGATGGAGCTTGGAAGTAGATTCTAGTCTGGTTGCGCTGACACCTGCATTTCAGCCTTGGGAGAGCCTGAGAGGGGGTATACTTAAGTTATGCCAAGACTTCTGACCTACAGAAATTGTTAGGTAATGGCTGTATGTTGTGCTAAGTTGCTAATTTGTGGTACTTTGTTGCATAGCAATAGAAAATAGAATAGAGCTACTTTGCATAACATACATCTTAATTATTTTGTGGCAAAAATATATCTCTAGAATTTTGTCAGAGAAAAGAGTTTTATTGTATATTTTCCCTTATTTATTTATTTTTGCATTTCTTTTTTTTTTAATTTATTTTTTTAATTGGAGGAAAATTGCTTGAAAATGTTGTTGGTTTCTGTCATGTAACAATGCAAATCAGTCATAATTATACACGTATCCCCTCCCTCTTAAGCCTCCCTTCCCTCCCTCCACCCCTCTATGATTCCCTCTAGGTAATCATAGAGCTCCACTGAACTCCTCGTGTTATACAGCAGCTTCCCCCTAGTTATCTATTTTATATACGGTAGTGTATATGTCAATGCTACTGTCTCAATTCATCTCTCCTTCCCCTGCTGTATCCACAGCTTCATTTTCTACATCTTTGTCTCCATTCCTTCCCTGCAAATAGGTACATCAGTCTCATTTTTTCTTTTTCAATTTCATTTATGTATATAGATAGATAGATGTTAATATATGATATTTGTTTTTTTTCTCTTTATGAGTTACTTTACTCGGTATAACAGGCTCTAAGATCATCCACCTCACTCAACTGACTCAAACACATTCCTTTGTATGCCTGAGTAATATTCCAGTGTATTTATCCATTCATCAATCAATGGATGTCTAGATTGCTTCTGTATACTGGCTATTGTAAATGGTGCAGCCATGAACTATGTGTCTTTTAGAATTGTGGTTTTCTCAGGGTATATGCCCAGTATATGCTGAGTCATATGGTAGATTTGTTCCTAGTTTGTTAAGGGATCTCCATACTCTTCTCCATAATGGCCTTTATTTTCTGAAGGCAACCAGGACAGCTTTCAGTAGAAAAGAACCCCTGATGGGTAGGATGGTCTTGGTCACATCCTTGTCTGTATTGAGTCTAACTGATACACTAATGGTATTAACTTTACCATTATTACCACTACCATGGTTTTACCACCTTGGAGCATCATCTGAGGTAAAGTTAAATAAATATATTTTCTTTGTACATCTCGGTGCAGATTTACATTTTTACTTATGTAAATTTATGTGAAGAATGTATTGGTTATGGTGACAGCAGCCACTATAAGTGACAAACCGTCAAATAGCATTGGCTTAGGATAAAGTGTATTTCTGCCAGTGAAACGTCCTAACAATGGATATTCTCCAGGAAACTCTGTTGGCCCAGGTGACAGATGCCAGTGTCTGAAGGTTTTTGGTTATCACATTAGGAGGAGGGCTGCTATTGACATCTCCTGGGTGGAGGCCAGGGATACTGCTGAGTACCCTATAATACACAGGACAGCCCTCCCCGTGCCCCACAAGAGAAATTAACTCCCCCTGCAGTACAACCAGGGACAAGATTGAGTAACCTGGTGTACAGTAAATAGCAACAGATTTGTAAATCCTTGATACTTTGTATTCCTACAGGAACACTTCTTCAGCGTATACTATGTGCTGGGCACTATTCTATATTCAATGATGCAAAAGTGAATGAGACAGCTTCCTTTCCCTCGGCACCTACATTCTGGCTTATTATATATGTGAACCGATTAATCTTCCTGGAAGTTATGTTTCTCACTTATGAACTAGGCGTCAATATGACTCATATGACAGGTACGGAGTTTAAATGAGACAATGCATGTGTAACAGGATGCTAAAATGGTGTTCTTCACGCTTCATGAGGCATGAATTCAACAGATTTTACAGTCCAAAGTGACCTGGAGACAGAACACCATGGAAAATAACTGGTGTTATATGACTACACAAAATGTGGATATACGAGCGGATGAAGGAGTGATCCAGGAGGGTTCTGCAACGGGGGATTAGGGGAGGTCCTTGGAGAAGGCAATGGCACCCCACTCCAGTACTCTTGCCCGGAAAATCCCATGGATGGAGGAGCCTGGTAGGCTGCAGTCCATGGGGTTGCTAAGAGTCAGACACGACTGAGCGACTTCACTTTCACTTTCGCTTTGGGTCCAGTGAGAACATGAAGGGAGGAGCCTGATAAGAACACAGTCAGATTTGATATGTACCCAGGGACGGGTGCTGATTTGAGCCAGAGAAGCTGTAACTTTGGGCTTCAAGGATGGAGTGAAGCATCTTGGAAGTAATTGCACTCCTTCTGAGTGTCAATCAAACAGGCATGGAACTTCGCACTGAATGAGGTAGGATGGGAGCTTGCAACAATTTCCAAAGGACTCCTGCCCCATTGGGCCCCCTTCCAGGCTGATAAGACCCAACACTAATGAGATATGGAGCTTTCTTTGAGGACAGAAGCCCAGAGGAGATTTGGGAAGAGGCAACTGAAGGAAGTCACTTCATAGGGTCTGAGCAGGGGAGATTCTGAAGAATTCACCGTGACATTCACAAAAGAAAGGGCAACTCTATTTATATGCCAAATAAGAAAATTTTAGAACACTAGATAAGAACTTTCTCATTCCCCTTATCTCTCCTCCCTATGTTCTGCTTGGTGGGATCAGAAAATTATTTCACATGTCTGAAGGAGGAGAAATTCCAGGTAGAAGAAAGAGTAGGAAGGTTATACTAACCTCTCTTGTTTTAAATGAGCAGCGTAAACCCACTGTCTTCTTGCAGAGAGTGAAAGATTTAAAAGTAATTCAATTTCAGAAAATTGATCAGAATAGGATAGGCTATGATGAGGTAACAAATAAGCCCATGATTCCAATTAATTCACACAGCAATATTTTTTTTATATCTTCTCATCTACGTGTCTCAATTATGATAGTAGGTTTGTGTTTCTCATCTACATGTCTCAACTATATCTGGGGGCTCCGGAGCTCTGTTTCACTGATTGAGTGAAATCCCATTCAATTGAGGGAATCTCACAGATTGAGGTTCCATCTCCTCATTACTATCTCAACAAATGACTTCCAAGGTTTCTGAAGCACAGCAAGAAATATCTGGAGTGTCACATATGGACTTTTATAAAATGACCTGGAACAGTATACATGGCATAAATGACTTTTCTCCATACCCCAGTGGCCAGAAATAAGCACTATTGTAGCAAACCCAACTGTACCAGAAGCAGGAAATGTTGCCTTCCTATGTGCCAGAGAATGACAGAGCTGGATATGATTGAGCACTAGACCCCTTTCAACCTTCTAAGTTATAATCCACTTGTACTAGCCATTTTTAATTAAACCGAGAAACTGAGTTTCCATTGAAGAGCAAGGAAAGCTAAATAGGTTAAAAAGAGATCAGTTCAATTCAGTTCAGTCACTCAGTCATGTCTGACTCTTTGCGACCCCATGAATTGCAGCATGCCAGGCCTCCCTGTCCATCACCAACTCCTGGAGTTCACTCAAACTCACTCCATCGAGTGACTCCATCGAGTCAGTGATGCCATCCAACCATCTCATCCTCTTCCCCTTCTCCTCCTGCCCTCAATCCCTCCCAGCATCAGTCTTTTCCAATGAGTCATCTCTTTGCATGAGGTGGCCAACGTACTGGAGTTTCAGCTTTAGCATCATTCCTTCCAAAGAAATCCCAGGGCTGATCTCCTTCAGAATGGACTGGTTGGATCTCCTTGCAGTCCAAGGAACTCTCAAGAGTCTTCTCCAACACCACAGTTCAAAAGCATCAATTCTTCAGCGCTCAGCTTTCTTCACAGTCCAACTCTCACATCCATACATGACTACTGGAAAAACCATAGCCTTGACTAGATGGACCTTTGTTGGCAAAGTAATGTCTCTGATTTTCAATATGTTATCTAGGTTGGTCATAACTCTTCTTCCAAGGAGTAAATGTCTTTTAATTTCATGGCTGCAGTCACCATCTGCAGTGATTTTGGAGCCCCCAAAAATAAAGTCTGACACTGTTTCCACTGTTAGATGCAAAACAGTAAAGCAGTTTTCATTAGACTCCGCAAGGTCTACAAGTTCAACTTTCTGGTAATAGACATAAAGCCCTGGGTACACTGAGTTACACAGAATGGGTACCACAGGACCATCTCCCTATCGCTTTCTCTTTTGTATGCACAAGTAAAGTTCCTGTACTTTTCTACTCCTGATGAGATAGAAAATAATATCCTATATGATCCTGTTTCTATAACAGCAACACCTGCCGTTTCTCTTGCATCTACTATATGCCAGATGCTTTGCCAACACTTCTTCACAGGCCTCCAGTGGGTGGTTCCATGGTTCCATGAGGGGGTAAATGGAGAAAATTCTACAGAGTGTGACAGATATGCAGGGTCATAATTTCCTTGATCAACATTTTTACTCAAAGAGTGGGTAGACAATATCACTAGCACAAAATACAAAATTGAGAATATTATTTTATATTAGAATTAATGTGAGAATATCTTTGGATTTTTAAGCTTTATTGAAATATAATATACAAAAAATATACACATTTGGTGTGTACACTTCAATGAGTTTGGGCACATGCGTACTCTTACCACAGCTACAGTAACAAGAATATTCATTACCTCCTAACATGTCCTTTTATTCTTTTGTGTGTTTTGCTTCCTTTGGTGAGAATACTTAACAAGGGAGCTATCCAGTTAACAGAATTTGAAATGCACAATATTCTGTCCATAACCATAGGTTCTATGTTGTACAGCAGATGTCTGAAACTTTTTCATCTTGCATAACAAAGGAAATCAACCTTCACTATTCATTGGAAGGACTGATGTTGAAGCTCCAATACTTTGGCCGCCTGATGTGAAGAACTGACTCACTGGAAAAGACTCTGACACTGGGAAAGATTGAAGGCAGGAGGAGAAGCGGACGACAGAGGATGAGATGGTTGGATGGCATCACCGACTTGATGGACATGAGTTTGAGCAAGCTCTGGGAGTTGGTGATAGACAGGGAAGCCTGGTGTGCTGCAGTCCATGGGGTCACAAAGAGACGGACACAACTTAGCGACTTCCATTCTGAGACTTAGTGACTGAACAACAACAATAAAATGGCATATCCATTTCTCCCTCTTCCTAGACCATGACAATCACCATTGTGTTCTCTGCTTCATGAGTTTGACTATTTCAGATATCTCTTTTAAGTAGAATTAGGCAGTATTTGTCCTTCTGTGACTGGCTTGAGAACTGTTGAGTGTGTGCAGTGCATAGAAGGAAATTATTTTTTTAAATATGTTTTTTTCATATTTATTTTTATTTATTTGGTTGCACTGGGTCTTAGGTACGGTATGTGGGATCTAGTTCCCTGACCAGGGATCGAACCTGAGCACCCTGTACTGGGAGCACAGAGTCTTAGCCACTAGAACATCAGGAAAATCCCGTATTTATTTTACTTTCATTTCTGTGCAGAAAGCTCCTTGTCCCTTCCTCTTTCCCCCCTCTCCCTACCACACCAGGGATCAGACACAGAGCTGTCTGTGTCCATCAGAGCATTGCACAGGTATTTCCTGGAGCAACTTGGTTAAATCTCTCCTTGCACTTCACTGTCTTAGCTGAAGAATCGGGAGCACTACCTTCACAGAACAGGTACAGACAAAATTCATACTTTCTTCAGGGTTTGAAGGACGACTATGAGAAAAGTTAGGAAAATGTATACTAGTAAGTGGAGAAAAGAATAGTCAGGGAGAAATACAAGACTGACCAAGATAGACAGCAGCTAATAACATTATTTTCGTTCCCCACTCTCATGGAGTTTCTCTGTACTTGGGTATCCATTAACTTCACTTCATTTAATGTTCTAACAACATTTCGCTGTAGATATTGTTATCTGAAGCCATGCGCTCAGTAGAATTTAGACCCACACAAGGTTCAGCAAGGTTTTCAAAGTCACTGTGACTCAAGACCTCACATGTTATGTCCACTCTCCTCCCCTGCCATATGAGTTTCCCTCTGTGTTGTATCCTTGCTCAAAAGCTCCCACACCAGATTCTGCAAATGCCCATTCATCTCCCCACCTTCTTTTTGCCAGAGGGAAGTAATAACCTCTGATTCATTCATAGAATTCATGAAGGAAGATTTTAATTCCAAGTCAAACAAATCCATTAGTGTAAAAAGCCCCAAACAAAGCAAAACTATAATGATCTTTAGTGCACTGATTGCTTTAGATCTTTTCTAAAATAAGGCAAACTATAAATAAATACCTGAAATGATAGAAGCTGTAAAAATAATAGGAACCACCAGGAACAGTATAAAGCCATGTTTTCTAAACTAACACCTCATGGGACACAGGCTCAATAAAAGTATCTTTTAAAAAAAGACGATATGGTTATGTAGTTTGGAAAATGATCTGCACTTAAAAATTCATGTTGGCATTGTAAAGATTCTGAGACATCTGGCAATATTATAGTCAACCTGGATTAATTCTGTCAATGAGAATTTCAAATGCATTTAGTTATAAAACCATCTTTTCTCTACAATGAATGCCCTTGATATAAAATATATAGTGTACGTACTTTCCACACATGTGGAACTGTGTGGAAAATGCCAATGGGAAGCTGGGTCTTCCCAAATGGCTCAGGGGTAAAGAATCTGTCTGCCAGTGAAGGAGATAAAAGAGATTCAGTTTCAGTCCCTGGGTGGGGAAGATCCCCTGGAGGAGGAAATGGCAACCCACTCCAGTATTCTTGCCTGGAGAGTCCCATGGACTGAGGAGCCTGGTGGGCTACAATCCATGGGGTCACAATGAGTCAGACACGACTGAGCACGCACACGCGCACACACACACACACACACACACCACAGGAAGTTCTTTCTTTCTCTTCCTCAGTGCCAGCCCTCCATGTGACAGCTCGAAGCCTTGCCCTACCTGGTCGTGCACCACAGCCAACAGAAGACTTCGCAGCGCAGGCAGCAAAGGTCCCCATCCCATCTCCGCCAGGCTGCTTCCACCGCGTTTCCCGCTGTACTTCTCTCTAGCTTCTCTGACTTCTTGCTCTTCCTCTGGGATACTTCCCTTCATTCACTGGACCAGGATTTTTGGATTATCTGGTTCGGGCTGAGCTGAGTGAGGTACCCTTCAAAAACCCATTACCTGGTCTCTGACCTGAGAACTTCACATTTGGCCTATTGTTCATCCAACATTCAACAAGGCTTTACTGAGAGTCCACACTGAACCAAGAGAGATGAACAGGACAGACAGGTACATCCGCACAGTTTGTGTATAACTGAGAGCTAGACAAACAGGCACTCCCAAGGCCGTGCAGCAAAGCATTATGGAAAGGAGGGAATGTGCTGATGAAGAAGAGCTTCTAACACAGACCTGGGGATTAGGAGATAGATTCTGAGGAGGAAACGGCACAGACTCTAAAGAATGGGGGGTAAATAGGAATCTATAACAGAAGTGAAAGAACACAGATGTGGAAGCAGGGCGTAAGTGTTCCAGACGGATACAGCCACATGGGAAAGAGCTTGAGCTAAAACAGAGAAGGTGATGTTGAAACTGAAATGATTTCCAGTAACTGAAATATGGCATTTAAGGAGTAACAGGGCACAAGGCCTCAGAGGAAAGGAAAGAAAATGTTCCCTGGGTCAGCAACCTAGGGGTGGACACGTGGCCAGGCCAGGCTCCCAGGCCAGTCCTCACTGAGAATGGAGAGGAATCGTCAGATTCAAGAGCTCTGTTCAGCTGCAGGCATTGATCATCTTTGCTGCAGGTCAGAGTCCTGCACTTTGCCCAGATCTTCAACAAGTTAAGCTCTGGGCTCACGTCAGGAGGCCCTGCAGTGCCACTCAGAACGGACCACAGAGGAGACGCACGGGGCTGAGGCCAGGACTACTGTCCACCTGGGGCCTCTGCAGTATTCTCGTCATCTGATCCCGCTTCTATCTGAGGATGTGGATGTTAGAAGAGATTAAGTAGTTTGCCTAAGGATATATAGATTATAAATCACAGAATCTAAACACTGATCTACCAAAACCCGGCCTCTTTCTATCACACTGCCTCCAGGAACGCATGTTTGTTTCCTGGTTGGTTTATTAATAGCAACGGGAATCAGATAATAGCACCTAACATTGATTAAATGTCTTCTTTGGATGAGGGCCTTTATTAGCTGTTTCATATTCACCATCTCCTTTAAACCCAACAGCGGCCTATGAAATAAATATCATGATGCTTAATTTACTGAGGATAAACCTATAGTTGAGAAAGTGTAATTTCTCTGAGGTACATGGTTATTACATGGAGGAAGTCAGGTTAAAATTCAGGTTCTGTAACCATGCTCCTTCAGGGTGGAATAACTGAATGAACAGGGACAAGCAAAATGCATTCACTAAAGCACTTTAAAAAAATGAAATCCATTGAATTTCCTAAATGAAAGAAAACACCCTTCTACTCTCTTTTGAGAAGGTAGACGCATCCTAGGGGAGATCTTTGGGGTGTTGTGTGCGGTTTATCCATTATGGTACAAGAGACACAGGTGTCAAAGGCCCCTACATCCATCATGGGTCTCTTTTATTTTATTTCCCGGTAGATAATGAGCATCCCATTTATGCTAGGCACTTCTGTTGATGACATACTAGTTGCCATAAAATCTGGAAAGTAAGATCAATTTTATGAGCAATTAAATGGGATCTATCCAGAGGTAATTAATTTTATGATGGAGGTTGAACAAGGTGAGAGGAGAGCCTGTTTTAGATGCATTGATGATAGGGAGGAATAATGGCTCATCAGCTATGAAACAGTTCCAAATTACCTGGCTTTCAGGTCATTATTTATATCAGTATTTTAAGTCTGCTGCCCTCCCTGTTTGCATCAGGAACAGAAAGCGTATTGTTATCCATAGCCTTTTAGGGAGTGATCCAAACTTGCTCTCAGGAGCATAATGGAAACCTGGACAGTTACGAAACTAACTTTGCTTTCCTGTAAGACAGATGTTCTCTGATCCACAGTTGAAGGAACAATGAGGCCATTTATCAGTGAAAGGAGCTGCTTATATCTGAACTCAGGAAATTGATAGCAAATGGCTGAGAAACAGGTTGTTGGCAGTTATGCCCGAGTAGAATTAATTAATCTATACATTCACTAGACAAATATTTATTGATAATATTCTGTATGTCAGACACCATGCTAAATACTAGGGCTATAAAATAAAATTAATGCAATCATTGGGAAGCTTGTGAGTCTCTGTTAACTGTGTTTCTCCTTGGGATGATTCAATTTAAAAAAAAAAAAATGGCTCTTGAATAGGTTTGAACATCTCAAAATCCAAGAGTTTCAAAACACATGAGTAATGTGGCTTGCCTCCCATGTTATTGATAATGCTTGCCTTTGTCCTCAGAACGGTGTTCCTGTCACAGAAAGAGACAAATTTAATTGTGATCACCAGGGACAGTGTAGCACTATAAAAAATGCCAGAGGACATGCTACTCACCATAGTTTATCAAAGCTTTACTAGTCCTTCATGTCTTCTTCACGAAGCTTTATGTGTTTTCAGATCATCCACTCCATTTTCTGTGTCACCAGGGACATCAGAGCCAAACTAATCTGTCATACCCTAGTTGCCCTAATGTGTGTGTGCTTGGTCATGTCTGACTGTGTGACCCCATGGGCCAGGCTCTTCTATCCACGGAATTTTCCAGGCAAGAATACTGGAGTGGGTCGCCATTTCGTCCTCCAGAGTTGTCCTAATACTAGCTTCGATTTAGGCAAGAAATTGCACCTTGATGACCCTCCCCACCACACCCTGTAACAAGTCTATAATTACAAGTTTTTAGTGAGAAGATACCCAACCCAATGTGTTGCAGGGAAGACAAAGAAAGGCTTCACTAGACTGCAGGACTGAGACGCCTGGCGGACAATGGCAGTAAACACAGCTGTCTTCATAGTCACTTATGTGCAGCTGATTCCATGTCACCTTTCTCCATCACCTCTTTGCTTTCCTTTTTCTCCAGAGGGTTTCTCAGATGGTGACCTCTGATGTCTCCACATGTGCATTATCCTTATTGACTCTAATTCCTCAAGGGAAAAAAGTCCTCACTGTCTGACTTGCTCAAAAAGACCTTTATAAGATTCACTTTGCCTACAAAGGGCCATCTAGTCAAATCTATGGTTTTTCCAGTAGATGTGAGAGTTGGACCATAAAGAAAGCTGAGTGCTGAAAAATTGATGCCTTTTAACTGTGGTGTTGGAGAAGACTCTTGAGAGTCCATTGGACTGCAAGGAGAGCCAACCAGTCAGTCCTAAAGGAAATCAGCCCTGAATATTCACCGGAAGGACTGATGCTGAAACTGAAGCTCCAAAACTTTGGCCCCCTGATGCGAAGAACTGATTCATTGGAAAAGACCCTGATGCCAGGAAAGATTGAAGGCAAGAGGAGAAGGGGACAACAGAGGATGGGATGGTTGGATGGCATCACTGACTTGATGGACATGAGTTTGAGCAAGCTTCAGGAGATGGTAATGGACAGGGAAGCCTGGCATGCTGCAGTCCACGGGGTCGCAAAGAGTTGAACACGACTGACTGAAATGAAGATTCACTCTTATTAGACCAAATTGGGTCTCATGTGCCACATCAAACCAACAGCTCTGATGGTTCTGTTCTGGGTGGTAGGCCCACCCCTCAAAATAAGGGCTGAGATGAACTCAGTCAGAATCCCATGGACAAGGAGAAGGATAATTTCCCAAAGGGAATTATAAGTGCTGCTTCCAAAAGAGGGAGGCATAATTTACTGGGCAGACACAAACAGCAGAATCCATTCTACCTATTTTTTTTCCTGAAAATCTAGAAATTGAGCCTCATAAACTTGTTGGAATAATTAAAATAAGTGACTGCAAATTATCTCACTTAGTAGGTAGCACAGAGTAGGTGTTTAGAAAGTCCATTCTCTTTCCTTTCTTTAAAAATGAAATGCATTGTTTCATGCTTTCCTGTCTCTTTAAACAGGAAGCAGAAGGCATTTGATTAGGTGCCAACTCATGTTTATAGCTTTGTCAAGATCAATCAGTCCTGTGGCTTACACTGAATGATAGGTGTGTATTTTTAAAGGAAAAGTGTTTATGCAAGCACAGATTGAAATTTCTAGAGAAGTCTAGAGAGATTTCTTGGATAAGATCACTCATGTTGCTATAGCTGACTTAACTGGTCCTCTTCATCACCACATCATGGCCCAAGAAGGACTCACCTTGAGCTCTAACTGAGAGGTAGCTTAAGTTCCCATGATAGGAATGATACTACGATTGGAAAGAAAATATTCAGGAGTCATCTCAGACCCAAACAAAAGTCATGCAAGACACAGGGGCTTCCCTGAGGCCTTGACAAACAAAATGTGTGATGAAGGATCACATAGTCATTTGTTCTTTCAACCAACCAAGAAGGAATTTGTCCTGGAAGCACATCTTGCTTCATCTACATAAACATCACCAGTCAAGTAGAACAGTCTGTGACTAAGATAAAAGAAAAAGCATCTGACTGTCTAGAACATCCCTAGCTGGACTTTAAGACATTTTCTCAAGACCTGGGCTTGGTAATCAAAACTTCTGGCTTTAGGATCTCCTGCAAGAACTAACAACCATTCTGTTTCTGGTCCTCACCTGTGTTATGATTGGCCAATGCCTATTTTACAGAGCCTTTATAGGAGCCCACTAATTACCCTCCCTTGGACAATAATATTATACCCAGAAAGAAAGATCAGGAGGGGAACCCTGTGGCTTGAGGGATTCTCAGAGAGCCTGCCTAATTAGGAGGCAGTAAATAGAGGAAAGCTGAGGATATAAGTTAAAGCAGCTCAATAATCCAGACTCTGCACACTCAATCTAGTTTCCACCTGCCGACCCCCATCTTTGGACACTGAAAATCACGACCCAAATGCCCTCCGTCTCACTGAGAATGACATGTCTCTCTGCAAACATTTTTGTCAGTTCCTCTCTGTGCTAATCTTCCTGCCTGTCACGCCTAGGTAGCAAGTCATTGCAGAGTTATGATCTGTAAGTCCAGAAATGTATAATGCAGTTTGAGCAAAGAAAATACTGAAAACTATTTGCTACTTACTGGGCAGGATTATGGTGTGCAGAAGGAATTTGAAATATTTAGATGTCTCAGAATTACAGGTGGAGATTCATCAAGGTCACAGTGGCTTTTCTTTTCCCAGAATTAAGCAAAGCAAGCCATAGAATTTCACCGGGCGGCAGCTTCTTTGACAGGATATTAAAATCACTAGCTCTGTAGTTTCCACTGCCCCTGAAATAATGTTAAATCTTTTATTTATATCAGTTGGCTAGTAGATAGGACTAGACCAAGAGAGCCCAGGGAACAGTGAGGGAGACTTAAGAAAGATGGCAAATCGGACTGAGTATATGATATTTGGTAGCAATGTTTTTGTTCTCCTACTACATGCCACCTTTTGTGCCTGGGCTGGTGGGAGAAATGGGTGGCATGTTTGCCCTGTGGGGAGTCCTGAAGAGGCAGAGCCAGCTGGTAAACCCCAAGATCATCCTTCCTCAGTCCTTCCATCCTTCTCACTTGCACGTCGGTTCTGCTCCGGGTTACGGATGCTTTTTACTCACTGTGTGCTCATTTTTGGCCTCATTTCTGCCCATACTTGCTCACCCTTAAAATTTGACCACTGTTCTCTTCACTGCTAACACTCTGATTTCAGCCATCATGGCTTTTCTCTGGGGAACAGAGAACTCTCCCACGTGGCCCTCCTCATACTACCCTCATGATCTTGAAATCCCCAAATTCATTTCTCCACACAGTAGCCAGACTCACTTTATCTTCAGAGTAGTTTGACTCAAGCCAGCTCACGAGGGGCCTGAAGGAAGAAAGGGTGTACCCTTTTCTGGAGGCAAATACCACCTATTTCATTATCTGTTGTATTTTGTAGAGGATGTCTGGCAAGTGATTAAAATTTGGAGCATATGAAAAATGCAAGAAAATATGACTCCGGATCAAGAGAGAAATTAGTCAATAGAAGCAGGTCTGGCATTGGATGTAATTTTGGAATTAGCATGTTATGACTTCAAAATAGGTATGAAAAATATATTAAATGATCTAGTGGGAAAAGTTAACACATAGGAACAGATGGGGAATTTCAGCAGGGAGGTGAAACCAATAAAAAGGTTCAGTGAAGTGTTAGAAATTAAAAATATAACATTATTTCATGGGCTTCAAAACAGTCTGAGTACATACATCAAGGAAAGGATCACTGAGCTTGAAAGTGAAAGTGTTACTTGCTCAGTTGTGTTCAACTCTTTGCGAACCCAGGGACTGTAGCCCACCAGGCTCCTCTGTCCATGGGATTCTCCAGGCAAGAATACCGGAGTGGGTTGTCATTCCCTTCTCCAGGAGATCTTCCCTACCAGGGATCAAACACAGGTCTCCTACAGTACAGGAGATTCTTTGCCATCTAATCCGTGTGGAAGTCCCCTGAACCTGCAGACAGATCAGTAGATGTTACCCAACATATAACACAAAGAGAAAAAAGGATTCTGTAAAAATGAGTTTCAGCATACAAGACCTTTGGGACAAAATGAATGATATATGTAATTGAGGTACCAGAGGAAAGAATATAGAAAACTGGAGACTTTACAATAATTTTCCAAAATTTTTGAAAGACATCAACTCGCAGAACCAAGAAAGTTCAGCAATTCACAAGCAAGATAAATACAAAGGAAATCACACATACATGGTTCATAGTTTTTGAAGTGAAATCTTTAAAGTGCTGAAAAAAAGAAAAATATCAACTCAGAATTTGTTTAAGTCTTCACTGAATCTGTTACAATATTGCTTCTGTTTCATGTTTTATTTTTTTTGGCCAGGAGGCATGTGGGATCCCAGCTCCCTGACCACAGTTCAAACCTGAACACCCTACATTGGAAGGCAAAGTCTTAACTTTCTCCTTCCAGGGAAGTCCTATCTCAGAATTTTTTATATAACCAAATTACTCTTCAAAAAGGAATGCAAAATAAAGACATTTTGAAATGGATAAAGGGTCAGAAAATTTGTCTACAGTTTTGCTGACCTAAACTGAAAGAATGCTAAAAGATACCATGTAAAAGTCAGATTGCAGGAGAAAGCATAAAAGTAACAAAAGGGTCAATATACCTTTTTATTGTACTCACACACACCCACATACACACATGCATATGTGTTTTTATAATTGCTTTAAAGATGATTGACTGTTTAAAATGAACATAATAGCAATGCACTGCAGGTCCATAGCATAAAATAATCAGACAATCGGAGTGGGAGGAGGGCTGAGGGTGAGGTGAATGAGGCACTGAAAACACAAAATCTAAGGACTGAGGCCGTGTTTGCACTTCATGCACCTCACCTTGGTCCTTACTCTGAGTGGGAGAGGGAAAATGGAAAATACCATTATAGGAATCTTACATTTTCATGTGATGGTATAATTTTATTTGCAGAAAAATATAAAATGTTAGCATGCATCTTGTAATATCTAAAGCAACCAATGAAAAGTCTGAGCTATAACAAATAGGTGAATGAGGTAAAATAGAATACTACAAATTCAAAACTGGAAGAAAGGAATGAGATGCAGAGAAACAAAAAGTAAATGGGATAAACAGACTAATAGGAATTATAGTAGAATTCAACCGAAACATATATATTTATATTGAAAACAAAGAGACCAAGCAATCCAATTAAAAGGCCAAACTTGTAAAATTGGATACAAAGCAAGACCTGGTTACAGGTTATTAACAAGAGACTTCAAACAGGCTGATAATAAAAGGATAGAAACAGTACATTATACAAACGTTGAGAGAAAAAGATGTAACTCTATTAATATTCATCAAAATAAACTTCCAAAAGAAAGAATATTACTAAGCAAATGCATTTAACAATGGTTAAAGATTACATTAATCAAGAAGGTGTCAGGATCACACTCTGTACTAAACTAATAATAGAGTTTCAAAAAGTTTTACAAAGCAAACATTGAAACATATGCACTGCCATATGTAAAACACATAGCTAGTGGGAAGTTCGGAGAAGGCAATGGCACCCCACTCCAGTACTCTTGCCTAGAAAATCCCATGGATGGAGGAGCCTTGTGGGCTGCAGTCCATGTGGTCGCTGAGGGTTGGACACGACTGAGCGACTTCACTTTCACTTTTCACTTTCATGTATTGGAGGAGGAAATGGCAACCCACTCCAGTGCTCTTGCCTGGAGAATCCCAGGGACGGGGGAGCCTGGTGGGCTGCCGTCTATGGGGTCACACAGAGTCGGACACGACTGAAGCGACTTAGCAGCAGCAGCAGTGGGAAGCTGCTGTATAACAAAGGGAGCTCAGCTTGGTGCTCTGTGATGACCTAGAGGGGTGGGCCAGGGGCTGAGGTGGGAGGGAGGTTCAAGAGGGAGGGGTCATATGTATACTTACAGCTGATTCACCTTGGGGTACAGAAGAAACCAACACAATATTGTAAAGCAATTATCCTTCAATTAAAACAAATTTTAAAAAATATTTAAAAATCAAACATTGACAGAACTAGAGGGACATATAGACAAATCTACCATCAAGTACAGGGATTCCAACATTCCTCTTTTGGTAATTAACAGAATATAGATAAAAATATTGACAACATCAATGCTTGTAGAATTTTTTCTAAATCAGCATTTAAAGGGAGTAGGAGGGACTTCCTTGGTTGTCCAGTAGTTAAGACTCTATGTTTCTACTGCAGGGGGCATGAGTTCAATCCTTGGTCAGGGAACTTAATATCCTCAGGTGCCACTTGGTGTGGCCAGAAAACTTTAAAAATTAAATAAAAAGAGTTGGAATGGCTTTAAGTGCTGCAGTATAAGAGAGGAATGGTATAAAGGCAAAGGCCTAAGACCATAACTTAATAAAGATACACACAAACAAAGCAAATTAGACCCAAAGGAGAAAAAAGAAGGCAATCGAAATATGAGTCAACATTAATGGAATAAAAATTAGATAAAAACAGGAAAAAAAAAGCAACGATTATAAGTTACTTGAAAAGAATTATGGTGATAAAACTTCTAAAGCTGATCATCGAAAGAGCGAGATACCTGAAAATAGCTATGTGACTTGTGAAAGGGGCAAGAAAAATATTTGAACTTGATGAGCAGATGTACAGCTCAAAATGTTGTTCCAAGTCAAAAATTGATCCTGGCTGCATCACAGCTTCACACAGAGGTGATCTTGTAGGACAGCGGTGATGAAGTCTTCCCGGCGGGCAGGGTACTGTGCCATCCGCTTCGGGTAGAAGTGCCCACATGGATGGTGGCACATAGAACCCAGCAGTCTCCCGACTGCTCTAGTCTTCACATTTTTTATCTTTAAAATTATGTGAGATGTTAACTAGCTTCCAAATATCTTTCAGACCTAATGAATTATAGACTCAGGAATTTTTGTTGTTGTTTAGTTGCTTAGTTATGTCGGACTCTTTGCGGCCCCACCAACGGTAGCCCGCCAGGCTGCACTGTCCATGGGATTTCCCAGGCAAGAATACTGGAGTGGGTTGCCATTTCCCAACCCAGGGATCAAACCTATGTCTCCTGCATTGCAGGTGGATTCTTTACCACTGAGCCACCAGGGAAGCTCTAGGAAGTTTTAGGCCTCCCCAGATTATTTTATAGAGGGTTTTGTTTGCAGCTGCATGTACACATTTCTCTGAAGTGGGAAGACAGTCGTAAACTTTCTCCCCAGATGATTTAAGTCCATGAACTACTGCTCTAAAGTATTTTCATCATTGCTGAATTATTCAAATAATGAAAAGACAGCAAGCCATCTTCACATGAGAAACTCAGCTTCAAAGACTCTCTAAGTGTGGATAAAGGCTGCATTAGAAGACAGGCACTTATACAGCTAAAAGGATGTCTTTATAGCCAACATTTATGGGCTGCTCACAGGGACCCGCTGGTGACTGTACTTAGCATTTTACATAGATTGGTTAACCTTGATCTTTTGAACAACCATGTGAGGTACTCACTTTAATTATTGCAAATATACATGATGAGAGAAAATAGAGGAGGAAATGAGATTTTCAAAGGTTAAGCAATTTTCTTAAGGTTACATACCTGGGATTTATATAGGCAGTCTGATTCAACCTGACCACATTCAACATGATGCCACTGTTTCCAGAATTCACTTGCTCCCCAGCATCTACCAGAATTGTGTTCAAATACACACACAGACAGATTTATTGCCTAGCTTCCCTGGATGGCTGCTTCATCAAAACCTTCACAGCAGGTGTCTGGAGATGTATATTTTTAACAGTTGCCCTAAGAAGAGCTGAGATTCAGTCAGCTCTCTCTGGTGTGGTTACACTATATGTAAAGATATTGAAATAATTGCATCATGTTTGGTAAATAGGCTCAGTCTCAAGCGCCTCTTCACCTAACCACCCTACATCCTGGAACCCTCTGACTTTCTCCGGGTCTAGTAAGGAATATGTAAATGCCCAGTTCAGCACGTAACCCACAGCTCCAGCTCCAGGGATACCAGCAGCATTCAGCAGCATCCCATCTGAAGAGTCTGGTGATAAGGCAAGTAGGGTACCACCAGGAAGTTCAAGGAAGGCACAGAAATAGCTGTGACTTTTCAAGGCGGCATCAAATTGGCCCAGGTCCAAGTCCCAGCTTCACTATCACCTTCTCCGCCTTGGATGAGGTTCTTCATGGTTCTGAGATTGCTTCTTCATCAAAATAAGGCAAAATAACTTGGGGTTATCATGAGCACTGCATGAACTAATTATGTGAAAACACTGCAGTAAGTTAGCAACACTCTACAATGGTGGAGAGCTTCTATTTTTATTCTTAAAAGAGAGAGCTTAGACAAATATTTATCTAGCAAAATAAAAGGAGAAACCCAGCTGTATTTCAAAGGCCACCCTAAAATACCACATATCCTCTTAGGGCAAGTAAGAGGCTCTGTCATCAGAATTTCTGGGTCTTTCAGCTGCATCCACTCTTGCTTTGCACATACCAAGTTTTCTTCCTTTGTCAGTGGAAAAAGTCTTCTGCCTGTCATTTAGACTTTGAGAACCTGAGCATATGACCTCCTACCTTCAGCGCCCTGCATATTTCCAGGCAGGAGACAAATTGCCAGGAAGACGCGCTGAAGACATTTCTATGGAATCGCTGTATTTCCAGTAAGTGGCCCCGTGCCTGACACATCTACACATTGTCTTTACATTTCCTCTTACTCTCACACAGCTGCCTTCATCAGGTCTCCCAGCAGCACTGTGAAGGAGGCAGGAGCAACAACATGCTTAACACTTTCATGCAGAAAAGGCTTCGACTGACTATATTCCTGCTAGGAGTCAGACATGCTACTAATGGTTTGAGGATTTAAGTTGCAGATGGATCGTGGTTAGACAGATACATACATACAAATATACATACATACATATGCATGTATTTGTGAACGTGTATGTGTACACATATACCCATTTGTGTGTACATATGTCCATCTCTGTCTACATATAAGACACTCAATAAGTATTACTTACTTTTCTTTATCTTCCCATGTGGCACCAGTGGTAAAGAATCAGCCTGCCAACCCCCTAGAGGAGGAAGTGGTAACCCACTCCAGTATTCTTGCCTAGAAAATTCCATGGACAGAGGAGCCTGACAGGCTACAGTTCATGGGGTCGCAAAGGGTTGGACAGCAGCGCTATGCACATATGCGCACACTTTTCTAAAATCACAAAGAAAATGGAGTGACCAGACTCCCCAACTGCTATTCTGATATATCACTTTAGTGCTCTTTCCTCACACCATAAATACAACGGAAAATGCCAAGAGGCAACAGTTAGAACCAGACATGGAACAGTATGAAACAAGTTGCCAGTCCAGGTTCGATGCACGATATTGGATGCTTGGGGCTGGTGCACTGGGACGACCCAGAGGGATGGTATGGGGAGGGAGGTGGGAGGAGGGTTCAGGATGGGGAACACATGTATACCTGTGGCGGATTCATTTGGAATGGGGAGGGAGGAGGGAGGAGGGTTCAGGATGGGGAACACATGTATACCTGTGGCGGATTCATTTTGACATTTGGCAAAACTAATACAGTTATGTAAAGTTTAAAAATAAAATAAAATTAAAAAAAATAAACAGGGTGACAATATACAAAAAAAAATAATAATAAAATAAAATAAAATTTAAAAAAAAAAAAAAAGCTCAACATTCAGAAAATGAATATCATGCCATCAGGTCCCATCACATCATGACAAGTAGATGGGGAAACAATGGAAACAGTTCAGTTTAGTTCAGTCGCTCAGTCATGTCCAACTCTGTGACCCCATGGACTGCAGCCTACCAGGCTCCTCCATCCATGGGATTTTCCGGGCAACAGTACTGGAGTGGAGTGCCATTGCCTTCTCCCACATCCATACATGACTACTGGAAAAACCATAGCCTTGACTAGATGGACCTTTGTCGGCAAAATAATGTCTCTGCTTTTTAATATGCCATCTAGGTTGGTCAAAACTTTTCTTCCAAGGAATAAGTGTCTTTTAATTTCATGGCTGCAGTCACCATCTGCAGTGATCTTCAGATCAGATCAGTCACTCAGTCATGTCCGACTCTTTGCGACCCCATGAATTGCAGCACGCCAGGCCTCCCTGTCCATCATCAACTCCCGAAGTTCACTGAGACTCATGTCCATCAAGTCAGTGATGCCATCCAGCCATCTCATCCTCTGTTGTCCCCTTCTCCTCTTGCCCCCAACCCCTCCCAGCATCAGAGTCTTTTCCAACGAGTCAACTCTTCGCATGAGGTGGCCAAAGTACTGGACTTTCAGCTTTAGCATCATTCCTTCCAAAGAAATCCCAGGGCTGATCTCCTTTAGAATAGACTGGTTGGATCTCCTTGCAGTCCAAGGGACTCTCAAGAGTCTTCTCCAACACCACAGTTCAAAAGCATCAATTCTTCAGCGCTCAGCCTTCTTCACAGTCCAACTCTCACATCCATACATGACCACAGGAAAAACCATAGCAGTGATTTTGGAGCCCGCCAAAATAAACGATGTCACTGTTTCCACTGTTTCCCCATCTTTTTGCCATGAAGTGATGGGACCAGATACCATGATCTTAGTTTTCTGAATGTTGAACCTAAGCCATCTTTTTCACTCTCCTCTTTTACTTTCATCAAAAGGAAACAGTGAGATGTGAGAGACTATATTTTGGGCTTCAAAATCACTGCAGATTGTGACTGCAGCCATGAAATTAAAAGAAGCTTACTCCTTGGATGAAAAGTTATGACCAACCTAGACAGCATAATAAAAAGCAGAGACATTACTTTGCCAACAAAGGTCTGTGCAGTCAAATCTATGATTTTTCCCGTAATCATGTATGGATGTGAGAGTTTGACTATAAAGGAAGCTGAGCACTGAAGAATTGATGCTTTTGAACTGTTGATTGCTAGGAAATCAAACCAGTCTATCCTAAAGGAAATCAGTCCTGAATATTCATTGGAAGGACTGATACTAAGCTTAAACTCCAATACTTTGGCCACCTGATGTGAAGAACTGACTCACTGGAAAATACCCTGATGCTGGGGAAGATTGAAGGCAGGAGGAGAAGGAGCCAATGGAGGATGAGATAGTTGGATGGCATCACCGACTAGATGGACATGAGTTTGAGCAAGCTCCGGGAGTTGGTGATGGACAGGGAAGTCTGGCATACTGCAGTCTATGGGGTCACAGAGTCAGACATGACTGAGCAACTGAACTGAATTGAACTGAACTGAATGGTTATATCATTGAAAATCATAAAAATTGTGGTTCTCCAGATGTGATTGCCCAATGCTGGTATGAGAGCCTGAGGCAGAAATTCTAAAATGGTGGACATGGATAAAATGGCAGGTGGTTCCATTGGGAAGCAAAATAGCTTCTTTCCCAAGGGGCTAAAAATGATGGCCCATTCTTCCCACATCATTGACTCACAAGACTATAATGAAATTATAGTGATCCATCATGTCAGGGAATACTGCTGTACAGGGAGCCCTTGATGCTTGAGCTGTTGCCATAGTGCGCTGTGAGGAAACATTAAGGTACAGCTTGCCAGTGTGCCCAATACTAGGAAGTCACAGCTCCCAGAAGGGTCGACTTCTGCCTGCTGATACTGAGGGCCCCATTCCTGAGACACAAAGTTAAAGCTGATGTGGAAGAGGTTTTCCAGACAAATTATGACACTGTTTCTTCATGGGGTGGGAGCAGATGGAGAAAAAAGAGAGGGAATGAATAAAATTCTATTCAAGCAATTAAAAAAATCAAAAATATCCACCCAGACCTATATCACTGTCAGGTCAATCAGTCCACAGGTGACTATTAAGTCTTTAGGATGAATGAGATATGAAATGATATCTAGAAAGAATATCCTCCTTGGGGTACAGACTGGCATTTTTCTCCCCAGATTCATAGTGAAATCCTAACTTGCAGTGTGATGGTATGAAGAGGTGAGGCCTTTGGGAGCTGAGTGGGTCGCAAGGGTGGAGCCTCATGAATGGAATCACTGCCTTAGAGAAGGGCCCAAAGAGCTCTGTCTCTGTTCTTTCTACCATGTGAGAATTCAGGGAGGCATCAGTAGTCTGCAGACTGGTAGAGAGACCCCACCAGAACCTTACATGATGGCACCTTGATCTCAGATTTCCAGCCCCCAGCACTGTGATAAATAAATTCCTCTTGTTTATAAGACATCTGATCTGTGATGCTTTGTTGTAGAGGCCCACACTGAGAGGATGCTTGCTCTTTGCTCGTGTAAGCATCTCCTGTGTGGTGAAGCAGGCTTCCAAGGATGTAGCAGTGGAAATAAAAGAGTCCAGTAGACTGGCTTTGCATCCTGTTCCACCAGCTTCTCACCTTAAGATCTTGGGTTGAGAACTTGAGTCTAATTGTCGTCATCAATAAATAAATAAATAAAGATTATCTAATAAATGAGATTAAATTGTTCTATAATTTAGATACTCAAAACCAGAAAGTTTCTTTCCTATTTTCTACTTTGATTCATAGACACACATTTGAAAGAGTTGATGTGCTCATTGTTTCAACTTTCTTACCTCCCAGTCTCACCTGACCTATTCATTCAGGTTTTCACAGCCATTATTTCACTGAAATAGGCTTTTCAACATCCGTGATGATGTCTATCTTGCCATATCTAATGGCCAAGTCTTTCTTTTTCCTTAACTTGGTCCACCAGTACATTTCCACATCATTGATCTCTCTACTCCTTGAGACACTTCTGGCACTTGATTTCCAGGACAACACACTCCCCTGGCTGGCTGTTTATCTCACTGTTTCCTTTTCTGGGTCCTTTTCTCCTTCCTGATCTCTACAAAGTAGAGATCCCAAGAGCTCAGTCCTTGGACCTCTTCTTTGCTCTCTTTATATTTGCACTCTTGACGACAGTACTCTATCACGTGTCTTTAAAATAACATATGTACAGAGATGGTGGTCAAATATTCTCTCTAGTTTACCACTTTCACATGTGGCAACCTTTCACCGAGGCATTCCAGAGAAGAAAAGAAAATTATCCTTGGCACCTCCATTTATCTGCTAATCACAATCTACCAACAATGTCTTCCATTTATACCTTTAAAACATCCAGTAAAGCAGAAACAAACAAGAATGACCAAAAAAAAAAAAAAAAAAAACACTGCTCATCACGCCCACTGCTGCTAACCTGGCCCCAAGCTGCCCTCATCGCCCGGGTGCCTCAGTGTCACTGTCTGAACTGGTTCTTTGTTGGCACTTTTCTTCCCTACGGCCAAGTTCCAGAGCATTCTTTACAATAATAAATCATTTTATGTCATTTTCCTGCTCAGAACATTTATCATTAAAATAAAATTCAAAATCCATAAAATTTGTTACAAGGTCTCATAACATCCTACGTAATCTTGTCCCTGTCTCCTCTCACTCACCTCCTACAATCCCACTTGGTAGTCACTGCACTATTGCCGTGGTGCCATCCTGCTTTGATTAAAAAATGTCAAGACTGTCCCCACAGCCTCTCTACTTGTTCTCCCTTATTTTTCACAGCTTGCTCTCTCAGTTCCCCGGTCTCCAGGAAAATTTCAGGTCCTCAGGGAAGCCTACTCTGGCCACCTCAACTCCTGTTTCCTCCCTCCCCCTCTTCCTCCTCATCATATCAAGCTAACTCACTGCGATAATTTTTTTTGCAATAATCAGTATCTGAAATTATATTATGTATTGATCAATTGATATAATAGTTTATGATAGTGTATTACTTCTTCACCCAACTTCTGTAATAATGTAAGCTCCAAGAGGATAGAGTCTTTGTTTTTGTTCTATATTTTAAGCCCCACATGCTTAAAACAGTCCTGATCATGAAACAGTTTGGATCATAACATGATCCATGCATATATGTATACCTATATGTATACTATGTGTATATGCACACATACACAATCCATTTCTATTTAGATTTGCATTCATACTGTTAAATGAATACAGGAATAACTTCACGGACACTTGAGTGTGTAGAAGTGAACAAGCTGAGCTGTGTCCACAGCGCGTTGCTTCCCCTGACCACTCTGGGTAATTGGAGCTGCTCCAGAATGCCAATCAAGAAGCCTCTGGGCTGCAGCTAACAAGAAGCAGACCTCTATCCAACAACAAGACCTTTTGGAATCAAGTCTCAGCGGGTCCTTCTGAAATAACACAGATACAGTGCAGTAAAAACAGCCTGCAGAAACAGCATTTATAACTCTCTTTACAACTGAAGTCTATCACAGGAAATGCCAAGAAAACACATATAAATAAAAATGAATTCTCAGATTTATCTGCTGAGACTGTAACAACCTAATAAGGTTTCCCCAGCAAAGTCAGGGGTGCAGGGAGGAAAAAAACACACTCCATTTCTTGTTTTCAGCCCACAGTTCCTACTTGTTTCCATCCAGGCCTCCTCTGGTCACATGTAAATGGTTCTAACTACCTTTGATTGGAGGTGAGAAGGGCAGAAACCATGCTCTTACGTTGCTTAGTTCTCCGGGGCACATGGTGCAAACAGGCCCCCAGGTTCCCAGGTTTCACATCCTTCTGCACCCACTGATGGGACTGACGCAGCATCATCTGAAGGTCTAGCCATCCAAATCGCAAAAGAAAAAAGTATATTTATGTATCTATTCATGCGTGCTAAGTCACTTCAATCATGTCCAACTCTCTGCAACCCTATGGACGGTAGCCTGTCAGTCTCCTCTATCCATGGGATTTTCCAGGCAAGGATACTGAAGTGGGTTGCCATGCCCTCCTCCAGGGGATCTTCCCAACCCAGGGATCAAATCTGAGTCCATTAAGTCTCCAGCATCAGCAGGCATGTTCTTTACCACTAGCACCACCATAAGGAAGCCCTTATGTAATGTGTGTATGTGTGTGCATATAATCTGCTTCAGTCAGGAAGTTAACACACACACACACACATTCTAGTTACCTCTGTTGTCAATTCATTCTCTGACACATTAGCCTTAACCATATACCCCGTTTTAATAGCTATATTCTAGTTTCCTTCTCTGTGCATGTGCTCCAATTTCCCAGTGCCCTCAAGATCCATATACCTTACCCTTAGGATTTCCATCCCAGGCATGGTTTGTATATTCTTAACTGTTCTCTGGACTCACCTTTTGCCATTCCCCCTTAATAATCTGAGGGGCTTCCCTGGTAGCTCACCTGGTAAAGAATCTGCGTGCAATACAGGAGACCCCAGTTTGATTCCTGGGTCAGGAAGATCCCTTGGAGAAAGGACAGGATACCCACTCCAGTATTCCTGGGCTTCCCTGGTGACTCAGATGGTAAAGAATCTGCCTGAAATGTGGGAGACCTGGGTTCGATCTCTGGGTTGGGAAGATGCCCTGGAGAACAACCCACTCCAGAATTCTGGCCTGGAGAATTCCATGGACTGTACAGTCCTGGGGTCGCAAAGAGTCAGACATGACTGAGCAGCTTTCACTTTCACTTAATGTTCCATACAACCATGACACTGTACTCTCTGCATCCTGCCTTCTTCAAAATCCAGCTTGCTTCTATCCATCATGAGAGTACCAGGCCTGGGTATCATGAGCACCTGAGCAGTGATATCTCAAGATATAGCAATATAGCAATGAAAATAGGAGGTCATTCCAAGTCATGGGTTATTCTAGAAAAGAACCCAAGTTGTGGGTCCAGAAATTTTAGGGATCCACAGTCATTAGCAGGAGTAGATGGTTCTTGAATATTAGTTTGGGGGAAAATAGAAAATTTTGAATAAAATTACTCAGCACCTTGGAACATATTCCAGAGTCTGCTAGGCTTCAGGGACGGGCAGCAGGCACTAGCATCACGATGGAGGGAGACATAGGAAATCAGCAAATGGGTAAAGCATGGAAGAAAATGAATGAATGAATGCTGACTCATCGAATTGTCAGCATTTCCTGTGATCTATAACATGTGGAGGGCAGTCCCGTGCTCCAGGGACAAAGCTCAGCACCAGCCATCATAAGAACAGAGCTGAAGTGAGGTGGTAATGAATAAGAAAACTGTCAATTCTAATACTGTTATCCCCAGCAAGATTTTTATTATGCACAGAGCTACTGAGGATTCTTATTCAATATAAGAGACTGAGCTGACATACGAATTCTCTATCTCCAAGCTAAAACAAATAGAATGCTGGATAAAACCTAACCAAAGTTTCTTGTTTTTTTATACATAAAGTGAGGTTAATCCAATAAAGGGATGAAGAGCAAACACATTGGTAACAAGATGACAAACCTAAAGGATTTATGGGAGAATCTGCAGCAAATATGAAATTCTATGCTTGGAGGAGACATCTTTAGCATCAGGCAAGGTGGTGAGGTACCAGCCAGGGTTGCTGTGCATACCAGAGCTGCCTGATAGAGACCCCAAGGCACAAATGTCCATGCTCTATGTGGCTGTGCTCGGTCGATCAGTCATGTCCAGGCAAGAACATTAGAGTGGGTTGCCATTTCCTACTCCAGGGAATCTTCTCCACCCAGGAATCTAACACAGGTAGAGAACAAAACTCCCTGAAGTGCTTGACAAATAGTAAGAATCTAACAACTGTTAGCTATTATTATACTATTTTGGGGTTTCCCTGGTGGCTCAGTGGTACAGAATCTGCCTGCCAATGCAGGAGACGCAGGTTTGATCCCTGGGTTGGAAGACGTAGGAAGATCCCCTGGAGAAGGAAATGGCAACCTGATCTAGTATTCTTGCCAGGAAAATCCCATGGACAGAGGAGCCTGGCAGGCTCAAGTTTGTGGAGTCATAAGAGTCAGACACAATTTAGAGACTAAACAGCAACAGCAATGCTATTTTGATGCCAGAGAAAACCAACCCATGATAAGCATTGATACATTTTGATTCTTTTTTCAAAAGATGGGATTATTTTAAATTCTGGAAGATACCACCATTCAAACCTTTAAATCTTTGGAACTCTAGGGAAATGATATCTGCCTCCTTTCAAAGACAGATAAACTCAGGAAGAGAGGGAAGCATTTGTTACATTGATGAAGGATGGATGGTGAGGATTATTCCAGAACCGCAGTAAGTAAAACCTGTTCAATCAATTTTAACCAACAAGTTAACTGTGATAGAGAAGAAGATTGTTCAGACATGCGATTTGGAACGATTTAGGGATAAAACTCCTTGGAAATGTACATCCCTTCTGTCCTCTAATACCTCCCGAAGGTTGATTAACTCACTAAGCTGGGTTTTATGAGAAAGCCCCTGTGATATCTGTGCTTGAAGCCGTGCTGAAAATGACAGAGTGCAGCATCAAGGGCAGTTAATCTTACCTTGTGGCTGTTTGAAGTCGGTAGCATCTGATAATGTTCAGGTGTGCTATCAATGCCCGGTGAAGTCACAAAGGCCACTATCCGTGCCTTTTCTATGGGACGATGACGGCAGCGAGCATGGTGGCAATATTGCTCGGCTAATGACTATTTATGGGATTTCCAAGCTGACGCTAGTGGTAAAGAATCCGCCTGCCAATGTAAGAGACCCGGGTTTGATACCGGAATCAGGAAGATCTGCTGGAGTAGAAAACAGCACTCCAACCCAGTATTCTTGCCTGGAAAATTCCATGGACTACAGTCCATGGAACCACAAAGACTCAGTATAGCACAACAATGACTATATATTTGGGCTCTAATGATATCTTCATTTTACTGTTCAAGAAACTAAGACTCAGAGAGATTAAGTCACGTTTTGAACAATGGCAAAATCAAAATTCCAAGTCAGTCAGTCTGATTCCAAAACTTCTGCATGGAATCTGCTGTAAAATAATCTAATCAAGGAAGTCTGTAAATAGATTTTCTCCATGTTACTCTTCCTTGGTCAAAAAATAATAATAATGATATTAAGCGGAAAGAAAACATAGTCAACCATATTTGTAAATATTATGAAAAAAGATGTTTCAATAATAAGATGCTTCCACTTGAAAAATTACTCTTGCGATTCTGGTATTTTATTGGTGTATTATTTATCTATCCTGCATGCTTGGTTTCATAAACACTTTCCACAAGGCTCATATGTCCTTAATAAAAGAATGTGGCACTTGCATGATGGGCTTTACATAAATTAGTTTGACAGCCAGTAAAAATCATGTTAAGAAAAAGAAAAATCTCAGCATCCAAATTGTGATGGACATTTATTTGGACATTTGACAAGAATATTTGAACATCTGGAGCACACACCCTGATTATAGTTTACAATTGTTTAGCCAGCTGTCTCATTTCTTTTGCCACTGGGTGTCATTCAGACACATATCTTAATCATTCATGAGTTTTGTGGCAACATTCCAGGAGGAGCAAATAACGGGGCCACCCTTCTTTCTTGGATGTTGTCAGATAAGGTGTAGAGTCCTTGGATGTCTGAGATGAAAGAACTTGAGTGATGATTTGTCCAACTACACCCTTTTACAAATGAATAAACCAGGGCCCAGAGAGAGGCTGTGATCTCTGTATTAGTCACAGTAAGGCAAGGTTAGATTGCAGCGACAAGCAGTCTCATGTCAGTGCTTTAAAAAACAAAAGCCAGGTGTGGAGGGAGTGGAAATTCCCTGGTGGTTCAGTGATTAGGGTCCCCAAGCTTCCACTGCAGGGGACATGGGTTCAGTCCCTGGTTGGGGAACTAAGATTCAGCATGCCATGCAGCATGGCCAAATTAAAAAAAGGTGGAGGAGGCAGGGGGTATTTCTGCCTATGCTACATGACTGAAATCAGTCAACCAGGTACACAGGCTGTAAGAGGGCTCCTCCCACGTGGGCATTCGCTGTCATCACAGTGAGGTGAGCACAATGCGAAATGTACCCTGGGTATTCTTCTTTCTATTTTTTGGCAACACCAAAAATGGCATGCAGGATCTAGGGCCTTGACCAGGGATTAAACCCATGCCCCCACCATGGAAGTGCAACATCTTAACCACTGGACCACCAGGGAAGCCCCTGTACCCAGGGTCTTAAACTTTCTTTGATAAAGCAAAGCTTGTCACCTCTGCTTCATTTTGTTGGCTAAAATATTCCACATGTTTAACTTCAAAGGGAGAAGGGACCTATCATCCTACCAAGTACTAAAAAGATATGTTTCTGAATTGCAATAAGTATCGTAATCCACATTAACTATAGCTCACAATGTGACATTAGCATAGACTTTAGTGCAAGGCATGACCCCATTGGAGGTTAAAGCAGAGACGAGGGTGCTCTGGCAGACTTAGATGGGCAGTGCATAAGGCCAGGTCACAGGTAAAACCTGAGGTCAGAAGGAAAGCTGACATCTATTCTAATAATCTCTCCAATTGGGGCAAAGGACTCTCTGGCTAGTCCGGAACATCTGGCTAGCTCATCTGGCTAGCTCTGCCCAGTTCTGACCCTATAGATGGAGAAAACCATGTTGGAAGGATGGAAGCACCAAGTAAGTGGGTGCTGGGGATGAATCAACCTCCACTGTAGGCTCAGGAGATGCTGGCAAATCGAGAATTCAGATTAGGGTGGAAAAGACTCGAAGCTGCAACCAGACTATGTGTCAATGCTTGTGATCCAGACTAAAGTCTGCTGAGGGTAAAGAGAAGGGGATGGAGAGCTGGATCCCATATAAGGAAGGGATCAAGGCCAACTTTGACACTAATTCCAGGAGATGGTAAGGGACAGGGAGGTCTGGCGTGCTGCACCCCAAAGGGTCAGACATGACCTAGCAACTGAACAACAAAGCCAACTTATCACACGAAGAGAGTCAACACAGAGAGGACATACATTCCCTTTCACATGGTCCTTGGTCTGTGTGTCTCCTGAAAAGAGGGCCAGGCAGGCAGCATAGAGATCGGAGGAGTCCTGATAGTAGAAGCCTGGTCTCCGGGCTCCGTTCTTCGGTTCAGAGAGAACATTCGGCCTTCGTGAGGACCCGGGGGAGAGTGAGGCCGGGTTCTAGTCCTAGGGAGGGAGGAGCAGAGAAGCAGAAAGCAGAGAACCCCGCACCTAGCAGAGAACCACCTCCATCTAAGGCAAGCCCTGGAATCCCAGATAAAGGTCCTCAGGTCATTTCACAACCCATTCCGTGGCCCTGGAGGGTGGTGAGGCTGCAGTTGTTCACATGTGGCTTACCCGATTCTGTCGCGTTGATTGTTCATAATTGGCTCACAGCAGAGACACGAATATGCCTTGATGTAAAAACCTGGGGAAATTTAGGGCCTGACAAAAAAAAAAAAAAACCAAGCAAGCAAGCTAATGAATCCCAGGAATATGAAGGCATTTCTTCCTTCCTTCAGAAGAGTCCACTCACCAAATATTGTTTAATTTCCCTTAAAATATGAGGGCCTGAGTGATGATATATCCTAGTCTGGGCATAAGGTAATGGCTTGATCAACACATTACGCCATCTTGTTGGTGAATGGAGCATAGTTACTGCTTGTCAGCAGGACCTTTGTTTTTCACCCATCAGTTTAAGAGAAACTAAAGCTGGAAAGGAAGTGACCATAACCCACTCACATACACGAAGCAAAAAGTGTGATGCCCTGAGCCTGTGTGTCTGTGTGCCCTGGATGTGTTGGGCTTTTCAAGCTGGCTGCAGCTTAGACACTGCGCTTTAGAAAAATGGAAGAATTGTCTTAGGAAGACAGTTGTTCTTGGTTTAGGAAGATTCATGAATAGATCTCTTTCAAAATATAGATTGAGAGCCAGAAGCTGAGCTGAGGTATACACTAGGACGGACTCTTCTCTACATAACAAATGAATAGGGCCTCTGTCAGTCCTCCAAATAGAGGATTTTGAGGATCCCTAGGGCAGTTGGACCAGAGGGGTTCGGGATAAGTAAGGGCTGTCGGTAAAGGATGAAGGGTGAAGGGCTGGCACCAGTCGCAGGATGATTGGCCAGGTCATGTGGGGAAAGACAGCCAATGAGAGTCAGCCCAAGGGAGCTTTTAAGTCACGGTGCATCCTATAGTAATGTCTCACCTGTTCTGTCCTGAGACATGGTCCTGCTCCATCATCCTCGGTGCTCAGGAAGTCTGTGGTACACAATGGCTTCATGTTAGTAATTTTGGAAAGTGTAAGTCAGGTGAGTATTCTCCATTTGGAAAACAAGCAAGACAGAGAGTGGACAGCAGCTTCTGAAAGTTATATGGAAAGCAGTGCGTGCATGCTAAGTTGCTTTAGACCTGTCAGACTCTTTGAGACCCCATGGACTCTAGCTTGCCAAGCTCCTCTGTCCTCGGGATTCTCCAGGCAATAATACCACAGTGGGTAGCCATTCCCTTCTCCAGGGGATCTTCCTGACTCAGGGCTTGAACCCGGGTCTCCTGCATTGCAGGCAGATTCTTCACCATCTGAGCCACCAGGGAAGCCAAGGGAAAACCCTGAGGGGAGTGAGTGATTTGAGGGCTCCCTGCTGCGCTGCTTCATTCAGTGAATGACACTGAATCAAGTGCTCATTCACTAGAACTGTCTGGGTCTCTGCTTTGCCAGCTACCCCTTCTTCCATCCTAACCCAACAGATCTGCTCAGGGGCTACTCCTTGGCCACAGGGTTTCACATTACCTGCTTGTCTGTGTAGATGGTCACTCACAAAGACTGGAGGATGTTGGGAAAGTCTCAAGTCCTGCAAAGGAAGCTGAGCTTCATGTGGGATTAGAAATAGGCACAAGAAGTCAATCAGATGCCAAGGCACCTCACGGCCTCTCCCCCTCTCTACCCATCTTTCTCCTCACCTTTCAACCTCTCATCCTCACTCTTCTCTACTCCCTTGTGTGAGAGAGTGCTCAGTTGCTAAGTTATGTCCAACTCTTTGCAACCCAAGCAGGTCCCAGGATTTCTTGACAGGATTTCCCAGGCAAGAATACTGGAGCAGGTTGCCACCCCGCCCCCCCCGCCACCACCCCCCCACCCCGCTCCAGGGGATCTTCCCGACCCAGGGATTGGACCCACAACTCTTGTGTCTCCCTCATCAGCAGGCGGATTCTTTACCTCTGCACCACCTGGGAAGCCCTCCCAACTTCCTTACTTGGTCTGAAAACAAACCTAGCCCCACATCCCACAGTTTTACACAGTTTTGCCCAGATAAAGGGCACAACACAGACATACAAGGCTCCGCCTTCTGAACTCCAGATTCCTTGTAGGCAGAAGCCAGTTGGCTTCATTTGGGCACTCAGTCTGCACTGGCCAGACCAGCAGTGGCTGGGGGCGGCGTCTAAGGAACCCCAGAGCACATTCTTAGGAGAAGGTAAGTGATGCTTAAGGAGTGTGTGAACACTGAGAAGCAGTGAGAATTTCTAGTGTTCGACTGTGAAGAGTTCGTGCATCCAGGCACCATGGTGGGTGCATTGGATAAACTGTTGTATATAATTCTCACAAGAACCAGGCAACTTAGCCACTATTAGCCCATTTTACAGATGAGGACTGAGAGATGCAGCAGACAGAGTCCAGCAGAGAACAGATGGCACACTCCAGCAGGGCTCAGACAACATCAAGGGATGATGTTGACCCAGGAATCAGCTTCAGTGGGTATCTACTGCCAGCCCCGGACCCAGGGTCAGGGCAAGGGTGCGGTGTTCTGGGACCTGGTGGGAGCTGAAACTTCCCCCTGGGAGCTGTGGCCTTGGGCAGAAGCACCAGCTGCCACTCAGACTCTGGTTCGACGGGGACAGAGCAGTGAGAGCAAAGACGGCGGCCACTTTCATGCCAGTCTTCTTCTACTGGGGCCTCCCTCCAGTAACGAGACCCTAGAAGTGCTGCTCAGATGATGTAGTACACAAGGGCAGCCTCCTGGGGCACCAACTCAGGTAAAAATGGATCTATCAGGCAGATGGAGAAGAACTGAACACGGGACTTGACGGTCCAGGGCTTTTGGGGTTCAGCCCTTATTTTTCACCTTGCAGTATTTCTCATTGTTTCAGCCTCCTTTAGCACTTGACTCTCTCCTGTCACCTAAACTCCAACCATGTTAAGTGACTTGGGTCACTGATGCCTTGCTGCTCAAAGCAGGGTTCACAGACCAGCGGTATCAGCATGCCCAGGGAGCTGCAGAGTTTCAGGCTCCATCTCACATCTGCTGAATCCAGATCCACTGTGAATCGACATCTCTAGATGATTCCTGTGCACAGGGAAGCGTAGTGGGTGCTGCCCTCGTGGACCACACCCACAAGAACTCCAGGACTTCATAGGGGATGCACTTTCCTTAGTCCAGAAATAATCCTAAAGGGGTGCCCCTCTCCAACATGATGTGGATGCTAATTACTAATACATGGCTGATCTCCCCCACCTTAAGGGCGTCTGGTGATTCAGGCTGACCTGGGTGCATAAACTGCAGAGTCCAGAGACAAACTCCAGAACAGTGCTTCTAATTACCCTCCATGGCTGAGGGAATACATGAGTGAGCAAGAGAGCAGGAACGTGGCCCAGCCTGGACCTCTCAGTGTGCTTTCTCGGGGAACTGATATGGATCCTGACAGAGGAATCACTTGTACAAGGACCATGCAAGGCTGTATCAGCTTAGGGTCCTCCACTTGCCTAAATAAGAAAAAATCCAAAAGAGATAAACAAGAAAATAAAATATATGTTATATGTTTAAGAACAAGAGAATTGTAGACATTGTCTCAATCAGGTTTCCATCCATACCAAGACACTCCCTTGAACCCCTCACTTATGGCAGCCAATAGATTATTTTTTGTGTGTTTGCTACTGCTACTGCTAAGTCACTTCAGTCATGTCCGACTCTGTGTGACCCCATAGATGGGAGCCCACCAGGCTCCCCCGTCCCTGGGATTCTCCAGGCAAGAACACTGGAGTGGGTTGCCATTTCCTTCTCCAATGCATGAAAGTGAAAAGTGAAAGGGAAGTCGCTCAGTCATGTCCGACTCTTAGCGACCCCATGGACTACAGCCTACCAGGCGCCTCCATCCATGGGATTTTCCAGGCAAGAGTGCTGGAGTGGGGTGCACTGCCTTCTCCGTTTTGTGTGTTTAAGCTTATGCTTTTTGGTATTCCTACTCAAAATCTGAATAATATCAGATTAATTCTTCTGGATGTTCTATATTCATAGTCATCTTTCTGGAAGAGCTGAAGTGTCTCCTCCTCCAGGAAGTCTGCTGTGATACTTCTTCCCTAAGCAGAAATAAGTGTCTTTTCTCTTTGTCAACATGATCTTCTGAATGTATCTCTGCCACAACACATATCACATCACAGAATCACAGCCTGACCCAGCATCTTTCTCACTGGACTGAAGTGAGGGCCAAAAGCAAGCACACAACTGTCTTTTCACCACTGAAATAGCAGCATGTTGAAAAGTGTCTGGCATATAATGGACACTTACTATATTTGGGGGGTTTTTGGTTTTTGTTTTTGCATTAAGACTGCTAAAACGCTTGCTATGGAATTTTTATTTATGTGCTGTTTTTCTTTTTACATGGCATGCTTTTTTAAAAAATTGATATATAGTTGATTTACAATGTCATACTAATTTCTGCTGTACTCGGTTATACACATATATACACTCTTTTCTATTAATATATGTTGAATATGGGAAATAACTGTTCCACATTCTATACACATGCAGAATGTGTTTTAAGTCCTTGTGAAAATTTCAAATTAGTAGTATTTCAGCAGAATTGGACAAATTCTCCTGGGCAGGTCCAATAAAAATAAAAGAACAATGTAATCACCCACTCTTTTCAGCTTCATTAAGTAAAGAATTGGAGGTAAAACTGAGAAGCCAGACAGCATTTGGGAATTTGATACATGTCTTTTAAAGGACTTAAAAAGAACAATTACAAAGACAGGGTTCCGTAGTTAAAATGAATCTTAATTGAATCAGTCTGGAAAGAGAAGCCTGAATTAGATTTAAAGAGAAAGTTTAAGGGATTCTTCATAATTAGGTAAGTTAATTCAAAACATTCACAGTCTAATAGTTCCATCCACTCCTAGGGCTGGGTTGAGAGGAAAGAGAACAAATTAATAAGAAGTACTTCTATAAAATCGATACTATGTAGTTGAATCTCCTTGCCTCCGTGGACTAGGACCTGAAGTGGTGGAGAAATTACACGGTGGGAATAAAATGATGCTCCAAACTGCAGATTGAGAAATGCAAATCAAAGGAGAATTAACAGAGGCTGCATTTCCAAAGGCAAAAATCAATGAAAACATCCCAAGTCATATTAACAAACCTAAAGAAAATCTGAAATGAAGAAGCAAGTGCAGCTGTCTTCCCTGGAGTACCAGGAACACAGATGATCCGATGTACATCTAGACATCATTGCCAGGCACTTGCCAGAATAAGTTCACGGAAGCTGGGGCATTAGACAAAGTGAAGATGTGAGGCCACCTGAATGTTCATTGCAGAGCTGTTAAACAGCCAAGCAATCTAAATGTTTATCAGCAAACGAATGAATAAAGATGTGGGACATAGATACAATGAAATACTACTCAACTATTAAAAAGAATGAAATAATGTGCTATTTTTACTAATTTCATTAATAATAATGAAAATAATTTGCAGTAACATAGATGGACCTAGAGATTATCATACTAAGTGAAGTAAATCAGACAAAGATAAATATCACATGATATCACTTATATGTGGAATTTTAAAAAATACAAATGAACTTATATACAAAAAAGAAACAGACTCATAGACATAGAAAACAAATGTCAGGTTACCAAAGGGGAAAGGCGGGAGGGGCAGTGACAAATTGGGAATTTGGACCTGACATGCACACACTGCTATATACAAAATAGATAACCACGAAGGACCTACTGTATAGCCCAGGGAACTCTACTCAATATTCTGTAGTAACCAGAATGGGAAAGAATTTGGAAAAAAAAAAAAAAAAAAAACCCTGCACGTCTATGTATAAAGATTGCAAAAAGATAGAAGGCAGGAGGAGACGGGGATGACAGAGGATGAGATGGTTGGATGGCATCACTGACTCAATGACATGAGTTTGAGCAAGCTCTGGAGATGGTGAAGGACAGGGAAGCCTGGCGTGCTGCAGTCCATGGGGTCGCAAAGAGTCAGACACAACTGAGCGACTGAACTGAACTGGTACGTATAACTGAATCACTTTGCTGTACACCAGAAACTAACACAACATTGTTAATCAACTGTTCTCCAGAAAAACATAAAAACTTTTTAAAAAATCGAAAAAAGAAGATGCTAGGCATTGATGAAAGAAGAGAGGATAACATGGGGTTCCCCAAACACAAACCGTCTTGACTGTTGCTGTGTTTGTACAAGACAGTAAAAGAGATTGTGTGTCTCCTATGTGCACACCTTTGTTAGATGCTAGGAAATTCAGAAATTAATATGACTCTTTTAACTTCTCCCAAGAATGCATTTTTATTATCTACTCCCAAAGCTTATTGAGACAGAGTAGAGTACACTTAATTTTCTGAGGGATTACGGATATACTGAGATAAGTAAAAGACAGCCCCTGTACTGGTGATGCGTATAATCAGGTAGATGTAACACATGACACCAGAATGCAAGCCTGCCAGAAAAAAAAAGCAGCACGAGACTTCTACACAAAGCAAAGTTGGTCAGAGATTAATTCTGATCCAAGGAACAGGATGTAACTGAGTGATCCTTTTGCAGCCAGCATTTCAATAGAAAGTAAAACAAAGAAAAGAGACCTCAGGTAAAGGAACCAGCACACATCTCCTGGATAGAGAGATGTATACATATCCAAAGGATATTTTTGCCACAGGAGAGAATATATATGATTCTCTTACTACAACCACTGCACACCACTCTCTGTTACAATGAATTCTTAACAAAACACTTTTTATAATGTATTTTATTTTATTATCCTCTTCACAATCCTGTGAGATGAGTAAAATATAGGATTTGATTCTCCTTTTACATATGAGGAAACTGAGGCTTAGGAAAATGAGCCAAAAATAGCAGAGCCAAAGCTGGAAAGCTTTCTACCCTCAAATCTGTTGCTTTCTGCTGTGCTATATATAGACCAGCAGATTGGACCAGTAATGAAATAGGCTGAAGGAGTGCTCGTAACCACATCATGTGACATCTTTAGTGTTTCTCTAGACAGTCTAGAATGTAACATGTAGGTAGTTAATAATCAATATTTCACTATTTCATTAATATTTGAAGCAGAGACTATCAGTTCCAATTCTGTTGCAAATCTACTTTGGTAAAGAAAAACAACTTGGATCAGACATTATTTTCATGCTCATGGGTCATCTCCAGAGGAGGCCAAACCCCTCCCCACCTGTATCCTTCTTGACCTGCTCCACCAGAGGAAGCCTGAGATGTGTTGTGGCGGGCAGCCCCCAAGGTGACCCCCAATCATGCCTGCATTCATGACCTTGTACAATACCCCCTCTCCTCCCTGTGGGCTGGAATTACTAACTCGTTTCTAACAAAGGGAACAAAGCTGAACCAACAGCGTGCCACTCCTGATTAGGTTTTAAAGATGGTGGCTTCTGACTTGGGCACTTTCTTTCACTCTTTGAAATTTCTCAGTGTACCATGGTTTTGGGGTGCCCTGTGGAGAAGTCCATAGGGTAAGAGATCAGGGCTTGCAAACAGCCACATACATGAGCTTGGAACTGAATGTTCTTCTCTAAATCAAGACTTCAAATGAGACCACAGACTTGCTTGACAGCTTGACTGAAACCTCACGAAAGGCTTTGAGCCAGAGGCACTCAACAAAGTTTTCCAAGAGCTGTGACCCACATTACACACCAGATCATAGAAGCTTGTTGTTGGAAGCTGGTAAGTCTGGGGGCATTTTGTTATACAGCAAGAGATAACTCATACAAATTTTGAAGACTGCAAGGACTTTTCAAGAATATATAAGCTGACCATCCTAATATACTGGAATTTTTAATGGTTGATATTTCTTTGGTTCATTTGTTTATTTTTTATAAAAAGGACATGGTGTCTTGTGAAGAGAGTAAGATTCAGCCAGATTAAGGCAGGACTCAGATATTTTCATTTTCAAAGGGCTGCATGGGTGATTTTGAAGGTAACCAAAGTTTGAAATCCATAGTTTCAGTGGAAATATCCTAGCCTTTGGGACACTAAGTGTTGGGTTCAACCCTAGCTCCATCATATACTAGAAGTAACATTACTTCCAACATTATTTGTTTAAGTTGTTGGAGTTTCATTCCCTAAATATATAAATGGGAAGAAGTCTATCACCCTCTCAAAGTTATTGGCAGAACAGATAAACATAAGGGAGCTGCAAGGACTGGTGTTTGGCACATAGTAAGGACCCAGCAAAATTTCATTTTCTCCCTGGTCCCCTGAGTTTGGCCCCAGACCAGGACTGCATATGCATGATGGTTAATTTTATTGTGTCTACTTGACTGGGCTCAGCGATGCCTGGCCACCTGGTAACATATTATCTCTGGGTTTGTGTGTGAGAGTGCTTCCAGGAAAAATCAGCATTTGGTGAACTGAGTAAAGCAGAAGATCCTCCCCAGTGTGGGTGGGCATCACTCAATCCTTAGAGGGTCTAAGCAGAACAAAAAGGTAGAGTAATTCTCTCTCTGCTTGAGCTGAGATTCCCATCTTCTCCTGCCCTCAGGCATTGATATCACTGGTACTCCTGATTCTCTGGTTACTGACTCAATTGTTGCTTTTGTTATTGTTTAGTCTCTAAGTCACATCTGACTCTTTGTGACCACATGGTCTGCAGCACTCTAGGCTTCCCTGTCCTTCACCATCTCCCAGAGTCTGCTCAAATTCATGTCCATTGAGTCGGTGATGCCATCCAACCATCTCATCCTCTTCCTCCCCCTTCTCCTCCTGTCCTCAATTTTTCCCAGCATCAGGGTTTTTTCCAGTGAGCCAGATCTTTGCATTAGGTGGCCAAAGAATTGGGGCTTCATCTTCATCATCAGTCCTTCCAATGAATATTCAGTGTCGATTTCCTTTAGGATTGACTTGTTTGATCTCCTAGCTGTCCAAGGGACTCTCAAGAGTCTTCTCCAACCACAACTCAAAGGTATCAATTCTTTGGCACTCAGCCTTCTTTACAGTCCAACTCTCACATCCATATATGACTACTGAAAATATCATACCTTGACTATATGGACCTTTGTCGACAAAGTGATGTCTCTGCTTTTTAATGTGCTATAGGTTTGTCATAACTTTCCTACTGACTCTGACAGGGACTTAAACCATTAGATTCTTGGCCTTCAAACTTGAACTGAATTATACCACCTGCTTTCCTCTTTCTCCAACTTAGAGACAGCAGACGGTGGGACTTCTTGACCTCCAAAATACTATGAGCCAATTCCTAGAATAAATTTCCTTTTAAATCTGTCTATCTATCTATCTATTTATCTATCAGTCTGCCTGTCTACCTCCTGTTGGTTCTGTCTCTCTAGAGACCACTGACTCACACAGCATGTTAACACTCACCGGGGCAACACTGCTAGAGCAGAAAGCCTGGGGAGCGTAAGTACGCTGCATCTCCCTTAAGGACTGAAAAAGTCTGTCATCTGATATTTATCTCTTTTAGGTCAGAAAGTAGAGAGCAATGGGAAAAAGAAGGTTGAGCCAAAAGTAGCCACCCAAACCTCTCAATTCTCAGCAAGTATGTTATTCCTGAGACTAAGAAAACCTTTTTTCCCCCAGTGAAGTAGCTGAGAGAAAGATGCAAGATATGTGAATATGCATGCACACATTTGTAAATATATGTACACATATAAACATGTATACACGTGTATATGTATACACAGGCAAATATATGTGCATAGATACATACATATATGTATACACATATCCATATCTGTATGTACAGATCTGTATGTATCTGTGTCTTATGTGTAAACACACACATAAGGCCCTGAAATCAAACTAGAGAGGGAGTATGTTGCATTGCCTAAGGATGTGTGTTTTTTCTTTAAACACACAGAAGCTACCTGCCTAGAGAGCTGTCTGCATGGATTTATCACCCTGGAACTGGGGCACCGACAAGTTCTAACAGACGTTGTGGAATCATCGTCAAACAAAGACATATGTCACCTGAGAGCTCCCACACCACATGGCACAGCGCGCCAAGTGGAAGCATTTTGTCTTCTCGTCTCGCATTTGGCAGCCTCCTCTCAGGGATCTCCCCGCCAGCACACTGCCCTGTACTGCTCATGCCTCCTTCTTGCTGTTTATTCCTTTTTGCCACAGCTCATTCCACTCAGGTGTCATATGACTTTTGGTTTTCCTCCACTTGGGGGCATGCAAGTAACAATGTGTGCTTACTGAAGACAAAAGACACCAGTCTGGTTGGAGAACGCAGAAGCTGGCTGAATCCCAGGCCTGGTTTTAACTCAACGACATGCCTACATTTCTGTCTGTTCTCTATTCTTCTTTTTATTTTTCTGTCTGCACCACAATGAAAGCAGGATCTTAGATCCCCAACCGGGAACTGAACCCATGCCCCCTGCTGTAGAAGTCTGGAATTCTAACCACTGGACCAACAGGGAGATCCCTGTTCTTTTTACCACACGAATGATTTTGAACATGTCTCTTAACGTCTCGTTCATCCAAATTCATTGGGTTATCAAGAAGATTAAAGAAGAACATCCATGTAAAATGCTGGTATGTGGTAAGAACCCTTTAAATGCTACTTCATTATTGTTGCCCTTTTTATCATATTTTATTTTATAAGTAAATCAATTTTCTAATGCGTCTCCATGGAGCTATTGAAGCAACTGAATGAGATAATCTATGCATTGTTAGCACTATGGGACTAGATACATTGCAGAAGCTCAGTATAAGCTACTTCTATTTCTTTCTCTTCCTTTCACTTATCTTCTGAAATCTTCCAGGAAGTAGAAAGGTATGTCAAAGATAGAGAGATGAAATACAGCATTCCAGAAAAGTGTCAGCTACTATAGCAACCCTAAGATGGTTTTTAAATTCTTCAGACAGGCCCTGGCAGTGCCCGGGTCTTTGTGACATTTTCCCAAACTCCCAGGTTCCTCCACATCCAAGAATATAAACTGAATTTTCATTCTGAGAATAATAACCAAAACGAAGCCAAAAATAAAAGCAGGAACTAGAATTTGCTCTAGAGTTTCCCATATCTCAATCTTACTTGAAACAAAGTGTGCTGAGATTATGAATGTAGACAACAAAGTTTATTATGACAAAGATCAGTTCCTCTTTGACAAGAATCTATGTTTCTGTTCCACGATATAGAGGTGTTTCTGGGACACAGATACTGTTGCAGGGAGAAACTTATTACTGTGTTCTTGCCAACAGTGGAAGCAATTTATATCACATCTTGGCTTGACCCCACTCAACACCCTTCTGGATGATCCTGTTTTCTCACTTCTTCATTCACCTGCCAGATGAATGTTAATAATCAATATAAACTTGAAAACCAAAATTTCATGATGTTGGATCCTCCTCTAGTCTGGTTTCCAAATAAATCTATGGAAAAAGCTACTCTCACCACTATTACCCATCAAATCACCCATTGGCCAAAGTCAGTCTTACAAATGACATCCCTTGGAATTTGCTGGAAATGTTGAGAAAGAAACTCTTTCTAGCTATTTAGCTGTATGATACAGACTGAGATCAGTTTATGGTCATCCTTTCACTTCATTAGACCAGCTCACCCAAGAGCAAAGCCCCTGCATAGAAAATCAGGACTAGCTAAGAGGTGAACAGAGGCAGCCACTTCATAATGGATTTTTCACAAACATAAGCCATTTTTTTTCCCATTAAACTGTTTCAGCTATTTCTGGGTTTTTGTGTTTTTTTGGCCCTACCCTGCAGCATATGGGATCTTAGTTTTCAAACACAGATCAAACTCATGTCCCTTGCACTGGAAGCATAGAATATTAGTGGATCAACAGGGAATTCCCCAGTTTGAGCTATTTCTATCATATGCTGTCTAGAGACTTCTGATGAATATAACTGTATCTATGTATTATGTTTAACTTCCCTGGTGGCTCAGACGGTAAAGCGTCTGCCTACAATGCGGGAGGCCAGGGTCTCATCCCTGGGTTGGGAAGATCCCCTGGAGAAGGAAATGGCAACCCACTCCAGTACTCTTGCCTGGAAAATCTCACAGACAGAGGAGCCTGGCGGACTACAGTTCATAGGTTCACAAAGAGTCGGACACGACTGAGTGACTTCACATGAGTTCACATGTATTGTGTTTATTCAAAAATCCTTATAATATGATTCCTTGTCTTGTGATACATCAGAGTCACAACATAGCAAAATAGAAAGAACGGAGTTCTTTTAATTTGTTATTTAATAGCTGTGTGACCATGGCTATATTACCTAATGTTGCTAAGTTCAAATGTCCCATTATAAGTTGTGTGGATAAAAATATAACAATGTACAGGGTTTCTGGGATGAAGAAATGAGATTGCTGGATTCTAGTTCTGACATATGGTGAATTGAGCTACACTGTAACATAATGTCCCTCTTGCATCTTCCATAGAAATAATGGATAAAATAAATTCTTTAAATATTAGATATATACGTGAACATAAAATCCATCAAGGACCAGGAATACCCAGGTGCTCGAAATCAATGCTATCAGTTTATGACCTACTCTTGAAGTTTTTGAAGCCTAAAGATACAAATTAAAAACAGACATTCTAGAGGCTTAAGGGGTGTTAACCCCAGAGAAGGGAAGAAGTTTGTTATTTGGCCAGAACATCCAGAGAGTTTGAAATGAATATCCAAAGATGTTGAAATGAGTTCACTACTTAAATACCTAAGTCAAGGAGGGGCCAGAGAAATACTGTTCAATAGCCAAGGAAAGAGGGAACAAAGTTTGTCTCCAGCCAGACCTCTGGCTGAGGATGAAAAAAATGAAGAAGGCCATTCACGAGAAATTCTTAAACATACAAGTCTGCAGGATATGTTGGTTTTACTCTATCTGAAATGCTCGTGAGTGCATCCATTCTAGTCACTCAGTCATATCTGACTCTTAGCAACCTCATGGACTATAGCCTGGCAGGTTTCTCTGTCCATGAGGTTTTCTAGGCAAGAACACTGGAGTGGATTGCCATTTCCCTCTCAGGGTGCTCTTCCCAACTTGGGTATCAAACCCGAGTCTCCTGTGTCTTCTGCCTTATAGGTGGATTCTTTACCTGCTGAGCCATCAGGGAAGTCTCATCTGAAATGCTCAGTAATCTCTAAACCAATAAATTAGCAAATTAAGTCAACTCAAACCTGGAACACTCCTGGGACATCCAGGGGAAGGAAAATCAATTTTTTTCTGAGGCTACATTTCCAAAATCTAAGTGTCTCCCATCAATACCCCAAATAAAATACCCCTTATGAGGATACTATCTTTGATATCAATATTTGGATACCTCCTAAGTGGCGCAGTGGTAAAGAATATGCCTGCCAATGCAGAAGACATGAGTTTGATCACTGATCCAGGAAGATTCCCTGGAGTAGGAAATGGCAACCCATTCCAGTATTCTTGCCTGGAAAATCCCATGGACAGAGAAGGCTGGAAGTTTACCATCCATGGGATCACAAAGAGATGGACATGACTGAAAGACTAATATTACTACTACATTCTTTTAACATAGACAAGAAAGATACTAATTAAGCAAATGCAGAAAGCATTAATATGGATAAAGGTGACCTTTATAAATGATAAAATGAATAATTCACCAGAAAGATAATATAATCCTGCATCTACGAGGACGTAAAAAAAGCTAAAAGTTGAAGTAGAAAGGACATTTGATTAACTTAAAGAATACTCAATAAAAAGATGTTAACACATCTTGGTAAGAAAATTATAAATCAAGTAAACAAAAAATATTAAGGATACATCCATGCTACAGAGTAGTGTCAAAAATTTAGGGGTGATACACTGAAGACAGAGTAAGCTTATTATACTGTTTACAATTTTTACCTAGCTCTCTCCTGCCTTATGAATTTAAATCAGTTCAGTTCAGTCACTCAGTTGTGTCTGACTTTTTGAAACCTCATAGATGTTGCACGCCAGGCTTCCCTGTCCATCACCAGTTCTTGGAGATTGCTTGCACTCATGACTATCGAGTCAGTGATGCCATCTAACCATCTCATCCTCTGTCATTCCCTTCTCCTCCTGCCTTCAATCTTTCCCAGCATCAGGGTCTTTTCCAATGAGTCAGCTCTTCACATCAGGTGGCCAAAGGATTGGAGTCAGCTTCAGCATCAGTCCTTCCAATGAATATTCAGGACTTATTTCCTTGAGGACTGACTGGTTTGATCTCCTTGCAGTCCAAGGGACTCTCGAGAGTCTTCTCCAACACCACAGTTCAAAAGCATCAGTTCTTTGGTGCCCAACTTTCTTTATGGTTCAACTCTCACATCCATACATGAATACTGGAAAAACCATAGCTTTGATTAGACAGACCTTTGTCGGCTTTTTAATAGGCTATCTAGTTTGGTCATAGCTTTTCTTCCAAGGAGCAAGTGTCTTTTAATTTCATGGCTGCAGTCACCATCTGCAGTGAATTTGGAGCCCAAGAAAATAAAGTCTCACTGTTTCCATTGTTTCCCCATCTATTTGCCATGAAGTGATGGGACCACATGCCATGATCTTAGTTTTCTGACTGTTGAGTTTTAAGCCAGATTTTTCACTCTCCTTTTTCACTTTCATCAAAAGGCTCTTTAGTTCTTCTTCGCTTCTCCATGTCAGAATACTGCAATGGGTAGCTGTTCCCTTCTCCAAGGGATCTTTCCAATCCAGGTATCAAACCCAGGTCTCCCACATTGCAGGCAGATTCTTTACCAGCTGAGCCTCCAGGGACGCCCCATGAATTTAAATACCAACTGTTATTCTTGAATCTGCTTCCTTTGTCCCCAGAAGAGCGTCTTGCCCCAGGTAAGATTGGCCAGAACAGGCAGGCCTTTGCAAAACCAATCTCCAGTGGCCCATTTCCCCTTCTAATTATTGGGTATAGAAGCAACTGCACAGTATGAGAAAACAACAAACTTATGTAATCCTGCTTTTAATTTATGCTTGCAATAAGTTTAGGTTGTGTCTAATTGCCCGTGCCAGACACAAAGTCACAACGGGAGGAGAATGACAATGCATTTCTAAGAATAGACTTTGGCTGAGATCGCCGATGTATTGAGCAGATGAACTAGGAAGGTCTGAAGGATGGTAGTTTGCACATAATCAGTGAAGAAGTCTTAGGACTTTAAAAATATACATGTGTACAAATGATCTGTGATTTTTCCTACTTGTGTTTCTACTGGCTTCCCTAACTTGAAACACACAAATCATGTGCCTGAGTCAGTGACCCCGAATGTGACAGTAACATAAGCAGAAAGGAATACTTTTCTGGAGACTTCAAGGAACACAGTCATCCCTCCCCATGCAGGTCAAGCTTCCTCTGATGAGACTGCACAGACCAGTGAAGTGGAGGACAGATGCTCTTCTACAGCTCTGGCTTTCTCTCTGCTTGATCATCTGAAACGGAGACATTGTGTGTTTGTCCTTCAGGGAGCACTCTGAAGGTGATATGACAGCTATATGTACCACCTAGGAAAGTGGAAGGCAGAAATCAAGTGAAGAAGGTAGAAATCATATGGCTCAGTGTTCATTTCCTATGGTCCTGAAAGATATTACTGTAAATCTAAATTATGTCCCTTAATAACTGCCTAAGAGTGGGTAAATCATTTAACCTTCCTAATTTTTAGCTTCCTCTCTCATACAGGGGAGAAATAATGTCTATCTCTTAGTGTCTGCAAGGGTGACATATGATGATTCATATAAAGTACTTACTGGTGTGTAAGACAATTCTTGGGCTTCCCAGGTGGTGCTAGTGGAGAAGAACCCGCCTGTGAGTGCAGGAGTCATAAGAAACACAGGGTTGATCCCTGGGTCAGGAAGATCCCCTGGAGGAGGAGATGGCAACCCACTCTAGTTTTCTTGCCTGGAGAATCCCATGGACAGAGAAGCCTGGCTGGCTACCATCCACAAGGTCACAAGAGTCAGACATGACTTAAGTGGCTTAGAAGCAAGATAGTTCAAAGGTTGGGTTGGCTGGTGTTTTGAATCAATAAGCTCTGTCATGTATAAGGAACAAGACAAAATGCTTAAAATGTTCTTAATGTAAAAATTTCTGAACGTAATCCTCACCACTTTGTAAGGGTGTGGTGGTGGTTTAGTCACTAAGTCATGTTTAGCTCTTATGACCCCATGGCAGCCCACCAGGCTCCTCTGTCCATGGGGTTCTCCAGGCAAGAGTACTGGAGTGGTTTGCCTTTTCCTTCTCCAAGGGACCTTCCCGACCCAGGGATCAAACCCAAGTCTCCTGTGTCTCTTGCATTGCAGGCAGATTCTTTACTGACTGAGCCAACAGGGAAGCCCTTGTAAAGGCATGATCTTGTTCATTTTACATGTGTGAGAAAATAAAGGCTAAAGAAATTTGTGACTTGGCCAACCTCACACAGCTGGTAATGAGGTGAGACCTGGGCTCAGACCTGTGAATCAAATGCAGAAATTGCCCCTGTACTCAACCTGAGAGTAGAATTGTTTTCTCAACTCTTCTAGAGACTTTGGAAAACAGTGTGAACAAATACCAACAGCCCTGCCTCACTTAAGTTGTTTTTTTACTTGAAAAATTGTAAAGATAAGAAGAGTGAATTCAGTCTATAGGACAAACTATATTCTGCCTAAACTTATGATTTATGGATGCTTTCAACAAACATTTATTAGTACCTTCCACATACCACTTAACCATATACTGAATACGAATGATGTCCATGCTGCTGCTGCTGCTGCTAAGTCGCTTCAGTCGTGTCCGACTCTGTGCGACCCCATAGACGACAGCCCACCAGGCTCCCCCGTCCCTGGGATTCTCCAGACAAGAACACTGAAGTGGGCTGCCATTTCCTTCTCCAATGCATGAAAGTGAAAAGTGAAAGTGAAGTTGCTCAGTTGTGTCTAACTCATAGCGACCCCATGGACTGCAGCCTGCCATGCTCCTCTGTCCATGGGATTTTCCAGGCAAGAGTACTGGAGTGGGGTGCCATTGCCTTCTCCGAATGATGTCCATAGACACACACAAATGTAATAAAGTGTCTGTCTATATAGGCTTTAATAAATATTAGGTCAAATCTTTGTTGTTTAAAAGTCATATAGGGGCTTCCCTGCTGGTCTGGGGTGAAGAATCTGCCTTGCAATGCAGGGAACACGGGTTCCATCCCTGGTCAGAGAACTAAGATGGTGCATGCCAAGGAGCAGCTAAGCCTGCAAGCTGCAGCCAGAGAATCCGAGTGCCTCAACAAGAGATCACATGTGGTGCTGCAGCGAAGATCCTGCATGTCACAACCAAGACCCAACACCTCCAAGTAAAGAGATGAATAAATATAAAAATATTAATCTAGGATTTAAAAAAAAACTTCATAAAAATGTAATATAAGAAGTTTAAAAATAAAATTAAATTAAACTGAAAAAAAAAAAAAAAAAGAATCACCTAACTGTGGGTCTCATGGTATTTACCAATTTTACCTCACTGGGACTTTGGATGAGCCCTTAGAAAGCTAAAGGTAGCATCTATGTCAGCCAATACTAATGTCATATTTATTTATAGTGCACATTAGTTGGGCTGAGCATTAAATAAAGTACTAGCCTTTGGAGGATACATTTCCTCAAATGTTAGCTTTTAAAGGAATTGTGCTTTAATTACCCAGAATTCATAAACTGTCTCCCTAGGTCTTTATTTTCATCCCAAATAGCTATTTTGTAAATCTATGAAAATGACAAAATTCAACAAGCGTGGCTCTCCTTGAATGTAAAAACATCACAATAACCTCTATGAAATGCTATGGAGCTGTAATGGGAGGAGTTTAATTATCCTCCCTGGGTTTTCAAGGAAAAAAAATTATTTTCCTGACTGACTACTGCCCAGAATGCACACCCCATAACTAATGTACCTTTTCATTTTGCTGATTTCCTATCTACTGCCTTCAAATATTTCTCCTCCTCCCACCTCTAGCCTCCTCTATCCTGCCCAGCCCAACTGGGGCAGACAGAACATCAAGTCATACAGAATCACAAAGTGCTTTCTTTCTTGGGATCTGCTTTGCAATCAATCCATGTCTGCTCCATGGGAGTTCAATTGAAAACATATGAAAATGCAATTGCATTGTTCTGGCTTTTCATTTCTTGTAGCTAATGCATATTTTGCTATAAAAATTCAAAGATACATATGTGGATAAATAGGAATAATCTCTAAATTATGCATGGAGTATGCATTTCTATAGAAAAATACTGGTAGAATTATTTATTACAAAGGAGTGAATTTTTCATATATAATATAAAAAATAAACACTGAAAATGTGAGAACAAGGACAGACTAGATGTATGTAAATATACAGGTACATATATTGCTTCAATCACTTAATAAATATGAGGGCTTCTATGTCAGAAGGGTGCTAGAGAAGACTCTTGAGAGTCCCTTGGACTACAAGGAGATCAAGCCATTCTATCCTAAAGGAAATCAACCCTGAATTATTCACTCATTGAAAGGATTGTTACTGAAGCCAAAGCTCCAATACTTTGGCCACCTACTTCAAAGAGCTGACTCATTGGGAAAGACCCTGATGCTGAATAAGATTGAGGGCAGGAGGAGAAGAGGGTGGCAGAGGATAAGCAGGTTAGATAGCATTACTGACACAGTGGACATGAATCTGAGCAAACTTATGGAGCTAGTGGACAGAAGAGCCTGGCGTGCTGCTGTTCATGGGGTCGCAAAGAGTTCAGCATGCCTTAGCCACTGAACAAAAACATGTCAGGCAGGACTACGTGTGGGATGCAGAAATGAGGAGACACATCCCTGCCCTCAAGAAGCTCACTTTGATGAAAGGAGATAAACAAACATATGGGCACATATAACATTGAAACTATTTTAAGAGTAATCTCAGAGTGTCTGCAAGTACATCAGGGCCTCCAGGTTTCTTGACAATATTAGACTAGTTCACATCTGATGTCAAACAACTGACCCGTGGAAAAGTCATCTCCTGTTATATAGTTGTCAGATACATGAGTAGGAGTTAGCTTTCCTCTCTCAGGAGGGATCACTGGCAAGATGCTTGGGGGGAAATTGTTAACATTTTTTAGAGAGTCGGACAGTAATTATCCTCTGAAAAAAATGAGGGATATGACAAAATAATTTAGGATGGGAATGCTATTTTGTTATCAGCTTCTGTTTATAAACAATTCTAGTGCATGTGTGTGAAGTCGCTTCAGTCGTGTCCGACTCTTGTGACCCCATGGACCGTAGCCTGCCAGGCTCCTCTAGCCATGGGATTCTCCAGGCAAGAATACTGGAGTAGGCTGCCATGCCCTCCTCCAGGGGATCTTCCCGAATCAAGGATCAAGGTCTCTTATGTCTCCTAATTGGCGGGTGGATTGTTTACCGCTAGCACCAGCTGGGAAGTCCAAACAATCCTAGTCAAGAAGAATAAAAGAGCAACGTCTCTTGTTTCTCTCAGACTTTTCCTTTTGGAGTTTCTTTTTCCTACTGAACAATCTAAACAACCAAGAAATGAAGGAAAACACAAACACTTGTAGACACAAGGGCTTCCCTGGTGGCTCAGCTGGTAAAGAAACTGCCTGCAATGTGGGAGACCTGGGTTTGATCCCTGGGTTGGGAAGATCCCCTGGAGAAGGCAAAGGCTACCCACTCCAGTATTCTGGCCTGGAGAATCCCATGGACTGTATCGTCCATGGGGTCGCAAAGAGTCAGACACGACTGAGCGGCATTCCCTTTCACTTTGCAGACACATACAGGCACACACACCATCATCATCATCATCATTATACACATTGCCCTCAGGCATGAGAAGTCTAACATAATACAGTTTCCCTAAAGTCAGGATGCATAAAGATCTTTATGTTGAGCAAGAGTGTTGTAGGAGGAAGGATGAAAAAACCACGTGGGGAGACAGGAAGGAGCATTAGGGCACACACTTGTGGTATGTATGTGTGTGTGCTGGCAACTCGTAGGGACTGATGTTTAGCGGGTTGTTCTATAAACGAGGAAATCTTTACCGGATTGAAGCTAATCCCTTAATCCCTTCCATTTGTACATCAATTTACAGTCTTCAAGCACTTTTCCAACCATTATCACATTTAATCTTCACAAATGCCACGAAAGAACACGGGACAGGGATTAATCAGTCCTTCTAATGCAAAAGGAAAGGATGTGATTTGGCCAAGGTCACGAAGACAAGGAGGGACAGAGCTGGCTGAAACTCTGTGCTATTTAGTTTTATTTCTAGGCATGGTCTCTCCTTTTCCTTTTTTAAAGCCTGGAGGTAGATATTAATTTGGGCCATGGGGAGAAATAAAGTAAACAAATGATAGTTTTATGCCAAGCAGTCATGCCAGGTGAAAACTGACTCCTTCTAAGATCCTGCCTGTTCTCCTAAACTCAGTCAGAAGAGACTCCAGAAGCATGGCCCAAGGACCTCTGCCAGCCACAAACAGTGTGTTTTCATTCTGCAGTGAGGAAAGAGGTTTGTGCTTGAATGCATTCATCACATTGCGGGTAGCATATTTTTTCATGGCAAGGCTTGGTCAATCAAGGAGGCTGTGCATGGCATGGATGTTGGCATAGACTCAGGCTCCCATCATGGTCCTGGAACCAGCAGCCTTTTAAACAGTATGGCTATTGACTAATGAAACTGATGACACTGAATTAATGAAACGAATGAGATTCCCTCGTGTGGGATTTCCAAGTGCCCTTTCTCCTGCTAACAGTTTGAGTCCCTGTGGAGAACCTGGAACTCGGGGAGCCTCCAGTTGAGATCTTCCTCATAACTTCCGTGTCTTCCCCACTCTCTCAACTGGAATAAGTACCCATTTATTCAACCACACCCTTTTGAGCCTCTGCTTCTTGGCAGCTGTGGACTACAAACAAGCTGATGAGGTCCACTAACATGGAAAAGAACATTAATGCAAGAAAGTGAGGAGGGCTGAGAATGGAGAAATGCATAGATGGCTCTGGAAAGACCAGGCAGGAACCGATAAACCAGGAGGTGAGGGAAGATCTTCAATAAGACACCCAAGAGGAAGTGATTACTGTACCAAGCCAGATGAGTGCTAGAAATTTACAAGGCAGAGGGAAGTGCGTATCTCACAGAAGAAACAGTGAGTAGAAAAATCTCAAGGGCAAACTACAATGTGCTCACAGAACCGCGAGCAATTTACTACTCAGTGGGGAGAGGTGCATGGCACAAGTGGGAGAATCCTGACCATAAAGGGTCATAAAGGATCTTTTATGCCAAAGTAAGATGCTTAGTTTTCATTCTGTGGGCAGTGGTAAGCTGCTGAAGGCATTTTTGCAGGGTTACAGAGGAGTAAGGTCAAAGTTTTTAGAGACTATCTCTCTGAAAACTGTAAGAGTGTTGGAGGAGGCTTAATAGGAGAAAGAAATTAACGGACTTTTGCAGCAATCCAGGAGGGCAGGTCTGGCCAAGACAGAGACAGTGGAGACTTGGGAAAGAAATTTGAACATTTTAAGAGGTTGATCTTGTTGATTAAAGATAATATTGGGTTGAAGAATGTTGAGAGAGCATCCAGGGCAACGTAGTTCATGCTTTGTGCCACGTGTCGAACCGTAACATACTGCTCCTCAGCCCAGCACGCATTTCTCTGATAACAAAGCAAGTTGCATGCAAATGTCAGGACCGACCTACCAGTGTCTGTTGACCTCTGCCCTGCACTGGCCAAGTTGTGCATAGCGACCAAATCGGGCCAGCGACACAGCCGATCACAATGACCCTCTGCACTTGCTCACAATCTACTCATCCATGGATCTGGGGTCCCACAGCAGCTTCCTGATCCTGGGCTCTGTCTCATGGTCCCCATCTCATCCCATCTTCTCAGCCTTGGTGGTTGCTTCCATCCTCTGCCCTCTGCTTCTGCCTCTCCCCAGTGACCACGGGTGGGATAACCCATTCTGCCTATTTTGAATTGCATCGGATGAAATGTCCTATCTAGCCAGCACTCAGGATCCAGGGTGATCCTGATCCCAGCTTGCCAGCCAGCCTCCTAGGCTCAGCTGAGTGACTCTGCACTGTATTTATGTCCCAAATGGCCTTGTGTTTGCTCTATCTTCCCTGAAGACTATGGGGCAGCCACTTCTCTTGGAGACCATGTAGCTCAGAGGGAAGGTTTCAGGACCTAATTTCTCAGCTGTCCTGGTAAGGCCCACAGTCGACCATGGCTCTGGTTGTTGCTTTGCTCCCTAAAGGTGAAGGAAAAGTGATGCTCACAGAATGCACACGTGCCTCGTGGATGAGGCACCAGGAGGGCCAAATAACAACGTCTGGCTCACAGGTGGTACCTGAATCCTCACAACCAGTGTGGTTTCTTCAACATACATTCCACGCCTGTGCTATGTACCAGATACTGTTCAAGGGGTCAGAGATGCAGAAGGGAGAGAAGAAGGAAAAGGTTTCTTTTTGGCTGTGGAGTCAAAATTTTAGTAGACAGGAGAGGGACATGAGCAAACAAAAAATTCACTTAGTGCTAAGTTTTATGAAGAAAATAAAACAGCCTGAAGAGATCAAGGGTTTTGGCAATTCTGAGTCTTTATGGTTCCATATTAAATTTTAGGAATATTTTTTCTTGTGATAAAGGTCATGGGTAATTTGATACATTAAATCTATTTACATTAAATCTATGGATTGCCAGGGGAGAGGGAGGAGGGGAGGGATGGAATGGGAATTGGGGATTAGCAGATGGAAACTATTTTATTTAGAATGGATAAACAATTAAGTCCCACTGCATAACACAGGAAATTATATTCAATATCCTGAGAGAGACCATAATGGAAAAGAACATAAAATAGAATGTGTGTAAATATATATATATATATATATATATATATAACTAAAAAACTAAGACAACATTGTCAATCATCTATACTTCAGGTTAAAAAAGAGATAAAAGGCAGTGGGAGAGAGTGTTTAGGGCGGCCCCTCTGAGCAGGGGCATTTGAATTGAGATAAGCAGGGGTCAGCCCTGGTTCCTGAGAAGGTCAGTAGGAAAAGCCTTTAGTTGGAGCGGGCAGCTGGTACAGACAACAAGGTGAGGACCAGCTTAGCTAAATGCAAGGAACCCATGGTAAATTCATTGTGGACACCTATGTAAAAACTGGATCTTGTTTCCAAAATTCTGCTCTGAAAGAAGACTGCTGCTTCTCAACTTCCCAGTATCTTAGTACCTATTCTAAGGGACATGTTATGCTTCCTCTCTGCTTTGTCCTATCTTTGTTGCATATACACATATATTAGATCATTTCCAAATATGCCTTTTTTGTGCTATGTCAAATTTTTCAAATGCAATCTATTAAACAATAAAATTATCAGAAAAAAAGAAAGCAGTTTGTTGAAAACCACCAAGCCATGCACAACTGAACTTACTACATCTTAGATTTTGACCTGGGATTATTTTCCAGTCAAATCAACAGAGCCATACAGAATGCCAGAGATGGGGAAGGAACCGCACTGGGAGGGTGTGCTGGACAGAGCCAGGGGCTTCCAGGGTCCTGGGACCCAGGAACCAGGCAAAAGGAGGCACAGAGCTGGCATGACTCGGGCACCTGTCGCCCGGCCTCCACTCAGCTTCATCGGCTCCATGTGAAGTGAGGGCTCACGGTTTTAATAGAACAATGTGCAGCGTCACTCAGAGGGTCTGAGTGCAGAAACTGGTCATCGGCGGGCCACTGATACACGGTGGGGGGAGTGGTCGTTCTGGCGAGTGACCTGCTAATGGTTAGCCTTGGCCTTTGCCTTTAGAAGTATCGGATTTCAGAGCACTCCACGCAAGCAAGCACAAGTACTTCAGAGGACTATTATTCACACAGGTATAGGCCAAATGACCCTGGAAAAAGAAACCTAAGACTTTCATTAAATCATCCAGAAAGAGCAGAAAAACAGACTGCAAACTCATTGTCTGTGCTCTCTGGACTCAACAAATGGATTTTGGACTCAGCCATTGGCAACACAGGCTCCACTCTAACCAATCGATCCAGAGCAGGTGACTGGTAATTTTTTTTTTAAACCAATCCCTTATCTTTATGTAACTGCACGGCTTCTGCCTTTGTCAGGACAGGTCTTCACTGGACTGCTCTCTCTCCTCCCTACCCATGTTGGGAAAACCCCCCAAAGCTTTAAAATCATTGTTTCTGATTTATTCTTTGCAGTTTAATATTCATGTCTACTTTGCCTTTGTTTTCACTTGTATTAGTACATTCTGACATGTCACACTGAACAGAGATCTGCATTTCTTGCTGATCTCTCCCAGTAGTATTTTTGAGAAATATTTTTTGGACCTCACCACAAGGCATGTAGGATCTTAGTTCCTAACTAGCGATTGAACTCATGGCCCTTGCATCAGAAGTGTGGAGCCTTAACCACCAGACTGCCAGGGAAGCCCCTTGTCTCTTCTAGTATTGTTGATACGGAAATATACCTATTCACACAGCAAACAATTAGGCAGTGATTTTAAGCCATGTCCTATGTTACATACCAGATTTGTAAATTGAGTAAACACCCCTGGTACTAAGTGTTGATAATACAGTGAGTTGGCAGGTAGAGGGAAAGAAAAACAGGGAATAACGCAGGCGTAAATGCGCTGTGAGAGAGATGTTCGCAAAGAACTGAGAGAGAACCAAGATGCTCAGTCCCCAGCCCCAGGGGAGAGGGCTGGGTCAAAGCGGCCTTGCAGAAAAGGGGACTCCTGTTCTTCATTTTTGCCAGTTCTTTATTCTAGTGAACATCCAGGAATGGCTAAAATCTGGCTACAAATGTTTGCTTACATAATACCAGCTTTCCAAATGAGGGAGAGTGTCTCTAGGCACCACTGAATAAGGGTTTTAGGTATCAAGCACCTGTCGTAGCATTAGGAAATCTTAGGAAGATTTGACATCCATGGTTCCTGACGCTCAGAGATGATCTTTGATCCCAGTTGGCCTGACACTTGCTTCTCTCACCTTTGAGAGTGTTGCTCTAGGCATCTTTAGACCTACACAGCGTTTTCCCTCAGCCATGCTGTCTGTCTCTCCCTGAAGGCACACCTCTTTCCAACACAAGCAACTGAAAATTCAATGGGAAAGCAAAAGAGGTGAGGAACAACTTTCTTTTGGACCTGCCAGGTTTAATCAAGAATCCATCGTCTCTCCAGCTTCCAGACTACGTGGTTCCAGAAAAGGAAATATAGATGAGGAGCTCCCTTTAGGTATTTCATTCACATATTCACATCCACGGGAAAGGAAGATGTGGTTTTATCAGAGCAAGAGGTGAGCAGAGAGCACCAGCACAGGTGTGCCAGCTGCTAAGGTTCAGGAGCATAGGTTTCGGTGTCAGCAATAAAGGAGTTCACCCCCTGGCCATGCCAATCACTGAAACTTGGCTGTGTTATTTCACCTGCCTGATACTGTTTCCCCTCATAGCATGAGAATGAAATTTGAGAGTCTATGATGAGGAGGGCTTTTGCTAATAGTTTTTCTTATGTAAACGTTCATCTCAATTGTAGAAATTTATCCTTAGAGCAAGTTAAGCATGGTTAGTGTTTGAAAAATTGGAGGAGATTCTCATGATCAAAGAATGAAGCCAACCTCAACAGGAGGAGAAGTAATGTTGTAAATTCCAATTGGAATGTCTTTGATGAAAAGCCAGGGGTGGAGAATTTTCACCTAATGCTGATTCAGATGATGTGTTCTGCAAATGGTGTTGTTTCCAGAAACAGCTTCAGGTCTTTGCCATTAGCAAATACTGCTCAGACCACTTCGGGGAACACAAGGGTGAACTGATGCCTTAAGAGTATGGATTTGTGTTTATTCATTATTATCTGTCAGATAATAGATGGTAAATAAACACGCTCCAAATGAAGGGACTAGAAAAGGCTTCAACTTGATTCTTATTATTTATTTTTTAAAACAAGTGTGCAAATAACGATAAGGCAGTGCAGAGAGTGGTAATTGCTCCAAGTTTGATACCAGAGAAGAGAGATGGGATAACACCAGAAGTGTGATGGATCAGGAGGAAGAGGGGGAGATTTATAACACATCTCGTCTCTGCCTGTACAACCTCGAGAAAGTTAGTCAGTTCTAATCAGTGTTTATTGAACATCCATGATGCCCCAGAAATCTACCAGACTTCTTACTGGAGGGTCCCTGACATCCCCGTCTATAAAATGAGGGTGCGGGCTACACTGACTTCCTGGGCTCTTGGTGAGGCATTAGTGAAACAGCATATACAGAAGCACTTTTTTAAACTAAAAAAGTGGTTTTAAAGTATACATCATTGTTGTTAAGTCTTCTGCTCTGGGAATTGATTAAGCAGAAAAAGATGACTTCCAGATGGTGCAATGAACAGAAATGGCTTCCACATAGGGACCAGAAACTTAACTGAGTCCTCTTACCTTATATCTGTGGAAACATCATGGAGCATTGCTGAACGTTTCCAAAGAGAAAAGAGGAAAATGTACGAATTGAATAAAAGCTGGATGTTTATTATAAAAATGTCATTCAAAAGGCTTTGGAAAACATGCTTGGCTAATTAGCTATTATGATCAGGTATCTATGGAAACAGCTGTATATCAAAACTCAAAAGAGACAATGATTTAACCATTTAACAGAGAAGACCACAGAAGCTAGCCTTGTTGAGTGATTTCTTGTAACATATAGAATTGGAGAAAATGTAGAATTGTAAAAGAAAAGAATAACATTAAAATAAAATGGCTCCAAGGTGTGAATGGGGGAGTAGAATAGATAACGGAAACCACGTGCATGATTAAAGGCCATGCCTGTTTTATGTACGTTAGCAGCGTTAGCTGCACGGCAAGTTGGGCCCTTGAGAAGATAATTATCTGTAGGAATATTTCATATATATAATCAATAATACAAAAAACATCGAATTTTACTGAGGTTGTCTAACAAAACAAAGATGAAAAGGATCAGATCTCTGTCCTTGAGGAATTCACAGAGTATGGAGATCGGGAGGCAGACTTAATAGGAGAGATACATGTCGGGTATTCTGGGAAAACAGATGAGGACATTATAAATTTGGTGTTTGAGCTGGGGGCCAGTGAAAACCACAGGGACCAGTGGCACGAGAGTGCAGCCTTAGAGCCAGAGAGACAGTCATTCAAGTGGAGACGATGGGCGAGAAATGGCACTGGCAACTTGCCATGACCTCAAATTAGGGGCACCATGTCTCGGGAAATGACCAAAACCGTGGGTTTTGAGGCTTTCTTGAGACTTTAAACACATTACCAATATATACTACTTTAAGCTTCATAACAACCCTATATTGGGCATGATTATCAGCAGGCAAATGTTACAAATAATGAAGCAGATGCTCAGAAATATTCCCTGACTTGTCCATGATTGCCTGGCTGAGAGTCAAGATTTCATTTAAATTGGTAATTGCCTGACTTACAAGCCTGGAGTCTGCAAGCAGCTTCCCACTCTGGTTTGCTCCCTCTTGAACCTCCCTCCCAGCTCCCACAACTCACCCCTCTAGGTCATCACAAAGCTGAGCCCCCTGTGCCGTCCAGAAGCTCCCCACTAGCTCTCTATTTCAAATCCCATGGATGGAGGAGCCTAGTAGGCTGTAGTCCATGGGGTCGCTAAGAGTCGGACACGACTAAGCGACTTCCCTTTCACTTTTCACTTTCATGCGTTGGAGAAGGAAATGGCAAGCCACTCCAGTGTTCTTGCCTGGAGAATCCCAGGGATGGGGGAGCCTGGTGGGCTTCCATCTATGGAGTTGGACACAACTGAAGCGACTTAGCAGCAGCAGCAGTGTATATACATCAGCGCTACTCGCACAGGTTGGCCCATCCTGTCCTGCCCTCATGGTGTCCTCAAGTCTCTACATCCGTGTCTCTATTCCTGCCCGGCAAATGGGTTCATCGGTACTGTTTTTCTAGACTCCATATTACTCAGCCTTGAAAAGGAATGAAGTTGGGCCACTTGTAGTGATGTGGATGAACCTAGAGTCTGTCATACAGAGCAGACTAAGTCAGAAAGAGAAAAACAAATATCCTACATTAATGCAAGTATATGGAATCTAGAAAATGGCACTGCTGAAGTTCTGTTTTAATCTGGAAACTTTGCTTGCTTATGACTTCTTTAACAACACGTGTGACTGTCCTAATGGCAATTGTTGACTCGATAGATGACCCTTGGTCTTGGAGTAGACGCCCGTGAGGAGGCTTGGCACAGGCAGAGCAAGTGAGCACCAGGGCACAGCCAGCAAGACCTACAGTAGCACCTGGTCAGTTTTGGTGAAAGGCTGCCTTTGGAACAGAAGGGAACTCCAGTCATTTTTAGTCTGCTTTTGATGTATGTAAATGTAATACATGTGAGAAATATAACCTGAGGAGGAAAGGTAAAAATATTTATTTTACATGAAATATTCTTTCCAAACTGACTGTGAAAGATATGACAGGGATAGATGCTGTATTACCTAAAAGAACCAATAAGAAGTCCCCCCAAAAGTATAACTCAAAAGCCTATAGATTAATTAAAATGAAATGCTATTCATTTCATATTAAAGTAATCCAAAAGAAGGAAGTAAATGAGGGATGAAAGAACAAAAACCAAAGGAGACAAGTAGAAAGCAAGTCATTAAGTGATATACTTAAATGCAGTCATATCAATATTTACATTAAATGTAAATAGTCAAAACACACCAATTAATAGATGTCAAATTAAATTGGTGGGAAAAGACCTATTTCTATCTATAAAATACCATTGTTAAATATAATAATACAGATAAATTGCAAGCAAAAAGATGGAATATGATGTATTAAGCAAATGTTAATTTTAAAAGGAAAAAAATGGAGTGGTTATTAGTATTAGATCAAGAAAATTGATGTGGTTTTCCCTAGTGGGAGGTCCCTGATGCTCTCATGGTTAAGACTCTGCACTTCCACTGCAGGGGGCACAGGTTCAGTCCTTGGTCAAGGAACTAAGATCCCAAATGCCACAAGGCACAACAACAGAAAAAAAAAAAAAGTAGAAAAATAAAATTAAAAGTGGTTATTATTTCTTAGGGCAAAAAAGAAACCTTACCAGGAATCAAAACAGATACCATTGATAAAATGGACAATTTGCCAAGTATGTTGGTACCTGCCATAGCTAGGTACCACAAACTGAATGACTTAAACAACAGGAATTTATTGTCTCCCATTTCTGGGAGCTAGAAACTGACTCAGTCTGAGAAGGCTGACTCTTTCTGAGAGTTGAGAAAGAATCTGTTTCCTGCCTTTTCCCTAGCTCCCATTGCTTTGCTGGCAATCTTTGGTGTTCTTGACTTGTAGAAGGATCAGCCCAATCCCTGCCTTGATCTCCACACAGGCTTCTGCTTGTATACATGTCTGGGTCCAAGTTTCCTCCTTTTACAAACCAGCCACTTGTACTGGGTTAGAAGCACATTCTTCTGAATTATGTCCTCATCTAACTACATCTGCAACCATTCCCCAGATAATGTAACATTCTGAGATACTGAGGGCTGGGATTTCAACATACAGATTTGAGAGGGACACAATTTGATTCATAATATCAAAAAACATTGTAATACTAAAATGTCCATGAATATAAATTCAAATTTTCAAGCTACATGGAGCAAAAACTGGTAGAACTAAAAGGAGAAATGGACAAATTCACAAATATAATCTGAGATTTATGAGGGACAGGTTAAGGCCAGACGATGACATATATCCAGATGAACAACAATGGCCCTTGCGAAAGCAATAAAGAGTCAGGGAGTAATGAGAGAAAATCGTCTTTGTTTACAGATGGCATGATTGCCCATGCAGGAAAAATCCAAAGGAATCTACGAAAGGGCTCCTAAAATGAATGATTGAGTTCTGCAAGGTCACACTTTACAAAGGTAATATAAAATATTTCTATAAACTAGAAATAAACAATTGGAGATCAGAAAATTTTCAAGTAGTACTCCCTATAGCATCCAAAAAGGAAATATACATACAGATACATACTTAATAAAGTTTGTATTAAATATGTATCTTAATAGATACATACTTAATAAAATATGGGCAGGATCCAAAGATTGAAAACTACAAACCCCTAGTGAAATAACCAAGTATGATCTAAGTAAACAGAGAGAAAAATACTGCTTTGTGGATTGTAAGACTCCATGTTGGAACTCTTAAATTCATCTACAGAGTCAATGCAATCCCAGTTATTATCTCCTATTGACAAGTTGATTCTGAAATTTGTATAGAAAGCAAAGGAATAAGAAGAAGCCAAACAATTTTGAAAAATGACACATTTGCAGAACTCACACCACCTGATTCTTCATTGCAAGATGTTCTATAAAGTTACAGTAATTAAAACAGTTTGTTATTGGAGAAAAGATAGAACTTTTGTGTAACTGGATTATGTAAGAAATTAATCCTGACTTCTGCCCCCAAACTCACCACATTTTTCCTTCCATACCTCAGCCTAGTCTTGCTTCTCCAACTAAAACATCAGTACTTGAGTATTACAGACCAAGCCAGAATCACAGGAGCTAAATCATAGGATTTCCTACACAAGGACAGAACTGCCATGAAAGTGAATCTTCAAGGCCAGTAAATTTCCCAAGCAATCTTGTTTTCCTTGATCCCCCATATCTTTACAAGTCCTGATGGGGTTCTAGGATATTACATGAACAATCCCATAAGAATCCAGTGGCACTACCCTGCCCCTAACATTCATCTATTAATGCAAGTCACATCTCTAACATGGCACTTTGAATCACAAACCAGGAAATAAAACAAGTGTAAAACACTAAATACTTTATGTTTCACAGAACCTGTGAATATATCTAACTATTTTTCCACTCAGCACAACCCTGCAAGAAATAATTTCAGTAATTGTGACTCCACATTTCTATGCTAAATACACACATATGTACAGACACACACATAAATGCACACCCACAAACACACCAATTATTTATCAATGCATATGCATTATAACCATATTCCAAAATGGGTAAAATGTACATATGTAGATGTGAACTTTCATTATACATGTAACCAAAAATAAACTGTAATACAAATAAGCATATTTAATAACTACATTTAGTATGAATTAAAAAGCTAGAAATAAATTGTGCGCTATTAATGAAACACATCGGCTGGAATTACAATGCTGTGTCAATAGTAGTGAATAATTTAGATCTTCCAAATATACCAATCCAAGGTATATATAAAGATCTGATATGACCTGATTTGGAAGTTTATTTTCTTAAGGCAATGTCTTAAAAATTCCTTGAGCACTCGGAGGCACAGATTCCTCATTTATAGAACAAAGGAATAATAGTTACTTACCAGTGCATTGGAGTTTCTATTGAAGTCTTACTTTCCGGGCCCTGTTCTAAATGACTTGCACATATTTGCAGACTTTTGATTCTCACATAATCCTATGAGGGAAGTATTAACCCTGTTTGACAGGTGAGGGAACTGAGGCAGACTGATGGGGAGTGACATTGAGTTAGTGCTAGGAGCATGTTTTAAACCAGGCCTTGGAACTCACCTGGCAATTACTACTACTACTTGATACTAGATTTTGAAATGCTGGCGGGTTTGTCTTGGACCTGGAATACTCATACATTCTTGATGGAAATATATGTTGGTACAACAACACGGGCCAGCTGTGTAGCAGCATATAGTAAGGGTGAGGATGTACAGATGTGGTGACCCAGCACATTCTGCACCCAGACTTAACACCCAACAAATACACACTCATTCACCAAAGACGAGGGACAAGACCATCCATAGGAACATGACTAACTGAAAGCTTTAAATAGAATATCAGGTATTAAGAATTAAAAAAAAAAAGAACCTGTAAATTTCCTCAAATCCTTGATGACTTCCACAAAAAAATGTAGAGGTATAGTGAGCGAAAGATCCCAGGCATGAAAAAATATAGGATATACGTACATATTTTATACCAAGTTAAAAAACAGGTAAATCACATAGGTGGTGAGAGCTGGACCATAAAGAAGGCTGAGCACTGAAGAATTGATACTTTCAAACTGCGGTGCTGGAAAAGAGTTGAGAGTCCCTTAGACTGCAAGGAGATCAAACCAGTCAATCCTAAAAGAAATCAATACTGAAATTGATTAGAAGGACTATGTTAAAGCTGAAGCTCCAATACTTTGGCTACCTGTTGTGAAGAGCCGACTCATTAGGAAAGATCCTGATGCTAGGAAAGTTTGAAGGCAGGAGGAAAAGGGGACCACAGAGGGTGAGATGGTTGGCTGGCATCACCAACTCAATGGACGTGAATTCCAGCAAGCTGCAGGAGGTAGTGAAGGACAGGGAAGCCAGGTGCGCTGCCATCCCTCAGGTCACAGAGGCAGACACGACTCAGCAACTGAACAACCAACCACATAAGTGATGTTACAAATCAGGGGAATAGTTATCTTTGGGAAGAAGTGTGATTGGATGGGGAGAGGAGGGCCTTCTATCATTCTGGTAATGTTGTGTTTCTTCATCTTGGTGTCAGTTACACAAATGTGTTTAACCTGTGAAAATTTGCACTAATTATTTGTGGACTATACTAGGCTTATGTTATATTGTACTTCACTATGGGGAAAAAAAAATTGAAATGTCTTCTCCTGCCTCAAAATGTAATTTGGAGACCTAATTCCCCCCCACCCCTGCCGCCCCATGCTCTCTGCTTGCAGGATTTTAGTTCCCTGACTGGGGGTCAGATCCAGCCATGGCACTGAAAGCTCCAAGTCCTAAACCCTGGACTTCCAGGGAATTCCCAAGGAGTTCTAAGTTTTCACTACATACTCAGCAATTCCTGGAGGCACTCTGCAGGCACACACACACACACTCTCACACAAACACACACTGAGGTGCACTCTGGGACACTCGTGTGCCAATACAGGAAAACACACAATGACAAATGCTTACGCACACATCTGTACACACATGTGTACATGCACACATGCAGATACAATCCACCCATGCACACTGGGTTTTCTCCCATGTTTAATGATACCTGTAGTGCCAACCTTCACTCTCTCCCGGCCTCCGCTGCTAAGCCCTTCTCACACAGGAATTCTGTGCTTTCTTCTCTTTTTGTCCCCTGCTGGGCCCGCCTCTTTGTCCGATACATGAACAAATAATTACGTGTTTATTGCTAACCTATTGAAGTGTGCAGAGTTAAAAAGCCTTGGCTCTTAGAAATCTCAACACTGGAAATGACGGAAGTTGGCTTCACCCAGAAATTGGGTGTGACCACATTCTAGTCTTTCCACAATTTAAAAGAAAAACAAAGAGATAATGAAAACACTTCAGGATGGGTAAAGAGGTCTGTCTTGGTAGCAGACACTTCTCCCTTCTTCATACCTCACACGGATTCGTCGAGGAATTCACTCATGCACATTGCAAGGAGCTGAAGAAAGATCTCAGCTGAGTGGAGAAAAGAAAATAGGGAGAAAGAGAATGAAGAAGAGAAAAGGGAGCAAAAGAGAAGGCAGTCAGAGAATTCCTCAGTGGTTCAGTGGCTAAGATTCCGTGCTCCCAATATAGAGGACCCAGGTTCAATCCCTGGCCAGGGGACTAGATCCCATACACTGCAACTAACAACTCCTTACATCCCCTGTCATAGTACTCAGCGTATTTCATTGTATACGGTGCTGGTGGTTTAGTCGCTAAGGTGTGGCCGACTCAACTCCTTGCAACCCCATGGACGGCAGTCCACCAGGCTCTTCTCTCCGTGTGCGTTGACATTTTCTTCTCCAAGGGATCTTCCTAATCCAGGGATCGAACTCGAGTCTCCTGAATTGCAGGCAGATTCTTTCCTGTCTGAGCCACATCCCCATGACAGAAGGGAGTGTCTTCCCCACTCACAGCTGTAGCCCAGTGCCCTCTTTCATCACCTGGCACTAGCATATGCATGATATGTATTTATGTAAGACAGAAGTATTTTGATGCACATAATTGCTCTAGAAGTTTATTTTAAAAGTAGATGTGTTGGATTCTGTGGATTTGTGATACAATCCATTGCATTGGGTCAATCATTTTTCAAATTTCAAGGCTGGAAGATAGTTTGCATGTGTTTATTGAGTGAGTTAATGTTTAGGTGGATGGATGGGTAGGCTGATAACAATGAATAAATATTGTATTGGCCTAAAGATTCGTTCAGGGTTTTTGTAACATTTTACAGAAAAACCTGAACGACTTTTTGGCTAGCTCAATTACATCCATTGTTATTATTGTTGTTGTTTAGTCGCTAAGTTGTGTCTGACTCTTTGCGACCCCATGGACTGCAGGGCGCCAGGCCTCCCTGTCTTTCACCATCTCCCAGTGCTCATGCTACATCCATTAGCCATCTAATTAATGAATGAACAAAGAAACATAATGTTGAGCTGAGGCTAGATCTGAGATGACGTTGACCCCATTAAGATTCATTTTACTCTTCCCTGAGTTCAGTCTAAATAGATGGCGTGTCTTCCCTTTGACATCTCTTTAAAGCAAATGCTCTGGGATGAATGATAATCATTATTACATTTTACTCACCCCACCAACACTCCAGATGAAGACTTTGTGCTAAATATTTACAGAAACAAACAGTTGGGAACTAGCAAAAGTCTTCATCAAATTGGAAGTAAACACTGGCTTGCCATTTAAATAACCATCATTTCCCTACACGTAAACTGCTCAAGACCAACACTGAATAAATGCAGAGAACACCTTATTAGTGAAAAATGAAGAAAATAGTATTTATGAAATGAGTAATTTGAATTTGATGACTGTTTATAAATGTGTTTACATATGAATTGAATATTAACCTATAGCTTGAAAAGGTTTAATTAGCCTTGGAATATTGTTTTGGAGCACAAGGAAAAATAACCAATTCACAAAGGGAAAGGCAGAGGAGACCTGCATGCACAAATGAGGTCAATTAATTAGGCAATTTGCATGTATTTGAATGGTTATTCTCTGGGCTGTTTTTTCGACATTTGGCTCTTCCTATTCCCATATTGTGTTTTCAACTTTCTATTTATACAACACATCAATCACTCAGCTGTTCTGAGTGCATCATGATTGGCTCAGTTGCAGCCCTGGAGACCACAGTCTTCCTGAGAACTAGTTATCTCTACACAAAAGACACAATTACTTGTCCAAATAAGCCCTAGAATGACAAGGAAATCAGGTTTCAACCAAAACAATGAATTTGATATTGACCCCAAAAATACTGGGCTTCCCAGGTGACTCAGTGGTAAAGAATCTGCCTACCAATGCAGGAGATACAGGAGACATGGGTTCCATCACTGGGTCAGGAAGACATCCTGGAAAAGGAAATGGTAACCCACTCCAGCATTCTTGCCTGCAAAATCCCATGGACAGAGGAGCCTGGCGGGCTACAGTCCAAGGGGTCACTAAGCGTCAGACAGGACTGAGCGACTAATGCTTTCACTGAGGAACTGGGAACATGAATATTTTGGGGGTGGGGTACCTTGGGGGCCTAGTTTGCAGTCACTCTAGTCTGTTCCTTAGGGCTTCCCAGGTGGCGCAGTGGTAAAGAACCCACCTACCAATATAGGAGACCTGAGAGACGCAGGTTCAATCCCTGGGTAGGGAAGATCCCCTGGAAAAGGAAATGGCACCCCACTGCAGTATTCGTACCTGGAGAATCCCATGGCAGAGGAGGCTGGTGGGCTACAGTCCATGAGGTCACAAAGAGACGGAATAAGTGAATGAGCACACACACACATTAAACAATTGGTAAACATTGAGTAGAATATAGTAGACACTCAGTAATGAATTGTTGCAGGAGTAAATAAATGAATGAGAGCTATCTTGGATTTCGAGAATCGTTGAATGCAGTATTTTTTAAAATCATTGCAATAGTCTAATTTAAACCTTTTAAAACCCACCCTCTCAACAATGCTTTAGCCCTCTATGTGATGCACTAGTCCATGCCTCAGGAAGATTTTGTGAATCCTTGCTGTCCTCCAGTTTCTTTATAAAAATAAAATGGATACTTAACATATTTCTACAATGAGTTATTTGGGTCCTTTAGGTTTTGAAACTTCCCTCAAGGGATCCTCCACCCTCCCAATGTCAAGGCAGTTTTACAGAGAGTCCTCAAACAGCTATTTAATCAAATAATGATAAGAATAACTAGATAGGCAATGATACCTAACTTCTCCTCCCTGCCAATAAATGCAGAAGGAAGTCATTGTTAAGCAAATGTCCGAGAATTAGAAGTCAGTCTAGGGACAAATAATCGCCCCATCAAGAAAGAACCCGTTCTTCATAGGTTTTGTAAAGTATCCAATTGTGCAAAGTGCTATTACACGAACTATTCAATATCAATTTATGGAAGATGTCATTGTCCTCATTTCAAATGAGAGGAAATCTGCTCTTTTTCCTGAAGTGGGATAGTCAAAGCATTATCACCGTGACACAATTCTGGTCCTCAAGCTTGCTCAGCCTTAAAGGCCGATGAATGGTCCAGAGAGCAGTGCAGAAAGAAAATCCATTCATTCAGAGTGGGCTAGCGTTCAGTGTTGTATCCCTTGTGTGTCATACTTGTAAGGAAAGTGCGCTGGCCACCCCCACAAGGGTTCCCTAATTTGTGGGAAGATATATTAAGTATTTAACTACAGTTAGAGCATCTCTTTCCAAGGGGTGATAAGAATGAAGAAAATGATACTGCTAGGAACGATCACTATTTATGCTATGAATAAAAACAATCACAATAAAAGATGTGTAGGGCTAATAGTAAAGCATGTCTTTCCAGTAGTTTTTGGTTAGGTGGAAGTTTAGACAGAGCCGGATAGAAATACATTCTTCAGATGAGGTAGTTAGAGACAGTTTTTTTGAAAGAAAAAATGATTCATGAAAGATACGCTACTATACTGAAATCAATCTCTGTCCATTCTCCAACTTCACCAAGATATTCATCTAGGTAATCTTTTTTATTATCCTATCAATCAAATAGTTGCCATGGGCCTACTGCTTTAGGTGATGTGAATGGTTGAGAGTGTAGTGGAAAAGACTGAAGTTGGAGTGACATCATTTTGTAAAAAAGAGTGAAGAGTTCATCTGTTGATAGACATTTAGGTTGCTTCCAATTCCTGGCTATTGTAAATAGTGCTGCAATGAACAGTGGGGTACATTGCATTATTTCCTCATGGTATATGCCCAGGAGTGGGATTGCTGGGTCATGTGATACTTCTATTTTTAGTTTGGCTTTCCTCATAGCTCAGTTGGTAAAGAATCTGCCTGTAATACAGGAGACCCCAGTTCGATTCTTGGGTCGGGAACATCAGCTGGAGAAGGGGTAGGCTACCCACTCCAGTATTCTTAGGGCTTCCCTTGTGGCTCAGCTGGTAAAGAATCCACCAGCAATGTGGGAGACCTGGGTTCAATCCCTGGTTTGAGAAGATCCCCTGGAGAAGGGAAAGGCTACCCACTCCAGTATTCTGGGCTGGAAAATTCCAGGGACTATACAGTCCATGGGGTCACAATGAGTCAGACATGACTGAGCAACTTTCACTTTCACTTCACAAGGAACCTCCATACTCTTCTCCATAGTGGCTGTATCAATTTACATTCCCATGGATATTGCAAGAGAGTTCCCTTTTCTCCACGGCCTCTCTAGAATGTACTATTTGTAGATTTTATGATGATGGCCACTCTGCCCAGTGAGAGGTGATCCTTCACTGTAGTTTTGATTTGCATTTCAGCTCTGTGCTTTGTGATGACCCAGAGGGGTGGGGTGGGGGTGACAGGGGAGGGAGGTCTAAGAGGGAGGGAATATATGTAAAACATATCGCAGATTCACTCCCTCTTACAGCAGAAACTAACACAATATTGTAAAGCAATTACACTCCAACAAAAAAAAAAGTTTAAGAGAGTGAAGAGTTAATATTTATTAAGAGCCTGCAATGTACCAGGCATTGTACTAGGCTTATTAGCATACATTACCTAATTGAATTGGCACAGTTATGCCTTGAGGAACAAATTATATCCATTTGTATTTATTTTGCGACTTTAGGCTCAAGGAATGTTTAAGTGTGTCCAGTTTCCCTTAAGCAACAAGCAGCAGAGCGAAGGCTGGAGCTCAAATCTGCCTGATTCCACTTCCTGGTGATGTGAGGTCCACTCACACAGTTCCACTGGGCACCTTGAGCTCTGATGACTTAGGTCACAGGAGGACAGACAGCTTACTCCAGGCTCTGAGAAAATAAAACCTGAGACTGATTTCCATCTTCCCTTCTACATTCAGGTCAGAGAATTCACAGATTCCTGGCACAACAACCATGTCCCAGAAACTGGAAAGGATTGTTTGTTGCAGTGAAAAGGAAAAAAGGGGAAAGAGTTTTTTGGTTTTTGTTTTCTTTCCTGAGAACAAGGAATATAATGACAACAGTAAGCAGATCTGAACATTCCTAGTTTTTCTACTTTAACTGCTCCTAACTCTGCATGTCTGTAACTGAGTTTGCTTTCCAGCCCCCTAACTCTGCAGGAGTTATACTTTACACCTATTTGCCTTTGACTTATGCTAAATGCATCCTATATCTGGTGTTTACCTTACAAAACCCTTCCCCTTGTAGTTACATATCAGAAAGAAGGCCACAGAGCCACTGAACTGCCAGACTCAATTACTGGGTTACTGAGGCCAGTTTATGACTGTCTTTGAAACAATGCAAGAGGAAGAAATCAAGATCCTAACACCTTTGTTTCCCATCACCTACTCCTGACTGCAAGCCTTCATCTTATATAAGCCCCTAGACTCCTCAGGGAGGGGGGACACCGTTCTTGAAGCATGAGCCCACTCTCCGCCAGCTAAGAATTAAAGCTGACTTTCTATTTCCTCCAAACTCTGTCTCTGTATTTTTTATTTGGCTTCAGTTGTCAGAGAAAGCCAAGATTTTGACCAGCCAACATTCTCTCCTAAACCCCACTCCCAAAACACACACACAATTTCCCTTAGCTGTAATCTCCATCTTTCCTTCCCTCCCTTCCCTCCCATTTTCCATTCATGATCTGTGGTCCCTGACCAATGCCCCCTTATTTCCTTGTCTGTGAAGGCAACACGGAGCAGGCAGCAGACTAAGATTTAGGAATCAGACCGAAATGGGCTCTAATTGTGGCTGAAAGGCTGATTCCTTGCGGAATCCTGCACAAGCTGAGTTCTCTCAGTCTTTCCTTCCTCATGCATTAAGCAGAAAATAATATTTTAAGCAAAGTATTGTGAGTGTAAAGTGTCTGCTTTGCAAATCAAGCTAATATTGTCTCCTTATATGATATCAAATGGCTACATGGGTAGAATCTGGCTTTTATATTAGACTAAAGCGTTAGTCACTCAGCCGTGTCCCACTCTTTGCAACCTCAGGGACTATATAGCCTGCCAGGCTCCTCTGTCCATGGGACTCTCCAGGCAAGAATACTGGAGTGGGTGGTGGTGGTTTAGTCACTAAGTCATGTCTGACTCTTGCGACCTCATGGACTATAGTGTGCCAGTCTCCTCTGTCCATGGGATTCTCCAGGCAAGAATACTAGGGTGGGTTGTCATTCCCTTCTCCAGGGGAATCTTCCCAACCCAGAGATCAAACCTGGGGCTCCTGTATTGAAGGCGGATTCTTCACCACTGAGCCACCAGGGAGAATTCAAGCCACTGATCCAAGAAACAGGAACGTCCTGGTTTGCTCCATGGCACATCCCTGCTCACCCTCTGGTCTCTTAGGGATGTCCTTGCCTCCTGCTCCTTGCCTCTCACAGGCCCCCAGCACCTGAGGTGTTACACTCTTGGTCTAACCTCCCACTGTGTCTGGATCGTGCCCATCCCCACTGTTCCCTTCTCCATCCTCTCTTGGGTGTGACATCCTGGTGTGCATTTTTGGAAGGAGATTCACATCATTTGTTCTCAGAGAACCATCTCAGGAGTTCAGGGCTAGGCTTTGGGTATTCTGGTGAAGACAACACAAATTTTTCCATTCAGAGAAAGTGTATCAAATGTGCATGCTTTCACTGACCTCCTGTGGATCTCTACCCTGTGAGCTTTCCTTAGAAACAGACGCCAATACAAATGCTCTTATCCCAAGGCTAGTTGGAATGCCCTCAATGTTCTGCTCTGCCCAAAAAAAAGGAAAGACAAAACCCTTACACATCTTTATTATCAAATACTGTAGTTTAAGTTGGGCTGCCCAGGTGGCTCAGTGGTTAAAAAAGATTAAAAAAAAAAAAAAATCAGCCTGCCAATGCAGAAGATGTAGAACAGGTGGGTTTGATCCCTGGGTCGGGAAGATCCCTTGGAGGAGAAAATGGCAACCAACTCTACTATTCTTGCCTGAAAAATCCCATGGACAGAGGAGCCTGGAGGGCTACAGTCCATGGGGTTGCAAAGTCAGACATGACCGAGCACACATGCAATTTAAGTTGCTGTTGGGTTTGGGCAGTTGTTCCCACCACCACCCCCTGCCCCATCTGCCTGTCTATCTAGTTTTCTTTCTTTCAACTAGAATAGGAGGTAGCCAGAAACCAATATCTGAGAATCTGTTCGCCATCCCTTATTTCTGAGACAAACACCTCTGTCCCCAAAACACTCCTTTTCTAAAGGCTTCAGAACCAGCCAGTCTCCTTCACATAGCTCTGTTGATTCATTCATGCCGACAAATGTCAACTCCAGACTTCATCTATTCTGAAAAATAACCTCCATACGAAGTCGCACTACCTTGTCTCCAATCAAAAACTGCCTAAAATTTCGAGTAAATCAACTTAACCAAAGTTTGGTCATGCAAAGCGGAAATATATTTTCTAAAGTCAAAATCCTAGCAACTCTCAACCATAGGAAAAGGATATTAACATGTCCATGTTTAATTTAAGATTCAATATAAATTCCAAATATGCAGTTATTCTGAACAAGCTTTATTCTTTATTATAGATGTTTTCATAAGAAACAAACTCCCGCAGACTAAGTATCGCCTCTGAATATTATACTGTAGAAAAGTAGAAGTCACTGGCTTTACATTCAATTAGCAAATTGAATGGCAGAAGCTAATCAACTTTATGAAAGGGATTAGGCTTATTAAATTTTATTAAAATTTAAATAAAATTTGTTAATTATGAAATTAAAAAGTTTAATTATAATAAAACATAATCAGATTTGACAATAAAAGTCATACATCAGATATAGATGAATTGCTAAAACTTTAAATGAGTGCAGCTAGGAAGGGTGTGGTTTTTAGCTGTATGATTTTACCCATTCATTCACTTACATGCTAATGATCTAGCTACTGTGTTCTACATTTTATGTTAAGGGCAGAGATAAGGACCCACAGTCCTTGGAGGAATTCCCACTGAGTCTGGAAAGGGATTCTTGGGTCATACAATGGTGCCCGATGTGCATGTAACCACATGTAACTCAGCGGTTCCACGGTGTCTTTGTTCCCTTATCCTTGTAGTAAAGTGGACTCCTGTAGGGCAGGACATGTTGTATTGGGACTAATGACCTGTCACCAGGGGAACTGCCGTAAAGTAAGGAGCTGTGGAAGAAGTGAACACACGGAGGGGAGAAAGTGACATATGACATATACATGCATGCTGTGCATTGGGGTGGCCGAAAGATTCATTTGGGCTTTTCCATAACAGCTTATGGAAAAACCCAATCAGACTCTTAGCCAACCCAATATATGGCTATATACAGAGACACATACATTTATAAAATCTGTCCAGTCCAAAAGTTAGCACCGAGGAGAGAGTGCATGGTACTAAATCCTTACTTGTAAGAAAGGGAAATATGGTCTGAGGAGACAAAGAGTTTTTCTCCTGACTTCAGAGGAGCTTCTTTCTGGGAGGGAGATAAATTTGTTGTTATTTAGTTGCTCAGTCCTGTCTGACTCTTTCTGACCCCATGGACTGTAGCCCACCAGGCTTCTCTGTCCATGGGATTCTCCAGGCAAGAACACTGGAGAGGGTAGCCATTGCCTTCTCCCGGGGATCATCCTAACCCAGAGATCCAACCCAAGTCTTCTGCTTTGGCAGGCAGATTCTTTACCACTGAGCCACCAGGGAAGTGCTAAAGTGCTTCTATGGCTGACTTGGGTACTCATTCTGCTTCGTTCCTGCCTGGTGCCCTTTGCCTCTTCAACAACAGCATCCTCTTCTTTTGGGGAGCAATCCTGCCCCCTCCTACCTCATGGTTTGTGGCAGGAAAGGTTAAAGGCAGGCTAAGCCTTAGACGTGTGTTGACTCATGACTCAGTGCTTCCCAATCAGAGTGCTTCCTGGGATTTTTCTGAATCAGAGCAATCCAACATGGAGACAACTTAACCTCCGAGGTACCTGGATTCCATGCACCATCTTCAGAAAACCAGCGCTCATCTGCAGGATGAAGCAGAAGGCATTGAAGGAAGGAAATGTACTGCTATTCACTGGCTTTCTGGTTTAGTTTACTTATAATGTTAAACTGCATCACTGCTTTCCAGATTTTAATTAATTCATCCAAAATAATTAGGATATTATTATACTTTCACATAATGCATTTTTAGCTTGCTTTCTGACATTTGTCTGTTTGGTTTTTTTTTTTAAGTGTCATTGGATTTGATTAAAAACAACCACCCTGAAACTTCCCTGGTGGTCCAGAGGTTAAGATTTTGCCTCCCAATGCAAGGAGTACAGGTTCAATCCCTGGTCAGGGAGCTAAAAATCCCACCTGTCTGGCAGCCAAAAAAAAAAAAAAAAAAACACATAAAGCAGAAGCTTTATGTTGTAACAAAATTTAATAAACTCTTAAAAAGTGTTCTTATCAAGGAAATCATTAAAAATAATAATAAAAACAACAACCCTGCTTCATGTGAGCTCCCTCTAAGATAATTTATAAATTTGTTTCTGCAAACACATACATAACACCTACCATGGGCCTGTGCTTCTCTGGGTGCTAAGAATAGAATGGGAAATTAAACCAGATTCAGCTCCTAGTGAGGAAGATCAGAACAATGAAAGAGACACGCACTGTCTTAATGGTATAAAAAAATAGGTTTGATATAGTCACAAATGCCAGGGAGGGACTCCGAGAAAATGGCACTAGAATTAGAAGTTCTTGGCATCCATTCCTACTCTAAATTTTATTTTTCTCCATTCCCTGAGGGAGGTGAAATGTCAAGCACTTCTTATCTCATGATGTCACTTAAGGAATAAAGAGTCGTTTGCCATGTCCTCTGCCTCCATCTTCCCTCTAAGGCTTGCTGCTTCTTTCAGCAGACTTGACACATCTAACTTGATTTTCTTGAGTTGGCTGAATGGCCACCGTCCCCTGATGAGCCATCTCTACTGATTCCCGGGGGACTTGAATTATGCCAGCAACTTCTCAGCGCTCAGCGGCTGTTCTTTGGGGATAAGGAACTGAACTACACCATCCTTCTCACTTTACTGCCTGTAGGGTTTCATCTTAGTTTCCAAGATACACCCATTGCTGGTGTATCAGTTAACTTTAAGAGTTAACTGATAACGAAAATGCTTCCCTAACACTCCTCCTGTTACAGTTCTAGGTACCAGACCTGGATGGACCACATAATCAAATATTTACTAGGTCTGAGGCAGCAGGACTAGTTATTAGAATAACAAGAAAGGCAGACATTATAGTTCATTACCTAGTTAAGCTGAGTCGAATATGACATGGTTTCAAATACTTTTGAAAGAGTGAGTGAGTGAAAGCCGCTCAGTCGTGTCCAGCTCTTTGCGATCCCATGTACTGTACAGTCCTTGGAATTCTCCAGGCCAGAATACTGGAGTGGGTAGCCGTTCCCTTCTCCATCAGATACTTTTAATTGCTTCTAAATAGATTACATATAGCTGTGAATAAACCACTAGTGTTCCTAGGTTGGCTAGGTGTTCTAAATAACCATCTTCCCATAATTTAATCCTGAATCTCTCCTGCCTCTTTCAACTTTCTTCTGTCTGTAAGATTCCTTCCAAGAAACCTCTTCAACTATCAACTAGATTCCCCCAAAATGGGCCCAGAAGGGACAGAGCAGTGAGGAAGCATGTATGTTTGAGGGCTTCCTTTGAACCAAACTCTGTGCTAGATATTTTAATAAAGTCCTCATATCACCACAAGAAGCACTTTCCTCATAAGATATTATTATGCCAGGCGTGCAGATGAGGAAAACAATACTTGGGCAAATTCCCCAGGCAGAGAGAGATGGAGATTACATCTGGGTCTGTTTAGCATCTAAACCTAAAACCTTGATTCTCAATACACAGCCCAGAAGGGTCACTTCCATTGGCTTTCTACAATTTAGCACTTAATCTCAACTACGTAACCTGCCTCTGTTTCACATATATTGCCTTTGTGTCTCCTAAAGAGTCTGTGTCTAGAAAACATCATATCTTACTTGCATACAGTTAGGCAGGATTCTCAGGGTTACTGGAGGTACAAAGTGTGATGAAGTGGGGAGAGAAGAAAACTTAAACCGATTCAGGGAGATGGTCTCCTGCGTTGGACAAGAAAACCCACACATAATGAAGTGACAGTGTTAGTTGCTCAGTCGTGTCCAACTCTTTGCGACCCCAAGAACTGTAGCCCAGCAGTGCATGGAATTCTCCAGGCAAGAATTCTAGAGGAGGTGGCCATTCCCTTCTCCAGGCGATCTTCCAGACCCAGGGATCAAACCAGGGCCTCCTGCATTGCAGGCAGTTTCTTTACCGTTTGAGCCACAAGTGGCTCCCCAGACCTTAAAGCAATTGTCATTATTAATAGGATATTCCGAGAGAAATTTGTCTTTCTTCATCATGTTCTGGGAAATCCCACTTTAGTATACTCATTTTTTTAAGTTTTCTCAACCTAGATCCCTTTGAATGAATCCCTTTATTTTAATCAATATGATTCTATGACTCTTATATTAACCCAAATTTTTAATACTAATCAGTGAAGCAATCCTACAGTTATAAATATTATCTCATGAAAATGAAGAAACTTTTTTTCATGGAAAATAATCATTTGACATATAATATTTGCATATTTACTTTTTTCCTGACTTAAAAATTAATTCCTTATAGCAGTCAAATTCATAGTCTTTCCCAAGAAACATATGTGTTTGAATTCAGCATCTCTGCTCAACTTGGTACAAGGTACACGACCTTGAACAAATTATTTCACCTCCCTAAACCTCCGTTTTCTTATCTAGAAAATGGAGGTGATGACATCTTTTTTCAGAGCCTCTTTAACTGTATATACCATACAGAATCTTTTAACATAACACTTAACACATAGAATTCGGTAAATCTTGGCAGACTCTGAAAAAAACTGTTGGTGGCAAAGCTTAAGGTTTGAGATTCCTGGTCATCTAAAATTTTGCCTCAAAGCTCATCATTCTGAATCTGTCATAACCACCATCAACACCCAGCGTGTGAAGTCTCAGTTCAGAGTCTCTAGATCATATTTAGTGATGAGTAACTAAGTGGTATTTGGTTTCCTTTGATTACATACACGCACACACATACACATAACATATTACACAAATATTTACTTAGCTCCTTCTGTGTGCAAAGTTTTACAGACAATAAAAAGATAAATCAGACATGTACCCTGTTGGCAGGATTTAAATTTAAGCAGGGGAAATAAAAAAACCATAAATCACTGGAATGTCAGGTTGAAATAGATAATAATAGCTACAATTTATTGGACAATTTCTGCCTACCTGGTATTTTTCGTTTGGCAGTTCTGTTTCAGAAATCAAGCTTTTTTTTTTTTTTTTTTTCCTGAGGGGAACTCTTTGTTTTCCCTCTCACATTCCCCATCTTGGTTAATACAAAAGGGATTTTCTCTGTCCCTTTGCACATTCCCACAGGTACTGGGAGAAGATACTAAAATACAAAAAAGGATGCTGAGGTACTAGGAAGAATGTTGAAGTGTAGACAGAAGGCGGGTGCCCCCACTTTCTCTCCATTCCCGTTCTCCTCAGTCTCCAAGACAACAAAGCACGTTTAATCCATTGGACCAAGTTACCATTGGCTGCCTGAAAAAATAAAATAAATTCCACCACCTAGGTCTCTCTCACTCTTTGTCTTGTGGGTCAATGTAAAAGAGGATGTTTTCTCTTACCTGCCATGTAAACCCTCTGGGAGGAGGACTAAAGGTCCACCTTCCACCTTTGTCTCTTCTAATTTTGGCAGTGCTTCTGCCTGTGTGACTTTTGTCTTAGCCACTAGAAACAAATAAATTATTCCATGTAACTATAATGTTTGATCTGTATATTTCAATACCACTACCACGTGGGAGGCAGCCTCGAAGACAGCAGAGAGGGTCAGTAGCCTGTCTCACCTTCAATATATTGAGCGTTTACTGAGCACCAGGAATTGGGCTGAGTGCTGTCTACACAGGATGCTGACAACAGCCCTGAAGTGAAGTGAAGTCGCTCAGTCGTGTCCGACTCTTTGCGACCCCATGGACTGTAGCCTACCAGGCTCCTCAATCCATGGGATTTTCCAGGCAAGAGTACTGGAGTGGGTTGTCATTTCCTTCTCCAGGGGAGCTTCCTGACCCGGGGATCAAACCCAGGTCTCCCACATTGTAGGCAGATGCTTTACCATCTGAGCTACCAGGGAAGCCCATTGAGGTGACTAATAAGAGGTTCCATTTGACCAAGGGAGGCTTCCCTGGTGGCTCAGATGGTAAAGAATCAGCGTGCAATGTGGGAGACTCAGGTTCGATCCCTGAGTCGGGAAGATCCCCTGGAGGAGGCATGGCAACCCACTCCAGTATTCTTGCCTGGAGAATCCCATGGACAGAGGAGCCTGGTGGGTTACAGTCTATGGGGCTGCACAGAGTCAGACACGACTGAGCAACTAACACACTTGATTGATCTCCAAGAGGACTACCACCACATCCTCCAACCCTGGCCCGGCGGTTTGGTTCAAAGGTGCAAATTGCAGAATAGAAAGGTGTACTGACAGTGCTTGAGGACACAGAATTCATAAACACATGATGAGATACACTGGCGAGAAGGGAGGCAGGGAAGAAGGGTAGAGGAAAGGTGAAGCTTTCAACTCCGACTCTTGCAAAACTTCTCTGTGATAAAGCGCTCTTGCTGTGAAACTTTTGGCTCCTCTGCAGATTTGTGACCAGAACTTCCAGGTGAAGGTCAATTCTGTTAAAGCTTTAAGTCTCCTCTGAGCACCTACAGCATTTTAGACAAAGCGTGTTGCTCTGAAGAGTGCATGTGATCATCTATAATAATATGCATCAGAGAATGAGCACTGGGCCACACCAGAGCTGTGGTCAGCAACGGTACTTAAGAAGAAAGTCTCCTGGAGCAGAGTGGGCACCCAATCCACTCCCTCCATCTCTCAGTATGCTCGGGAGAAGTCAGAACTGATGAGTTTCAACTCTGATTTTAAATATGCAAAGTAAACACAGGAATAATAACCATCTACAGTTCACTGAACAATCCCACGACTGCTATATTGATTCTCACCACAACCTTATGAGACCACTAGAGAAAATATAATCTATTTTTATTATTATTCTCAGAAGCTAGAGAGCATAAAGAAATTTTACAAGAATGCAGGCCTTTAAAGTGTTTGTTCAGGTCAGTTCAGTCACTAAGTCACGTCAACTCTGTGACCCCATGGACTGCAACACACCAGGCTTCCCTATCCATCACCAACTCCCAGAGCTTGTTCACACTCATATCCATCAAGTCAGTGATGCCATCCAACCATCTCATCCTCTGTTGTCCCCTTCTTCTCCTGGCTTCATTCTTCCCCAGCATCAGGGTCTTTTCCAATGAGTCAGTTCTTCACATCAGGTGCCAAAAATATTGGCGTTTCAGCTTCAACATCAGTCCTTCCAATTGAATAGTCGGACTGATTTCCTTTAGGATGGACTGGTTGGATCTCCTAGCAGTCCAAGGGACTTTCAAGAGTCTTTTCCAACACCACAGTTCAAAACCATCAATTCTTCAAAATGCAGCTTTCTTTATAGTCCAACTCTCACATCCATACATGATCACTGGAAAAACCATAGCTTTGACTAGACGGACCTTTGTTGGCAAAGTAATGTCTCTGCTTTTTAATATGCTGTTTAGGTTGGTTATAGGTTTTCTTCAAAGGAGCAGTCATCTTTTAATTTCATGGCTGCAGTCACCATCTGCAGTGATTTTGGAGCCCAAAAAATAAAGTCTCTCACTGTTTCCATTGTTTCCCCATCTATTTGCCATGAAATGATAGGACCAGCAAGAATCCCTCAGAAGAAATGGAGTAGACATCATAGTCAACAAAAAACTCTGAAATGCAGTAGTATTTGGATGTAATCTCAAAAACAACAGAAAGATCTCTGTTCGTTTCCAAGGCAAACCATTCAATATCACACTAATCCAAGTCTATGCCCCTACCAGTAATGCTGAAGAAGCTGAAGTTGAACGTGCTATGAAGACCTAAAAACCTTCTAGAACTAACACCCAAAAAAGATGTCCTTTTCATTATAGGGGACTGGAATGCAAAAGTAGGAAGTGAAGAAATACCTGGCGTAACAGGCAAATTTGGCCTTGGAGTACAGAATGAAGCAGGGCAAAGGCTAACAGAGTTTTGCCAAGAGAACATACTGGTCATAGCAAACACCCTCTTCCAACAACACAAGAGAAGACTCTGCTCTACACATGCACATCACCAGATGGTCAACACCGAAATCAGATTGATTATATTCTTTGCAGCCAAAGATGGAGAAGCTCTATACAGTCAACAAAAACAAGACTAGGAGCTGACTGTGGCTCAGATCATGAACCCCTTAATGCCAAATTCAGACCTGAATTGAAGAAAGTAGGGAAAACCACTAGACCATTCAGGTATGACCTAAATCAAATCCCTTACAACTATACAGTGGAAGTGACAAATAGATTCAAGGGATTAGATCTGATAGACAGAGGACCTAAAGAACTATGGATGGAGGCTCCTAGCATTATGCAGGAGGCAGGGATCAAGACCATCCCCAAGGAAAAGAAAAGCAAAAAGGCAAAATGGTGGTCTGAGGAGGCCTTACAAACAGCTATGAATAGAAGAGAAGCAAAAGGCAAAGGAGAAAAGGAGGGATATGCCCATTTGAATGCAGAGTTCCAAAGAATAGCAAGGAGAGATAAGAAAGACTTCTTCAGCAATCAATGCAAAGAAATAGAGGAAAACAATAGAATGGGAAAGACTAGAGATCTCTTCAAGAAAATTAGAGATACCAAGAGGCTATTTCATGCAAAGATGGGTATAATAAAGAACAGAAATGATATGGACCTAATACAAGCAGAAGATATTAAGAAGAGGTGGCAAGACTACACAGAAAAACTACACAAAAAGATCTTCATGACCCAGATAATAACGATGGTGTGAGCACCAACCTAGAGCCAGACATCCTGGAATGTGAAGCCAAGTGGGCCTTAGGAAGCATCACTACGAACAAAGCTAGTGGAGGTGATGTAATTCCAGTTGAGCTATTTCAAATCCTAAAAGATGATGCTGTGAAAGTGCTGCACTCAACATGCCAGCAAATTTGGAAAATTCAGCAGTGGCCACAGGACAGGAAAAGGTCAGTTTTCATTCCAGTCCCAAAGAAAGGCAATGCCAAAGAATGCTCAGACTACTGCACAATTTCACTCATATCACACGCTAGTAAAGTAATGCTTAAAATTCTCCAAGCTAGGCTTCAACAATATGTGAACTGTTAACTTTCAGATGTTCAAGCTGAATTTAGAAAAGTCAGAAGAACCAGAGATCAAATTGCCAACATCCGTTGGATCATAGAAAAAGCAAGAGAGTTCCAGAAAAACATCTATTTATGCTTTATTGACTATGCCAAAGCCTTTGACTCTATGGACCACAACAAACTCTGGAAAATTCTTAAAGAGATGGGAATACTAGACCACCTGACCTGCTCCTTGAGAAATCTGTATGCAGGTCAAGAAGCAACAGTTATAATGGGACATGGAACAACAGACTGGTTCCAAATAGGAAAAGGAGTTCATCAAGGCTGTATATTGTCACCCTGCTCATTTAACTTCTATGCGGAGTACATCATGAGAAACACTGGGCTGGAGGAAGCACAAGCTGGAATCAAGATTGCCAGGAGAAATATCAATAACCTCAGATATGTAGGTAACACCACCCTTATGGCAGAAAGCAAAGAAGAACTAAAGAGCCTCTTGATGAAAGTGAAAGACAAGAGTGAAAAAGTTGGCTTAAAACTCAACATTCAGAAAACTAAGATCATGGCACCTGTTCCCGTCATTTCATGGCAAATAGATGTGGAAACAGTGACACACTTTATCTTTTTGGGCTCCAAAATAACAGCAGATGGTGACTGCAGCCATGAAATTAAAAGTCACTTGCTCCTTGGAAGAAAAGTTATGACCAACCTAGACAGCATACTAAAAAACAGAGACATTACTTGGCCAACAAAGGTTGGTCTAGTCAAAGCTATGGTTTTTCCAGTAGTCTTGTATGGATATGAGAGTTGGACTATAAAGAAAGCTGAGCGCAGAAGTGTTGATGCTTTTGAACTGTGGTGTTGGAAAAGACTCTTGAAAGTCCCTTGGACTGCAAGGAGATCCATCCAGTCCATCCTAAAGGAAATCAGTCCTGAATATTCTTTGGAAGCATTGATGCTGAAGCTGAAACTCCAGTATTTTGGCCACTTAATGCAAAGAACTGATTCATTCGAAAAGACCCTGATGCTGGGGAAGAGTGAAGGTGGGAGGAGAAGGGGACGACAGAGAATGAGATGGTTTGATGGCATCACCGACTCAGTGGACATGAGTGTGAGTAAACTCCAGGAGTTGGTGATGGAGAGTGATGCCTGGCATGCTGCAGTCCATGGGGTCACAAAGAGTCAGACATGCCTAAGCTACTGAACTGACTGAACTGATAGGACCAGATGCCATGATCTTAGTTTTTTGAATGCTGACTTTTAAGCCAGGTTTTTCAATCTCCTCTTTCACTTTTATCAAGAGGCTCTTTAGTTCTTTCTGCCATAAGGGTGGTGTCATCTGCATATCTGAGATTATGGATATTTCTCCCAGCAATCTTGATTCCAGCTTGTGCTTCATCCAGCCTGGCATTTTGCATGATGTACCTTGCATATAAGTTAAATAAGCAGGGTGACATTATACAACGTTGACATACTCCTTTCCTGATTGGAACCAGTCTGTTGCTCCCTGTTCCCCCGTTCTAACTGTCGCTTCTTGACCTGCATACAGATTTCTCAGGAGGCAGGTAAGATGGTCTGGTATTCTCACCTCTTGAAGAATTTTCCACAGTTTGTTTGATCTACACAGTGAAAGGCTTTGGCGTAGCAGAAACAGATGTTTTTCTGGAATTCTCTTGCTTTTTCTATGATCCAACGGATGTTGGCAATTTGATCTCTGATTCTTCTGCTTTTTCTAAATCCAGCTTGAACATCTGGAAGTTCATGCTTCACGTAGTGTTGAAGCCTGGCTTGGAGAATTTTGAGCATTACTTCACTAGTGTGTGATATGAGTGAAATTGTGCAGTAGTCTGAGCATTCTTTGGCATTGCCTTTCTTTGGGATTGGAATTAAAACTGACTTTTCCTGTCCTGTGGCCACTGCTGAGTTTTCCAAATTTGCTGGCATATTGAGTGCAGCACTTTCACAGCATCATCTTTTAGGATTTGAAATAGCTCAACTGGAATTACATCACCTCCACTAGCTTTGTTTGTAGTGATGCTTCCTAAGGCCCACTTGACTTCACATTCTAGGATGTCTGGTCTGGGTGGGTGAGTGATCACACCATCATTATTATCTGGGTCATGAAGATCTTTTTGTGTAGTTCTTCTGTGTAGTCTTGCCACCTCTTCTTAATATCTTCTGCTTGTATTAGGTCCATACCATTTCTGTCCTTTATTGTGCCCATCTTTGCATGAAATTTTCCCTTGGTATCTCAAATTTTCTTGAAGAGATCTCTAGTCTTTCCCATTCTATTGTTTTCCTGTATTTCTTTGCATTGATCACTGATCAAAGTGGTAGAGTCAGTGTCTAAATTGATTCCATAATTTTTAGTGAAAAAGTTCATGCAAACTAACTGAAAATTGCAATTATGCCTGTTGTGCTGTCCTACCTTTGCGTGTAGATAACCAAGATTGCATTAAGAACAAATAGTGGTGGACTTCCCTGGTAGCTCAGGGGTAAAGAACCCGCCTGCCAATAGACGAGTTCAGTCCCTGGTCCAGGAAGAGTCCGCATGCCCAGAGTGACAAAGCTCATGAGCCACAACTATTGAACCTTTGCTGGAGAGCCCAGGAGCTGCAACTACTGAAGCCCGAGAGCCCTAGAACCCGTGATCCACACCAAGAGACTCCACCGGAATGAGAAACCCGTGCACCACACTAGAGGGTAGCTTCTGCTCACTGCAACTAGAGAAAGCCCGTGTACCAACAAAGATGCAGTGCAGCGAAATTAATCAGTTAATTAACTACTTGGTTAATTAAAAAAGAACAAATCACAGGTACTAAGTACATGGAGGAAGGTGTAGAAAGGGTGTCTTAACGCTCAGTGAGAGTTGGGTTTGTAGGATGCCCTGCGTCTTCCTCAGTTGACTTTGTAGAATCAACGTCTGACTCTGCACCCTGAGGCCTGGAGAGGCAGCAGGAGGCGGTGTGGCTGACAACATTAGCTCCTGATATGAGCAATCGGAGCCTTCCCAGAGCCCCGGGATGCGCCTCTGACAGTGGTGTTCTCTTCACAGGCTGCTGTGGGAGCGTGGCCGGCTTCCCCACACTTCATTAACCACGCTTCTATTTCTGCCTTTTGTCTTGTTTCCATTCAGCGTCAGAACAGATGCTCACCCTGGGGTCAGAGGCATTTGTCAGAGTCACAGTCAGAAACACCTCTGTCTTCGTGTAGAGGACTTTTTCTTTTGGGGTTCCCTGGCCAAAGTGGAGCCATCTGGGTTTCCTGATGGAAGAGGGGGTGACAGTGGGGCCTTTTTTTCTAAACACTCACAGGCTATGATGTTGCCTTCCTTGCTTCCTTCCTCTCCCCCTCCCTGCCTTGCTTCCTTCCATCTTTCCTTCCTTCCGTTCTTCCCCTCGTTCATGCCGGAGCATAAAGGTAAGTGAAATTTACCTCTCCTCAAGTTCCCAATAGTTAACTGGGGAAGACAAGTACATCAGAATGAATGATCACAGTGACAGCCTGATAACAGAGGTGTGCCCAGCACGCTAGGCAGAAGCTCAGAAAAAGGAGGTCTCGACTCCCACCAGGAAGACCAGGAGGGTACAAGAAGGAGAGACATCCCGTTAGATGGTGCAGGTGTGTGTGAGAGACACAGGAAGGTGGAATGCACACGTGGGTCCATGTACCATGGGAAGACCTGGAGCGTTAGCCTGGAGCTGGTGGTTTTATGGAGAACAGCCACATCGGGCATGAGTTACAGGAAAATGATTCTGGTGTCAGTGGAGACAGTGGGTTGGAATCGAGTGAGACAGGAACGGGGGCCTGTAGACACTGGGATGGATGCAAGTCAATGAGGGTGGACAGAGCAGGGTTATTTCCCATAGACTTCCCAGACCCTGAAAAGGCTATTACTACTTATTCCCCCATACCCTTAGCTATGATTCAAAGGTATATATAAATACAGTATTAAGACATAAATTAGAAAAAAACTATATCCATGGTGAAATTAAAATGTCTTTCTGGGTTTTTATATGAAGTAGATAATTTTGTACAACCTCATTGAAGTCGAACTTTTCTCATTTCCTTTTTTGAGCCCTGCCTTAGATTCCCTACGTGTGAGCAGAGTTGATGTGTGAAGAGAAGAGGTCCCTGGCGAGGACTCACAGATCACAGCCTCAAATGTCACAGCCTGCCATCGGCATCAGAGGTCCGGCCTCCCCCTCCCAGGCACGCAGGCTTGGGTAGTGAGTTCTGAACCCCAGGCTGGAGGGGCGTGGTGCGGCTGCTTTGTAAGTCTGGAACCTCAGCCTGTCTAATGGTGGAAAAAATACATGGGATATCTGTGTACAGGCATGTGCAACAAGGGTGTGAACTGGTCTGGCTCAGTTAACGTTCAGTCACTAGCCGTTGTTAATGTGATGTGGGTACAAGCTCACTCTTGGCTCTTGAAATGGCTCCTTGTGCTTCGTGGGGATTTCATCAAAAGCAAGGGGGTGGAGGGATCCTTTGGTGAAGGCAGCTAGATAAGCACAGAGGAGAGGGTGGAGGATATGACTACAATCCAGGAGAGGGACGGTGGCAGCTCCTGGGGGGCTGACAAGAGCATTACTCCAAACCGCAGTCCCCTGAAGGAGAGACCAAGGCTCTGACCCACAAGCCAGGCTTCCCTAAACGCTGGATTGTTTGAGTTTCTGGCTCTTGTGAGATGACTTGAGATAAAGGAAATGCCTTCCCCATCACCTCCCTGCACTCCGAAACACAACTGCCCTGCTCCATTCCTACTCACATCCGAGGCTGCAGGAATTCAGGTCACACAAGGATCCAGAACTTAATTCCTAGGATGGGAGCAGCATATCTTTTCCATACTGAGGCCAAGACCTCTCACCCCATCTCAGATAACAGCGATGTGCATGCATGCATGCTCAGTCCCTCGGTCATGTTCGATTTTTTGTGACTGCGTGGACTGTAGCCTACCAGGCTCCTCTGTCCATGGGATTCTCCAGGTAAGAATACTGGAGTGGGTCGCCATGCCCTCCTCCAGGGGATCTTCTCAACCCAAGAATCGAACCCACATCTCCTGCATTGGCAAGTGGATTTTTTACCACCAAGTTACCTGGGAAACCCCTAATATTGAAGTAAGAGCTCTTAATTTATTCATTTTGAATCGTGACTCAGATCACTTTGGTTCTGGTCTCTCTCTCTGTCTCTGGGTCTGTCTGCTTCTCCTTCTATCCCTTATATCCCCTCACTTCTGTGTCTGTTCTCAGTATAAAATTGTTTGCATTTCTTAAAAAGGGGCCATGCTCTTACCCGACCTTATGGTGATCAAGTCTTCCTCCTTTTCCATAGCTATTTGTTCTTTAAATCTGACACCACATCCTCCAGGAAGCCCCTCTAACCCTTCCCAGGCTGGATTAGCTCCTTTGCACTGCACCTTTATAACCAAGTGGGACCCCGTGGAGTCTTTCTAGGACAGACCTCCATATCCTCAGCCTGCCTTTTGTTTATTGAAAATGGTTAGGCCCCTAGGCCTTCCCTCAGTTCCAAAGAATAAACTTAATCATGAAAGTGAGGAAAATGTAGAAACAAAGGAAAACGGTCAAGCAAGACAAAATGATAATTGTTTAGCCGTTAAATAAAATCAAGGCCCTTTAGTTCTCCTTCAAAGACTATAGATGATATTTTGAGCCATATTTTTGAGCTGTTTTTCAGATTCAGAAACTCCCCCAGGTGGAAGAAGTTAACTGCGCACTGAGCACCAGCACATAGAACTTAGACCAATTGGAATCAGAGGGTTGATGATGCTGACGCTCACTTACCTTGCCACCAACCAATCAGAAGAATGCTGTCAACTTAAAAAATATTCACAGCCTAGAAGTTGAGACTTTTGCTGTATTTGGCAGAAATTTTTAGGGCTTAAGCCTGGGAGCGGAGAAGGCAATGGCACCCCACTCCAGTACTCTTGCTGGAAAATCCCATGGAAGGAGGAGCCTGGTGGGCTGCTGTCTATGGGGTCGCACAGAGTCGGACACGACTGAGCAACTTCACTTTCACTTTTCACTTTCATGCATTGGAGAAGGAAATGGAAACCCACTGCAGTGTTCTTGCCTGGAGAATCCAAGGGACGGGGGAGCCTGGTGGGCTGCCATCTATGGGGTCACACAGAGTTGGACACGACTGAAGTGACTTAGCAGTGGCAGCAGCAGCAGGCCTGGGAGGCAGTATCTCAAGTAACCCTGAGAGAACTGCTCCGAGGAGGTGAGGGGAGGACCGAGGTTACATAGAAGTTTTGCAACAAAGGTCGAGTAGTCTGAACATCAAAAGATTATTGGTAATTAAAGAAAACCAGGTATTCCAAGTTAAGGAATTTAGCACTTTTCTATGTATGTGTGTTAGTCACGCAGTTCAGTTCAGCTCAGTCACTCAGTGGTGTCCGACTCTTTGTACTCAGTCGTGTCCAAACTTTGCGACCCCATGGACTGTAGTCTGTCAGGCTCCTCTGTCCATGGGATTTTCTAGGTAAGAATACTGCAGTGGGTTGCCATTCCCATCTCCAGTATATCTTTCCGACCCAGGGATCGAACCCAGGTCTCTTGCATTGCAGGCAGTTTCTTTACCACAGAAAGAGAAACCCCCTTTCCTGTGTATAGGAAGATGCAAGAGTCTGGGCTGTCTGAAATCATTCTTTTCATATGTATCTCCGCTATCTGGGACCAGTATCCTGTTCTCACATCCTGAGCTTCCTTTCCTCAGAGTTCATCGTAGGGAGAGGCTCTAGTCTGATGGCTGCTATACAGCAGGTCTTCTCCTTCCTGAATTCCCTTTGACAGTGGAGGGCTGCAATTACTGATGCCTGTGACATCTTTGTTTACTGATAAGGCAGAAAATATTCCATTTCTCAATTTCCACAAGCTGATCACAGTCAACCACTCCCCTTCTTGCTTGATGCCCTGAAATAAAGGTGCACTTTCCTTCACTACAATCATGTGTCAGTAGATTGATTTTATTGTGCAAGGGCAAGTGGACCCAGGGAGCTTCCCTGGTGGCTCAGAGGTAAAGAATCTGCCTACAATGCAGGAGACACAGGTTTGAACCTGGGTGGGGAAGATCCCCTGAAGAAAGGAATGGCAACCCACTCCAGTATTCTTGCCCAGAGAATCCCATGGACAGAAGAGCCTGGTGGGCTACAGTCCATGGGGTTGCAAAGAGTCAGACATGACTTAAGTCACTGAGCTTGCACATATGATGCAACTGGACCCAAGATTAGTTCCATAAACTTGGAACACAAAAGGACAGCAGTTCTGAGGGGTCATTCTGCGTAGGCTCACAGGCCCCTGGTCAGCAGCAGCTCTTGGATCCTGTCCAGCAGCTGCCCAAGCATCTTTGTCTCAGCAACAGCCCCAGATACTGACCAATGACCAGATATCACTGGCTTATAGTGCTTTCAGTTCTGTATCAAAAAAAATAAAACAGAAACAAGGCTCTAGCCTTAGTCTGGTCTGGTCTGGTGTGGTCTTCTGGACATGTCCTGGTAAGTAACGAGGTTCAAGTGTAAGAATACTGCCTTGATATTATCTTGCTTTCTTGGACAGCAAACTCCATGCAACTCTGTTGTAAAAATCCTTAATTTTGTTCCTGCCACTAGAATGGGAGTTTCTTGAAGGAATTTTTTATTTTAATATATCACTGATGGTAAAACACAACCTTAGTTTAATAACAATGTTTTGCTGATTAAAAAAAAAATCCTTCCATGAGAAATATAAGTATTGATTATAAAACACACTCCAATTTCATAACACTAAGACGGAAAACAATGTGTAACTTTATACTGAGAAAACACGGTTTGCTCATGCAAGTCTTTCTTCTTAGCACCTGGCACGTAAATTTGAGGCTGTAAATGTCCTCAAAGGTCCATGCACTGGTCTTCATTTTCCCCAGCACCCACACAGCTAGGGGATGTCACATGACTCTGTCCTCCCGTGCAACACAAGCAGAAACAATGGGCCAATTCCAGGGAGAGATGGTTCTGGCTAATCTAGACTTTTCCACACTCCCATTCATGAGACTGGAAATGAGGCCCCCGAGGTGGTGGTGTCAGTTACAAGTTAGACGCGATTTGGGTCTCTGCTTCACCACATTCAACCCACACAGGACTATGGGGGAAGCAAAAGTAAACCTTTGCTGTGTTAAGCCACGGAGGTTTCATGTTGCTTCAGACCGTTGTTGTTGCTGTTACTACACCATAGTCTATATTTTCTTTATTATACCCATTGGGCTTCCCAGGTGGCTCAGTGATGAAAGTATCCACCTGTAATGCTGGAGACACAGGAGATGTGGGTTCAGTTCCTGGCTCTGGAAGATCTCCTGAAGAAGGAAATGGCAACCTGCCGGGAGCCAGCATGAGGAACTCCGCCCGTGGCAAAGGTCATGAGAAAGGAGGCTTGGCATACGCAAAGGCGGGATCGAGCCTCAGGAGTCCCCCTGGAAATTCTCGAGCATCTACCCCCAAAACCAGAGTCTGCCTACTTTCTGCTTTGTGCTCGCACCTACACCTCTGACTTTACAGGGGGCTGTCCCCCACTACCTCTCTCTGGAAAAAAAAGAGTTAACTTACAGCTCCAGTTAATAAAGTTCCTGGGTGTGATAGTGTTTCAACCTACAAACTCCTTTGGAAGTCCTCTAGCCTCCCTGAATAGGTTTTTCCAGCCACATGTGATTGCTCAGAGCCTCCCAGCTGTGAGAGGCATGAGATGTTCTAAACTGTCTAAATACAGATTCCTTTGAGCGGTTAAAAGATTGATTAGAAATTGTATTGGTGAAGGGTTTTTCACTTGTTGGGCCAATGTTTGCTGCTATGTTTCCATATCCCTTACCTGCTGTGTCCCTGGCAGTGTATTGATTAATATAATTGGTGTAAGTAGTAGCTTTAATGTTTGTAACCTGGGGCCCTTGAGTTAATTCTTTTTCTTGTTATAGCCCACCACACCTTTGCCCTATAGGAATGCAACTTTATCTAATGCTTTTGGAGGGTGGCGCCTGACTAATCACCTTTAGAGAAAAAATAAGTTTTCTGAAGAAAGGGTCTTAAAATGTTAACAGGCCTCCAGGCCAGAAGATGATGCAAATCACCTAAACTTTTGCATATGATAAGTTTGCAGGAAGAAAGCCTGGCTTACTGCATGACTCTACCCCTTCCCCCATTATCCTCTATGCATAACTTAAGGTATAAAAACTACTTCGGAAAATAAAGTGCGGGCCTTGTTCACTGAAGCTTGGTCTCCCCATGTCATTCTTTCTCTCACCTTCTGGCTGAATTATTCAGCCTCTTTTCTCCACTGAATTTCCTCACTGAGCTATCCTTATTTAACCACTCTTTATATCCTTAATTAACGTTTAATTAAGCAATTGTTTCCTGATCCTCGCCAACACCTTCCCCACTTCGAATTCCCTGGATCCACCGGGGCTGGACCCCGGCAGCAACCCACTCCAGTATTCTTGCCTGGAGAATCCCATGGACCAAGGAGTCTGACGAACTACAGTCCACGGGGTCACAAAGAATCGGACATGACTGAGCAATTAAACCACCACCACCATATATTTTCTTTATTAATAACATAGGTCAAAACAAGTGTGTTATAAATATCTGCTTGAATCCTAAAATCAGACAATCAACTGCTATGTTAAGGACAAATGAAGAACGGTCATGATTTAGTTTTAGAAGCTGAAAAATCATGTGCAAAAGTGAAGAGCTTTTCTTTCATGAATACAACTGCTGATGTGTTCCACACCGTCTATTTTAATTCTCAGAGCATCTCCAATGACGTCATCTCCTGGTGCAGGTGAAGAGTTTGTTCTTCAGAGAATTTAAGAGTCTTGTTCAAAACTCTACATGTGCAGCTAGTTAGGTGGTGGAGCCCAGATTCCCAACCTACCCTTCCATGTAAAGCCCATGCAGATTCCCAACTCTTCTGCAAAAAAAAAAAAAAAAAAAAGAGAGAGAGAGAGAGAAGGTGTTGGTGGCACGGCAACACTTGGGGTCATCAGGAGTGCCAGCTGTGTGCACAGGAAGGAAACTTACACATGAGGAGAGGGTCCAGATCAAAATGTCCACACTGCTCAGCAGGGAGATGATGGCTCAGCATCTCTCATGAAAGGGGCTGAGAGTGAAGTACAGAATTATTATAGTTAAGTATAGAACTATGGTGTTTGATGGAGAAGGAAATGGCAGCCCACTCCAGTGTTCTTGCCTGGAGAATCCCAGGGACGGCGGAGCCTGGTGGGTTGCCGTCTATGGCGTCGCACAGAGTCGGACACGACTGAAGCGACTTAGCAGCAGCAGCAGCAGCAGCGTGGTGTTTGAGTCAGCCTGCTTTGCTCGAGCCCCGATCCCACCCACTATGAGCTGTGTTATCCCCAAAATGCAGATCTTTTTTATGTAAAATGAAATTAATACATCTACTTAATCATGCTGCTGTGAGGACTAAGGTAGGTGTTTCATGTGAACCAGCCAAAAGAGACTGCTACCTAGTGAGCCCTCAGGAGAAGTTACCTAGTAATCATGCTGTTAGTATAAACAGGAAGTGTAGGGCACCAGGCTTGTGTGTACCAGGGGATAGACCCAGCATGTGCAGTCAGGTTTCCAAGGAAATGGCATTTAAAATAAGATCTGCTGGGACTTAAGAATCTGCCTAACCAATGCAGGGGATACAGGTTCAATCCCTGGTCAGGGAACTAAGATCTCACATGCTGTGGAGCAACTAAGCCCGAACACTACAACTACAGAACCGCTGTGCCACAGCTAAGCTCTGATGCAGCCAAAAATAAACATTTTCTAAAATAAAGTAAAAAACAAACAAACAAACAAAAAAATCTAGTAAGACCTGGAGAAAGTGTGAGGATTACTTAGGTGAAGAGTTCTGGACAAGTTTCCTAGAGCACTCCAAGGAGAGAGGATGTCATAAACAATAACTCAGGCACCAGAAATATCGGTGCAAATGAAAGACACAGAGCTAAGTAGGGGCAAGGTAATGAAGAGAATTTGAAGCTCAGTTACAGACTTTAGAATGTATCCTTTGTGCAAGACAAGTCCCTGAAAGGCTAGAAACTTTCCTTATCTAGTTGGCATCTGATTGGATTTTTCCAAGCTCAGGAGGCTGCTGATTCCTGGTTTCAAGAGTTCTGTCACTCAAGCATATAAGGCATGACAGTATATCTCCAAATCGTATCCCCAGATTTGACCACATCCTTTTCTCCGTGACCATGAAGCTAACACACTTTCTTCTTGGATTTCCAAACCAACCTCCCAAACTGCTTTCCCCCACGCAACACCTCCACCCCAACCAGCTTAATGCCCTGCACTCAGCAAACACAGTAATCTCCCTAAAGCATGATCAGATTATGTCATCCCTTGAATAAAACCACTGAATCATTTTCCCTTCTACTTAGGAAAAAAAAAAATCCAAAATCCTTACCCTGCTTTACACAGTCCTACATAATAAACTAAATTCTCCTTTTTGTTTTTAACCTTTTCAGTTTCCATTTGAAAACCTGTTTCTCAAGGAGACTTTTTCTGAAAACTCTAGGTAAGACAGTGCTGGATCTTTCATCTCCACAGAATAAAATTTATTTCCCTCTGTATATAATTCCTGGTATCATTTTAGGAGATTTTATCAGTATCTAGACCTATCCCTGAATTCATTTGTCTACGTGTTTGTCATTTGTCTTCCCTCTCTGGTAGATAAATTCTGTTGGGAATTTCCTCTGTTTCATCTGCCCCCATGTCCTCAACACGTGGAGGAATTTATGGCCAAAATTAGAGAGGAAATTTTAGTTTGGTTACCCACTAAGTAGGTAATTCTTCTAATCAACATTTAGGTCCCCAGGTTGTTTTGTTCACCTTTATGTTCGTCTTAAACCTTCATGCACCACAAGACTATGAGACAATGAAGCTCTGATCAGTCTAAATTCCAGACCTTCTTGGATCTGAATTCATCTGACTATTACTGCTACTTCTAACCATCACCATCACCACTACCAACATCACCATCTCCACCATCATCACCAACATCACCACCATCATCTCCATTGTCCCCACCAGCAATGTTTATCAGCACAAGCAACACCACCATTCTACAATAATAGCTGCTTCTATCAAACACATTTTATGTGCCAGACATTCTGCCACTTTCTTATTTAACCTTCACAATGAGAGCAAGTTGACACCATTTTCTTTATTTTTCAGATGGAGAGACAGCAGCTCAGAGTTCAGAAAATTCAAATGAGTTGTTCAAAATGACATAGCTGAGATGTGAGGGAGTGGGTTTCAAATCTAGCTCTTCTTGAACCCAAAGGCAGTGCTTTCCACAAGGAAAGTCTACTCTCTGGTTTTATCCCAGATTTTCTCATTTCGTGACCATTGACTGGATCTTCAGAATTCCAGTTTATCATGACCTTTTGGATTTTTTTAAAATTCATTTCATCCTACTCTTCTTTCCTGCAAGGACTGTGGCTTGGAATTGACAACTGGCTTCTGTGGTCTCATCCACCCTGGACAGAGTCCCAAGTTCACTCTAATTCTCATTCCAAGTAGAAAACATGAGAATGTTTGTATAACTGGATTGGTGAAATCAAGTTATTAAGACAAATTCAGTGATGGTCTCTCAGGGTCCACATGTGGTCTTTTGTTGTCTACACTAAGTGCTGACTCTCTTGATTTTAATACAGAAGATTGAAGCTCAGACAATCCAATATCTTGATGGGCACATCCATCAGAACTGGCGACTGGCACAAGCCTGCCTGCCAATTCCTTTGCAAAGATTTCTTAATAGAAATTAAGAGATCTTCTTGAAATGAGCATGATGGGATGGTGCTTTTTGCTCTCATCACATTAACCACATTAGAGCCTGGTGCATTAAGCCTTGCTTTTGGAATTACATTAGTAATAAGCCAAAGAGCTGCAGATTTGAGTTAAATCTTTGACATCTCAAGAGATAAAAAAAATAGAAAAACATGCCTCACATTTTCTCTCCCTTGTCAGATAAATTGGTATTCTGTTGATCTTGTTTTTGAAATATCTTGCATTTCAAGCCATTAGAGAGAGAAAACACTTATTTGTCATCACTTTCCTATGATGCTTAGATGTGCACTGCCAAGAATGATTTTTCGGACATGATCCAGCCCCGTGAGGATTGCTATTCGTGTTAATTAGCATGTGACAGCTTGGGTTCCTCCAGAGGACCTCCCGATTCATATGGCTTATTTAAGGCAAGGAGAGACAAATCTACTGTGCAGCCAGTGGCTATGGACCTAACATTTCCTCTGCATGACCCCTTGCTCTAAGTGGTTTTATAAGATGTTTATGGTAGATGTGGTCAAGTGTGTTTTTGTGTGGTCAGGCTCCTTTCTCAACACCCATAGAGACTATCACTTCTCTGCAATTTTTAAATCCGAAATTCTGAAGGCTTCTTTATAAGCATTTTGCAGTAAAACGTTACCTGACTCGACAGGAGGCTTTTTTCAGTCTTTATCCCTCTAGTGTGGATGGGTTTGTTGGCTAGTGCATAAATATCTATACTTCTTGTCCCTGACCCCACTGAGGACATGACCTTTCTAAAAATAAAGGAAAGAAAGAAAGTGGAAGGAAAGAGGGAGAGAGGGAAAGAGGAAAGAAAGAAGAGAGGGGGGAATTCAAAAGCACAGGCTCGAAAGCTTCCAGATATTGACTGAGAAACGGTGCTTCTACGTTGGTGGTACTGTATGGATATAGATTAATATTAAACCCTGAGTTCCATTGGTAGATCCATGACCATATGCCAAGTTGGTAAAAACCCCAACTTTGTCTTGGGTCTCCAGGCAACCTCTCCTCTCTTCCCTGTCAACATAGAAAACCTCCTTTGTTCTCCATAACCTGAAAGTCTCACCATATTGCAAATCCCAAATTCACTCCCCGGTGATGTATTTCCTAACACAGGAATTGGCACCACTCTCCCGAGTGTGATGCAGGCACCTTTATCACATTCAAACTTTGACTTATAGTTAATTGCATGTCTCGCACACTTGACTGTAGAGTTTATTTATTCATGCAATGACTCACGTTTTAATGCCAGCCTTATACTTGGTAATTTTAATATTTTTTTTTTCCAATTAATCATTGCAGAAACCTTGGTTACACTTATCAATGCTTCAATTTTCACAGAAGAAAACTGAAAACTGAGGCTCAGAGAGTTTAATCAACCTGTTTAATGGCATGCAGCTTATAAATTGTACATTTAGGATTTTAACCCAGGTCTTTCTGACCCAAAAGCCCATGGTTTGTGGATTCTACACAGTGTTTGGGGGACATATTGTCCTGTTTGCTTTGTTTTGATCATGATGTAGTACATTATTAAAGTGGTTTTTAAATAGGTAGTTAGACATATTGCTCATTGCTTCCATTAGATGTCTCAGAGGAACACAGAGATCTCCTGCATAACTGCCTGATACAGTTAAGGAATTATGTCCTGTTCTTAGAGTTTGACCAATTGTTTCCTGTACTGACCTTGTTTGTTGACTTTTCTTTTTAATGCACGTCCTAAAAAAAAAAGATACTAGCTAAAGCAGAATGCTGCTTAAACACAAGAGAATGTATTATTTTTAATTTGAAGGATAACTTTATGACTGGCTACTCCAACAGTCAGCTGTAAGATCTCAGACCCTGCTCAGTCAGGGGCTTATATTTCCCCAGGCACCCCACCACCTAAGCTGCAGTACAATTGCCATGAATCTATTGTTCATCCTCTAGGATACAGTCAAGAAAGGGAATATAAAACTTTCTGTTAATCCAACCTGATTGCTTGTGAGGTTAATTTCCACAAGGAGTGTGCATGTTCAGTCATGTCTGACTCTTTGTGACCCCATGGACTGTAGCCCCCCAGGTTTCTCTGTCCATGGGATTCTCCAGGCAAGAGTACTGGAGTGGGTTGTTATTTCCTTCTCCAGGGCATCTTCCTGACCCAGAGGTCAAACTCACATCTTCTGAATCTCCTGCACTGGCAGACAGATTCTTTACCACTGAGCCACTTATGGGAAGCCCCATAAGAATACTGGCGCCAAGTGCTGTTTCTTTCTCCAGAGGCTCTTCCAGACCCAGGGATCGAACCTGCGTCTCCCATATTGGCAGTTGGATTCTTTACCACTGAGCCACTAGGATTCTCTTGCAATTGACTTTTTTGCTAAGCATCATATAATGTGACTCATCCTTGTTGATATGCACAGCGGTGATCTGCTCTGCTTCACTGTTACGTTGGTAAGAGGGCTGCTGCTAAGTCGCTTCAGTCGTGTCCCACTCTGTGCGACCCCATAGATGGCAGCCCACCAGGCTCCCCCGTCCCTGGGATTCTCCAGGCAAGAACACTGGAGTGGGTTGCCATTTCCTTCTCCATGTAAGAGGGTACCATAATGAATTAATCCACATGATGAATTTCTAGACACTGCATAATCATAATCAGGTTTTTCTAATTTTCTTCTTTTTTTTTTTTTAAATTTGCTTATCCATTCATCTATCCAACAGGTAGTCATTGAGGGCCTATTCAGTGACAAGCACTCTTCTATGCCCTTAGGAACAGTAGTAAACCCATGGAGCAGTGCCCTTAGGCTGCTTAAATTCTTGAGTGAAGAAGCAAACAAAAATAAATGTGAATACTCAGTATGTCAGGTGTGGACAAAAAACAAAGTGGGATAAGGGGGATTAGGATTGTTGCAGTTAGAAAATGTAGTGTAGTCATATGTTATACAGCATAGTCAGGGCAATTTTCATTGACAAGGTGGCCATTTGTATAGCAATCTAAATCTGGTGCTCTCTGGAGGAAAAAGTATTCCAAACAGAATACAAAGGCCTAAGTAAGTAGGATTTCGGACTATTTGAGGCATGGTAAGTGAGCTATGGTGCCTGGATCAGAGTGACTATGAATGAGTGGAGAAAAGAGGTCAAAAATGCTACAGGGAAGTGGAGGCATGCAGAACTTGATGGTTAGGATAAGCATCTTTGCTTTTGCTCTAAATGGAATGGGAAGTCCGTGGGGAGATTTGATGAGAAGAGTGTCATGGTGCTATTTACTCTTTAATAAGTCACTCTGGCTGCTGTGATGAGTGTGAACATCAAAAATCCAGGTATGAATCAAGGAGTCTGGTTGGGGGTTATTGTGAAAATAAACTTCAAGGATGATGGTGACTTGTACCACTAGAGTGGTAAGTAATCCAATTATATAAATACAGTAGGATATTGATGTATTAGTGGCTTTGACTTTTCATATCTTTCTGTGTCCATGCTGACATTGACTTTGAACTTGACATTTGACTTATTTTAGCCAATAGGATAGTATCAGGTTGAGATTAAAGGAGATTGAAAAACTGCTTATATACTTATGCTTCCTGGTCACCAGCCTATCAAAAAGTCTGGATGAGCCTGCTTGAGGGATGTGAGAGATGTGAAAAAGAACTGTCACTGAAGCCCATGCCACCGAGGCTAGTCACCAGCTGACCACAAATACGTGAAATGAAATAAGCCAACCCGGATCCAAATAATCAAAACTGCTCTGTTGATCTATAGGCTTATGAGAACATAGTAAATCATGACTGTTCTAAGGTTTGGAGCAGTTTGGTAAGCACAATTAGCTAGTTGATCTACGTATGAAGACAGAGCAGACGTGTTAGTGAGAACCTTTTCTGTTTATTTCTACTTGTTCTTAGACGCAGAAAATAAGGAAGGTGACTGAGAATGAGGATTAGGTGCCAAGCTTTCAAGGAGGTTTTTGAGTGAGTGAAAGTGAAAGTGAAGTCACTCAGTCGTGTCCGACTCTTTAAGACCCCATGGCCTGTAGCCTACCAGGCTTCTCGGTCCATGGGATTTTCCAGGCAAGAACACTGGAGTGGGTTACCATTTCCTTCTCCAGGAGATCTTCCAGACCCAGGGATTAAACCCGGGTCTCCTGCATTGTAGGCAGACGCTTTACCGTCTGAGCCACCAGGGAAGGGAGGTATAAATTATTCATCTAGAAGGATGAGAGAGAAAACAAACAGTAGAATTCAGTAAAAATCACTTATTTTAAGATCTCAGTTGGGATTAACACTTAACAATGTAAAGGGAGACAGGGCAATATGCCTGTGTGTTTTTCTTCAGAGATATTGAGCTGCATGAGATAGGAAGAAAAGACTTGGATTTAGGCAGGCTTATTTTAGTTCTGTTTTGGAAAAGAGGGGAGACGGTATCAGGAGTGAGCAAACATTTTCTGTAAAAGGAGATACAGTAAATGTTTTAAGCCTTGTATGCCGCAGGGTCTCTGCAGGGACCACTGAACTCTGCCATAGCAGCATGAAAACAGCCACAGGCAATATGTAAACAGATGGCCTGGTTCTGTGTTTCCAATAAAACTTTATTTACAAAACATGACCCTGCCCCAGGTCTAAAGAGTTGGAGGTATCCAGAAGGGAGTGATTATAATGTTGGTTCATGTAATCAGATTGGGAAAAGAGATAATTGAAGACATAAAGAATGAACACTCTTACACATGTCAATTGGTACAAGTATGTGTATATGTGATGTGCATGTGTGTTGAAGTATTACTCGTCTGATCAACATTACTAGGTAATGGTAACTTGTTTTCCCTACTATCTACACCATTTTATCCTTCCAATAGCATGTTAGGAAAACAAGGATGTTTCCCTACATCCTTGTCAATACTTATCATTTACAGACTCCTCTCTCTTTCTTCTGTTTCCATTTTAGTGCATCTTCTTGGCTCACCATGTGTTCTGGAATCTCAGAACGGTCATCCTGCTCACTCTGCAGGATGAATGGATGTGCAGAGAAGCTCCACACACACGCCAGGCCACTGCTCACTGAGAGTCAGACCTCTGTCAGGGACACACACACGGCACGATGCACGTGTTCAGGTCTGTTCCAGGCCCCAGGCCAACCCTGATCAAGATGGAAAGTACTTTGTGACCTGAGGCCAATTATTTGATGGACTCTAGAAATGAGTCATTGAGCTCAATGCATTATTTACTGAGAGACTTCCACAGCGTCTTAAGCATCACCATGCTTCTATTCATAGTTATGGAAATGGCTCCTACTGGGATGCATATTTCTGAGTATTAATAAAAATATGAAGGCCCATAGTGACTTGGATCTTCCCTTTATAGCATCTATTTGCAGATGGGCTTAAGGAGAGGGTCTCAATGCCAGCATGTCTCATCCATAGAAACCAATGAATATTTTATTTTGTCCCTCATGCAAACTTTATCTGGTGAGCATTTTTAACAGTTACAGTTGTACAAAAATTAGCTGCTCATTCTCAAAAAATATAAAAGCAGAGAAAATGACAAAAAATAAAATCAATGTATTCAGAACACCACCACACAGCAATGTAAATGCTTGATTATCCTGTACATGGGTATTTCTGGCTCACACGCACACCACTCTCAGGATACATTATACAAGACATAGATGTTGCTGTACCTTACAAACAGTGACAATCTGCAACATACAATTTTTTAACCACTTTTGTTAAAGTTTTTTTTTTTTTTTGATGCAGAGCATTTTTAAAGTCTTTACTGAATTTGTTACAATATTGTTCTGTTTTATGCTTTGATCTTAGCTCCTAGACCAGGGCTCAAACCTGCATTCCCTGCATTGGAAGGTGAAGTCTTAACCTCTGGTTAAGATTTTCATTAACCAGGAAAATCTCTTAACCGCTTTCTTGTTATTTGTAAGCCTTGGCTTGATGTTTGTTAGATAATATCATCCTCTTCCCAAAGGTTGGAGTTTCAGAGTACCTAGTGGGAAATGATGAAACACGCATGGCTTCTAGGAGACCCAAGAGGGATCCTTGCCCTTGTCACTTACCAGTCGTGACATAGCAACAAGAAAGTCAGCGGTTAAGATGCGCTGATGCCATGCTCATTGCTGGGAATTGTCCTCAGTACCTTTGTGGTATTGCCTGTAATTCTCACAAGGCAATAAAGTCATAATATTGTCTCCATTTTACATAGGAACATATTGAGGCATTGGGTAACACACATTCTCTCAATGCCATTACCTATAAAACAGGGGATATTAGTCAGGGTTCTCCAGAGAAACAGAACCAATAGGATCTATATATAGAGAGAGATAAGAGGAGATTGATTATGGGGACTGGCTCACATAATTATACAGGCTAAGTCCCAAAATCTGCCACCAGTGAGCTGGAGAACCAGGAAACCAGTGATGTAATTCAGTCCAGATTGCAAGGCTCAGGCAACTGAACCTCTGATAACTGATCACCAAGGACAGGAGAAGATGGGTGCCCCAGATCAGGAAGAGAGAAGACAACCTTGTGCTCCCTGTGTCTTCTTGTTTTATTTGGGTCCTCAGAGGGTTAAATGATGCCCACCTACACTGAAAAGTGTGATCTTTACTCAGTCTACCAACTGAGATTGAAATTCTAATCCCTTCTGGAGACATCATCACACACACGCCAAGAAATAATATCTTAACGGCTATTTGGGTATCCCTTAGCCTTGTCAAGTTGACACATAAAGTTAATCATTAGGCAGGGCAATAATATATTCCAAATTCTGATGATAATATACAATAATTCAGTCTAAACCACCAAGCAATGCCTTTTTCTCACAGTATGTACTGAGGAAGTATTCATTCCTTTTCTTCTTCCTTTGAGGAGTCAGGTTTCCCTAACTGATAGCTCTGATAATACAACCTTCCAAAAAATTTAAATAAAATTATCCATGTGAAGAGAAGAAGAGAAATTAAGGCAACATATTCATTGTTCTCACAACCTTTTGACTTGATAGCCAGATGGGAAATCTTGCAGAAACAATGCTCTTGGAGGGAATGGGTCTGTTGGAACCACGCCATCCATATTCACCAACCTTACTCCAGTCAAGTGAAAGATCCCAACAGTACTTGCAATGAAAGAGCAACCTTCCAAAAATAATGCAAAAGTCAGACGATGCAGACAGATGTCTGCAACTTGGTGGTCCCAGAAGCATACCTTGAACAAAGATTGGCTCAGTGGTCAAGAATCCATCTGCAATGCAGGAGACACAGGAGACACAGGTTCGATCCTTGAGTCAGGAAGACCCCCTAGAGGAGATAATGGCAATCCACTACAGTATTCTTGCCTGGAAAGTTCCATAGATAGAGGAGCCTGGCAGGCTACAGTCCACAGGGTTGCAAAGAGTTGGACATAACTGAGCAACTGAGCATGCACCTTTCCATTCAGATGGGGAGAGTTCTCAGGAAGCACCATAAATAAATGGGGAATTGAGGTGAGGGTGGAAGAAACACAGTGAATCGTGCATTGATGAGCAAGTCACTTCTGCAAGCAAGTGGGAGGTGGGGCAGGAGGGAGTCCATACCACTGAGGACTGAACAGGTCCAGAGATAATTATTGCTGAGTTATGTCACCCAAAGTTAAGGACACTGGGGTGAATATCCACCACTTCTGAATGTCATCAGTTGAGGGTTTTCCTCAGGGGAGCTGCACCCCAGCAATCTGGCTGCCTCTGCCCTGCAGTTCGGGGAGGAAAGGACTCAGCTAAAGAGTCCCAGCCGCAGACTGGCCTCAGGCTAAGGAAATGGTGAGTGATGAAGAGAAAGGGACCAGACAGCAGCAGTCCTAGCTGTAAATAAATGAGGTGACAGGTGGGTTTAATATAGCAAGACAGAAACTGCAGCCAAGACTAGCCTCACCACAGTTACATTATAAATATTATTACCAAAATGCACATTAAAATGAAAATAACCTCAGTATGTAGGTGGGGAGACAGAATAATTATTAAACTGAGGGACATAACAACTCATTGGAACAGGTGTTCAGCTTTCTTCTCTGAGGTTTTTTTATTTTTTAGAATTAAATTTTATTAAAGTACAGTTGCTTTACAATTTCTGTTAGTTTCTACTGTACAGCAAAGTGAATCAGATATATAGATAGATAGATATTGATCGAAGACAGGAGGAGAAAGGGACAACCAAAGACAAGATGGTTGGATGGCATCACTGACTCGATAGACATGAGTTTGAGCAAGCTCTGGGTGATGGTAAAGGACAAGGAAGCCTGACGTGCTGCAGTCCATGGGGTTGCAAAGCATCGGACGTGACTGAGCAACTGAACAACAACAAATATATATATATATAGGATTTCTTTCTGAAGCTTTTTTAAAAATGTGCAGTAAAGAGGTTTTTTGCAATGAAGGAATTTCGCCAAATGCCCTCTGTAGCTTCCTATAGGAAGATCATCTGAAATGTTGAGTTAGCTAAATAAAAAATGCTTTGTATACATACAGAATGTACTAAAAAGGAGAAATAAATCTAAGTCCTTAATTTTTATCCATTATAATTGTTTTTAATGTCATGTATTTAATTGCAAGTTTATATTTCTGTTTCAATACTTGTTTTTATAATCCAGCTCTCAATGCCTCACTTTTCTGATTTCAAATCCTACACTCAATTGCTCTGTCTTTGAGAGAGTTTACTTGGTTGCCTGGATAGGCCCCTGTGAGGCTTTTGATTATCCAAGTTCTATTTTCGGTAAGACAAAACATTTTCTCCTCTTTTCTATTTTTAAAAATTTTCCTTTATTTTCTGTTTTAACTGTGGTTAAAATATATATATATATATATATATAAACACATGAATAAAGCAAACCGTCTTCACCATTTCTAAGTGCACTGGTCAGCTCGGGTGTTAGGTGTATTCACATAGTTGTGCAGCCTTCACCAACTTCCTTCCACAGAACATTTTTTATCTTACAAGACAGAAGCTTCATGCCTGTTGAATCACAATACCCCATTTCCTCTCCCTCCAGACCTAGCAACCACCATTTTACTCTTTGTATCTATAAATGAGACTCTTGTAAACACCTCATATCCTACCCCATTTGCTTTTTGTAACTGACTTCTTCACTTCATTTGCCATCCTTAGGGTTCATCCAGGTGGTAGCATGTGTCAGCATTTCCTTCCTTTTTGAGGCTGACTACTACTCCATCGCATGGATGGACTGCCTTTCTTCCCCCATCCATCTGCTGATGCTCACCTGGGAGCCTCCATCTTCTGGCCATTGTGCAAAATGCTGCTGTGAACACAGGTGTCCCGTCTCTCATTTTTGCAGGTGGGGAGACCGAGTCTGAGTGACGTGATGAAATGACTGTCTGGTTCCAATGGCCTCAGGCAGCAGGACTTGGGCTCTGCTCCAAGATGCCTGAGAACCTGTCCTTCCCATCCATTCAACCAACACGTGCTTTTTGGATTAGTTCCTGTCGCCAGGCCCTCTGAAAGATGCTGGGGATGGAGAAGTAAGTAAAACAGACTCAGTCCTTGCCCTTTCCATGTTCCAAGGAGGAAACAGATAACAAACTGGCAAAAAAAAAAAAAAAAAAAAATAGACTGTGATATGTTCTATGAAAAAAAAAAAGATGTTGGGCTCTGTCACAGCTGAGCAGAACCTCTTTACAAAGGGACTTCTTCTTCAAGGGCATGACCCTTGAGCAGAAACCCAAAGGATGAGAAAAAGCCAGGCAGGAGAGAAGTCAGAAAAAGAGGCTTCCAGACAGAAGGAGCAGCAAGCATGCCTCTAGGATGGATGCAGGCTTGGTGAAACCAAGGAACACACATGATTGCCATGTAGCCAGAGCATCTCAAGCAAGGAGTTTAGGAGTGTGATCTGAGGATGAAGAAAAGACAGATGCTAAGTTACACAGGGGCTCTACTGAGGCTTTTATCCTAAGAGCAACAGGAAGCACTGGCAGGGTTTCAAGCATTAGAATGCTGTAATCTGATTAATGTTCACCACTCTGGCTCTGTTACACTTTATTAATAATCACCATCATTAGTAACTTTTACTCTATACTTCCCACATGTCAGATATTGGTTTAAGCTTATAATATCATCTTTAATTCTTACAACTCTCCTAAGAAACTATTCTTATCTGAGACACAGAAGGGTTAAGCAATTTGCCCAAGGTCACACAGCTGAGAAACAGTAGAAATAAAATCCCAACCTTTGAAATTTGACTCCAATAACCATCTACTTAGTGAAGACAGAAAGTCAGTAAAAATATTTGGATATAAATCTGTTTGGATGAAGTTTTTCATTTGTTTATTTTACAAAGACTTGTTGAACTGGGGCTTTCTGGACAATAAAGACAGTGTCATCTTATAGTTGTGAAAGATTTCCTGGTTAACACCTGTTTTGTTTTTCAACATTTATTTAAGTATCTACTTGCATTCTCTGCCCCCTTAATTTTTTTCATGGCATTGCTGTTGTTTTATTTATTTATTTTTTGGCCGTGCCATGTGGCACGAGGGATCTCAGTTCCCTGGACCAGGTATTGAACTTGTGCCCCCTGAGTTGAGAGGGAAGAGTTTTAAACACTGCACCATCAGGGAAGGCCCTGGTTAGGGCAGTGTTTTTACATATAGATACTATTATTGGGTTTGATCCTCTCAATGACATAACAGATGCATGTTGCTAGATGTTGGTGGGCAGAAAGGAAAGCTGCTTTCCACACCTGACACTTTCCTCCAGGTGGAGGCAGGTCACACTGCCGGTTTCTCTTCTCAGTGTCTCCTTCACTGCTCCTCGGGCAAGTCTAGAGACACGTTATGAGCAAGTTACAAGGAGAAACTTGAGCTAGCCTAGCTCATGCACTGCCTCTTCTTTTCTTGAGAGCAGGCTGCCAGCAGATAGCTGGAGGTCTTGATTGTTCTTGGACCCAGGGAACTCGGCAGTAGAGGCTGAGAAGACTGCCAGACCCCGAAGTCTGGTGACCAGGGAACTGAGCCCGAATCATTCCCTGGATCTGAGTTAGAAGCTTCAGTGACTGAGACCTGTCATCTCCCTGCACTGATGCAGGGCCAGGGGGATGTTCTGACTTTTCTATCCCAGTGTAGATTTCTTTTCTTCATTCCTCAGCTTGTTTAGAACTCAGGGAAGACAGGCATTGCATCCTCTGACTTGCCAATTCCAACTCTAGGCATATAATGATGACCGAGGAATTCGGGAGTCACTTCTAATCTTCAAAGAGCTTCAAGGACCCCCATCAAGTCACACAACTCACCAGGGACAACTGACATCAAGCCCGTATCTGTCCTCTGTGCCCCAGGGACTTAATAAACCAATGAAGCAATGAGCACATACAGAGCTCTTGGGGCTTCCCTCATGGCACAGTAGTCAAGAATCTGCCTGCCAATGGAGGAAATGCAGAAGATGCAGATCCGAGCCACCTGGAGGAAACAATGGCAACCACTCCAGAACTCTTGCCTGGGGAACCCCATGGACAGAGGAGCCCAGCCGGCTACAGTCCATGGGATTGCAAGGAGTTGGACATGACTGAGCACACACTCTAGAGCTCTTGGCTTCTCTGAGCTCCCTGGGTGCCCACCACAATGGCACACATTTCAAAAGAGTCAGATGGAGAGCCCTCCTGGCTCAGCCGCAAGGGTTTCCACAAGGCAGAAGCCCCTCTGGCTCGACTCTGAAACACAGCTTCTCCAGCTTTTCTAGCCCAGAGCCCTAATCGCTCCAGGCATCGTGAGCCCAGTGCCGAAATCACCATCAATAATTCAAGTAGCCGGAGAAGCTGAGTGTCTACTGTTTGCAAGAACACTGCCCGTTCTGTGGCTCATAGCCCTTCAACCCTCTGCAGTCTTGTCAAGGCAACTGTTTTCCCCATCAGGTGGAAAGCAGACAGTCTTAAACCTGGAATACCATTTTCTCTTTCGCCGGAAAGAAGTAAAAATAAACACTGTCAATAGTAGATGACATCAGATCACACTGGAATATTATTATCCAAAGGGCAGAAGGTGGAGCCAAATGTCACAATACTGGGAGGAAAGATTGCTTTTTGGATGTGGACATCTGTGGTCTCCCCTGATACCTCATATGCTGCCAAATGCTTGATTGCTGTAGAGAAGATCATGGCCTTAGGAGAATCTTATTTGGCTTCATTTCTTGACATTTTTTTTTCCCCTTGTTCTCTTTTGTAAGAGAAAAAATGGGAAATAAGTTCCAATTTTTAAAAACAAACCTAATCTTTGGATATTCATTAAAATATTTGCTTTTACTGTGAATGACAAGGGGCTTTCTGAAATGTTGTCTAATTGCATTTTATACACTTTTATTGGGAGAATGAAGTGAAGCAAAAGAATATAGGGGTAGGGGATTAAGAGGTACAAACAACTATGTATAAAATAAGCTACAAGGATACATTGTAAAACACAGAGGATATAGCCAAAATTTTAAAACTATAAATGGAGTCTAACCTTTAAAAATTGTGATTCACTATATTGTACACTCTTGCCATCTCTTGTTTGACCACTTCCAATTTGCCTTGATTCATGGACCTTACATTCCAGGTTCCTATGCAATATTGCTCTTTACAGCATAGGACCTTGCTTCTATCACCAGTCACATCCACAGCTGGGTATTGTTTTTGCTTTGGCTCCATCCCTTCATTTTTTCTGGAGTAATTTCTCCACTGATCTCCAGTAGCATATTGGGCACCTACTGACCTGGGGAGTTTCTCTTTCAGTATCCTATCATTTTGCCTTTTCATACTGTTTATGGGGTTCTCAAGGCAAGAATACTGAAGTGGTTTGCCATTCCCTTCTCCAGTGGACCACATTCTGTCAAATCTCTCCACCATGACCCGCCCGTCTTGGGTTGCCCCATGGGCATGGCTTAGTTTCATTGAGTTAGACAAGGCTGTGGTCCTAGTGTGATTAGATTGACTAGTTTTCTGTGAGTATGGTTTCGGTGTGTTTGTCCTCTGATGCCCACTTGCAAAACCTACCATCTTACTTGGGTTTCTCTTACCTTGGGCGTGGGGTATCTCTTCATGGCTGCTCCAGCAAAGCGCAGCCATTGCTCCTTACCTTGGACGAGGGGTATCTCCTCACTGCCGCCCTTCCTGACCTTCAATGTGGGATAGCTCCTCTAGGCCCTCCTGCGCCCGCACAGCCATGGCTCCTTGGACGTGGGGTTGGTCCTCCCAGCCACCGCCCCTGGCCTCGGTCATGCTATTGCTCCTCCCTGCCGCCGCAAGAGTGAATGTCGACATTCTAGGAATCAGCCAACTGAAATGGACTGGAATGGGTGAATTTAACTCAGATGACCATTATATCTACTACTGCAGGCAAGAATCCCTCAGAAGAAATGGAGTGGCAATCGTGGTCAACAAAAGAGTCTGAAATGCAGTACTTGGATGCAATCCCCAAAATGACAGAATAATCTCTGTTCGTTTCCAAGGCAAACCATTCAATATCACAGTAATCCAGGTCTATGCCCTGACCAGTAGCTGAAGAAGCTGAGGTTGCACGGTTCTATGAAGACCTATAAGACCTTTTAGAACTAACACCCAAAAAAGATGTCCTTTTCATTATAGGAGACTGGAATGCAAAAGTAGGAAGTCAAGAAACACCTGGAGTAACAGGCAAATTTGGCCTTGGAATATGGAATGAAACAGGGCAAAGACTAATAGAGTTTTGCCAAGAGAACACACTGGGCATAGCAAACATCATCTTCCAACAACACAAGAGAAGACTCTATACATGGACATCACCAGATGGTCAACACCAAAATCAGATTGATTATATTCTTTGCAGCCAAAGATGGAGAAGCTCTATACAGTCAGCAAAAACAAAACCAGGAGCTGACTGTGGCTCAGACCATGAACTCCTTATTGCCAAATTCAAACTGAAATTGAAGAAAGTAGGGAAAATCACTAGACCATTCAGGTATGACCTAAATCAAATCCTTTATGATTATACAGTGGAAGTGAGAAATAGATTTAAGGGCCTAGATCTGATAGATAGAGTGCTTGATGAACTATGGAATAAGGTTCGTGACATTATACAGGAGACAGGGATCAAGAACATTCCCATGGAAAAGAAATGCAACAAAGCAAAATGGCTGTCTGGGGAGGCCTTACAAATAGCTGTGAAAAGAAGATAAGCGAAAAGCAAAGGAGAAAAGGAAAGATATACACATCTGAATGCATAGTTCCAGAGAATAGCAAGAAGAGATAAGAAAGCCTTCTTCAGCGATCAATGCAAAGAAATAGAGGAAAACAACAGAATGGGAAAGACTAAGGATCTCTTCAAGAAAATCAGAGATACCAAAGGAACATTTCATGCAAAGATGAGCTCGATAAAGGACAGAAATGGTATGGACCTAACAGAAGCAGAAAATATTAAGAAGAGATGGCAGGAATACACAGAAGAACTGTACAAAAAAGATCTTCACGACCCAGATAATCACAATGGTGTGATCACTGACCTAGAGCCAGACATCCTGGAATGTGAAGTCAAGTGGGCCTTAGAAAGCATCACTACAAACAAAGCTAGTGGAGGTGATGGAATTCCAGTTGAACTATTCCAAATCCTGAAAGATGATGCTGTGAAAGTGCTGCACTCAATATACCAGCAAATTTGGAAAACTCAGCAGTGGCCACAGGACTGGGAAAGGTCAGTTTTCATTCCAATCCCAAAGAAAGGCAATGCCAAAGAATGCTCAAACTACCGCACAATTGCACTCATCTCACACGCTAGTAAAGTAATGCTCAAAATTCTCCAAGCCAGGCTTCAGCAATATGTGAACCGTGAACTTCCTGATGTTCAAGCTGGTTTTAGAAAAGGCAGAGGAACCAGAGATCAAATTGCCAACATCTGCTGGATCATAGAAAAAGCAAGAGAGTTCCAGAAAAACATCTATTTCTGCTTTATTGACTATGCCAAAGCCTTTGACTCTGTGGATCACAATAAACTGTGGACAATTCTGAAAGAGATGGGAATACCAGACCACCTGACCTGCCTCTTGAGAAATTTGTATGCAGGTCAGGAAGCAACAGTTAGGACTGGACATGGAACAACAGACTGGTTCCAAATAGGAAAAGGAGTTCGTCAAGGCTGTATATTGTCACCCTGTTTATTTAACTTATATGCAGAATACATCATGAGAAACGCTGGACTGGAAGAAATACAAGCTGGAATCAAGATTGCCAGGAGAAATATCAATAACCTCAGATAGGCAGATGACACCACCCTTATGGTAGAAAGTGAAGAGGAACTCAAAAGCCTCTTGATGAAAGTGAAAGTGGAGAGTGAAAAAGTTGGCTTAAAGCTCAACATTCAGAAAACGAAGATCATGGCATCCGGTCCCACCACTTCATGGGAAATAGATGGAGAAACAGTGGAAACAGTGTCAACTTTATTTTTCTGGGCTCTAAAATCACTACAGATGGTGACTGCAGCCATGAAATTAAAAGACGCTTACTCCTTGGAAGGAAAGTTGTGACCAACCTAGATAGCATATTCAAAAGCAGAGACATTACTTTGCCAACAAAGGTTCGTCTAGTCAAGGCTATGGTTTTTCCTGTGGTCATGTATGGATGTAAGAGTTGGACTGTGAAGAAGGCTGAGTGCCGGAGAATTGATGCTTTTGAACTGTGGTGTTGGAAAAGACTCTTGAGAGTCCCTTGGACTGCAAGGAGATCCAACCAGTCCATTCTGAAGGAGATCAGCCCTGGGATTTCTTTGGAAGGAATGATGCTAAAGCTGAAACTCCAGTACTTTGGCCACCTGATGTGAAGAGTTGACTCATTGGAAAAGACTCTGATGCTGGGAGGGATTGGGGGCAGGAGGAGAAGGGAACGACAGAGGATGAGATGGCTGGATGGCATCACTGACTCAATGGACGTGAGTTTTAGTGAACTCCGGGAGTTGGTGATGGACAGGGAGGCCTGGCATGCTGCGATTCATGGGGTTGCAAAGAGTTGGACACGACTGAGTGACTGATCTGATCTGATCTGATATTGTACACTTGTAACATATAATATTGTACATCAGAGATACTTTAATTAAAAGAAAAGATTCCGATTAAAATGATAATCCATTTCTAGAATAATAACAGCAAAATGACTGCATGTACATGGTTTTGACGGGCATCCAACCGCCTCTCTTTCCTATAGATCAGGTAATGATACTTCACTCCATACAACCTGTAATGAGTCTGAATACTACAGGGTAAAATATTGAAGTCATGGTTCACAGTGCCTTGAATCTTCTCAAATGTTTACTGTATATCCCCTACCCTGGACAAAAATCCCAATTATGGACCAGTCTTCAGAATAAACCATATAGGACTTTTACAAAATGTGACTCCAATAAAATACTCAAGACTCAACTTCCAAAATATGTCTCCCTGTCTCCTTACCCTTCCCTACTTGATGTCCCCGAAGAAGGAGATGTGTCTGCAGTCAGGATGTGTCTGGCTCCCAGGCATCTTCACCCACACACCTGGACAGAATACCTGAGGCTCTGTGGATCTCTCTGTCTCTTCGTGTGTCTCTTTCTCCTTCTCTGATGCTCTGGTCTCTCTACTAGGTTGCTAAGCTTGTCGTTTGGTTCTTCCCAACCTGGCCTCAGATGTCACATGGCTTCAATTCTGCCACATTCTATTAGCCAAGGGACTTCCCAAGCCTGCGTAGGTTTAAGGGGAGGGACAGAGTTGCTCCCTCTTAATGGATGGTGTGTCCAAGAATGTGTGGACATGTTTAAAAGCCACCACGTATGATCACCCATTGACTGAACACCCTCTGTGCCCAGAAGCTGCACATAACCCTGTAATGATCTTTTTTTAAAGATTTTTATTTTATATTAGATGATAGTTGGTTTGGCTTGGTGGTAATGAATCCTCCTGCCAATGCAGAAAATGCAGGTTCATAGGTTCAAACCCTGGCTCAGCAAGATGCCCTGGAGAAAGAAATGGCAGCTCTACTCCACTACTCTTGCCTGGAAATTTTCATGAACAGAGGAGCCTGGTGGGGTGCAGTCCATGGGGCCGCAAAAAGTTAGTCACAACTGAGTGACTAAGCACAGCACTAGTCAATGAATGCTTGAATGAATGAACATTGGATTTCAAATCCTTCAAACATTCTATGGTGTCTAACACATCTTAAATAGCACAAACTTTTCTCCTGGGCACTAGACACTCTTTTTATATTTTCAGTTGCTGGCCTGGATTATTTATTTATACAAGTATGTCTCCAACTTGGACCTGTTTTAGACTATCATCCAGAACCTTCTGCCAGGAGCTAAGGGGAAGCAGTGGACAAGCCCAGCACAGTCCCTGTCATCAGAGAGTTTATATTGTAAAAAAGGAAGGCGACATAAAGAGACAATATCACGGGTTAATGAATTATAGGTGTGGCAAACATCACAAAGGGTAATCTTGGGGTTGTGATCGAAATAGAATTTTTTCCTTCAGTGATGACACTGTTACCAGGAGTTATTATGACTTAGATAAGCTCGTGCCCCAGGATGGCCCAGTTGAATCATCTCTACTAACAACACCAGTGTCCAGGCAACTGAAGGCAACCAGATCCCTTGGGAATAAGGTTGGCAGCCCTGCCTATGGGTGTCTGTTCTGCGGTTATTAGATTGTGATTACAGCGCGATGGTGAATCAATGGAATTGATCACTGGTCAAAGCACAATTTCGCAACCGTGGCTCTAGTGACATTTGGGCAGGGTTATTCTTTGTGGTGGGCTCCCCAGGTGGTTCAGTGGGTTAAGAATCCACCTGCAGTGCAGGAGATGCAGGTTCAATCCCTGGGTCAGGAAGATCCCCTGGAAGAGGGCATGGCAGTCCACTCCAGTATTCTTGCCTGAAGAATCCCATGGATAGAGGAGCCTGGCAGACTACAGTCCATGGGGTGGCAAAGAGTCAGACATGACTGAAGTGACTGAGGGCATTCGTTGTTGTAGAGGCTGCCCTGTGTATTGGAGAATGTTCAGGACACCCTACACCTCAACACACTATGTTCCAAGAGCAACACCCACCGGGGGTGATGATCAGAAATGACTCCTGTTGCTGTCAAATGTCCTTTGGAGGACTCAGCATACTAGGATTGGAGACAAACAGATACTGGGCAAACCTAAGGACTTCTGCTTCCTACCTGTGAGGACTTGGAAAAGTCACTTAACCAGCCAAGGCTTAGTAATAGCATCCATGAAATGGGCATATGCAAGATGATCTCCTCATGAGGTTTGCCTAAGAACTTCTATAGCTCTTGCTAACATTTATTAAGTATTCATGATAAGCCTGGCACATTATTAAGAAGCTCTGCACATTAATTCATGGAACCCCACAGAAATCTCACATGGTCACTATGATATTTTTTATCTCCATATCCCACCCAAGGAAAGTGAGAGACTGTAGCCCTCTGGTCCATGCTCTGCGAAGTGCTTTATAAAGATGACACGCTATTTTTAGCCACAATATGTACCATTACCAGCCTTATCCCAGATGGCCATTACTTGCCTGACAGATCCATCCACCAGAGTTATAAGAGGCTTTCTGAGAGATCCAGTAAAATAGCAGGTTCATGGGAAAGTTAGAAATCATGGACTATGTTCTGTGTTCTTGGCACCATGTCAAGCATTGAGAGTCTAGAGATGAACACAGCCCGTGCCCTGTCCCAAGCCAGCTGAGTTCCCTCTGAACTCTAAACAGAGGGCTCACGCTCTCTCCACCGTGCCACAGACGTCCCATGGGTGCTTGGACACCAGCAGGATCCCATGTCCTGAAGCTGGCAGGTCAGAAGGAATCAGAGAACACACCCGACCACCCAGTGACAGCCTGACAGTCCAGTCTTGAGAAAGCCTTAGAGGAAGAGGGACTGGATCAAGGAAATCAGCTAATGAAGATGTTACAGTCCCTGGGAGGGGGAAAGGACGCTTTCATCAGGCATGAACCATGTGGCTTGGAAAGGGAAATTATTTTGAGTCAGTTTCGCCATCAACAAAATCATGACAATGGTACTAATTTATCTAGATGCCATAAAGATTGAACAGGATCAAATCAGACAGTGCATGTATCAGAGGACAACAATGAATCCTCAATCAGTTTCAGCTACTATTATAATTACCATAAAGCACAGAGTAGGTCTGAAAGCCTGGTAGTTTTCTTGCCCAGTACCTTTCTCTAATGCTTCTGATCTCTCTCCTATGCCCTGAGGATAATGTTATTGTAAACATTGACCTAATAAAGTTGCACAGAAACCTCGTTTCATACATCGAAGCAAAGTAAAGCAAAACAAAAGTCCAAAAAGGCAAAGCAATTCTCTTTCATGTTTTGCAAGTTCCGCTGGGATTTCCTTTCCCAACGAAGATATTCTCTTTCTATTCCAGGAAATAAAGATATTGAAAATAAGAAAGTTCCCCTTAAGATTCGCTATTCAGTAGCTCAGCAGTTTTGCCTTTTTATTTTCTCATTTCCCCATATATCATCTGACTTACATTCACTCTCCTGTGTTCTCTTGCCAAGAACATGTTGAGTACATTTAAAGAGGAAAAAATAACCACTCAAATCAAAGCATCCAAATCTAATAAACATTGGGTCTCCTATTTATTTATACAGCAAATAATCATTGTCTACCTACTACGTGTTGGCTATGTTCTGGGCACTCAGGAACACAGCTTGTTTTTTTAAAGTCTCTGCTGTAATGGAGCTCCTATTTGAGTCCGGGAGGGACACAAGCAAACAAATAAGCAATATGATTTCAACTAGCAGAATACTGAAGTGGGTACTATTCCTTTCTCCAGGGGATCTTTCCCATCCAGGGACTGAACCCGGGGACCTGCATTGGAGGCAGATTCTTTATTGCTTGAGCCACTACATGTATGCATGCGTGCTCAGTCATGTCCAGCTCTTTGCAACCCCACGAACTGTAGACCACCAGGCTCCTCTGTCCATGGGATTCTCCAGGCAAGAAGACTGGAGTGGGTAGCCATTCCCTTATCCAGGGGATCTTCCCTAACCCAGGGATCAAGCCCGGGTATCCTGCATTGCAGGCAGATTCTTTACCATCTGAGCCACTACATGCTAGCCTGCATGCTCAGTGGTGTCTGACTCTTTGTGACCCCATGGACTGTAGCTCACCAGGCCTCTCTGTCCGTGGAATTCTCCAGGCAAGAATACTGGAGTGGGTTGCCATTTCCTCCTCCATGGGATCTTCCAGACTCGGACTGAATGAATCCATGTCTCCTGCAATGGCAGGCAGATTTTATTTTATTTTATTTTATTTACCACTGAGCCACCTGGTTTGAGCTACTAGGGAAGCCCATTACTTAAGGCTATTCATACCAGAAATATTGATGGCAAAGACTGATGGGAAGAGGGTGGAGCTTCCTGAGACAGGGAGAGAATAGGAAAGCCTTTTCTGAAAAGTGGTCTTTGAGTTTAAACTTGATGATCTCAGAAAGCAAGCCATAGGAGGGACTTCCCTGGAGGTCCAGTGTCTAAGATTCCAAGCTCCCAATGAAGGGTGCCAGGGTTTGAACCCTGGCCGAGGAACTAGACCCCAAGCCCACAACTAAAGGTCCTGAGAACTGAGACAAAGATAGAAGATCCTGAGTCCTGCTAATACCCAGTGCAGCCAAAAAAAAAGCCATAGGAAGCTCTGGGAAGGGCAGCTCAGGTAGAGAGAAAGCAGTGAAGCTCCCAATGTTAGAACCTGTTGGGGGTCTCTGAAGAACAGCAATCCTTACATTGCACAAGAATGAGAAAGAACACAGGGGTAGGTGGTGACCCTGGAGAGGGGCAAGGGCAGATCACACAGCACCTCCTAGGCCATGATAAGAACCTCTTTTATCCTAAGAGAGATGAATGGATAATTTAAGAGGAACCAGGGGACCTCCCTGGTGGTCCAGTGGTTAAGACTTTGCCCTCCCACTTCAGGGGGTCCAATCCCTGGTTGGGGAACTGCATACTATGTGGCATGCCCCCCCTCCCCCACAAAAGCAAAAAGATAACAGCAAAAAAAAAAAAAAAAAAGAAGGAGCCATAGAAGGTGCTCAGGGAACAGCTTTACATTATAAACAATCAGACGGAACACCCAGACGGGCTGATATACAGAGAAGGGAATAAATACGATGAGGACAGGTCAGGTGCTATTAGCCAGAGATGACAGTGCCAGGCAAGGGTCGCAAAGAAGATGTGCCCATATTTGGGATGACTAGAGTCAGAAGATTTGCAGCCAGACTAGAGGTAAGAGAAAATGAAGGCAGAACAGTTTTGTCTGAGCCATTGCATGGACGGTGACTCCGTTTCCTGAGATGAGGGAGATTAGAGGAAGAATGGGTTTCAGAGAGCAGGGATGCAAGCTGCAACTCAAGATGCCTGTTTTGAACAGATGACGTGAGAAGGAAACCGACTAAACACCCCTGAGAGCTGGCAGGAGTCACTGGGCATGTCCGTACGGGGTTCAGTGGAGATGTTCAGGCTCTAGCATCTGCTGACTCATTGACTAAGTGAGCTTTTATTAACAGTAAGCACGTGGCATGCACCTGGAACAGCACACAGTAGGAGTCAGGGAAAGAAAAACGCTAAAGACACATCCCTTGCCCTCAGGGTGTTTACAGTGGAGAAAAGACACTGACTTTTATGAAAGATGAGCAGGAGAGAATGAATTTTTTAAAGAGAAGTAAAAATATATGTGTCTTGGAGAAAACAGCAGGAAGTGAGAGACAGAGGGGACATTTTGCCAGGAGTTGAGAGATGATGAAAGCTGAATTGGGTGTTACATGAAGAACTGGAGTTCCTCGGTTGGGAAAGAAGAGGCAGATGAAAGAGGATTCCTGAAAGTGATAAAGACATGGCGTACGGGTGCCAGCAAGCCCCAAATCTGCAGGGTGGGCTGGTGACCTGACCTCAGGAGCGTTGATGGTGCAGACAAAGTCTGAAGTCAGTCTGGGGGAGAATGATCTCCTGTTCAAGCACACAAGTGGTTTTGTTCTATTCTGACCTTCAACTGATTACACAAGGCCCACCCACATTAGGGAGAGCTATAGTAAGAGGGTGAGCCAACCTAACACTCTGCACGGGAGCAGAAAGTCCTGGCTGGAGCTGAGAAAACACATGACCGATACTTGGATACTGGAACAACCACGCAGGGGCATAGGTAATATTTAAAAGCCTAAGTATAAATAGCATTTAAAATAGTCCACAATAAATAGATAGCAAAGAATTCTGGTTCGGAAACTGTGTTTGGGGGGAATGTAAACAGGAGGTGCTACGAAAGGTGGAGGAGAAAGTGAAGAGGGAGGAAGAAGGAGGTGCCGGAAGCAGTCACACCCACAATGTTGTTCATGTTACAATTACCTGAATGACACCTGGGGGCAATGTGATGTGATGAAGAAAAGAGCACTGAACGTGAAGGCAGAGAACTTGAACTAGAGGCTTGGTTCTGACAACAAGCAGTCGTAACCTTAAATAAATCACGTCTCCTTTCTGGGATCCAGAGTCTTGCTTTCTCACACAAGGGAGTCAGGGCACACACACACAAAAAACACCCAAGCGTCTCTCCCTGCACTAACATTTAGTAGCTTGATGCAAATTAAAAATAAACAAGGAACCATTTTAAATCTCTGCTACCTGCAGTCCAGGTAAAGCATCAGATTGCAAAAGCAAGAAAATTCAAAAATGGACTGGAGGCTGTAAATGAGACGCATCCACCCACAATTGACTCCATGTGGCCTGAGGGATGCAGGCGCCTCGGAGCCAGAACGAATGTTCTCCTTTAAGAACACGTGTGGGGACCCCCGTCTCCACTTATAATCATGTCCATTAATTTATTCAAGCTGCTTGCACTATTCGTTTCCTATTGTCCAGAATCCATCAAATTATTCTGCCCTCTCACAAGAACTGCTGATAGCAACTGATCGATTACTTTGTTTACAGAGCTTTGCAGTGTCCCAGCTTTAAAATAAAATTAAAATGGAAAAAAAAAAAAGTCCTAAAACAACCCTGCAGCAATCGGGAAATTAATCGTATGCTGGTTTCCAAAACATGCTTGAGGCTAAGATTAAAAAACATCAGCAACCACCACCCCCTTCAAAGGATCATAGAATACAAGGGCCTCCGCTCACCACCAGAAAATTATTCTGGAGTTTCCAGTGGAAACCAAGCCACTCCGGGAAGCATTCCCCACACCACTCAGCTTCCACACTGATGGGAACCTGTGGGTCATGGTTGCACAAAACAGAGCAATTTGGAAGCCATTCTGATAAATGAAACCTCCTTTTCAGAGACAGCTGGACACACAGGTGTTGTCACTTCTAAGTGTATCTAAATTGTCCGGCACGGTTCAGGCATCATTTAAGTTCTAGGAATGTTTTGTCTGATTCTGAAACAGGGAGCCGCTTAAAATGTAGGTCTTCAATTTAAGGGGGAACACCCCCCTCCCTGACTAAATCTACATTCCATTCAAGTAAGAGCCCTATTGCCCTAGATGACATGGTCAATAAATTGCTGTGACTAATAGGAAAACACAGACACCTAACAGGGCTCTTCCTGACAATGACTGGTTGTCAGTCTTCCAGTCTGAGCAGGACCAAGGCAATAAACTTAGAGACATCACTTTGTGGACAAAGGTACACGTATTCAAAGCTGTGGTTTTTCCAGTGGTCATGTATGGATGTGAGAGTTGGACTATAAAGAAAGCTGAGCACCAAAGAATTGATGCTTTCAAACTGTGGTGTTGAACATTCTTGAGAGTCCCTTGGACTGCAAGGAGATCCAACCAGTCCATTCTAAAGGAAATTAGTCCTGAATATTCTTTGGAAAGACTGATGCTGAAGCTGAAGCTCCAACACTTTGGCCACTTGATGTGAAGAGCTGACTCATTTGAAAAGACCCTGATGATGGGAAAAATTGAGGGCAGGAGGAGAAGGGGGCGACAGGATGAGATGGTTGGATGGCACCACCGACTCAATGGACAAGAGTCTGAGCAAGCTCCGGGAGACAGTGAGGGACGGGGAGCCTGGCGTGCTGCAGTCCATGGGGGTCACAATGTGTTGGACGCGACTGGAGGACTGAGCAACCACAAGGCAGGAAGGAAACCTGGAACTGCGGTGCTTCTTTTACTTGGTGCCGGCCTCTGATGCCTGGTCAGACCTTTCAGGATAGAGAGCATCGCTTGGGCAGCGGTATCTTCAGCAGGTTTGCACTCGCACAGAGTGTGGGTCCACATCCCCGTTCTGCCGCCAGTGGCTTTGGAGCTCCCCGAAAGCTCCTTAACTTCTCTGCATTGTAATTTTCTCAACTCTAAAATGAAGGAAACAAAACACTTCCTGTTCCCATAGTGCTCATTGTCAAAGCCCCAGCACGTTCCATCTTGTTCTTCAAGTATCCATTCGCTTCTTGTCACTATAATGTTAAAACGTGAAAGGGCCCTCAAAAATTAACATTTTATAAATTAGGAAAGTTTAGAGAAATTAGGAGAGTGTGCCAGAATCTAACAGTCAGCTTGTATCAGAGTCTGACTAGAACTCAGGGTATCTAATATTAATATCAATTTTAATATTAATAATTATAATAACAGATATGAATTGAGTGCAGCATTTCAAACTTAATTATACAGTTAATTAGTTTTGAATAAGTCATCCATTAAGTTTGTTCAAAATCAAATGTATAAAAGTATTACAGTGAAAAATCTCTCTTCCATGTCCCCCCTTCCCCAATAAGTGACCCTAATTAATACAGTGTCTTAGCTTTTCTCCAGTTTCCCTATGCATAAAAAAGCAAATGAAAACATATTCTTGATTTTTTCAACTTTCCACAAAAAGATGCAATGCTACATAATTTGTTTTCTCAAATGTACTACTATATTTTAGAGATATTTCCACATGGACATTTTCTCATCCTCTTCTATAGCAACTTAGAATTTGGTTGCATCAAAGTATCATGATTAATTGTTGTACAATGATGTTGTGCAACATAACAATGTCACAGTGAATAATCCTATGCTTAAATTATCTTGCACATAAGTAAGTAATGCTATAAGATAAATTCCCAAAAGTATAATTTCCGGAAGAAACAGCATATGAATTTATAATTCCGATTGACATTGCCCTTCGTATGGGGTTCTGCATTTCTACAAGCAATACGTGAAAGTGTCTGTTTGCCCACAGTTTTGCCAAAGAGTACATTAACTTACCTTTTCCATCTTTGACAAAATGGTGAGTAAAAGTAGTAAGTATAATTTTAACTCCCATGTGTCTCACTGTAAGCGATACTAAAGCATCTTTTCATGTTTAAGAACCTTTTTATGCAAACTCTCTATTCATATCCTTTGCATGTTAAGCCTTCTTCATTTTAATCTATAAAATGAAGATTTTCCCCTAGTTCCTAATTTACCTTCTTTTTCTTTTTGACAATGCAAAGTCTTCACAAGACCTCATCTCATCTCATTCAAACTTGACTCTGGGTTCCAGCTTGGAAATCCAAATTTGGTTCTGTTTATGGACCGAGACTTGGGGCATGGGGTTTCTGAGTCATGTTCCTGTGATGAGTGATTTTCCTGTAATTTAAATCCTAATTCTTCTCTGTTGCTTTGACTTCCCTGATCTCCACAACTGTGAATATCTGGGGAGCTTCAGGTAGGAAACATTCACTTGAGATTCAGACTTAAATCTAGCTCCATCCATGCTCCATCTACAGGATGAAGATTCAGACAGGTGGATGAGGTGGGGGTCCCCCACTGCCTTTCTGATTCTGCCCTCAGTCTCCTCCAGTTTCTTCTTAAGACCAAAGGCAGATACTGTTCTGAGAAAACCATCTAAATGCGCACATTTCGTTTTGAGTAGAAACACAAATTTGACCAGGTCCCATTGCCTTCCTCAGCTCTCTGACCATACCTCTTATATTCTTCTCATTTTATTCAGCCACACTGACCCTCTTACTATTTCTCAAACTCTACAAGTACACTTCTCTCTTCGGGGCTCAGCACTTGCTACTCTGGGATTCCCAGGCAGCTCAGTGGTAAAGAATCTGCCTGCCAAGTAGGAGACACGGGTTCGATCCCAGGTCTCAAAGATCCCCTGGAGAAGGAAATGACAACCTACTCCAGTATTCTTGCCTGGGAAATTCCATGGACAGAGGAACCTGGCAGGCTATACAGTCCATGGGGTTGCCAAAAGAGTCAGATACAACTTAACGACTAAACACCAACAACTTGCTTCTCTTCCAAATGCTATCTTTTCAATGAGGCTTTCTAAGAATATATTATTTACAATTACAGCCCCTCTGCATCCCGTCCTTCTCCCTGCTTTAAGTTTTTCTGACACTTCAGCATCTAATCACACATACCTATACATGCAGGCATACACACATTTATTTAATTTTAATGATTATCCTTCTTCCCACTATAAATTCCATGAAGGCAGAGATTCTGCCTGTTTTGTTTACTACTATATCCCTAGTGTCTCAAATGATGTCTGTCATAGATTAGATACTTAATAAATAATTTTTGAAAGAATGGATTAAAAAAAAATGCCAACCAGGAGGGGTTATCTAAATATTAAAGACTATTCTGGCAGATCCTATAAGTTGGGCAGATAAGGAACTAATTAAATTAGGTTTGGGTGGTCAGATTTTGAGTTGTGAATGACATATTTGAAAGTGTTGTAATAACGTGATTGTTTAGAGAAAAGTTTCACTTCTCTTTCTTTGTCAGAAGAGAAAACTACAATCCTCTTACCTTAAAGAAATATCTCTAGCCAAGGACAAAAGATCCTCTGAAATGAGAAATACTGAAAATTGAATATAGGTTATTATAGAATTACAGAATATAGCTTATCTGTGGCACCATCACTAGACAACTGGCTTTGAAGTCAAATATTTAGTCCAGAGTTCAAATCTTGGCTCTGCCTATTACCAGGTGCATGAGGAAACTCACATTCTTTAAGTTTTAGTATGCTCATCAGTACCATGGCCGCACCTCCACTTCATAAGGAATGAAGGGCACAATATAGGTTCACTGTAAAAAGCTCACTACAACATAAATTTCTTCAGTAGTGACAATGATGATAAAACAGTCCAAAATCCCATGGCTACATTTCTGAAATCTGAAGCTTTTGGTAAGACTATTTAATGGAACAATTTAACCCAACCTGAGCCTATGTAGTGGCATTAACTACTGCAGCCTGGCAAGAGGCTCTTTATAACCTTTATTCATCCTACTTGTTGTCAACGTCCCTAAGTCCATGTCAAGAAGATTGCTGTGCTTAACAGCAAAGTGTTCTCCCAGGTCTCTTGGAAAATATGTGACATAGTATACCCATTTGTTACTTCAAAAAAATTTTTTTAAAAGAATTTCAAAATATATCTGGCTCCAAGGAGTTTAAACACATGGCTTTGAACCTGTATTTTTACAAACAGATACAGTTGAAATAAAAAGGATTATTGTGAAGTTCAGAATTTAACATTGTTGGGGCAATGTATTATTGTGGCACCTATTTCTTAGGTCTAAAATGAATGTGTCAATAGTTGATTGATGATCTCCCTTATTCCTGGAAATGAATTATTGACTATGATACAGCTCAAAATGCTACCTGTAAAGGTCTAAATACGTGGTATGGGACTGGGGTGACGGTCTCAGTAGAGACAATTTTAACCTAAAAAGTGTGACTAGTGAATTAGGACACAAACTAAGAATGAGCATTCAGATTTCCTGAACAATTCTCTAATATTTTGGTGGAAGTTAGTCATTTTATTAAAGCCTTCTTTTTAAAATATTTATTTATGTATTTAATTTATTTATTTACTTGGCTGCACCAGGTCTTATTTTCAGCATGCAGGATCTTTAGCTGCAGTATATGGGATCTAGGTATCCTACCAAGGATGGAATCTGGGTCCCAAGCATTGGGAGTGTGGAGTCTCAGCCACTAAGACACCTGGGAAGTCCCTATTAAAACCTCCTCAGATGATCAGTTCATCCATTTGACCAGTCTTTCTGCTCATTAATTATCATCTTCTATTTCCAAATGCAGGAGTGGACTGGACTTTCAGAGGTCAAGACTCTGAGCCTCAGAAAGGGAGATGAAATCAGACATGTCAAAAATGATCAGCGTTCAAAGACTCAATAGGTGAGTTCTCTTGTTTCCTGGAGGCACTGAGAACCTAATTTGCAATATAAAACAATATGACAGACAGCATGGGGCAATTAAGTGAGCTCAGAAAGCAGAAAGGCTTTATTTGAATGAACATGGTTGGAGTCCGGATGACATGAAAATCCAGGAAGTAGGAATTTTTGAGGGAAAGTATAATATTCAGATGTTCTTGTTGTTTAGTAGCTAAGTCATGTCTGATTCTTTGTAATCCCATGAACTGTAGTGCACCAGGCTCCTCTGTCCATGGGATTTTCCAGGGAAGAATACTGGAGTGGGTTGCTATTCCCTTCTCCAGGGGATCTTCTCCACCTAGGGACTGAACTCACATATCATGCTTGGCAGGCAGATTCTTTACAGCTGAGCCCCTGGGGAAGTCAATACTCAGATGGGTGATATTGAATCTCAGGATATCAGTTGAGTGAAAACCTCGAGACAGCAGCAACTTGAGTCAGAATCAAGGAATTCGTTTGGGAAGAAAAGCCTACTGATACAGAAACATCCAGGAGGTCTAGGAGGGTCTCACTCTGGTGATTTAAGGTTTAGGGAGACATCGATGTTGCAGAACAAAAGAGCAAGTCCTAAGGAAATTAATTTTTAGACCACAAAAATGTAAGCAGAGATTTTATTTTGAGATAAGAAATTCTTGGTTATCCAGCTGGAGAAGACTCTTGAGAGTTCTTTTGACAGCAAGGAGATCAAACCAGTCAATCCTAAAGGAAATAAATTCTGATGCTTCATTGGAAGGATTGATGCTGAAGCTGAAGCTCCAATACTTTGGCCACCTGATGTGAAGAACCAGTCATTGGAAAAGATCCGGATGCTGGGAAAGATTGAGGACAGGAAGAGAAGGGAGCAATCGAGGATGAGATTGTTGGATGGCATCATCGACTCAATAGATGTGAGTTTGAGCAAGCTACGGGAGATAGTGAAGGACAGGGAAGCCAGAGGAGCTGCAGTCCATGGGGTCTCAAAGAGTCAGACACCACTGAGAGACTGACCAACAACAATGAGAAGAAGAAAATCTTCCTTTTCCTGGTGTTGGGACAGAGTGGAGGCAGCCAGCCTTGGAGACTTGTCATGCGCAGGGGAAACCCTTTGAGTTCCACCCTCTTAGTTTTTAGGAAAGTGAGCTAGCTAACACTGCTCACTGCCTGATCTGGTCTCTTGCTCACAGCATCATCCCCTCCACTAAGAAGACTGCCTGCATGCCCAGGACACACACGTGTCCCCATTCCCTTGACCTCCAGTCCCAGCTTGCCCATTCAGTGATGGAATTTTTCTTTTATTGGTTTCTGGAACATACTGTGTAGACCCTGAGGGCAGGCGGAGGTCCAAGGACTTTGCCTGCAGAGAACATGCTCCCCCTCAATGGAGCCTCTCCTAAAGCCAATGGAGAGTGACAGCTGGCATATGTCTATTTTCATGTCGGTATCAGAAGACACTGGGTGGGTTTTTCTCCCACCCGGTTTCATCTGCTGATGAGTAATCCGTTTGACCTGAAGAAAAATATTTTATTATTAGGAATTTGATTAACTCTTGGCTCTGTGGGTGTGTGGACACTGTGTACCTGATATTAAGGTTAGAATATCAGTGTTGGAACTAATTTAATTTTGATGTCTCATTTTTCTCTACTTTTTCTCCTGGGTAAAGTGTCAACAAATTGAAAGTTAATTCTGCTGCTAAAATTATCCAAGGTAATGCAACAGATTTGTTTGCAGGAAAGAGACAGGAGATCACCTGATTCTGCAACAAGGCTGATTGGACCAACGTCATGATATGCTATTACTATTTTTAAAATCAAGTTCTGTGTGTTAGGTTTAATGCAGTCAATGCTGCTATTTCTCAAGCAGAAGAGGCTGAATTGCTCAGATTTCTGGTTAATAAGAGCTTCTCTGTCCTAGGGCAAGTGCTGAAGAAAGGATGCCTTTGTAGTGTGGGGAATCTGATTTATATGGATAAGGGCTCCATACATGTGGATGAAAAGAAAGAAGACAAGGGGGCTGGGGGAGGCAAGAAAGGACAGAGATAAAAGCCAATTATTCAGTATCTGTATGTGCAAAATATCTTACATTTTATTAAAACTTATTTAGTTCTCACCATAAACTCTGGGATGGTTACTGAAAGACAAAGAAACGGAGGCATAGAATCGGCATGTAAGTTGCCTAAAGTCAAGCCCATGTCTATATCACTTTATCCAATATAACCGAGCAGCAGTTAAGAGCAGTTAACGGACTCAGAGAGAAATCCAAGACAGGAAGTTGAGCCAGCCAACACGTCCCTTTGAGCCTTAGTTTCTTTGTACATAGTACAGGATGGAGAAGACCTACCTCCCATGGGTGTCAGGAGGGATCAGTGCAGTGAGGTTCATCATGCTCTAAGCACAGAGTCCAGCACAAGGGATTGCTTGGTCTTCCCAAGTTGGAATGGCACTGGAGGTGCTTGGGATGCTGTGTTTAGGACTATTGCCTTGTTGTGTCCTTCCAACTGAAACCCTCCTAGGACCAGCGCCAGGTACAAATGAAGCATGAATGATGCTTCAACATAAAATCCCACAGTAGGAGGAGTGGCTCAGAACTGCTTATGGCCCCTGTTCTTGTGGGTGGAAGATGAGGGGAAGCAGACTTGGGCTCAGCTGACAATAATAAATCACATCTTAAAAGCACCCGACAGGGCAAGGACCATAATTGCTTCCTTGGTTTTCCGTGAATGTTCGTGATGGCTTGGAAAGGGCCCCAGATCATAGAGGGACCATCTGACGTAAAATATCACTAGCCTCATCTCTTATTAAGTAAAAGACAAAATATTTAAAGAGCTCGATTCTCAAACTTTAAGAACTTACAAGTCCCTGTCTCCCTATGCTCCACTCTGTGCCCTCACCCTCGTGTAGGACTGAAAAGAGTTGGGGGAGAAGGTTTCTAGAACTAAAGCTGTTCATAGCATACAAAACAGTGACACCTTAGCGTGAATACGGGAGCTCCAGCCTTTTGTCCCCAAACACTGAGGAGGCACCTACACCACAGTCTGTCTCCAAGTGAAGCCCGTGCCCCCGCCTGTCCCAGCCACTCTCCACCGTTTCCTCTCACCTAGCACCTCTACAGCACCCCATGCAGAGCAGAGGGAAGTATTCACAGTGCCTTTGCAAAGGTCGTCGGTCTGAATGTCTCACTTTCAGGTGTGGGGAGAGGTTAGCTTCTTGTCCAGCCTGGGATAACATTCTTCCAAAAAGCCAGGAGAGAGCTGAGCCAGGGTCTGGTTCATAACTGAAAGGCCACTGGTCTCTCCTCCACACTGCATAGTTTTCACTCTACTCTGCTTCAGATGGTCTTACATTTGTTCATATCATGTTAATATCGTAACACAAATAATATTAATAAGGGTAAAAAGTGTTACCAAAGGAATAATACATACTAAATATGCTCCAGGCACCATTCTAAATACCTTATTATGTAGTAACCAATTTCCACTTCAAAACAAAGTGATCATATAAGTGAAGTGAAGTGAAGTCATTCAGTCGTGTCTGACTCTTTGCGACCCCATGGACTGTAGCCCACCAGGCTCCTTGGTCCATGGGATTTTCCAGGCACGAATACTGGAGTGGGTTGCCATTCCCTTCTCCAGGGGGTCTTCCCGACCCAGGGATCGAACCCAGGTCTCCCGCATTGTAAGCAGACGCATTACCGTCTGAGCTACCAGGGAAGCCCCCGATCATATAAGTAGTACATCCATTTTGTAGGTAAAATAACTGAATCACAGAAAAGTGAAAAACTGGAGTTGGCTCACAGAACCCATGATCTCAGAGTCTGAAGACAAGTATCTGTATTTCATTTTTATTTTGGTTCGAAGTTAGCATCAGCTGAGATCAGAGTGACCCAGTCTCTGCACTTGACACATTAAGGGAAAGTCTCATGCATAGCACATCTGGCTTGGGTTGACGGGGCCAACTGGTATTTTGTCTGTTCTTAGAGAAGCGGTAAAGTCTATCAGTTAAGTGTGGGTTTGTCTCCTGAATATGCTACTTTATTCACCCTTTGTTTCAGTTTCCTCTGCTCTAAAGTGTGAGGATATTGTGAGGATTCAATGAATAAATGATTGTAAGGAGCTTACAAAGGAGACTTGTCCATATTAAGTATTAGCAAACCTTTGTTGTTATTTCACTTTTAAGACCGTAGGAGCAGGTTGAAAGTACAAGCATCGTGCAGGTAAGAACACGTGCAATCCTGCAAGGGACTGCAATAATTCAGCCAGGGCAGAGGATGCTAAAACTGGAGGAGGCAGGTAGGTGTTTCATGAGATCGTGAAGATCCCTTAACTTAATCCTGGATCATTTAGAAATCACTGAGGGATCATAAACAATGAAGTAATAAGATTTTTTTTTTTTTTTAAGAAAAATTGCTCTGATCATTTCCAGTTCGATGAACAGAAATGGCTTAATGTAGCATCAGTGGAGTGACAAGTTCCATAGCACTGGGCCTTGCATCTGGCCAGAAATACATTTTAATTATTGCTGCTTCATCTAAAGGCCCGTTTTCTGCAGCCTTTGGCTTTATATAATAGAAACGCGGCCGCAGTGACACAGCTCCTGACCCTCTGATCCATCTTTCTGAGATGACCCTGCTGAGGAGCACTCCCTCGAATTGACGACAAATGTGTCACAACTGCCCAAGGTCCCTTGCTGTGACCACAGTGGCCCAGGAACTGTTCTTAGTTCCTTAGACAGTAAAAGGCACCAAACAATGTACTTGATTGTTACAGCTAAATATGGGTCAATCAAAAAAAAAATAACAAAAATAGAAAGTTTATCCCAAACTTTGCTTTTTAAGGAAACGCACAGGGCTTCCTAGATGAAAGTGAAAGTCACTCAGTCGTGTCTGACTCTCTTTACAGTCCATGGAATTCTCTAGGCCAGAATACTGCAGAGGGTGGCCTTTCCCTTCTTCATGGGCTCTTCTCAGCCCAGGAATCAAACCCAGGTCTCCCGAATTGCAGGCGGATTCTTCACCAGCTGAGCCACAAAGGAAGCCCAAGAATACTGGAGTGGATATCCTATCTTTTCTCCAGGGAATCTTCCTGACCCAGGAATCGAACTTGGGTCTCCTGCATTGCAGGCAGATTCTTTACCAACTGAGCTATCAGGGAAGCCCTAGGTGGCGCAGTGGTAACAATTCCACCTGCCAATGCAGGAGACATAAGAGATTCAATCCCTGGGTTGGGAAGATCCCCTGGAGAAGGAAATAGCAACCCACTTCAGTACTCTTGCCTGAGAAATGCCATGGACAGGGGAGCCTGGAGGGCTACAGTCCATGGCATCACAAAAAAATCGGACATGACTTGGTGACTAAACAACAGCAACTGGAGGTGGGACCCAGACAGGGGCATTTTATAAAGCCTGACCTCTATTTGCAGTTTGCAGGTAACCCCAAGAACCTCTGATTTAGCCCATGAATGTAAGATATTAACTGGTCTCTCCTCAAAACCTTTATATCCTTACATTCTAATCAATCTTCTGTAGCCGAGTCCAAGTCACTTGATACCTCACAGCCTGAGTTCATTTCATCACCTATGAAGCAAGAATAATAGCAGCCATGTCAGCTACCTTATCGGATTCCTATGAGACAAACCTGGATGGTCTCTATGAACAGGATACTGCCGTGTACATCTTAAGGTGTTATTAAACCCCACCTGCTGAGATTCCTCATTCAGCAGAAGGCCCAGAGGAAAGAACGGGGGTGATTTGAAGCAAAGAACTGCTGTTTCCAGAAATAATCACACAAACAAGCTACTTATCTTCTGACATGGAGGGCCCCTACCATCTTCATGGCAAACCATAGAAGGCCCTGGGTTCAAGCATGAGTCTGAGTACAATTCTCATGGTGTGTAGACTTTCTAAAGAATAGAATGACAACTGCCTTCTGTGTTTGCCCCTGTAAAGTGATTCATTTCCCCTGACTCCCGGAGTTTTTGCACCCAAGGAAAGAAGGGCAAGGGGAGGATGGGCCTTCAGGATGGTGGGCTCTTTTGTTAGGAAGGCTGCCAGGAACGTGGCTGGCCCCTCTGCCCTCCTTCATACTGGCTAATTGATTTAATGGAGACACTGATGGAGGTATTCCAGCTCCACAGGGGCCCATCCACCTGATTTATGTAATGCAGGAGAAACTCGTATTTGCTCTTCCTGGTCCCTTTTGTAATTGCTACTGAAGGGAAGGAAGGCGTGTCGCGTTAAGAGCAAAGCGAGTCATTCATCAGCTCAACAATGGCTCTTGTTCAGAAGGTTTCTGCTTTAATAAAAGTCCTGTTTCTTAAAGAGAAGGCTCTGGAAGGCACGTGTAGAAATAATGTCAGCAGAGAGAAGCCGTTTCTGTATCTGACGTCTCCCTGGCTTTTGTCCTCAGCCGGGGTGTGTGTCTGCGTGGCCAACTGAGGAAAGCAAAGTGTCCCTCCTCAGTGGTCATCTGAAGGGCCCGCCAGTGTCGGCCAGCCAGCTCCCGCCCAGCGCCTGCACATGCTGTCAGGGAGCTCCCCGGATCGAGCCTCTGCACTATTGACATTTGGGGTCGATGAGCCTCTGCGGGACAGAGCTGTCCTGGGCACAGCAAGACCTCCAGAGTACCTCTGACGTGTGTGCTCAGTCACTAAACCATGTCTGACTCTTCGCAACCCCATGGACTGTAGCCCATCAGGCTCCTTTGTCCACGGAATCTTCCAAGCAAGAACACTGGAGTGGATTTCCATGTCCTCCTCTAGAGGATCTTCCTGGCCCAGGGATTGAAGCTGTGCTTCCTGCATTGGCAGGTAGGCTCTTTACCACTGTGCCACCGGGGAAGCCCTCAAAGTCGTGATGACCAAAAATGTCCTCAGGCATTTCCACACATTTCCTGGTCAGCAAAGTGCCTTCTCTCCCCAACTGACCATCACTGGTCTTTGGAACATGGAGGTAGACAGTCACCTTATCCCCTGATTCTGGCCCCATCATGGGGCAGATGGTATCACATGACAAGTCACTTTTTTCCTCAGACACCCGGGTCCTTTCTTGAATACCCATCAAAAGATTGAATGTAATAATGTGTTTGAACATGTTCAGTGAATTTTAACACATGACCAAGTGACAGTTTTGATGACCACAAAGATGCCTATCGTAGGATGTCCTCTGTGTTTCTAGGAGCTTCCAGCAGCAGAAAAGCTTCAGTCAGGCACGTGTGAATGCTTCACACACCTGGTTTCAAGCAGGTGGCTGTTCAAAACCATCATTTTCAAATCTTGCTTGTTATAGTGTCAAAGGGCTTCTCTTCATTGCAGTAAACCGGCCAGCAGTGTCCCTGTGGGTAAACAAGGGTGTGTGTGTCTTCACTGGCATAAATGCATGTGTATGTGCATCACAGTGAGCAACAAGGCATGAGGCATAGACTGTATAGATTTGTACAGTGTGTGAGGGATGGGGGTAATGGGGCACGGGGGCCAGGGAGTGGAGTGTGAATGTGTGGGAGATGTGGGGTCATGATGAACACGAGAAGGTCCCTCATTTGCAAGATGTAAATGTGCATTTATTGTGCTTTTGTAGATGAATGTATAGAGCGATGAGAGTAATGTGGGAAAGTTCTGTGTAAAACTCAAGTATGTGTGCTGGTGTGGTGTGTGTGTAAAGCACATTTGTGATTTGGCATGTGCATATGTGAATGTTGGTGTGAGGATGTGGACTCTGGGTTTGGAGGCACGTAGGTGATGTCCATAGGGGGCAGGATATTAGTCATTTGTTCCTCGCATCGTCCATGTGAAACTCAGATGCTCTGCACTGGGGCAGTGAGACGTGCGGGCACATACTTCTATAGAAGCATTCACATGCATATGCATGTGTCTATGTGTTTATCCAGTAGTTATGCATGGATTTGAGAGCTGGACCATAAAGAGGGCCGAGTGCCAAACTGTGGTATTGGAGAAGACTCTTGAGAGTCCCCTGGACTACAAGTAGATCAAATCAGTCTGTCTAAAGGAAATCAGTCCTGAATATTCATTGGAAAGACCGAAGTTGAAGTTGAAGCTCCAATACTTTGGTCATCTGATGCTAAAAGTCGACTCATTAGATAAGACCCTAATGCTGGGAAAGACTTAAGGCACGGGGAGAAGGGGACGACAGAGGATGAGATGGGTGGATGGCATCACTGACTCAATGGACATGAGTTTGGCCGAGCTCTGGGAGATGGTGAAGGAAGGAAAGCCTGGCATGCTGCAGTCCATGGGGTCGCAAAGAGTTGAACACGACCGAGTGACTGAACAACAAAATATGTGTTTATCAATACTGTATTTTAAGCTTTTAAATCTCATTTAAAAGAAAGAATGTACTGTAATGGAATGAAGATAAAATGCTTCCCTGGTCCCATTGATCCCAGGCCTCTTTCATGACCTAACTCTGAGACAGATCTTTGCAGGTTCTCAGCCCCACTTAGGGTTCTCCACTCCTCCATGAAATCTTCAGCACAGCAAAAGCTTTCTGCTTTGGGTAATGTGTCTCCCAATTTTGCTCTCTCTTGAGCTTCCAAATGGATTGGATCCATCAATGAGGAAAAAAGTGTTTTTTCTGGTTGGATAACTTGTTGGCCCTACTCCCCATTCTGCTTATGGTGTGGTGCAGGCCCTTAACAGTGAAAGCACTGGAGAAATAATAGCAAGAAACTGTGAGCTCTGACTTCTGATTGTATTTTCCACATCCCATACTCAAGAAGCTACTTCTAGGTACAGCAAACACCTTTGGGGGCTCTTGCTACATGGTATGTCTTCTGAGCATTCTAGGAACTCAAGGATAATCAAGACGTGACTATCTGTCGAAAGTTTTCATACTAAATTAGAAAAAAAAAATAAAAGACTGACTTCAGTTTGGAGCAGGGCCCATGCGAGGCTGTGGATGGGACCCTGGGGTCGGCTAAGGTTGCTAGTTTGGGGAAAGCATGGGACCACTTCTCACACTACAGGGTGAGTGATGTTGAGACAAGCTGGGATGTGGAACCCTTTGCAGCAGGGCTGCAATGCTTGCACCTGGACACACCTCTCCTCGAACAACTAAATATTAATACAAAGAAACTGGATGAGACTAAAAACTGTGTGCATGTGCAGTTGGAACAAATGCTGGACCCAAAGAGACAAAAAAAAAAAAAAAAAAAAAAAACCCAACTGCCACTTCTGAGAAGCCTGGAGCAAAAGCAAGGGCTGAGGAGCAAAGGCAGAGTGCTGCACGTGCCCCCCGCACTCAAGGCACCTAAGGAGCAATAAACCACCTAAGCCACTCCTCGGGTCCAAACCCTGGATGCAACCCTACCCTCACCCCACATAAGGAACGAGCTCGCCCACCTCAGGGCTCCGGCAAGCAAAGCCTGTTGTTTGTTCTCACTTCCTCCTGCTGCAGCAGGGACCCCAAAAAAGCCTTGCCTGAATTTGTATTGTCCAGCCTCTAGTCCATGTCCATTGACAGGAGAGGGCCAAGAACCCTGGTCAGTATCAGCACAGGTGATTCTACTGACAAGGCGAGAAGGGAATTCCAAAGAGAACAGCATGAGAGTAAGTGTCCCTCCAGTAACTGACAAACACCTCAGAAAGGTGGGTGAGGACATGCGTTAGGACAGACAAGAAAGCATCACTGAGAGACTGGAGAACCTCGTTTATGTCAAGAGCAGGACT